>NC_081409.1:24995405-25702071 GCF_030272615.1 Cryptomeria japonica
TAAATCTAAATTACAAATGACAATAAAATAAACAAAAATACAAAGTCAAAATATATAAAATCTAAATGTTCATGATGAAAATAATAATTTAAAATAAATAAATTTAATAGTAATGATAGTATGAAGGCTTAATACTTGATAACGATAAAGGGTAATGCTTGATAACGATAGTGGTAGCTCTTAATAATGATAATGCTTGATAGTGATAGATGACAATTCTTAATTGATAGTAGTGCCACTACAACGTTCCTTCTTGTCTAATAATGGTGAATTGGCATATGAAATTCAAGCTCAGTTATCTAGGGCACTGTGTAATATAGGTCAGTCCATCAACCCATACCAAATGAATTTGTCTCACTCCATGCCTATACATATACAAGAATGAGTATTGTATCACAAATTCCATTTTTTTTCTCCAAAAACTATCTTAATTTTTTTACAAGTTAAAGAAATTGGATCTACCAATGCATGGTTACACTATACTTGGCTTTTATATGAACTTCAATAATCAAAGTTTCACCATTGAAGTTGATCCTAGTAGTTGTCCTTTAACTATGATGATGATATGCGTCTGACATAGCCTCGTAACTATATTAGCCTCAATATGTGCAAATTCAAAAATAGAAAGATTTTATTCTAGGTTGTTACCCTAAACTCTTCAAAAGAACTCTAACATGGAAAAATATTTATAAACTATGAAATTATTTCCAAAAGATAATTAACCTTTTGAGCTTTCCTTGGCAAATGACAACCTTGTTACATTGAAATATCTATGTAAACAATCTTCTATAACTTAACCTTGATAGTGAATGTCAAACTAGTTAATACAAAATAACAGGGAATGAAAATAAAAGAGAGTTTCATTTTTTATGTCATAGGTCTTAGCCGAGAACAAGGAATACAATAATTCTCATTCTCATTGACTCCTCATCCACATCCACCACATGCTTCAATGAAACCAATGAATGGACAAGATTGCAAAAATGGATGAACAAATAGATCTATCACAATCATTTTTCATCGTTCTAACATATTTTGAACCATTGATTTGAAAAATTAGCTCTCTCTTTCACATAAGAAACACTTTCAATGTAAAAATAATTTTGAATTAGATATTCAAGATCTATGACGTATACAATAGTGACAATGTCATTCAAGCATTTAATAATTTTTAACATTTGATTCAATCAATTAATTATATTAATATTTAATTTTAAAAAATGAATTTTGTATTAATTGTTTTTCATAAGAATCCATAAAAAAGATAACTAATATTTTTATAATTATTTAGAAGGAAAATTAAATATATAGATAATACAATTTTTGTTTAAATTTATTCTATGTAATAATTGGTTAAGTTGATGAAAAATAATACATGTACAATAGATGCAAGATTTAAAAACTTATTATTCCTTATGTCCTGATGTTTTAACTCACCCTTTATGATCCATCATGAGGACTATGGATATTGAAAGCCTTAAAATTTGAGACTTGTTTTTCTTTTCTTATTGGAGCCACATTTTTTCCAGGGGTTATCGCTTGACATAAATAACATCAGTAGGAGCATCCACGAACACCCAAGAAGAGAGTAGACACTATGGAAGAATAGACATGTTGGCCCCAAATACTGATGCAAAGATAATGGATCTTGATTCTTGCCTTGCTCTCCCTCCAAATCAAAGGGGAGAGTTATGGCTTCGGGGACCAACAATTCTGAAAGGTGTGGATTTTTTTTTCTTATGTTTCTATATTGTTGTGGATGGAATCATAGTTTTAAAGACATACACTCTACTTTTTTTTGAACACCAGCATATGGATTATGATCATCCTTGACTGTGTAGAGTTTATTATTGTGTATGAATTTTATTATGTGATAAAGAGTAGACATTATTTCTTGCATATCACAAATCTATGGTCTACCTAAGAGAAGATTGTATGAGAGAGAATTAGGCATGACATGGATAGGCACAAATAAAGTCACAAGTCCTACCAAATAAGTAATGTGATCGTACCTAATAAATATCTACTAACAATATCAAAGTCACGATAGAAAGAGAATTAGATTGAATAAGACATGTATCCATATTGATTTGGTGTAACAAGTCAATTCTATAAACATTAAGACTTGATCAATTATCCATTAGGGTACACTCTATCACATGTTTATGAATGTGAGGTATAACCATGTGGGGATCACATGTGTTTATTTTGAACTTCCAAAGGTGGTAACTCATGTTGTGAGAACACAATATCCATCTTTGTTGCATGCATACAATCAAAAAAATTGTTACATCATTGATTCATTTGGTCTAGAAGAAGATGAGACAACTATCTTCTATAAGGCTTCTTAGAGCATCCTATGGTATGTAGGTGAATTTTGAATCAAATCCCAAAGGGAGATCTTAGTAGGATTAGCATGAAGCTACTCGATAATATCATACTCCTTACCAACATGATTAAAAGGTTGAGAAGTAGGAAGAACATTTGATTGTTTTTTATTATTATAGGTTTTATATGTATGATCAATTGTTTAATTATGATGTTGTTGTAAAACTTGTTGATTAAGTCTACTCCATTGAGTGAGTTGTTTTGCAAATTTTAAGTAGTAGTTATGAGGTCTAGTTGGATTTTTAACACCTTTGACTATAACAATCACTTGTTTCATTTGTGGTGTGGGATCTCAGATTCCTCTATAATAATCACAAGTTTATTTTAAGGTTGAGGAACATCAGACCAAGATGGACAACAATTGGAGGTTTCACGTGACTATAAACATGAATTTCATTGACTTGACTTTTATTGGGCTCTTTGTTCACCAAGGATTTATCTCTAGATGGGAGAGCATCACGAAAAATGTTAATAATATCATCCTCCGGCTCCAAAATATCTTTAGAGTAGGAAAAAAATTGGGAGATGTATTAACAAGATTATTTAATGCTTCATCTCTAGAATGTTCATGCATGATGTGTTATCATCTCATCATTGCTTCAATATCTTCCACTATCATACTTGCACTACATTTAACATGTCTTTCTCTATCACTTTGGTTGAAACAATTTTAACTTCATGGACCTTTGTGCATCAAGCATTTCTTCTCATTTTTGTCTAACATAATGTCAAGAATGTTCTCTTCATTGTTCTCTTCATTCCTCTTCATTTTCTAGACTTTTTACTCCCTCTATTTGTGCATTAGCCATTTATTCATGACATTGCCTTATATAATTTTGAGCATATATTATCTTTGATGTTCTCTTTGTTTCTCTTTGTAGACATCTCAATATGGCTAAAGAATTTTCATCTTATCATTTCATCATAATCTCAATGATTCTTCCATTCATATTAATTAAATAATTTTTAATTATTTATATTATCCTAATTTATTTTTATATTAATTTTAAATATTTTATTGATTATTTAATTAATATGTCATTTTGCATCCATTATTAATTAAATAATTTTGTTATTTAATTAATCCATATTTTTATCCACTGAAATCAAATAATTTTTAAAAATTATTTAATTAGCTAATACTTCCTTTCAAAATTAAATAAATTCAAAAAATCATTTTATTTTTCACATAAAGTAAATATTTTCTTTATTTTCTTTATGCATTACACCCATCTTTATTCTTCCACGTCATTAATATATGTGCTAAGGGTCCTACCTGCTCTCAAATATTCTCATCCATTGATCTTTCTAATAAATCTCCACCAATAATCAAATGTTAAGTGAGACATATAAATAAGACCTTTATTCATTCATTTTCCCCCTAGCAATCATATTACCAAATCTCTTAAACTAACTATCACACAAGCTAGCACTATCAACACCATCATTATGAAGAAAAGATCTATCAAGTATCAAACTATCATCTTATCATATTGATATCAAGGTTATGATAAAATTATGAGAGCAATCTTCCTATTGAGCATTAAAGTAAGTATTAAGTAAACAATAAAACAATCTAAGGTCTTTGTTATGGTATTATTGTTTATCTTTTTATCTTTGCATAATATGAGTGTGAGTATGATTTTTTTTTCATCTTTCACAATTTAACCTTGGGCAAGACATGATTAAATGAATAAATAATTCAAATTTGATTATTGCATCATAAAAAATTTCAAGATAAGAAATGAATACTATTTTCAATTTTAAATAAATGTTATATAATTTTTTTTTAAATACTATATTATCTGAAAGGCTTGAAGATAGTAAGGATTGCATATGGTGAAAATGGATAACAATAATAACAAAATTGAAAGGCTAAATGAATCCAACCACTAAACCCTAGCCTAACAATGAACAAAGATCCACCATAACATATGAAGATTACCTAAGACAATGCAAATAACTCAAAATCACAAAGATTATACCATCACATGTCCAATAGGGTTTTGATCTCCATTCTTCCTATCTCCATTGATCTTGCTTGATATATTTGCTCTCAGATTTTTATATGCACAAGAGCTCAACAAAGAACGGAATGTGGTTGCAAGTGGAATTGTAGTGTAGCCAAGTACTCCAAAATCAGTCATTAGGATGTGTCATTAGTCATTAGGATATGTCATTAGGATATGTCATTAGTCATTAGGGTTTGACAATGAAGAAAGCATCTCCTTAAATAGAAGACACAATAAGAAATGGAGGGTTAAGATTGAGAGGTGTAAAAAGAGAGGTCGGCTAGGATTAGAGGGTAGGTAAAAGAAATACCAAAATAATGAAAGAGGTAGGTAGTGTATGAATTAAGAGATGAATGACATGTGTCATGTGTAGAAAAAGATAATGAATTAATTAAATAAATAAAGATTTATTTAATTAATAGAAGAAATAGGACAATTAAATAAATAAAATATTTATTTAATTTAGGAAAGGGATAATTTAAATAAATAAATGTATTTATTTAAATGAGAAATAAGGCTAGAAGAGGATAAATGAATTAATTAAATAAATAAAAATTTATTTAATTAATAGAAGAATTAGGCTTAGATAATTAAATAAATAAAATATTTATTTAATTAGACATGACAATTTTGAGTGTCTACATTTTGCCCCTCTTTGAGACAATGCGGCTTGTCGCGTTGTTTCAAAGAAGATAAGATGAACTGATACAGAGTTGCCCCAAGATGGGAATGATATGCCCCCTCGAGAGATTGGATGAAAATGTTTGAAAAGATTGCAGACAATCTCTCGATAAGAAAGACGGGATAGAATGGACTGATCAGATAAAGTGACAAAGTCACGGGATGAGAAAGACTGACTCGGGAAATGAAGATGAGGGCTAGGCTAGGCTATAAGATAGACCACGGGCAAAAAACATCCTCATTGTCATCCACACCCTTACGAGATCACAGTGCAGAGCGAGAAAAGAGCAGCAGCAGTCAGCAGCGATGGCTTTGGTTCATAGATTTGACCGTGTTCGCCGATTCTAGAGGCCAACGGAGGCAGGAGAGCCAGTGAGTACCACAAAACCTCCTTGTACTTTGATGCATTTATTATTGTCATTAAATCATACTAGGTAATGTAATAAATGCGCATTTATGTCAAGAAAATGTGTTTGTGTCCAAAAATGCGAATTTGTGTCTTCCAGGTGAAATCGGCAGTTCTGTGATGAACATACGCTGTCGATTGGATAAGCTGCTGAGAGGATACACTCAAGAAGGTCCTCTAGGGAAGACTAAGATAGATCAAGGCACTTTGTGATGAACAGTGAGTACCAAGATAGAGTACTTTGTGATGAACAGGGAGTACTAAAATATGAGCAGCACTTTGTGATGAACAAAGAGTGCAAATGTGAGTAACACTTTGTGATGAACAGTGAGTGTCACACATGTAGTACTTTGTGATGAACAGGGAGTACTACTAGGATAGATAGCAACACTTTGTGATGAACAGTGAGTGTCACTAGGATAAATAGCTATGTGCATTTAGATAGCGAGTAGCATTTTGTGATAAACAGTGAATGCCACTATGACTGACATGATTTGATTTACTTGACTGCAGGAGTACTTGCTGATGCTGGAGTCACGGGAGAGATTCCCATCGACTCAGAGGTTGCAACCTAAGTTGACAGCCGAGGACTGAGCTGTGATTGAGGTTATGGGATTGAGATACATTCTGTATGTGCCTGAGTTTCGGGTGAACATGGGATTGCTGACTGCACTGGCTGAGAGATGGCACTCAGAGACTTGTAGTTTGCATTTGCCGATGGGTGAGATTACAGTCACCTTGGAGGATGTATACAGGATTCTACGGATACCGATCGATGGGGAGTGAGTACCCTATGATCGAGACGGAGATAGGGATGCACTAAGATGAGTGTTCTAGGATCCACGACTAGGGATGAGGGTGGGACATGTGGCATGGGATACCATGACATGGACAGGATTAGCACTACCAATAGTGTTGGCAGGAGTGATCAGTGAGTTCCTCTGTATCAGTTTTGTACCATTTTATATAATGATGTAGACACTTGCGGGTGATTGTAGCCATATGATTTTGACATCATTGTATCATGACACTTTATATATATGAGATGATCCATTTTTGCGGCAACTATATGCATGCATACCTTATGTGATGAGATGTTCTTATGTGATGCATGTTTTATGATATGGATGCTTATATGATGCAATGCAATATATTTTTGTTCTTTTATGTTGTATATGTGATGCATGATGCAAATGTGAATGTATGTAATGCAAATGAATATGATAATGCAAATGATTATTTACATAATGAAAATGTGAGATGTGCTAACATGTGTTGTATGCAGGATGTGATGCATTTGTGATATCTATATGTATGTATGAAATGCTTATATGTGGTGATGTAGGTGTAGCTATATGAAATGCAAATGTTTTTGGTATGTCATTACACTCAGTCGTGTGATAGTAGGCTACACGGACTCGAGAAGGACAATGGAAGTCAATCAAGAAAGGGGGATGGAAGACAAAAGATATGAAAGTGAAAGAGCTTCTTGTGCATTATCATCATTGAGCTTTATTATGGCAGAATAGGTTATGACAATCGAGGCATATGTTCGGCCCAGAAAGTCATTGTACCTGTTTGCATGGAGATAAGACAGTCACAAACAAGGAATGCCCCAGTTCATACTAGACTCACAGTGTCCTCATATCCTTGGACAAGTCATAGCATTACTAAAAGACAATCGACAGACAACAAATGCAAATAGGTGACGATACCCCATCCTCGCCTTTCTAGTCAAAGACATCCTGGAGATAGAATCTCTAGTCAAAGACATCCTGGAAAAGCTAAAAGACATGTCACCAAAAAGATAAAATCAAAAGAAAACCAAGACTCGACACCAACATCCACTGTAGTCCTTAAGTTTAGTGTCTCTTGTCACTTGTATAAGTCTTATTTTGATTGTGGTCACAATGTTCACTTTCACAAAAAGGATAGATAGCACTGAACCATAATGTTGTCTGAGTCTGTTGAAAGATTTGATTTTGTTGAAGCTCATTGTTGCTGCTGTGTCTCATCTGAAACTGACTGAATCCATGAAACTGATACTTTATTGCGGAGAAGGCGGAACTTTATTGCGGATCTGTGATGCAGATGTTGCTTTATTGCGGATTGTGCGCAGATAGACTGAAGGAAGCTGGCAAAAACTGTACTCCTCGAAACATGTGATGTTCTCAGTTCCACACCCATCACTAGACGTAGGAATTGCCTTAGTCACAGATAGGAGCTGATTTATTATGGATGGAAAGGGAGGCGAAAAGGGAGGTTTATTATGAATGGCTAACCAATCTTGGGTAGATCAATAACAAGCCATGATGGGAATGGGTAAGTTTATTATGGATGAATTGGTCGTGAGTGTGTGCAAAGTGAAAGGATGAAAGTGAATCCTGAAGGAGGGAGGAGCAATGTCTCTACACATGGCGCTGGTGACCCAGTTTTCACCATGGTACTTGCCCAGGGCGCCACCGAAGTGGTTTTCACCGTTGGACGAAATTATTTCTGTTTACTTTTCTCGATTTTTCAATTTTTTTTGTTGTCACAAGGCGCCTGTTTGCCAGGTTTTCACCAAGTAACGATTTTTTTGTTTTATAATTTTTTTTTGTATTTTTGAAAATTTTTGATTTTTTTGTGTTTTTGAATTAGGATATTCTGAAAATTATGTGTAGAACCTGCGAAGGTGCATGTTGTTGATAGGATCTTCTAAGGGTTCACCTTCTGTAGTTGAGAGCTGATATGCCCCAGATCCATATACCGCTGTGATGATGTAAGGACCAAGCCAGTTGGGTTCGAACTTGCCCTTCTTCTCTCTGTCTTGCTGATTCTTGGGATTTTCTCTGAGAACCAAGTCACCTACCTCAAATGTGCGAGGCTTGACTTTGTGATTGTAACTGCATTGTTCCTTGACTGAATGATGTGTAGCTTGAGTGTCTGTCTTCCTTGATAAAGGAATTGAGATAGAATTACTAGTGTGTGGACTACACAGGCTCGTATGCATGTCACCTGAAGAAGTTTGGGCATCCCTGATAACAAAGTCCCTTGAGGAAGCTCCATTAAAGGTCCATGATGTATCGCTAGAAGGGGAAGGATGTGTGGAACAAGTGGAAGAGTTATGAAGGCTTATGATTGTGAAAAGAAGTGAAAGTAGGATAGCATGATGGAGACTTAGGATCAACAAGTATGCTTTTTGACTTAAAATTTTAGAGCTTTTGCCCCCAGTTATTTTGATATTAGGGGAGATCAACTCTTGCTCTTTTTCTTTCATTGGATTTTTATCCTTGACCTTGATTTTTGCTGAGTCCAATAGCTTTTGATTTTGATTTGGACTGAAGGAATTTTCTTTATTTTTGACTTTTAGATTTTTCTTTTCAAAGCTTGATTTTTGATCCCCAATGAGTAAGGGCTTTTGTAATTCTTGTTGATCCAAGTCTGGAAGTGGGGTGGAAATGGAATGAGTGGATGATATGGTAAAGCTATGTGAGTCCTCAAGAGGGTTGGTGATACGCTCAATAGATTCTTTGTTGGAACCATTCTTAGGACTATTGATATCAAGAGATGCTTGCACCACTAGAGGAGATTTGCATTCAGACTTAGTAGCCACAACACTAGGTGGTTCACACCCAATTCCTTGGCATTGAAAATTGTTTGTAGGTTGTTCTTGTCGACTGAATGGCTTAGGAGACAGTGGGAGTTGATCAACATGAAAGATATACTCACCACATCCCAGATCTTTAATCTTGAATTTTTCTTTTAGCTCTATTTGTTTTGATGTAGCAGTTTTTAATGATTCTGGATCCACATATGCCGATGAAGGAACAGCTTCGCGATTGACTGGGATTGTTATTTCTGATCTAGGTCGCAGATTGTTGCAATATATGAATGGATTTGGGTCAGCTTTGACGGTCACTTCAACTCCATTGTGTGGAAACTTGATACATCGATGATATGTAGATGGTATTGCTCTCATCTCATGAATCCATGGGCGTCCCAAGAGTATGTTGTATGTGAGATCTAGATCTAGGACTTGACAAACCACATCCTTTGTAACTGGCCCAACTCTAAGAGGTAAAATGACTGTACCCTTGGATGAACGCTCTTCATCATCATATGCTTTGATAGTAATTTTGTTTGTAGAATTCACAGCTTTGTCAGAATATCCCAATTGTCTTATGGTACTCAAGGTACAAATGTTAAGACCTACTCCTCCATCTATCAGGACTCACTTTATTCGGTGTTTATGTATGAAGGCTTCAACGTGTAAAGGTGCATTATGAGGCTGACTTATGGAGGCATCATCGGCTTCTGTGAATGTGAGGGAGTGTGGAACGGATAGGTATCCCACCATGGCTTGAAACTGGTCCACGTTCAGATTAGTAGGGACAGCAGTGTCTCTCAAGATTTTGTCAAGGATGGCTTTATGTGCAGGGGATATACGTAAGAGCTCAAGAATGGAGATGAGCGCGGGTGTCTTCCCTAACTGTTCTACAAGGTCGTACTCAGGCTTGATTGATAAAGGATTGGTATTCTTAGTGGAGGCACCTGGCAATGTAATCTTACCTCGACGGGTTGTAACATGACATTCAGAGGTAGCTTCGGATGAAGATCCCACACCCTTTAGGACAATTTTAGGTCGTTGAGGAGGATTCTCAGGATTTTTATTTTTGATAGTAATGGTAGAGATATGATTGTCCATTGAGATGTGATTGATGGTAGAATCATAATTGTAAGGTGCTCTGGTGTAATTGGCTTGATCATCTGTGACTTTGCCTTTTCCTTTGTCATGTTTTGGGAATGGTTCCTTAAACACCTCATGCTCTTGGTTAGATGAATGTCCCTCAATCTCTATATCTCCTCTGTCAATGAGATCTTGCACAATGTTTTTCAATCGATGGCAATTACTTGTCTTGTGACCCTTGCTCTTATGAAACTCACAAAACTCATCATCATTCCACCAATTCGGTTTTACCTTTGGTTCATATGGAGGAAAATCTGGGACTGTGATCACTTTGTTTGCTACAAGCTTTTTGAATACTGATTCAAGTGGTTCTCCCAATGGAGTGTACTTCCTTCGTGGTTTTGAAGTTGTTTGATTGTTCACTTGATTGTTGGTAGAATTTGATCCAGAAAAGACGAACTTTGGTCTCAATGTGTTGGCATCAACCACACCATCATTAACTGTGTTCTTATTCTTGTTCCAAAATTTTGGTTTGTCCTTTCCTTTGAAGTCCTCTTTGTTTTCTTTGAATAGCTTGATAACTCCTTGTTCAATTAAGACTCTTTCTGTTGCTAGGCCCTTTTCAATGACATCCTTGAATGTAGACAAACAAGATTTTCTGAGATCATAGCCAATAGCCTTGTTAACATTTTGTGTGAACATCTCCACCATTTGTTTTTGCGGGATCTCACAAGAGCATCTGCTAGCTAGGTTTCTCCATCTCTGTAAAAATGTTGCGAAAGATTCTCC
Source organism: Cryptomeria japonica (assembly GCF_030272615.1). Taxonomy (NCBI): domain Eukaryota; kingdom Viridiplantae; phylum Streptophyta; class Pinopsida; order Cupressales; family Cupressaceae; genus Cryptomeria; species Cryptomeria japonica. The sequence continues at coordinate 25,006,351 of NC_081409.1, forward strand.
TTCCTTTTGTTTAGTATTGCACAAGGTAGTAACTGAGACATCTGTTTCAATGTTGTAAGAGAAATGTTGAATGAATGCCTCTGCTAAGTCGCCCCATGACTTAATACCGGGAGGTAATTGAGAAAACCATTCCATAGCTTGGTCACCTAAGCTCTGTGGGAACAACCTCATCAAGTATGTTTCTTCTGCCGCTACCTCAATGCAAGCTGTGAAGAATTGTCTTATATGTGCCTTGGGGTCTCCTCTCCCTCTATATTTGTCGAATTTTGGTGTCACAAAGTGTGGAGGAAATGGAGGCATTGGAATGCTCTTATCGAAGGGATAAGGGCATATATCTCTCATAGTGTATGTAGGTTTGGATGTACTCATGTCCTCCACTTTCTTTTGTAGATCTCTAATTTGTTGCTCCAAATTATTTTTGGGAGGAGATTGATTTCTTGTAGCATACCCCATGTTTGAAACACCCATTTGAGGAGGAGCTTGTTGCATGTATGGATGATACTGATCGTAAACATGTCCATATGGAGGTCTATATTGTTGTGACATATATGGAGCACTTGGCATAACTTCTTGTTGAGGGACTCCATATCTGTTTTGTGTGTATAAACCATATTCAACAGGTCTTTCATTTTCCATTGTGTTGCCCCCAATTTTGACATGAGGTCTCCTTGTGTCAAAATTTTGAGGATGTCCTTGAGTATCCACTTGTCTTGATTGATCCATACCTTGAGCATGTGTTTGAGCATAAGGCCTCCATGATGGTCTTTGAATGTAAGTATCATATGTTTGAGCTTGTGTATGTGGGATTACTAGTTTTTGAAGCAAAACTGATGGTGACTCAGGCATCATATTCAGTCCTCTATTTCCTCCACTATTTGGTCTCCTTTGATCCATGTTGGATTGAGTTTGTTGTGAGGGTCGACTTTCCATAAGTTGAGATAAGTCAAAATCATGCGGTATTTTAGCTCCACTTTGTGCCATCATGTTTAAAAAGTATTGACGATCTCTCCTCATTATCTCTTCAACCAATCTATTGAATTGAGGATCCATTATGGATTCTTGTATGTCTGCTGATAGTATTGAAGAATTGTCAACATTGTCATTGTGCGTAGCATTGTTGTTTATAGTGTTTGTGCTTTCCACATTTGGATTATGTCTATAAACATTCATGTCTGGTAATGTAATGTGCTCAGGATTGTAGAATAGATCATTGTCATACTCATAAGAACTCATATTTGCGGATTCTTGAGCTTCTTTAGCTATTCTCCTAGATTTTTGAAGGCGGGTTTCAACCATGAACTAGGTGTTAGACCAAGATGTGAGAGACTAGATGAAAAATGAAAAGAGTATGGAAGACCAAGAGTTGTATGGAGTGTAAATGAATCTTAGGTGTACTTGCAATGTCCAAAGTGTAAGACCAAGTATGTAAGTAGTAGAGTAGGTGTGACTTCCAAAGAGAGGATAGTTTCTCTTGATGAGGTAAGCTGACCTTGACTCTAAGTAAGACCAAATGAGACCCAAAGGTAAGAAACCTTGATGAGGGACCACTTAGCAAAGTGTAGTTGTATGTAGTGTGTTGACAAAGTATGATGAGGACAAGCAAGTGACCTTTTGACTCAAGTTTAGACAAGTATGAATGTAAAATGAGATGTGAAGCAATGATGGACTATGTGAGACCTTAGAATAGGCTGAATGCTAGATGAAATCTGAAGAGACAACCTAGGAAGCTCAAGTATGCCGAAACTGATTTCTTTTGTTTGTTGGACTGTGAAATTTTTCCAATTTGTGAAGTTTTTGGTGGTGACCAAATCTGAATGTTTGACTATTTTTCGTGACAAGAGGACACAATGTTGATGAGGACTCAATGTTTGCAAGTGTTTAGACTGACAATGACTCCAAGAAAAGTGTGTTGTTTGATGTAAAATTGTTTTGCATACACTTGAAGACACAAAAGACACAATGTTTTGCTGTTTGGTCTTGATTGTTTGAATGTTTAGCATAAGTCAAGCACAATTCTTATGGCTGGCCAAGACAATAGTTGTTGATCCCACATGGGGTTTTACCCCCGAGGCTACGCTATTCAGAGCGGATACTTAGATGCTTGACCTCACTGGCTCCACCCTCGGCACTCACTTCTCGGGTCAGCCAAGCATCAGTCCCCATGAAAACTCCCCATGGCGAAATTTGTATCTCTACTAAGAACCGTATGTGTGTGGGCCGCTACCAGAGGTCCGACCTCCTGCCTCAACAACTAGAAGGATTTGGGCTTCTAAAACAAAGAGGTGCTAGTAAGGGCATCCGCTCGTGTGGCCATACATGCGGCACTTTCAGCTCTGTAAATACAGAAGGCTCCCAGCCGGTAGGGGTTACGCCCTACAAATGATCAAATAAATTTGATCAAACGGGTTTATGGGGAGACATAGTGTCGGTATGAACTAATCAGCACACGTTATTCATAGTTTTCACCATGAATACATTTGATTATAGTGGTTTGGATGAGGTGGGTTTTCCTCGCTACCACTTGGGTCGTTCTCTTCTCACTAGTAGTCCTAATGACCACACGGGAAGACAGGCCCTCTAAAGATTAAACAAAAAGAGCCTATTGCTCAAGACACAAAAGACAATGATTCAATTTTAGTGCACCAATTGAAGTGTTTGCTAGTCTATGAAAACAAGGCACACAATAAAAATCCAAAAAAACTTGCCAAGGACCTGCAACAAAGATTTATTAGTAGTTTGGATTGTTTCAAATGATCACCCCTTCCTGCAAGCACACAAGTTAGGTAAATTTTAGATCCAAAAGACTTTGTGAAATAGGGGCCTTCAATAATGCGTTTTGTTGACCAATTCAAAGACCTGATTCATCATAAAAAAAGAACACCTGTAAAATTTTAAGAGATTTCCATAAATGTAAGAAAATCCAAAAAATTTGCTAATTTGCTCCAAAAATTAATTTTTTATGAAAAATCATAAAAAATTCATATAAAATGCAAAATCGATCCAAAAAATCTGAAATTTTTACTGGAGAGTCTTTATGGTCTTCTAAACCTGCACAAAAAATTTCCTGCAACAAATCCAAGCAGTTTTTGAGATATGAGTAAAATAATGCAAAACCCTAATTTTCAAAGATCTAATTTTTGAAGAATGATTTTGCATCAAATTTAAAATTACAAAGAATAGATCCTGTGTATAATTCTGAGAGATTTCCAAAAATGTAAGAAAATCCAAAAAATTCGCTAATTTGCTCTCAAAATTAATTTTTTATAAAAAATCATAAAAAAATTCATATAAAATGCAAAATCAATCCAAAAAATCTGAAATTTTTACTGAATCTTTCTGATACTGTTCCTAACCTGCAAAAACAATTTTATGGAAAAATTCAAAGCCGTTTGTGAGATCTAATCAAAATAAATAAAAACCCTAATTTTTAAAGATCTGATTTTTAGGGAAATATTTTGCATCAAAATTAAATTCACAAAGAACAGATCCTGTGTATAATTATGAGAGATTTCCAAAAATGTAAGAAAATCTGAAAAATTCTCTCATTTGCTCTCAAAATAAATTTTTTTATGAAAAATCATAAAAAATTCCTAAAAATTGAAAATTTGCTCCAAAAATTCTGAATTTTGGATTGAGAGCTCCTGATACTTTCTTCAACCTGCAAAAAAAATTTGGTGCAAAATTTCCAAGCCGTTTATGAGATATGATCGAATCTCTCCAAGATCTTGATTTTGTGTCCAAAACCCTAGCTGCACAAGGTTATTCTCCAAATTGTTTTACAAAATAGCAATATAGGGTTAGAAAAATCTGCAAAAAAACATAGATCTAAGAAAAATCCATGTCCCACCGGGCGTGCCAAAATGTATATGGTGAAAATGGATAACAATAATAACAAAATTGAAAGGCTAAATGAATCCAACCACTAAACCCTAGCCTAACAATGAACAAAGATCCACCATAACATATGAAGATTACCTAAGACAATGCAAATAACTCAAAATCACAAAGATTATACCATCACATGTCCAATAGGGTTTTGATCTCCATTCTTCCTATCTCCATTGATTTTGCTTGATATATTTGCTCTTAGATTTTTATATCCACAAGAGCTCAACAAAGAACGGAATGTGGTTGCAAGTGGAATTGTAGTGTAGCCAAGTACTCCAAAATCAGTCATTAGGATGTGTCATTAGTCATTAGGATATGTCATTAGGATATGTCATTAGTCATTAGGGTTTGACAATGAAGAAAGCATCTCCTTAAATAGAAGACACAATAAGAAATGGAGGGTTAAGATTGAGAGGTGTAAAAAGAGAGGTCGGCTAGGATTAGAGGGTAGGTAAAAGAAATACCAAAATAATGAAAGAGGTAGGTAGTGTATGAATTAGAGATGAATGACATGTGTCATGTGTAGAAAAAGATAATGAATTAATTAAATAAATAAAGATTTATTTAATTAATAGAAGAAATAGGACAATTAAATAAATAAAATATTTATTTAATTTAGGAAAGGGATAATTTAAATAAATAAATGTATTTATTTAAATGAGAAATAAGGCTAGAAGAGGATAAATGAATTAATTAAATAAATAAAAATTTATTTAATTAATAGAAGAATTAGGCTTAGATAATTAAATAAATAAAATATTTATTTAATTAGACATGACAATTTTGAGTGTCTACAAGGATAATTCTTATGTGAAAAAAATTAATTAATATATATTTTCAAATTAAATAACATAATTCTCATATAAAATAAATAACTAATTTAAATGTTTTAAAAACTAGTTCTCTTTATACACTAACCAACCATACTTTCCCACATTTTAGGCAAGTGGCCGGTTAGACAAATAATTAGTTGAAATAGGTCAAATTACTATAATTAATTGAAAGACAAAGATGCCATATGTACCTAATGGATTCTTTAAATTGATATTATTATGTTTCAATTATTTCATCATTAGATAAATAGAACCCCGAGTTGCCCAATAAATGATACTATTATTATTAATCATTTAAAATAAAGTAAAACACAAACAAACATACATATTTGGACAAAAATGCTATTATCTAAAAAAAAATTAGAAAACTTTTTAATAGATAGATGTCGACATATTTATCTTTATATTAATAAAATAAATTTGAATTAGGCATTCCTTTAACAAAATGTATAGTAAGACCAAAATCTATGGCATATACAATACTGGTAATGTCATTCAAGAATTTAATACTTTTAACATTTGATTCAATAAATTAATTATATATAAATATATGGTTTTAAAAAAATGAATTTTATATTTATTGTTTTTAGTATGAATCAATAAAAAAAGATACATGATATTTTTATAATTATTTAAAAGAAAATTAAATGTAGACAATTAAATTTTTGTTTAAATTTATATAATGAATGATTAAATTGGTAAAAAAATTAAATGCAATAGATGCATAATATTTTGTTCTTAATAGAAACTCACAATATAACATTGAAAGATAAAACTAGCAATTCTTATACTTCTATTAAACTATTGACCAAAGCAAAAAAATCTATTAATACTACATCATCATCATTATTAGTAGTATTTGGTGTTTAAGAGGAGAGGCTTCCTACAATGGCATCAAATTTATAAGTAAACATTTGGCTTTTTGAGTAAATTTGGCGTGCATATAAATGCTTAAAGAGTTGAGGTGACGTTTATGTTTTCACCAAAAAACAATCTATATAGATAAAATTTGATGTTCATTTGCATGTATGTCGTTAATTTATTATTACCCTAGGTTGCATATAAAAGATCTTCCAATGGATGACAACCTTTAAGTAGATAAGTAGATACATGAAGAAAATTTGGGATTGTATTGGAAGTTGTATCCAAATCATGAAAACCCTTACTCAAATTAATTCAAATTACAAATTTTAATAGGTTTTTAACTAGCCAAATATACAAAATATATCAATTGTAAAGTATTAAATTGGTGAATATTAAAGTGGAACTACAAAGAATTAACATGGAAAAAATTTCTAATCCAAAGATGTGCATTTTATAATGACTAATATTAAATTATTGTTACATTAAAGTAATCAATAAAAGTTCAATTACAATTAGGGTTCAATCAAGGTTATAATTCAACTGGAGTTAGAAAATCATTCAATTATGGTTACAATTAGTATTAAGGCTATGTTTAACAATAGTTTAATAAACAAATTGGGTTAAAATTAGGGTTAGGGTTCTATTGCATTTCTAAAATTATTTAGTTTGATTTATAATTATATTTTTTGTTTTTAAAAGTTTAAAAAAAAAATTAAAATCATTTGTATGAAGATTATGTACAAAATTTTTTTAAAAATATCAAAATAATGAGAGTGACAAAATATAATTTCTATATAGCATTTCACAAATAAACAGAAAGAGAAAATTAGGGTCAAGGTTAAAATTACAATGAGAGATGTGTTTAGGGTATGGATTAGGGTTAAATTATGGTTAAGGTTTCAAGAGGGTTACGGTTAAAAATTCATTAGGGCTAGGGTTAACATTAGATTAGGGTTTGAAGAAAGATATGATTGTGATTATAATGCAATTAGGGTTATAATTAGAGACATGATTAGAGTTAGGGTGCAATTAAAGTTTTAATGTAAAATTAAGGTTATAAGAAAACTAAGGTTAGTGTTGAATTACAACTAGAATTGAATTAGGGTTAGGGTAAAATTAGGACTATAAGAAAAAGATTTAAGTTAGGATAAGGGTTAGGGTTAAATAATGGTTTGGGTTAAAATAGAGTTATAGTTAGAGATTAACTCGCTTATATATTTAATAATATAGAAATAATAAGTCAAGAGAAGTGCATATTTCTTTATCAATTAATCAAATTAAAGTGCAGGAAGGATATCTCTCACCTCATTCTATATATATTATTAAATATATATAGACTAGAATAGGAACAAATTTATAGGAATAATAGATTTTATAGGCTTTTTTTTAGATTTATTTTTATTTAAAAAATAAATGTCTATTTTTCTGTTCATTTTTTATTGATAATCTTGAAAATAAAGTGATTTTTTTTATAGATATATATAAAAAATTTGATTACTTTTATTTTTTATTTTTTAAATATAGGTAATAAATCAATTAACTATTGTATAGAGATTTGATTCAAACCATTTAAATAAAATTAAATAAAAATTTAAATAAATAATCAAACTATTTGATTACATGTATTACACAACAAATATTTCTATTTAAACAAATAAACCCATGTATCTTTTATAATTATAATTTTGTATTTGTTTTTAATCATTCAATTTTTTATTAATACTTTTTGAAAATCATAATTTTCTTTTTAATCATTTTAATATATAAAATACAATTTTATAACATTTAATCATAAATTTAATTATCAAAATATTTAATAATAAATTTAAATATTTTTCTTTTAGTCATTAAAAAAATACCTATTTGCACTTTATTGTTTATATTATATAATTTAATAATTATTTTATTAAGATCAATTTTAATTAATATTACATAAATATAATTAAAATATTATATAATCTTAACTAATAATTAATTTTAAGATTATTTTTTTTATTATAATTATAATTATATAGATTTAATAATTAAATTAGAATTATATTCTTAAGAAAAATATATATATATTCACTATAATGTTTATAGAATATTATAATTATTACTATTATTTTATCGAAGTGAGAGTTAAAGTTAATATTAAAAAAACATAATTAAAAAAATTTAATTTTAAAATAACAATAATTTAAAATTATAACTCACAATATAACATTAAAAGATAAAAATAGCAATTATTATATTTTTATTAAATTATTGACCAAAGCAAAAAAATCTATTAAGACTACATCATCATTATCATCGTCATTATTATTATAATATTTTTAGATGAATTGATTGAGATAATTATAAAGTTAACTAATTGCATGATGAAGCTAGACAAATTTGATTAATCACTTAAACTTAGAGTGAGTGGGAGTTGAGAGGTGGAAGTGAAGATAAAATAATATCAAATTAAAAATAATAATAATAAATTATTTTTTTTAACTTTTCATGCATTTAAGTGGTCAAATTAAATGCTCCAATTTTTATTATATCTGATTGGAATATGCCTTCTGCCTAATAAACTTTATTACTATATGAAAATTATTTAAATTTCTGTTATCTAAATTTAATGTCAATGAAATTTCTAAATTTTAACTGTTTGTAAAAAGTTTTTCTATTAACCTTTGGGAACATATCTAATGATCTATGATTAAAAATATAGATGGAAAGAAAAATTACACAGTTAAAATGTAAAATATCAATACATTTTTGTAAAAAATTGTGTTCTTAATCAACTTAAGCTTATATTAAATTTAAGATTTTACTCAAATGATTCAAATACAAAAATATTTTAAGATTATACATTATCGTCCATGAACTATAACATTTTTTTTTTTATTGAACCTAAGCTGAGAGCTTTGTAGGAGATTTGTTGATCAGATAACATGCAGTGGCTACAGGTTCGACCCAAAACTTCTACTCAAGGCCAACACCACTTAGCATACTCTTAGCCCTCTCCATCAACATCATGTTCATTCTCTTTGCAACTCCATTCTACTAAGGGGTGTATGGAGTTGTCTTATGTCTTTCAGTCTCGTGCTCTTTACAACACTTACAAGACTCTATAGAACAAAATTCACCACCATTGTTAGTTCTCAAACATTTAACTTTTCTATCAATTTGATTTTCAACTAAAGATTTAAATTCCTTAAACCAACTAAAGACTTTAGCCTTACTCCCGAGGAAATAAACAAATGTCCTATTGTAATCCTCTATGAAATATACAAAGTATATAGGTTTTGATAACGAAGGAACATTTACAAGACCAAACACACCCTAGAAGACTTATGAGAACTTTTATAAAATTGCACATGATTTTGTTTACCAAAGATACAATGTTCACATAAGTCAAACTCGAGATTGCAATCTTCAAGGCCTTCTACAAGATTCTTACATTTTTAGATTTGGAGACCCTTCTCACTAATATGATCGAGTCTCTAGTGCCATAACATTATCTTCTCTGTAGGAAGCTTCATTTCCAAAGAATGAGCACCCTTAGGTACCCAAAAAACACAATCGTCGGAAGTAGATGCAACAGATTTATTCACTTCTTTATCCGATGGTGAGGATGAAGAATCTAAAGATTTATTCTTCTTCAACTTATCAGAAGAAATATTGAATTGAATAGTTCATGCATCTGGCTTGAACAAGGTTCCTATCCGAACTCCTCTAGCCATATTACATCCTCCACTCGAGAAGACAACTTGCACACCCACATCATTCAATTTACTCACTGAAAGGAGGTTTTGTGCCAAACCCAGGATATGCAATTCACCATCAATTTCCTTCACTCAGCCATCGAGGAATTTAATTTGAACTCTTCCACGACCAATTATTTCTAGATGAGAATCATCACTGAGATACACCTTTCCACAATAAAATTCTTCATATTTTGAGAAACAATCTATATGTGACGTTACATGAAAAGATGCCTCGAAATCTATTAACCACACATCTTTAGATGTCTGTGTTGCCAAAGCTACAACCAATGATTCACTGAAATAATCATTCCCCATCTCAATCCTTCCAGATGTGCTTGCCATCTTTTTCAAAAATAGGATATCACACTAATACATTTGGCCTAAAATTCCGATGGAGAAGGTATATTATGAACAAATTTGATTTTTTTTTGCAAAATTGCCCGCATTCGTCGAAATTCCGATGATAATTCGATAATGTTTTCGACAAAGAAGGAATTGGCAACGACATTTGCGTTTTTTACAAAAAGTGACTGCGTTCGTCGAAATTCCGACGACAGCGGGCATTACTTAAAAAAAAAAAAGACCAAGACATTTCAAATCATTTTTGTGGCCTCTTCTCATTCTCATGTTGCCGCCCTAGTAGCGTATTCCTGCCCACAGTTCCACCTTTGTCAAATCCCAACAACTGTATTAAGGTTGTGTCTGCGTAATGCCACGACCAGTTTTTTCTAGGAGGATGGAGCCATAACCTTTCTCGAGTGAGCCGAACAATCCAATGAAGCCGACTACCTCGCATCCTAAAGTGGGTTTTATATCTCGAACTGTTGTTGGAGGATCTGCATACAGAGTGAACAGAGCGAGCTAAAGATAATGTAGTATTGCTGGTCTTACCTTCTTGTACATAAGAATTAGGTTATTAAGGGTCAAACCAGTACAAATTAGAGTTGCAGGATCACAGGCATGGGCCATTATAAAGGCAACAAAGGTAGTGACACCAGCAGGAGTAGACTGTATTGCACTTCCACACCCGCTTACGAGGAGATACAAGTGAAACCCAGGCTTCTATTTAGCTCTCTATTTCTCGGGCGAGATAACGAGCCACTCTATTCAGGGGTAAGGCGAAGAGGATTTCCATGGTGTTTTTTGGTGAAATAAATTGTGTCCTTAGCAATCAATCACGAATTGAATATCTTCAAGGACGTGCATTGATAAATGCAATTGGAAACCTTGGCATTACTGATGCATATGCTGCTGCTCTCAACAAGTTTGGTCATGACCTTGAGAATATTGTAGAGCGGGTATAATTATCTGTTAGTTTTGCGATTTCAGTTTACTTGTATCAAAAAAACATATTATGCCTAACTAGAGCATAACGACTTCAAAAGTTAATCATTTTGACATTAATTTGTAAGCACAACACATATTGTTAACTAAGAATTAACTTTTTTGAGTTTATTGCATATTTTACACATAATTGTTTGTTAAATCTATAAATTCCTTTACCATGGACAAATATCAAACTTTTAATTCCTTCAATTTGAATGTAACTTGTAGATAGGGTAGGTCCAATATGTATTTTGAGCAATTATGTAATCTTAAGGCGAATTATTCTTAAGGCTGTCAACACATGTAATATGCTCTCCAACATTTGGCGATCTCTCTCTCTCTCTCTCTCTCTCTCTCTCTCTCTCTCTCTCTCTCATGCGAAATTTCTCCTCATCCATTGTGTGAAGGTTGGCTGTTAGGTGATACTAAGGATAAATATTCAAAAAGTATAATAATTACACTAATACATATATCACTCTCATGCCTTCCTTAATTTGATATAAGGTCCCTCTAACCTGTTAATGCATGATAGCCTCGGTAAGATAAATGATTGAATGAGAGATAAATGAAGTCTCTCATTCAATCATCTATCCTATCGATAAACTATGATGAAGACTTCAAGCTATTGTTCCTTCATTTGATGATCATTCTTAAATTTGTATATATTCAACCATACTTGCAAAGTTCGATCAATGCTTAACTACCGATAATCATCGGTTGTAAATCTCATAGCACAAAATACTGATTGGTATCGGTTTACATTAAAAGCAATGCACTTCGATTAATATCAGTTAACATATTAACTATGAACACCGATTGTTATTGGGCTTAACCAATGCACTTCGATTATATATCGATTAATATATTAACTGTGAACATTGATTGTTGTCGGGATTAACTAATACATACTGATTAGTATCGGTTGTCTTGCATATGATAGACACATCGATTAAGTATCAGGTGGTTTTTTAAGTGATATACACCGATTTAGGTTTCTATCCACCTCCTTTGTTGACATCCCCTCCCCCATTGTCTAATATATCTATGACTTTTCCAACAACTTTTAATATCACAACAAGAGATAATTTTGTATGAGTTTCTTAAAACCAACTTTATTACTCTCCCCTTGAAAAATTGAAGAAAAAACCATAAAAAAAATTAGGACAATCCTTTTTTCAAGCATCATCAACTATTCCACTAATGAATGCCATGATTTGGAGATTAAAAATCAACAACTTATTGTAGTTCTAGTAACATTTAAGTAATAGGTGACAATGAGTTATACACTCATCATATCCCTTCTAAATGACATTTATAACCTATTATGTTTTTATCTTGCTATATGACATTGGTAGCTTAATTACCTATTAGGGGCTCATTGTCATTCATGGTACTACGATTTCATGTGCAATCATACTTGGGAGGCAACGTAATAGCCTAGTTCTTCTTGTCTCTACATTGTGAAGCAAGAATAATAGTTGTCAATTGTTCCTCTTTTTTAAGGATCCACTTTACCTTTGTTGATTTTTATCTTTTATAACTTGATATCCTCTCTTGCATAGAATTGTCCTAAATCCAAATTCTCTCCTTTCTTGGACGTGTGTGTTCCTTGATTAGGACCTCTTTCATTGTTTTGTAGGCAAATAAACAAAGACATCAACCTCTCCTCTCTACTTATACACAAAATGGCTAATTAAAACCACTTCATATACACAAAATGTCTCCTTGCACTAATCAAGCCTCAAAAATGTGACACCCTTGTTCAACAAGGGTTGATACTCTACAACATGATGCCTATCATTAATGAGCTCAAGGTGGTTTCTTTCATGCTCAATAAAAATATGATCAAAACTTTTTGTAGTTTCACCACCATCATAATATCATTTTGCTATTGTTAACATCATACATCCTCATGCTATGTTGGCAATTCATCGGTCTCTTCAATTTATTCACTCTTTATATGTTAGTGACTACCTTTAACTTATGAACCTTCAAATAAATCATCATAATGACCCCTTCACTATCTTGTGTTGAATGAAAACCCTTCAACTGGACTGCATTGTATAAGAATTTGGTGTGGATCTTTCATTCTTTCCTTGATTTGCTATTTTTTATTGTTCCACCCTACAATTTTGTATTTGAGGTATGTAAAATAGTTGATCTATAGATTTTTTTTATCTCTCTGCATTCTTTTGGTTGCCTTCATTTAAATTATGTAATGTTTCCATAATATCTCTTTTACAACTATCTCTTCCTTTCTTTTGCAATTAAGAGACCATTTGAATTGTAGGTAGACCCCTTCAAATGACAGGGTAGGCTTCCTTTTATACCTAATATTTGTCTTGAAATCATTTTATCCTGATGGCATTAAATTAATGTACTTTCTAGGATACATATTTCCACAGATACAACACAAGTTAAATGTATCCCAAGTCGATGCAAATAAACTTTTGCTCCGGAGATCACCAGAAAATAGAGAAAGAATTTTAATTTAATGCCATCAGCATAAAAAGATTTCAAGACAGATAAATGGTATGCAATTGTATCTATTTGGAATGCTTTACCCAAATAGCGCAATCGATCAGTTGCCTTTGAAAAGAAAGTGGTATGATGAAATCTTTGGGCATAAAATAGATGAAATGCACTCCATACTAATGCTGCACAATATTTTGGTCGATGATATTTTTAAAATAGTAAAGGAAGGTGTATGGAACAACCAAGTTCTTATCATTATAAACAATTAATATTTTAAGATCCTTTTATGATGTGTAAGTTGAGAATATTGTATGGAAGGTCCCTAAATGAATACACTTTAAACTGATTTTAGCAATGACTATCGGATGTAGACAAAATGAATGCTTTTTGGATTAGGATGGTACACATAATCTACTATTAAAAGGTTGTAAAAAATTCTTGGGACTAGGAGGTGTGAAATGGCCTACTCATGCTTTTCATGCCATCAAAATTTGAGTTTGATTGTCATCATTTACTTTGCCAAATTCTTCACATGTAACTCCTGAATCAATTTCCTACACACAAAATGATGAAAAATAGGTTTGTTGATGGGGGATTTCCTAGGTCAAACCTCAGGTTGCGAATTAACCTTGAATTATAATGTTTTCCTTTTGAGGGAAAGGATAGATCTAATCTAAAAATGCTTAAAATTGAACATGATACCTTGATGAATCTTTCTTGATTCCTCACACAAGGTTTTCGGATGTCATGCAGAGTGTTGATCATGAATGTTGTGCTTTAACTTGTGATGTAGAGGAAGGGTGTGATAAATGACCTTTAATGTTTATAAGGGAAATACAAGATCCAAACCCCTAGGCCTACTAGCACCCAAATGGCTCAAATAGGTCAAATGCAAACCAACACTTTTTCAAATGATTCCAAAGGTATGGAATGTTTTTACTACCTCCAAATAAGTTTTTTTAATTGTTTTTGTGGTTCCAAGAACTTGTTTAAGTGCAAAGCCCTCTTTTTAGCCTTCTAGGCATAGTTGCCCAATTAGCCCTCCAGCGAGGAAAATGAATTGTTTTCTCTCAACTTTCCCAAACAACTAAACAAAAAATTTGGATATTCAGACATCCATTTGTCTTCTCTTCAACATACCAGAATATTGCATATGGTTGCTTTGGAAAGTATATGTTGTCCTGTAACTATGCATTGTTTTTAGACTCCAAAAATGACAGTTTTACAAAGGAAGTATATAATGTTTTAACTCCCTCACTCCCAGACTCTCAAAATTCATCCAATATGATTCAAAACTAAGGAAAATGCAATTATTTACAAGTTTTAACCTTCTTAGATGCAAAATCCCTTATTTAGCCTCTCACAAACTCTTAAAAGTAGGGTTTCTCATATACCCCTCTTCCAAACACTATACCATCCAAATGATGATGGATTAAACTTTCATTTGAAATGTCTAAACACTATCAATCATAAAATGTGCCCCTCCTTAAGGCGGATTTGCTACTGCTGCTCCTTAGCAAGCAATTTCTCCACTCTTACATTCGTTGTTTTGGTGATCACCCCAGTTCTCCACCCAATATACACATCAACCTGTTAGTAATTTATTGTACATGTTAGAGGAGTGCCATACCATGAATATTAGGCCTTTTACATTCATGGAATGACCATTCTCATTGTAAATCAACCAAATCAAATGCTAAATTGCACAAATCTGTTAGAACAATGCAACTAGTCTAAAGTTTGAGACAAATGGATTATCAGTGCATCTTCCCTACAAATAAGATGTTCAAGGTCTCTTCATTACATTATGAATTCTAATACACACTCAAGATAAAGTTACCATAAGCCAAAACACCAAAAAAATTCAAGAAAGCCAAAATTTGTTGTTATTGCTCGTCCAAGTCCGTACACCAATATTCTCTGTCGTACAAAGCATTACATCAACCATTTGATCAAAAAATATTAATTGCTGACACACAAGGTCATGAAATTATTTATTGAACTTTCCTAAACTCTTCTAGACTCCCTAAGCCATAAATTCATATTACATCTTTTTGTTGGTCCTAAGATCCTTACCAGGCCCTTTAGGACAAATTACAAACTTATTACAATTTTCATCATTAAAAGCCATAATGGACCTTAAGACATCATAATTGATTGGCTCTTCACTCCTAAGACCTTCAAAAGTCTTTAATGGCTTCATTGAGTCCTTTGGTCTTCCAAATACATCTGCACCAACTTGAATTCTCCTTCAATGCTTGATGAATGCTTGATTGCTTGTTCACTTGGAATTGAATTGATTTTATAATTAAGAGATCACTTGAATTGTAGGTAGACCCCTTCAAATAATAGGGTAGGCTTCCTTTTATACCTAATATATGTCTTGAAAGCTTTTTATCCTGATGGCATTAAATTAAAGTACTTTCTCTTCTATCTAGTATTGGTGGAGTAGAGGTTGCATTGCATCGACCTATGATACATATTTACGTAGATACAACACAAGTTAAATGTATCCCAGGTCGATGCAAAGAAACCTCTGCTCCACAAATCACCAGAAAATAGAGAAAGAACTTTAATTTAATACCATCGAGATAAAAGGCTTTCAAGACAAATAAAATTTGAGTTTGATTGTCATCATTTACTTTGCCAAATTCTTCACATGTAACTCCTGAATCAATTTCCTACACACAAAATGACGAAAATAGGTTTGTTGATGGGGGATTTTCTAGGTCAAATAGGTTTGAATATACCTTGAAATGTGCAATATGGAAGGTTTGTATTCTTAATCTCCTGCCCATTTCTCCTTCAATGGAAATGGAAGTGTGCTTTAACTTGAATTCTCCTTCAATGCTTGATGAATGCTTGATTGCTTGTTCACTTGGAATTTAATTGATTTTATAGTTAAGAGATCACTTGAATTGTAGGTAGACCCCTTCAAATAATAGGGTAGGATTCCTTTTATACCTAATCATACATAAAGTGTTTGAATTTTTTCTCACACATGAGGCAAGAAATGAGGGGTCATATTTTGGGTCCCAATCATGAGTCTTGTCAATTTAGGATGTGACATGCTAAAGCGGGCATCAATGTCTCAAGATTAGATGGACCTTAAGTGATTGTCTCCCTTGCATATGATTTGTTTAGGTGATAAACTTCACCATTCTACTCACAAGAATTTTATTAAGTCTCAAATATAGGGAAACAAAAGGCTTCAAATAAAAAAATTGTACATGCAACTAAATTCATTGACTAATCAGAAGAACAAAATTAAGAAACGGTTTGATCATCTAAGAGATTTTGTAGACTTGCAACTCACCAGCTACTTAGTTTTTGCGGGTAAGAATTTTTTTTGTTTCGGTTATGGTTGTGATGTTTGTAGGGAGACATTTACAAATTTATATCTATTTTCACTATTTAATGGTTTATGGGTTTGTAATGGTAATTTAATGTTCTTTCATATTTTTGTATATATTCTTTATAATAGCCTATTATATTGATTTGTTCTATTATGGATAATGGTGTGGGTCAGATGGCTTTCCCATCAGTGCATGAAAGCATTGCAGGAGTTCTACTTTTAAAAATTACATGAAACATTTTTAATTTATTTGATTGAGTGTTATTTGCAAAAAAGTTTATCAATGATGTTTCCTTTCTCCAAGAATTGTCTAGGATCTTTCCGTTAGATAATATATAACATTGAATGACTAAATCTTTTCTTTACAAATGCTTATTTTATTTAATTATCATTTGAGCGTGAATTAAAATTTATATCTGTACGGAAGCAGAACATACAAGATGAAGACTCATGTGCAAGTAAATTTCATAAAAGAAAGCAAGCAGACATTATCTTGAATGAGATGGAAACAAGCTCATCAGCTACCTAGAAGAGAGCAATTGGAGAAAAGTAGAGGAAAGTGTTAAAGGGTGATAAATACATAGAGAGTATGCAATACAAACAAATAATGTCTGGAGCATGTGATGTGATGTCTCTAATTTATGTCCGGAGGGACTAATTGGTTTTGGAGTTCCTGCAAAACCTATTGGGACACGCTTGGAGGAAATCAATGTGTTCATGCAAGGAGCACCTTTTTTCTATTATGAGAATGATTCTTTTGCACCGAAGGATATTTGAAAGGCAATATCCGAAAATTTCTATAGTGTGGAACCAGAGTTGGCGGACTCGAAGTAATTTTCAGCTTTCAGAAGACCAAGAGGTTATGTACACAATCTCCCAATAGAAGGGTGATTTCAAGCATTGCCTCTCCCCCCCATGATTATTCAGGAAGCACTTCCTCAGACAAAGGACTATTGGCCTCCATGGGATCAAAGAAAAAAATTGAAACATAGACTCTAGACGATGTGGTGGTGTCTTTCGTGAAGAACTCTGCACTATAATTGAAAATTCACGAGGGAAACTGCAAGATAGTGAATAGAAATACATTCTTGAAAAGTGGGAAGAATGGATCTTGGTTTGGGTGGGGCCAGGTCAAGTGGCTCCTCTAGAGGTTGACAAGATAGAAATCATATGGGTAAGTGCACCAAGATGGTGAACAAAAAAGTGGCCACATGCAAAAAAAAAAAAAAAAATTCTCATAACCCGTGCGTGTTCAGGAAATTCAAAAATGCGCTAGGCTTGGTAACACCATGCCTAGCAAAAAACAATTAAAAAACAAAAAGTTCCTTAAAACCCGACGGGTTTTGAGGAAAATTACATTTTATAATAAAAAATCAAAAGTTCGGGTTTTGAGGAAGATTATATTTTATAGTAAAAAATCTAAAGTTCCTCAAAACTCGTACTGGTTTTGAGGAACATTATTTTTTTATAATAAAAAATCAAAAGTTCCTCAAAACCCGTACTGGTTTTGAGGAACATTATAATTTATAATAAAAAATAAAAAGTTCCTCAAAACCCATAAAGGGTTTTGAGGAACATTATACTTTTTAGAAACCCGCTGGTTATGCAAAACTATAAGTTTTTGTCTTAGTTTTGCATAACCCGTATGGGTTATATAAACTAGGAACCAAATAGGAAGTGGGGAGAGAGAGAGAGAGAGAGAGAGAGGGGGGGGGGAGGACGAAGAGAGTTAGAGACAGAGAGAGAAGGGGATAGGAAGAGAGGGAGAGATAGGGGGAGAGAGAGAGAGAGAGAGAGAATGGAGAGGGAGAGATAGGGAGATTAGGAAAAGGAGAGGGGGAGAGGGAGATTGGGAAAATGAGAGGAGGAGAGGGAGATTGAGAGAGAGAGAGAGAGAGAGAGAGAGGGTGATGATAGGATTCAGAGAGGGAGAGGAAGATAGAGAGAGTAGGGAGTAGGAAGAGAGGGATAGAATACGATAAGGAGAGGGGGACGGAGAGAGAGTTAGAGAGAGAGAAGGGGATAGGAAGAGAGGGAGAGATAGGGAAAGAAAGAGGAGAGAGAGAGAGAGAGAGAGAGAGAGAGAGAGAGAGAGAGGTGGAGGGAGAGGGAGAGAGAGGGAGACTAGGAAAAGGAAAGGGGAAGAGGGAGATTGGGAAAAGGAGAGAGAGAGAGAGAGAGAGAGAGAGAGAGAGAGAGAATAGGATAAGGAGAGGGGGAGGGAGAGAGAGGTGGAGAGATAGAGGAGAAATTGGGAGAGAGGGAGAGGTAGAGGGAGGGCAGAGATGGGGAGAATAGGATAAAGAGAGGGAGATTGGGGAAAGGAGAGGGGAGAGGGAGAGAGAGGGAGATTGGGAAAAGGAGAGAGAGAGAGAGAGAGAGAGAGAGAGAGAGAGAGAGAGAGAGAGAGAGAGAGAGAGAGAGAGAGAGAGAGAGAGAGAGAGAGAGAGAATAGGGTAAGGAGAGGGGGAGGAAGAGAGAGGGGGAGAGATAGAGGAGAAATTGGGAGAGAGGGAGATTGGGGAAAGGGGAGAGGGAGAGGGAGAGAGAGGGAGATTGGGAAAAGGAGAGGGGGAGAGGGAGAGAGGGAGGGAGAGAGAGGGAGATTAGGAAAAGGAGAGCAGGAGAGAGAGAGAGAGAGAGAGAGAGAGAGAGAGAGGGTGATTGGGAAAAAGAATGGGAGAGAGGGAGAGGGAGAGAGGGAGATTGGGAAAAGGAGAGGGAGAGAGGGAGAGAGAGGGAGATTGGGAAAAAGGAGAGAGAGAGAGAGAGAGAGAGAGAGAGAGAGAGAGAGAGAGAGAGAGAGAGAGAGAGAGAGAGAGAGAGAATAGGATAAGTAGAGGGGGAGGGAGAGAGAGGGGGAGAGATAGAGGACAAATTGGGAGAGAGGGAGAGGGAGAGGGAGGGTGGAGATGGGGAAATAGGATAAAGAGAGGGAGAGAGGGGGAGATTGGGAAAAGGAGAGGGGGAGAGATAGAGAGAGAGCTAGAGAGAGAGAGAGAGTATGATAAGGAGAGGGGGA
Organism: Cryptomeria japonica; assembly: GCF_030272615.1. Classification (NCBI taxonomy): domain Eukaryota; kingdom Viridiplantae; phylum Streptophyta; class Pinopsida; order Cupressales; family Cupressaceae; genus Cryptomeria; species Cryptomeria japonica. The sequence goes on from NC_081409.1 coordinate 25,025,851, forward strand.
GGGAGAGAGAGTAAAGACAGAGAAGGGGATAGGAAGAGAGGGAGAGAGATAGGAAAGAAAGAGAAGGGAGAGAGGGTGAGAGATAGAAGAGAGAGAGAGAGAGAGAGAGAGAGAGAGAGAGAGAGAGAGAGAGAGAGGAGAGAGAGAGAGAGAGAGAGAGAAGCGGATAGAAGAGAGGGAGAGAGTAGGGAAAGAAAGAGAAGAGAAGAGAGAGAGAGAGAGAGAGAGAGAGAGAGAGAATATGATAGGGAGAGAGAGTTAGAGAGAGAAATATATTAGGGGTAGGAAGAGAGGGATAAAATATGATAAGGAGAGGGGGAGGGAGATAGAGTTAGAGATAAAGATAGAAGAGGATAGGAAGAGAGGGAGAGAGATAGGGAAATAAAGAGAAGGGAGAGAGGTGAGAATAGGATTAAGAGAGAGAGAGAGTAGGGGGTAGGAAGAGAGCAATTAAATAGGATAATGACAGGGGGAGGGAGTTAGAGAGAGAGAGAGAGTAGGAAGGGGGATAGAATAGGATAAGGAGAGGGGGAGGGAGAGGGTTAGAGACACAGAGAGAAGGGGATAGGAAGAGAGGGAGAGAGATAGGGAAAGAAAGAGAAGGGAGCGAGAGAGAGAGAGGTGTTGAAATGTGGTGACTGATCAGCAAAGTACTATATACTCAGCACGTATCCTCGTCAGGGTCTAGGGCTGGGCTGGGCCCCAGGCAGGGGTTCAGGGGCGGCAGCCCCCGAGAAAAGTGGGGGTTTCGGGGTGGGAGCCCCCGACAAAATTTTTTTTGCCATTTTTTGTTGATGAAAACCGACATTGTAATTAAACCTTAAAAAGGCCGACTTTGTTTTTTGCCCTAAAAATGCATGTTATAAGCGGCTAGGATGCTTAAGGCATTGTAAGGTTGATGTATTGTTTTTGCTGGATAATAAGAACGATTGGACGACTGTGTATGGTGGACGTAACCCATTCTGGGTGAACCACATTAAATCTCTGTGTTATCTATGTCCTGTTTTATTTCTTTATCTTTTGTATTTAAATCTGCATATAATTGTTAGTTCATATTTGCTTTGGATCTGCTTGAAACCCTAACAATTGGTATCAAAGTGAGGTTTTCTGTAAATTGGCAGGACTTTCAAATTTGAGTGGGAGCAATGGAGGATTCCAAATTCAAGGTTGAAAAGTTTAACGAACAAAATTATCAGTTATGGAAAATGCAAATGGAGGATTACCTGTATCAAAAGGATTTGTGGCGGCCATTGGAAGGAAAGGCAAAGAAAGCGACCATAATGTCAGATGAAGAGTGGGACATTTTAGATAGAAAGGCACTGGGATCCATTCGACTATGCCTTGCACCGTCTATAACATTCAATATAACAGAAGCAAAAATGACTATAGATTTGATGGCAACATTGGCAAAGTTGTATGAGAAACCCTCGGCTTCGAATAAGGTATTTCTTATGAAGCGTCTATTTAATTTGAAAATGAGTGAGGGAGGATCTGTAGCGGAGCACTTAAATGAATTTAATATGATTACCAGTCAATTGTCTTTGGTAAAAATTACTTTTGCAGAAGAGGTTAGGGCTCTCTTGATTTTATGTTCTTTGCCAGAAAGCTGGAATAGCTTGGTTATGGCTGTAAGTAACTCTGTCTCTGGTAAAAATACTTTGGTATTTGATGATATTGTTAGTGTTATCCTAAGCGAGGAAATGTGAAGGAAAAGCACAGGTGAGACTCCAACATCATCGGGTAGTGTTTTGAATGTGGAGAACAGAGGAAGATCAAAGGAAAGAGGAAAAGGCCCTGGGAATGAGAAGTTACGAGGGAAGTCAAAGAAAGGACGCTATCAATCTAGAGGAAAGAAAGATTGTTGGTACTGTGGAAAGCCTGGTCATCTAAAGAAAGACTGTTGGTCTCGGAAAAACAAAGAAGGAGACAAAAATGAAAATGATAGTAAGGAAGCTAATATTGCAAGTAATACTTTACAAGATGCTTTAATCTTATGTTTGGATAATGTTAATGATTCCTGGGTAATAGATTCTGGGGCTTCATTTCACGCTACACCCCATAGAAAATATTTTCTAGATTATGTTCAAGGTGATTTTGGACAAGTATATTTGGGTGATGATGAGCCCTGTCAAATTGTTGGAAAATGAAAGATAAAGATAAAGTTGCAGAATGGTAATGACTGGTTTCTGCAAGAGGTAAGACATGTTCCTAATTTAAGAAGAAATTTAATTTCTGCAGGGCAACTAGGTAGTGAAGGTTGCATAGTTACCTTCTTAGACAGTATGTGGAAGGTCACTAAAGGATCATTAGTAGTAGCTAAAGGTGTGAAGGTAGGCACATTATATCTATGTACAGGTAACACTTACTCTACCCTAGTTGCTATAGATAAAGTTACTACAGGGACAACAACAATAAATGTTGCAAGAACAGATTCGATAATGTGGCACCATAGGCTTGGGCACATGAGTGAGAAATGGATGAAAACCCTTCACTCCAAAAATCTATTGCCAGGACTAAAGAAGATTGATTTAGAGTTCTGTGAAAACTGTGTTTATGGTAAATAGAAAAGAGTTAGATTTCTCAAGGTTGGGAAAGAGAAGAAGAGTGAGAAGTTAGAGCTTGTACATTCAGATGTATGGGGACCGACTCAGGTATCATCTCTTGGTGGCTCTTATTATTATGTTATTTTTATTGATGACCCAACCAGAAAAATATGGGTATATTTCCTAAAACAAAAATCAGATGTTTTTGAAACTTTTAAAAAATGGAAAGCTTTGGTTGAGAATGAGATAGGAAAAAAGTTGAAGTGTCTCAGATCGGATAATGGAGGTGAGTATTGCAGCAAAGCATTTGAAGATTACTGCTCCTTAAATGGGATTCGAAAGAAGAAGACAGTTCCAGGAACTCCATAGGAAAATGGTGTGTCAGAGAGAATGAATAGGACTATCATGGAACATGCGAGGAGCATGAGATTGCATGTTGAATTGCCCTTACATTTTTGGGCAGATGTTGTACATACTGTTGTCTATTTGATAAATAGAGGACCTTCAACCCCTTTGGATGGTGGTATTCCAGAGGAGGCATGGACTGGTAAAAAGGTAAATTATTCTTTTCTAAAAACTTTTGGTTGCGAAGCTTTTGTCCATGTTGATAAAGAAAACAGAACCAAGCTTGATGCTAAATCTCATAAATGTACCTTCATTGGATATGGGATAGATGAATATGGCTATCGGCAATGGGATTTTGAAAATAAGAAAATAATTAGAAGTAGAGATGTTATATTCAATGAGAAGGTTATGTATAAAGAACAGATGCAGGAAAAGAAGCGTGAACAGGACAAACAAGAATATGTGGTGTTGGATGAGATTCCTGAAAATGAAATGCCACAAGTACCTGATGCTCAGCAACAACAGATTGTCCCACAAACTCCTGCAAGTGTTAGATGTTCTACGAGGACAAGTAGACCCCTTGAAATATTTTCTCCTTCTTTGTATTCTATTTTATTAACGGATTCTAGTGAACCAGAAGAATATGAAGAAGCAATGCAGGTGGATGCCAAACAACAGTGGTAGCTAGGCATGAAAGAGGAGATGGACTCATTGATGAAAAATAAGACTTGGGACTTAGTCCATTTACCTACAGAAAAAAGAGCCTTGCCTAACAAATGGGTTTATCGGCTGAAGGAGGAGGAAGGAGGTCAGAAAAGATATAAGACCAAACTTGTGGTAAAAGGTTTTGCACATAAAAAGGGTATAGATTATGATGAAATATTTTCTCTAGTTGTAAAAATGACTTCAATTAGAACTGTACTTAGTCTTGTGGCTATAGATGATTTACATCTTGAACAATTAGATGTCAAAACAACTTTTCTCCATGGAGATTTGGAGGAGGAAATTTACATGTTGCAACCACAGGGATATGAGGTCAAAGGTAAGGAGAACTTGGTGTGCAGGTTGAAGAAAAGTTTGTATGGCCTAAAGCAAGCACCCCGACAATGGTATTTAAAATTTGATAGTTTCATGGCTGAACATAGTTATCATAGATGTCATTCTGATTATTGTGTATATTTTAAGAGATTTGATAATGGCAGTTATATTATCCTGTTGCTTTATGTTGATGACATGCTTGTTGTTGGGTCTAAAATGCAACATATAAATGATCTTAAACAGAAATTAGCCAGGTCATTTGCTATGAAGGATTTGGGTGTAGCTAAGCAAATTCTTGGTATGAGGATTACACGGGATAGGAAAAATAGAACCTTGAATTTGTCCCAAAGTGAGTATATAAAGAAGGTGTTGAAAAGATTTAACATGCAGGATGCAAAAGCAGTTAGTACACCTTTGGCTAGTCATTTCAAATTGACTAAGGAGATGTGCCCAAAGGCACAGGAAGAGGTTAATAAAATGTCTAACATCCCATATTCATCAGCTGTTGGCAGTCTAATGTATGCAATGGTATGCACAAGGCCAGATATTGCACATGCAGTGGGAGTTGTGAGCAGGTTTATGAGTAATCCGGGTATGGAACATTGGAATGCTGTGAAATGGATTCTTCGGTATTTGAAAGGAACTACTACGAAGGCATTATGTTTCAAAGGATCTAATGCTGCTCTGAGTGGATTTGTTGACTCTGATCTGGCGGGTGATATTGATTCACGGAGGAGTACTACAGGGTATGTTTTTACTATAGGGGGAACTGCAGTCAGTTGGATTTCTAGGCTGCAAAAGGTTGTTGCACTTTCAACCACTGAAGCTAAGTATGTTGTTGCTACAGAAGCCAGCAAGGAGATGATTTGGTTACAATGTTTTCTGGAGGAATTGGGTCAGACACAGGAGGATCGCCCATTGTATACTAATAGCCAGAGTGCCATTCATCATGCGAAGAACTCTTCTTTTCATTCAAGGACAAAGCACATTCAGCTCAGGTACCACTTCATCCGGACTATTTTGGAGGAGGGTCAGTTATGCTTGAGAAGATTCACCCAAGTGAGAATCCTACCGATATGTTCATGAAGGCAGTTCCACAGGAGAAGCTAATTTCTTCATTAATTTCTGTTGGTCTTCTTGATTGATAATTGTGGAATTTATACCAGTCGAGTCCTAGTGTTTTATCCAGCGGATGTTGCATGTACAGGGGTGTCATGTAGTATCAATCTCCAAGTGGGAGATTGTTCGGTGTGGAGCCTGATCAGTCTCCAAGTGGGAGATTGTTCGGTGTGGAGCTTGATCAGTCTCCAAGTGGGAGATTGTTAAAATGTGGTGACTGATCAGCAAAGTACTGTACACTCAACACCTATCCTCGTCGAGGTTCGAGGGTGGCAGCCCCGAAGAAAAGCGGGGGTTTGGGGGCGGGAGCCCCCGAGAAATTTTTTTTGCCATTTTTTGTTGATGAAAACCAACATTGTAGTTAAACCCTAAAAAGGCCGACTTTGTTTGTTGCCCTAAAAATGCATGTTATAAGCGGCTAGGATGCTTAAGGCATTGTAAGGTTGATGTACTATTTTTGCTAGATAATAAGAAAGATTGGACGGCTGTGTATGGTGGACGAGGAGAGAGTTAGAGACAAAGAGAGAAGGGGATAGGAAGAGAGGGAGAGAGATAGGGAAAGAAAGAAAAGGGAGAGAGGGTGATAATAGGATTGAGAGAGAGAGAGAGAGATAGAGAGAGAGAGAGTAGGGAGAGGAGGGAGAGAGAGATAGTAGGGGGTAGGAAGATAGGGATAGAATAGTATAAGAGAGAGAAGGGGATAGGGAGAGAGTTAGAGAGAGAGAGAGGAAGATAGGGAGAGAAGAGGAGAGGGAGAGGGGAAGGGAGAGAGAGTTAGAGAGAGAGAGAAGGGGGTAGGAAGATAGGGATAGAATAGTACTAGGAGAGGGGGAGGGAGAGAGAGTTAGAGACAAAGAGAGAAGGGGATAGGGAGAGAGGGAGAGAGGGATAGGGAAAGAAAGAGAAAGGAGAGAGGGTGAGAATAGGATTAAGATATATATATATATATATATATATATAGAGAGAGAGAGAGAGAGTAGGATAAGGAGAGGGGGAGGGAGGGAGAGTTAGGGACAAAGAGAGAAGGGGATAGGAAGAGAGGGAGAGAGATAGGGGAAAAAAGAGAAGGGAGAGAGGGAGAGAGAGAGAGAGAGTAGGGAGATGGGGAGGGAGAGAGAGAGTTGGGGGTAAGAAGAGAGGGATAGAATAGGATAAGGAGAGGGGGAGCGAGAGAGTGTTAGAGATAGAGAGAGAAGGGGATATGAAGAGAGTGACAGAGATAAGGAAAGAAAGAGAAGGGAGAGAGGATGAGAATAGGATTGAGAGAGAGAGAAGGGGATAGGAAGAGAGGGAGAGAATAGGATAAGGAGAGGGGGTGAGAAAGGCAGTTAGAGAGAGAGTAGGGGGAGAGGGGGTAAGATAGAGAATAGGGAATAAGAAGAGAGGGAGAGAATATGATAAGGAGAGGGGAAGGGAGAGAGAGAGGAGATTGGGAGAGAGGGAGAGGGAGAGGAAGAGAGAGAGAGAGAGAGAGAGAGAGAGTGGAGATGGGGAGAATAGGGGAGAATAGGAGAGAGAGAGAGAGAGAGAGAGAGAGAGAGGAAAAGAAGAGAGACATGCATGCATACAAACATATATACATATATCTATATAAATATATGTATATATATAACTATAGATATGCATATATACATACATAAACACATTATATATGTATTTTGTGAAAATCAAAATAATGGTTTTTCATAACCCGTACGGGTATTGTGAAACTCAAAATGATAATTTTCATAACTAGTACGGGTTATGAAAAACGATAATTTTGGTTTTTCATAACCAATACGGGTTATGAAAAACCATATTTTTGGTTTTTCATAACCCGTACGGGTTTTGGGAAATTCAAAATGATGGTATTAGTTCTACATAACCCGTACGGGTTATGTAGAACTATGAATGGTACTTTTTGTTTTTCAAAACCTGAGCGGGTTATATTGCACATCAGAACCCGTGCGGGTTTTGGCTTGCTAAGAGGGTTGGAAAACGACCCTAAGACTTGGAAGCCCATTTTCCCTCCATTTCTGTCCCTTTACACGTTTTTTCATCTTCCAACATGATTTCTCGACTTCATCATCATTAGGTTTACAAATGATCAAGTGGGTATCTCTAAAATTACCACCATAATCTCACACGTCTTCTCATCTTTTTGACCATATAAATTTTTCTATTTTTAGACAACATTAGCATAGTAAACTTTAATTTTCTTTATGAGTGCCTTGACAGTCCTCAGAGACATACATCTACCATTTTTTTAATAACTTTTGATATACTTGACCAAATTCAAAATAAATTACATATTATTATTCTACTCTAGATTCTATATAATTTAAAAAAAAAAGTTTTCATTTTTTATTATTTTGATGCAAGTTATGCCCAACGCACGAACATGTACCAAATTTTCAGGATGCGGTCACTTCAAAAAATCATTAAAAAAAAAAACTCATTGAAAAATTACAAAAAAATACAAAACTTATAGATCTCAATCTTACCTATCATCCTACCAAAGGGTTTTTCAAAATACTAAATCTAATTATATATTTTGTGCAGTGCACGAAAATAGCTATGTTATGTTTTTCAGAAAAAATCAGGAATAGTTTTTCGTGCGAGAAAGGTTTGACCCTTTTAATCTTATCCAATTTTAAAAAAATTTAGTAGTTTAGAAACTAGACTCAGAGTACTACAATTCTTATTCTTTTCTCAACTCCTATTTTTGAGTGCGTGACCTTTGAATATCTCTTTGAAGTTTAGGTTTACTTGTTTTCAGAAAAAAAAGTGGCCACTTATACCCCCCTTTTTGTTCACCATCTTGGTGCACTTACCCATATTAGGATTTGAAGAAGATCACACTCGTGGAACTTCATGTGTGACTGATCGATTGTGCTGTTTGGGTAATGCATTCCAAATAGATACAGTTGCATACCATTTATCTGTCTTGATTAAATCCTTTTATCTTGATGGCATTAAATTAAAGTTATTTCTCTTCTATCTGGTATTGGTGGAGAAGAGGTTGCTTTGCATCGACCTGGGATACATTTAACTTGTGTATGGATACATATTTACATAGATACAACACAAGTTAAATGTATCCTAGGTCGATGCAAAGCAACCTCTTCTCTACCAATACCAGATAGAAGAGAAAGTACTTTAATTTAATGCCATCATGATAAAAGGCTTTAATCAAGACAAACAAATGGTATGAAACTGTATCTATTTGGAATGCATTACCCAAATAGCGCAATCGATCAGTCGCACATGAAGTTCCACAAGTGTGATCTTTTTCAAATCCTAATATGATTTCTATCTCGCCAACCTCTAGAGGATCCACCTGACCTAGCCCCACCCAAACCAAGTTCCATTCTTCGCACTTTTCAAGAATGTATTTCTGTTCACTATCTTGCAGTTTCCCTTGTGAATTTTCAATTATAGTGCAGAGTTCTTCACAAAGGACACCACCACATCGTCTATAGTCTATGCTTCAATTTTTTTCTTTGATCCCATGGAGGCCAATAGTCCTTTGTTTGAGGAAGTTCTTCGTGAATAGTCATGGGGGGGAGAGATAATGCTTGAAATCACCCTTCTATTGGGAGATTGTGTACATAACCTCTTGGTCTTCTGAAAGTTGAAAATTACTTCGAGTCCCCCAACTCTGGTTCCACACTATAGAAATTTTGGTTATTGCCTTCCAAATATCCTTCGGTGCAAAAGCATCATTCTCATAATATAAAAAAGGTGCTCCTTGCATGAACACATTGATTTCCTCCAAGCGTGGCCCAATAGGTTTCGCAGGAACTCCAAAACCAGGTAGTCCCTCTGGACATAAATTAGAGATGTCACATCACACACTCCAGACATTGTTTGTTTGTATTGCATACTCTCTGTGTATTTATCACCCTTTAACATTTTCCTCTGCTTTTCTCCAAGTGCTCTCTTATAGGCAGCTGATGAGCTTGTTTCCTTGTCATTCAAGATAATGCATGCTTGCTTTCTTTTACAAAATTTACTTGCACATGAGTCTTCAGCTTGTATGTTCTTCTTCCGTACAGATATAAATTTTAATTCACGCTCAGATGATAATTAAATAAAATAAGCATTTGTAAAGAAAAGATTTAGTCATTCGATGTTACATATTATCTGACGGAAAGATCCTAGACAATTCTTGGAGAAAGGAAACATCATTGATAATCCTTTTTTGCAAATAACACTGAATCAAATAAATAATAAATGTTTTATGCAATTTTTAAAAGTAGAACTCGTGCAATGCTTTCATGCACCGATGACAAAGCCATCTGACCCACATCATCTCTCACCGTCGGAATTCCGACAACAATTAAAGAAACATCCGACAAGGATACTGTATATCCGACGTCACTTCCATGTCGGACAGTCGTCAAGGAGCAAACATAGCATCCGTCGGAATTCTGACGGTAATCCACCAAAATTTGTGGTCAGGGGAGAAAATATAGCCACCGTCGAAGGAGTTCATAACATCGTCGGACGTCTGACGCAAATGGCATCGTCAGGAAGACCAACGACGAGTTTTCGACGGTAAAATTGGTCGGAAGTCCGACATGGTATCGTCGGAATTTTGACAATTAGCCGTCAGAAATTAGGCCCAAATGTACTAGTGTCAAGAAAACCACTTCTGCAAAACTCCCACTAAAACTAAATCAGTACGAAAAACCCAACAAACCTCACAACTGATATCAAAGGTGATCAGGGTCTGATACTAACTGAAAAGAAACCAGGTAGCGGAATACAACTTTCTACACTAAACTATCAGGAGTGTGAATGCAAAGATTTCTAAACCCTTTAACAATTAGAGATTTATATGTACATCTAAATAAACATTAACAGATATTCAAAACAGAATAAACTCATAACACAACATATATGTGGGAAAACCCTTTTGGGAAAAAACCCACACTCCAAACACTCAACTCAATTGTATTAATCAGCAACAACAACAGTTACAATACAATCTCAGAGCTATGCTCTTCAAGAGTCTTCTTATTACAAGATTCAGGAATAATTTTGGCAATCTAATGATGTCTCTCAAAATATTCAACCTCTCATACAAAATAAGCCAAGGCACCACATATTTATAAAGTTCAACACAAAGAGGAAGGCTCCCATGATTTCTAAGACCAACTTCAAAGCCTAAGAGGTAAGTTGTGTCATAAATAATATAATTACCATTATCCTGACATGTTGCACATAGCAACTTTCAAAAGCACTAACACCTATCTCACACAACACAATTATCTTGCCAAATGCAATGCACGTTCAACATAGCAACTCCAATAACCAAGAATAGGCACTTTCCTTACCTCACACCACTTGTCAAAAGTGAACTCCACCATAAATATTCGCTGCTCAAATACAACTCCAATCCATAATAGAAATACAAGTCAAGACTCTTTAGTCAACATAGGAAATTGCCAAATCAGTTTCCACTCCAAAATGGAAATATATTACATCTTCCCAAAATGTAGAATCTTTCAAGTGAGCACCAATTTCCTAAAAAGGGATTATACCATCTCATCGCTGCCATGTAGGATGCCATCTCACTAAGAGAACCCACAAAGTGAATGGCGACTTAAGAAATTAATAAATTAAAATATATCTACAAATTTAAATTTGAAAGTCTTGTTTTGCATTGCCTTCCAATGGCTACTTCCATTTGTATTTGATACCCACCTGCGAGTTTGTCTGCTGAGTTGGACATAAATTTGAGGCTCTTAATGTCTAAAGGGACTTTAATGAAGAATACTTCATTGGTGGCAACTCTTTAAAGTTTTTTCTAGCGCATGGCTCTGCTCCTAAAATTTGATGTTTTGTAAAGCCTTCCAACGACTATCTCTATTCAAACTTGACACCTCCCCGCAAGTTTGTCAGTTGAGTTGACGTTGCTAAGTTAGAGATTATCTAGCCCTTGTTGCCTCATTATAAGTAATTCTTGACAATTCACTTGCTTAGGCGAAGGAGTACTTTCTATAATGTTGGACGTCTGTTCATCAGATGGCAATTTGTCTGACATCATTAATTATCTTGGACTTACCGTGTTGCAAGAAGGATTGTTGTGATCTTAGCAATCTTTTAAAATATTCTCAAAATAGAATAAAGGACGCCATCATCATGAATCGATGAGCTTGCGTTGGCTTCGTGGCGAAATCTCAGGTTAAAACCGGATCTTTAGCATATGTTCCTCTGTCATCTTTTCTCTAGGTTTTTCTCTCAAGGTACTTTTCATTTATCATAGTTAGTAGACGAAGGTATGTCAGAAGTAGTTAATATTGCCATTATCGAGACAACTCCCAACTATTTTGTGCTTTTCTTGTAGCTTCCCTTCTCTTCGGCTTTCCTTTCCTGTCAAGTAAGTGTGGCCTTCTACTCTTTGGCGAAAATGGCAAAACCCTTTGCCTTTATAGTTAAAGTTTATCCCCACCCGACTTCTTGTTTTGGGGCAGATACTCCTGTTTCTTTGTCCTATCGGAACCGTCAAGTCTCTTTCAAGGAAATTTCGGATCAACATCTCAAAAGACTTATCTGCAATTCAGAGCCACTGGTAATTTTGGCAGTCAAAATGATTCTGGGGTATGGTCATTTGAGCAGACAGGAATACTTGAGGGATAATTCATTTCTCTTAAAGATTTGTTGCATTTTTGCTTGACAATCAGGTTCCTAAGACAGAAGTGTTGGCTCTGACCACACAATTGTTCGAAGCAGACATTTTGGTGGGTTTAGATTTTGTCCTCAAATATGCCATCCTTGATACTGGACCCCCTCGACCAAGGGATATGCTTATGCTTTCAGTTATGGGGGAAACCATCAATTATTATCCGTTTCTTCTGGATCTCAAAGGTCCCGCACTCATGCAACATAGGGCTTTTATGGCAATGGCAATTAGGTTCCTCAAATGGAAATTGTGGGGTGAAGATCCTGACAACCATGACAGGGAGGACAAATTTAGAGATTTTGCCAGGTTAAATGGTTTTCTCCCCCCAAAAGTTGAGCATGAAGGGTCACCTGCAAGTGCAAGTGGAGATGGCAGTGATGCTTCCCAAGCAGGTAGGGATTGTGGGCACTCGGGTGCCTCTGGCAGAAGCAGGGGTCGTCCACGTGGAAGGGGTCGTGCTCAATAGGACTAAGCAATTATGAATTTCTTGCCGCTAGTTATGATTTTGAATTGTTTTTTGTAGAAAAGGAAAACTTCAAAGATGTTTTGATGTTGATATTATTAGACTTGTGGCAGTTAGATTGTCCTTTCAAAACTTTCGAAGATTTTAAGTTGGCTTTGTATAGTTATGAAACTCATTCTCGTTTTTCGCAGATGGATGAATTTGGATAGTTTGGGGAACTACTTCTATCTATTTTGAACATACAGATCTTAAGTTTCTGATACCTTTATGTATCTAGTTTTTAAATTTTAATACAAACTTCTTGGCTCTACCATTTACCAATCAAATTTTTTTTATTAAATAACCAATGTTAAGACTCCAAGATTGAGACATCTTATTCCAACAAATATTGCAACCAAAAATGGGAGCATAATTTGTTTATAGAAAAATTGACCAATCCACATGATTCTTTGATTATTTAATTCCGCATAAATCTAAAACACATCCCAATAAATTCTAAAAACAAACACAGAATCCATATTCAAACTCGCAAATTATTAACAGCCCAGCCAGCCAGACTGCTTAAAATTATTGTATTCACCACGCCCAACATGTGCTATTGCCATTTCAATGAATGAATCAACAATTTTTACCATTCAGAGATTAATAATAGCGTATGAAACAATAATTTCTGTACTTGTGGTGATTGAAAACATCAAAACAAGTCTTTACAGAAGGTTTCTTTCTAACAGCGAAAAGAGTTAGGTCAAAATTTATTTGGATCTGGAGGTCTCAAGATGAATACCTGCAATACCAATTGCACCTACTACTGCAAACGAAAGCAAGTAACATTTCCACAGGATGAATTTCTTCACAGAATCACTCTGGAGAAATAGCTCTCATTGACTTTGCCACGGGAAAAAATCTCCTATCGCCAAGTATGGCAAAATGTGAGATCCTTAGCTGCGGGCTTATCACAGATGGGTGTCAAGAAAGGCGATGTAATTATCCTCGTTTCGCCCAACTCAGTTCACTTCCCCATGATCTCCATTGCCATCATGTCCATCGGTGCAATTGTCACCACAACCAATCCACTAAACACTGAAAGAGAAATTGCAAAGCAGGCGACCGACTCAGAAGCCATACTAGCTTTTGTGACACCAGAACTAAGGAGCGAATTAGCCCACACCAATCTGCCATTAGTTTTCATATCAACAAAAGATTATGTGTTTCCTTCAGATGTCCATCAGGCGACAAACTCCAAGAATGCGAGCATAAGGTCTTTAACAGAGCTTATGGCTTCAGACACCACCCATATGCCCAAAGTAAAAATCCATCAAGCCACTGGCGTCAGCAAAGGTGTGATTTCTACCCATAGAAATCTCATATACCTGGTGTGCGTTGTGCTGACACGTTTCAAAAAGCCTACTTATGTGTGCACTGTGCCCATGTTTCATATATACGGCTTTGGTGCCTTTGCTTGTGGGTCGCTTGCCTCAGGATCTACTACAGTTGTTCTGTCTAAGTTTGAGTTAAGTGATATGCTTGGTGCTGTTGAGAAGTATAGAGCGAACTATTTACCACTGGTGCCTCCAATTTTAGTAGCTCTGACAAAAACAGATATTTCCAGCAAGTATGATTTGGGGTCTTTGCATACTGTCCTCTGTGGAGGAGCCCCCTTGGGCAAAGAAGCTACTCAAGAATTTATTTCTCTGTTTCCCAACAGTGCACTATTGCAGGTGGGTACTTCCAATTATTTTTCTTTTCACTTGTTAAGTCGTTCTACATATTGTTAGTTCTAGACTTATCACCTCTACTTTCTAGAATTTTTGTAGGGGAAGCAGCAAGATACCCTGTTATTAAGCCTTCCACAGTCCATAACTACTTGCAGGTAGGTTTCCAAAAAAATCGATGACACTACATTACCCATCATCAGGACAAATAATGTGTTTGGATTGCAGAATCAAGCTCCTTATGTGTGCCATCTATGTCTCAGTTTTTTCAGAATTAATTCTTTCAAATATAAATGCATATCCATTGCAAGTTCATCCCTCAATGTAATTGCATATGCATTGCTAGTTCATCCTTTAATGCACTAATTTATGTGCATAGTATTAGTGATTTTTAAATCAGTTTTCCCTGCATTGCTAGTTTCTAATTTATCACCTCCAACTTTCAGATTATTTTTTAGATTTATTCAAGTCTACATTTTGGATCACACAACACAGTCCATCATAGGGCTACACACACTAGAGTTACCTGTATAAAGATCTCTATTCTGGAATCTAAGGAAATTTTGTGTCTGATGATGGATCATTTAACGTTTTAAGAAATATGGATTCAGATAATACAAATGCACCTGCATCACCTACTTTTCTCCATATACAATATTAGCAAAATGGCAGCTGTGTATGGTTTTAGGTTTTCTGTAATTACAACATAGGAATATTGGTAAAATGGGAGCTGTGTATAATTTTAGCTTTCTATAATTACAACATAGGATTCTATTGTCTCATTGTTTAGGTAAAAGCTAACTATTGAGTTTGATCTTTGGGCACAATTTAAAGTTTCCGAGTAAAATGACTTGCATTCAGACTCCATAATATTCTATCCTCTGCCAGTCAAGCTTCAAACTAAAGACTAATTTGATTTAGTTGTGGATTTATATTTATACATAATTCATGTTCAAATTCCACATGTCCACCAATGGTGTGGATTCACCTCTACAAGTAAAACGATCCCAATTCGATTCCCACGGTGCCCTGTTCTAAGAGAACTCTAGCTTTTTTCCGTGGATTTACATTTAAACCTACCTATTCAGTTCGAATTCCAAAATGGCCTCTTCTAAGCGAGAAGCTTATTCGTTTTGAGGGGATTCACCTTTAAACACCATCTTCTGTTCTAAGAGAGGGTTGATATGTTGGTATGGATTTACAATTATAAGATGATTCGAGTCTGGAATCTTCTGCTCCTCTATATTCTTGACTTATTCCAGTTTCTTATCACTTATTAGAAGGTGCACAAGTGACTTAACATTGTGTTCCCTTTGGATTAGTTTATTAATAATCTGTACCACTTTTGTATCAATTTGATGAAGATCACTAGCTCCTGTGTTCATTTTGGATTAGGAAGCTTCTCATCAATACAATTAGACATACTTAGCAACAAATAGATATGAATAATGTAATTGAATCAACTTAAGTTGTGTTCATGTCTATCTATGTGAGATGTAAGGCTCTCAAATGATTATTTGAAAGTTCTGTTCTCCTCTGGCAGGGTTTTGCGATGACAGAAACAACGGGAATGGGAGCATCTATGGACACCGTAGAGGAAAGCAGACACTATGGATCAGTTGGGATGATCGCCCCGAACATTGAGGCAAAGATTGTGGATCCTGAATCTGGCATTGCTCTTCCTCCAAACCAAAGGGGACAGTTGTGGCTTCGTGGCCCATGTATCATGAAAGGTATGACTTTTTCTAGTCCTTTACTTTTGTCAAGCAGGTTATAAAATACAAGTAGATTGAATTAGAGCAATTATAGAGATTCAAATAGTGCAGAGAACAAGTTGTGTGAAAAATTTAAACAAACAATGGATGCAAAATCTGTTGGTCTCCTGCATATACTGCATTAAGCAGTTTAATCAAGTCAATCTTCTTTGGCTCCATCTCTTGATAGTGACTGAGGATAGGTAGGCATGCTATTTGGAATTAATGCAGCTGACCCTAAACAAGGGTAGGTGTAGCTTGTCAGTCTTAAGTGAATTATGAGAGAAACCCTTGGTGTTGCTAAAAGCCTGATAGTGCAATGTGGCAAGTATACTGAATATCAGTTGTAGCTAAAAGGAGAAAGTACCTTTCCTCAAAACAAAAAATTGATCAGCTAGGAAGTTTTCTAAGCATTCATCAAACTGGGGAATTCATTAAGGAATATGCAATCAAGCTTTTGGAATTGGTCAAGCACTGTCAAGCTAATAAGCAAGTTCTTGTAAGCTTGATATCATGATATTCATATTAGAATTCAACTGCTTGATCTCTGAGTCAAATTAATTGATCTATAATTCGTGAGTAATGGTTCACATGAATTCATTTCCAATGAGAATGAATAGTCCATTTAACACTCATTGTATTTAGGTGATATTCACAAGAGCATTAGAACTTCTTGGAAGGTCACCTATCCTAGTACTATTCCAACCTAAGCATTCTCATGCTTAACCATTGAGTTTCCCCAAGATCAAGCCATCTTAAGTTGGAGACTACTGGATGGACGACCTCCCAGAAAGTCCCGATGCTTCACTCCTACAAATATCACCTAGATAAAATGAGTGCTCCCGATACTTCACCCCATGAACATCGCCTAGATAAAATAAGTGGTAAGTGGACCATTCATTCTCATGAAAGATAAGCTTGCATAAATAACTACTCATAAAATATAGATCAATGACTATACAATTGAATTCTGATATAAAAATCTTAATTTTAATACAGGGCAGAAATTACCTCATACTTGTCAAAGCCAGATATCAATTTAATTCGAACACTGAGAATTGCGTCTTTTGAATACTGAAATGTTTTGCAGATGTGAATTCTGGATAAATACAAAATATCATTTGCTATCATAGCCAAAGTTATCCATGAGAGTATGGTCATAATAATTATAACTCATGTCATTAAATGGCAGGCTACTTCAGCTCTGGACAAAAATGGCTGGCTGCATACGGGAGATATCTGTTATATCGATACTGAAGGCTATGTATTTGTAGTAGACAGGCTGAAAGAGCTAATAAAATACAAATCTTATCAAGTATAAATTTGATCTGTTTAGCATCTTACATGTAGTGTGATTTTTCAGTTAGCTTGATTAACAAATTTTTATCTTATTCTAGTCTCATAAGATGATTTAGCTTTACTCTACATCACATTGTAGATTGCTCCAGCTGAATTAGAAGCAATTCTACTTTCTCATGCTGAGATTGCTGATGCCGCGGTGATGCTCAATTATAGGATTTAACTTTCTATAACACCTGGCTCTTGAAAATGAATTATTTGTTTATTTTTGAAACACTCTCTTCTATTCCAAGGATTCAAAACTTTTGAAGGCTTATATAAACACCAGTGTTCTCAAGGATAACATTATGTACTGTATGACATTGAAATTTGAAATTCTTATGCATGGATGCAGGTTTCCAGACAAATAAGCAGGCCAGGTTCCAATGGCATATGTAGTTAGGAAACAGGGCAGCACACTCTCTGAAGCTACTATAATTGAATTTGTTGCCAAACAGGTCATTTGCTCTTAAAATATTGTTTGTTTCATGCATTTGAATATTCAATCCTGCTTTCAAACTCTACTACTGGTATAAAATTCTATATAGTTATGTTTCATTGCAGGTTGCGCCCTACAAGAAAGTTAGAAGGGTGGCTTTTGTGAAAGGGATTCCAAAAACTGCAGTAGGAAAGATATTTAGAAAGGATTTGATTAAACTTTCAACATCAAAGCTCTGAAACTTCCAAGAACAAACAAAGAGTAAAAGGGATTTGAATAAGCAGGAAGAGCAATATAATTTGAACATGTGACTGAAGCCACTGCAAGCAGGTTACTTTCCTGCATATGTGGACTGTTGATGATAATAAAGAATGCAAGTTCAGAGTTCTTGCAATCAGCGACATAATCTAATTTGATGATGTGATGAGTGGACTACCCAAACGATGTTGAATGGAGTGATATCAAAATAAAAGGTATAGATAAGCTATGTAATAAAAATGAAGTTATTGGAGACAGAGAATGTAATATGTTAATGTGAAATGACCTCCTAAATTTTACTAAGTACGTACTTAGAAAGGTTTAATAAAATATGAGTGGATTAAAATTAGAGCTTTATTTGAGATTAATTTGTCACGATCTTCTTTTTTTTATGACATATTCAAAAAAAGATGGGGGATACAAAATCTTTTTTTTTTTTATGATCTTCTTTTTACATTTACTATCTCAGTAATATTGAGGTTGGATCATTGTGAAAGCTTCCACAAA
Source organism: Cryptomeria japonica (assembly GCF_030272615.1). Taxonomy (NCBI): domain Eukaryota; kingdom Viridiplantae; phylum Streptophyta; class Pinopsida; order Cupressales; family Cupressaceae; genus Cryptomeria; species Cryptomeria japonica. The sequence goes on from NC_081409.1 coordinate 25,044,037, forward strand.
CTTCTAGTAATATTTTTTATGAACAATTATATTTTTCAAAATTAATATGTAATAATTTAATTTCATAAAGAAAATTGTGCTCTTCTTTATATTTGTTTCACTGAATCCCTTTAAATCGTAAATCATAAGAAAGATGTCTTGTAAATTTAAATGCACATAATTTTTCTTTCATTTTGTATAACTGTAAAATTTGTTGTTTCAATCTTGAAAATTCTCATACAACTCAATTTCTTTTTAATATGTTGCACAAATAAAAATCCAAATATAATAAACAAAATAAAAATGAACTGTGACTTTTATATATATATATATATATATATATATATATATCATACTTCTATTCAACATTTAGAAATTTCTCTATCAACCAAACTTCTCTAATATGAAAAAGGTGGGCAGTCATAAAAGTTTGATATTTGAGTGACGAGGGAGCATAGTAACGAGACTGTTAACCAAACAGAAAAATAGGGACAGGACGATTGGGTAAATAGTAACGAACACATGAAGAGATTCTTTAAAAAGACATTATTCTGTTTCAATTATTTCATCGTTAGATAAATTCGATCCAACATAGATAAAACCCTCATCAGTTGCCCACTAAATGATGCTATTATTATTAATCATTTAAAATAAAACAAAACACAAACAACAATCATATTTGGTCAGAAAAATGCTATTGGTGTAAAAGAGATATTTTTTATATATGTACATTACTAAATTTATATCAGATTCCAAAATGATATTATATTTTGTATTTATTATTTTTAATATAAATCAATAAAAAAGATAAATGATATTTTTACAATTATTTAAAAGAAAAATTAAATATTAATAATTAATTTTTTGTTTAAATATATTCTATGTAATGATTGATTAAACTAATGAAACAAATCCAATCCAATGGATGTATAGTATTTTGACCTAAACATAAACTCACAATATAATATTAAAAGAAAAAAATAAATTTTATTATTATAAGAAACTTATTTAAATTTAGTAGAATGATTTTTATAGATAAAATATAAAAATATCATTACATTCTATTATAAATTGTAAAAATTTATTATTAATTGACTTAAATTTATATTAAATTTTTTTCTACTCAAATAATGTAAATATAAAACTATTAAAAATGATGCACTGTGGCCCATTAAAAGTCCTACTTTAAGCCCCCAAATCTCATTGGTTTCTCCACCGCCAGCTATAATTTCAAAATAAACAAGAAACAAACAAATAAATAAATCCAAATATTTTGTTAGAACATTTCCACCGACCAGTTTCTCTTATATACTTCTTCCTGAGTGGGTTTCTCTTATATACTTCTTCCTGAGTGGTCCTGATCAGCCAAAATTATGGACATCAAAGTATATGCGCTCACCTTAGCCACACGGATTACCAGTGAGAGAATTCCTTTGCTTTTTCTTCCTTGCCATCACCCTATAAACATGTAAATTTGACATTGGTATTGATCGGGTGCACAAATTTGTTGGAAGGATTGAGAGAGACCTCTTATTTTTGAAGCACCTAAATATGACATCCATAACGCCTCTGCAGATGGATCCTAGCAGTGGATACTGCAATGCAAATAGTATTTACTACAGCAAGCGAAAGCCACTGTATCTTCCCCAAGACGAGTACTTGAACCTCCCTGCTTTCCTCTCGCAGCAACCCCACACTGGAAAGATCGCTTTCATTGATTCTACAACAGGATACGAAATCACCTTCCCCCAGCTATGGCAAAGTGCCAGATCCTTAGCAGCAGGGTTAACTGAAATGGGCATCAAGAAAGGCGATGTAATTCTCCTCCTCTCGCCCAATTCGGTCTACTTCCCCATCATCTGCATGGCAATTATGTCTGTGGGTGGTATTGTCACAACCACCAATCCACTTAACACGTCTACAGAGATCACAAAGCAGGCCAGAGACTCATCTGCTGTTCTGGCCTTTGTTACATCAGAACTGGTAAACAAATTGGCTGATGCCAACCTACCACTAGTTCTGATATCAAAAATACCAGGCTTCAGTCAGAAAACAACCATTAATGGCTGTTCCTCTGCCACAAGGTTTTTGGTAGACCTGATGGCGACAGATCCTGCCAAAGCTCCCAATGTCCGAATCAAGCAAGATGACACTGCTACCTTGCTTTACTCTTCTGGCACCACTGGCCTCAGCAAAGGCGTCATCTCCACCCACAGAAACCTCATATCCATGGCCTGTGTTTTTACAAAGCCTTCCACTTGTAGCAATTGTTTTTTGTGCACTGTGCCCATGTTTCACATCTATGGCCTTGCAGCTTTTGCATGTGGGCTGCTGGCCACTGGGTCAACTATTGTTGTGCTATCCAAGTTTGAGCTGGGGGAAATGCTTGGGGCCATTGAGAAGTACAGAGTGACCTATTTGCCTCTTGTACCTCCAATTTTGCTGGCTCTGACAAAAACAGAGATTGCTAGGAAATATGATTTGAAGTCTCTGCACTCTGTGCTTTGTGGTGCAGCACCCCTCAGCAAGGAGTTAACTGAGGAGTTTATTTCTAGATTTCCCTCCATCACATTAATGCAGGTATAGTTAGCCCTCATTGTTTTGGGTTTTGTCTTAACTTCAGTTTTGATAGAAGAAAAGATTCTGAAAGAATGTGATAACAAGGTTTGAAACCATCCATGTTTCAGATCATCTTTCACGATTCATGAAATGTATAACAATTGTCTGAATTGTCGATATGAATCACCCTTCAGAGTAAATTATGCATGTAGGGTCTCAATGACTAACATTTTTTAAACTATGTAAGTTCCATCCAAAACCTTATGTCCTGATGTTTTAGCACGCCCTTTATGATCTATCATGAGGACCATGGACATTGGAAGCCTTAAAATTTGAGCCTTGTTTTTCTTTTCTGATTGGAGCCGAACATTTTTCCAGGGTTATGGGCTGACAGAAACAACAGCAGTAGGAGCATCCACGGATACCCAAGAGGAGAGCAGACACTATGGAACAGCAGGCATGTTGTCCCCAAATACTGATGCAAAGATAGTAGATCCTGATTCTGGCCTTGCTCTCCCTCCAAATCAAAGGGGAGAGTTGTGGCTTCGGGGCCCAACAATTATGAAAGGTATGGAAAATTTTCTTCCTTCGCTACGCTTTTATTTTTCTTCCTCGTAGTAATGTATGCATGCCCCTTAAACTCTGCATAGAACTTATAATGGCCCTTTTTCTTTCTCTTTCTCTTTTGGCGATATTGATTACAATACCAATTAGATTCTTCCCGATTAAACATTTGTGTCTAGCCTAAAAATATTTCCTCTTTAATTTTGCTTCACTAACTGTTGAGTGAGTCTTTTTGGTCAAGTGCTGCCAAGCTCACAAGTTTGTTCTACTAATCCTGAAAATCAACTCAATTCAAATGCTATGAAAGTCGCAAATCCTGTGCACCGAAGGTTCTTGCAGATATGGATTCTTGCTAAAAAGTCATTTTCTATACATCACCGAAAGATTCCCATGAGAATCTTGATATTTATGAGTCATATAACCTATACCATTCAATTGCAGGCTACTTTAGCAATCCAGAAGCTACTACTTCAGCTTTGGACGAAAATGGCTGGCTACGCACGGGCGACTTCTGCTACATTGATAATGAAGGCTATGTCTTTGTAGTAGACCGGCTGAAAGAACTGATAAAATACAAATGTTATCAGGTATTAAGCTTCATTGGCTTCAATAGGATTGACTTGTTAGCATCTGATTAGCAATGTACTCTTTTGGAAACATTGAAAAACAAAAATCCATTTTACTATAGTCATCATGATTTGATATTTCTGTGCATTGATTTATAGGTTGCTCCGGCACAATTAGAAGCACTTCTGATTTCCCATCCTGAGATTGCTGATGCCGCAGTGATACCGTAAGAAATAATTGGTTTTGCATGAAACATCTACAATATCCATCTCTTAGAAACAAACTTAAATGCTGATACCTGATTCAACTCCTATTAGAGAGTTTTGTAATACTTGGAAAACTCTTGAGCACTACATTGGTAATCATGAGCTTCTAAGTTGTGTGAGGGATCGTTGAAATTGTCAATCTTTGGTGCAGGTTTCCGGATAAAGAAGCAGGCCAAGTTCCAATGGCGTACATCGTAAGGAAACAGGGCAGCACACTCTCTGAAACTACTGTTGCCGAATTTGTTGCCAAACAGGTCATATGCTTTGAAAATATTGAGTTCTGATTTCTCATTATTTGATTGGAATTTTAGGACTTGATTCAAATTCTTCAAGTAGTGTGAAGCAATTAGTAGTGTGTGTCATTTCAGGTGGCACCTTACAAGAAGGTTCGCAGGGTGGCTTTTGTGAGTGGGATTCCAAAAACTGCAGCGGGAAAGACACTGAGAAAGGATTTGATCAAACTTTCCGCATCAAAACTTTGAAAGCAAAGGATTTCAGGATCCAGATTCTGTCATAACGAAGATAAATATTAGAGTTTCTCCATTTAAGTCTGCTTATAGCATCCTGGGAAAATATAGACAAGACTTGCTGTTACTCCTGCTTGTTTGCACAGAAAATTATTGTTGCCCCTAGCAAAAAAAACTGTACCCTGTCCACCATATAAATAAAAATTGAGTTTGCCTGTTCATAGTAACGTTCTGCTCAGATGTTATGTAATGAATACCATGACAAGTTGGCAGAAAAAGTGAGAGTAAGCTTAATTTCATACAGGTAGCAATTTCAAATAGAAATTTGGATCAACTAAATTTGTAGGCCAGTTCTAAATTTAGAGGCTAATCTGGAGTAAACAATATATTTCGATAATGTTGCAACATACTGTGCCTGTACTTTATTGCTGAGTAATTCATGGCGATTTTGTGCATTGCCAGGTTGAGAGTGAGAAACAGGCAAATAACGGAGCTTTTCCTGCTCCTGGGGGTATGAGCAGAGGAATAGTGTGGTGGGATAAGTTTCTTTCACGAAAATTTCAAAGCCCAGAAAAGGTTCACGCTAATAAAACACAAAAAGGTTCAAACTAGAAAGCAATTTAAAAAAAAAACAAAAAAAAAACCTCTTTTTCAATCAAATTAAAAGGCAACTTAAAAAAAAAAGAAAAAGAGTGTATTTTTTTTGAGGTTTGTTTGGGCCGTCCACCTTCTTTCTGAAGTCTTAGACGAAATCTTCTCCTTCTACTATGATCCTCTGCATTTTCACAACCAAACAAATCCGGAAACCATATTGGATTCAAAAACATACCAAAATGGAGGTTTTATATGGCCAAAAAATGAACTAAATGAAACTAGATGTAATATAGCTAAGACATCAAGATTTTGTGTAGATATGACAATTAAATGTAGGTTGGGCTTAAATCGCATATTCTATGGGATGGATTATTTAGGTGGCACATGTGGGGCTCAAATAACTTGTGATGTTTTCTTAAAAGAATTATTGTTAGAGTTAGTTTTTTTTTCGGTATCTAATTAATAAATTCCATTTCCATCTCATAGATATCTATTTTCTTTTTCTATGTTCTTTCACATATGGCTATTTAGGAATAGATCAAGTTCTTGTCAATATGGTATTAAGTTATTATGGGATACGGAACCAAGTGTTATGGTGGGGGTATGGACCAAAAGAGCATGATGTATGGCTGGCTCTACTATAGATTATCCAAACCCCCACTATTCTATGACATCAAAGTAACAATTAGTAGCTCACGTGTATAGAGAAAACCAAACTCAAACTCACTATTCCCATGCTACTATGGAAATTTGGTAGATGTATTGAAGTGTTTGACATATATTAAAAGAATATAGCCTCTCAAGGAAAATGGTTATTGCAGTGTACAAAAAACATGGGTGTCCTCATATGGTTGCCATACTATTTTAAAAGGAAGCAAAGTGCAAAATAAATGCTTCCAAATGCCAAATCTAACTGGAGAGATGATGCAAAAATTTCTTGCAAACCCTTAACTATTACAGATTAGATAAACACATAAAATTCAAATTTAAACAAATAAAACCACAACACCAGACATACATGGGAAAACCCTTTTGAGGAAAAAGCCACACTCCAAAAGCCAAACTCAATTGTATTATCAACAACACCAACGGTTACAATACAATGCATATAGCCAATGCTCTTCAAGAGTAGCTACAACAGAGAATTTGAGAACAATTCCAATAGCATAACAATGCCTTTAAAAAAATCAACTTGTCTCTTTAAATCAACTAAGGCATCAACATATAAATAGAGCTCAACACAAAGATGTATGTGCCTATGGTTTCCAAAACCATTTCCAATGCCTAGAGGCAAGTTGTGTCACACACAACATCTTGCTAAACCCATGACACATTGCACATAGCAACTTCCAATGCAACAACACCTATCTCTTCCATAATGGTCATCTTGACAAATGTAATGTAAGTACAACACAGAAGTTACCATGACCAAGAATAGGCTCCTTCCTTACCTCACACCACTTTTTAAAAGTGAACTCAAAACATAAATGCTAACTACCCGAAAATAACTCTCCATGACTCTTCCACCCAACTAGTAACTGTCATAGTCATACTGAAAAATCATCATAGTTTCAACATAGCAACCTATGACACTATCTCCCTAAACTTTAGGACTTCCAAAGTGGGTGTATAATAGGATAAATAATTAAATAAACATGTTTGGACTCTAAGGTTGCGACACCTTAATCCCAACATGTTTCAACATATGCAACAAATAGGTCTCCAACTTGATCAGTTTACGTTTTCCAATATATTCCAAACATGCCAAAATGGGATCTCTAGAATAGAGTATAGGTATCAGGTAAAAACTTAAATGATAGGGGACCTTTGTCAGATGTAGTTGGAAATGGTATGGTAGAAAGTTTATTTTAAAAAATGTGGAAATATAGGCAAGGCATGTGATCAATCTAGTTACCATAAACAATCTAGTTACATACATCTATAGAACAAGTTTCTTCAAAGAGTACACAAGTGTTGAATTGTGGAATAATTCTAGCAACATAATAGTACATGTAAATAATCTTAAAATGTAAATTTCATCCTAACACCTATAGTTGTAGAGTTTACAAATACAAATAAGGAAATTCGTACTCCCTCTAAAGTAGGGGCTAAGTGTAGTGTAGTTAATTGTATAGCTCTACAATTTCACACTCATTTTGGATTCACTTTGGCGGTTGTGCCTCATGCTCCTAATTTATGTCTCATTGTGCTCAGTTTTGGGACTGGATTTCTAGAAGCTTAGTGCAATCCCTTTCTTAGACACCTTTTTTGCTCAGAATGCCAGGACTAGGGTAACTAGCACCCCTGTCTAGACATTTTGGCCATTTGAAATCATAATGATCGGCTTTGCAAGTAGCAAGAAAGTGATCCCTAAAGTAGATGGTCATGGTTTGATATATATATATATATAGAAACAACTTTACCACTTATCTTGCTATGTGAATACCCCCACCACCTAATTTTTTTATCCGCTCCTCTAACTTGATAATCCAATGTAAGATTGTGACATAACTTTTATTTGAAATACTTACATATAAGCCAAATTCCCTTTCTTTCAAATATACTTTGATTGAAGATATATTTAGCAAATCATTATTTGAATGGTTGACAATATATAATAGAGGATTTATACATTTTGATTTTTGAATATTTTGAGTAAATATCTACAATTTAGATGCACTTTTGGTGTGTTAATTTTGATATTTCAAACTATGCTAAATATGGCATTCATAATGGATCTACAGGTGGATCCTAACAGTGGTTACTGCAAGACAAATTATATTTACTACAGCAAGCGAAAGCCACTGTATCTTCCCCAAGACGAGTACTTGAACCTCCCTGCTTTCCTCTCGCAGCAACCCCACACTGGGAATATAGCTTTCATTGAATCTGCAACAGGATACGAAATCACCTTCCCCCAGCTATGGCAAAGTGTCAGATCCTGCAAAAGCTCCCAATGTCTGAATCAAGCAAGATGACACTGCTACCTTGCTTTACTCTTCTGGGACCACTGGCCTCAGCAAAGGCGTCATCTCCACTCACAGAAACCTCATATCCCTGGCCTGTTGTTATATTAAGCCTAGCAATTCTAACAGTTGTTTTTTGTGCACAGTGCCCATGTTTCACATCTGTGGCCTTGCAGCTTTTGCATGTGAGCTGCTGGCCACTGGGTCAACTATTATTGTGCTATCCAAGTTTGAGTTAGGGGATATGCTTGGTGCCATTGAGAAGTACAGAGTGACCTATTTGCCTCTTGTACCTCCAATATTGTTGGCTCTGACAAAACTAGAGATTGCTAGCAAGTATGATTTGAAGTCTCTGCATTCTGTGCTTTGTGGTGGGGCACCTCTCAGCAAGGAGTTAACTGAAGAGTTTATATCTAGATATCCCTCCATCACATTAACACAGGTAAAGTTAGCCCTCCTTGTTTTGAGGTTTTTCTTAACTTCAGTTTTGGTACAAGAAAAGATTCTGAAAAGAATGAAATAACAAGGTTTGAAAGGTGATATCAAATGTGGATCACAGCCTGGTGTTCTGAAAGATCAGCATCATGAGAATAATAAAAGGTGATAAAAAAAAAAAATTGTTTTCTTTGAAGAAAAAGGTTTTGTTTTCTTTATTTTCTGATTGGAGCAACATATTTTTTCTAGGGTTATGCGCTGAAAGAAACAACAGCAATAGGAGCATCCACAGACACCCAAGAGTAGAGCAGACACTATGGAACAGCAGGCATGCAGTTGTGCCCAAATACTGATGCAAAGATAGTGGATCCTGACTCTGGCCTTGCTCTCCCTCCAAATCAAAGGGGAGAGTTATGGCTTCGAGGCCCAACAGTTATGAAAGGTGTAGAAATTTTTCTTTCTCTATGTTTTTAATTTTCTTCTTCAGCGTGGGTAAGGTATATAGAGGAGAGTATTCAGCAGTTACAGCAGCTTAATTGACAATTTTTATTTTTATTTTGCTTATAACTATAGTTTTAATGGCCACATCATCAAAAATGATGATATATCAGCATGTCTTTTTATGTAATGTTTAAAATGGTCCAAAAAAATGAGAGACTGATAGTTGTGTATTAATTCATGTTTTTATTTGATGATATATCAGCATGTCTTTTTATGTAATGTTTAAAAAGGTCCCAAAAAAATGAGAGACTGATAGTTGTGTATTAAATCATGTTTTATTAGTGTGTTGATGTGATATCACATGATTTTTTACGTTTTAGATGTAGAAAATACATTTTATTCAATTATGTGTACCAATCATAACAACTTTAAAGTTACAACTATTGATATAACATTATGAAAAATATTAAAAATTAAATCAACAAATGCTATAACACATATTCAAACATGCTCAACTGTGTGATCTTTTACCCTATACCAAGAATGTTATGCTGAGAATTGTATAGATTTGAATGCGGTAATTTTCCCAATCTTAACAACTAACTATTCTCCTACATATTTGAGCCATAGCTGCCCTACTAAACCCCTAATGATTACCAATTTAGTTCATCACAATCAACTTCTTGTGAAGTCTTTATTTTGATATCAATGATGAGATGCATTGTGGAATGATTATGCAACCCATAGATATAAATTTGTTTTAGACAGTATGAATGGACAAAAACATGAATAAAGGCCTAAAAGTGAATGAATAGGAAAAAGAATCTTGGTTGATTCCTAAATCTCCTAAAAATTCAAGACTCTACCTTAAAACATTTAGACCAATTAGCCATTTTTTAATTTAACTCACCTCAACTCAAATGCTGTGAAAATCACAATTTTTGTGCACCAAAAGGTTTTGCGGATATAAATTCTTGCTAAAAAGTCATTTTCTATACCCATGAGAATATTGATGACCATGAGACATATAACCTATGCCATTCAATTGCAGGCTACTTCAACAATTTGTTAATTTCTATAACCCAGTATATTAGTTGTTATAAATCAGAATTGACTTAAATTGTTCTTTCTGTGAATTTATTGAGAAATTAATCTGTTGCTGGGTTATAGAAATTAACATGGTTTCAAAGTTGTAAACTCTGAATACAAAGCCAAGTTTTGTTTCACAGATTTCTTTAGGTTTCAGCTTTCAATTTCTTTGAGGGTTTTATTTTACAATGAAAACCAGCGTTCAGTATAAGGACAGGGTTGAGCGTGCACCTAGCTTCTTACAATGGAAGGTTTGGATTACATCCCTTCTCAAGAAGAATAGGTTGTGGACCTATGCTAGTACAGAAGTGACTCCTACAGTAAATGATCCTATTGCCCTAGATTTGCATGAAATCAAGGAGGCCAAGGCTCGAAGGATTATCCTTGATGGGGTGAAAGATCATTTGATTCCTCATATATCTCGGAAAGACACTACCAAAGAAATGTGGGATACACTCACAAAACTTTATCAGAGTCGTAAGATGATACTCAAGGACAAGTTGCATAATACCAAGATGTCCAAGGGCAAGAGTGTGACCTCTTACAAGTGTCCAGATTGCCACGGGTCAGGGATGAGTTGGTTGTTGTTGCAGAGACAATTGTTGAAGATGAGCTCGTGTTGATAGCCCTAAATGGCTTCTCAAAGCAGTGGGAAGTGTTTGTCAAGTGCATTGTTGGCAGAGATCGCCTACTCGATTGGGCGAGGCTTTGGGACGATTTTGTCTAGGAGGAGATCCGTGAAAATTCTCATCAAGCATGTTAGACAAAGAAGGTTGAAGATGAAGAAAATCTTGCTCTTGCAAGCCAGGGCAAACATGGGTATGTGCACCAAGTTGTGGTACCAAAAAAGGGTCTTAAGATGCCACTTTTTTTTTTTTCTGAAATCAACAAAGTCTAAACTTCAACGACAAATTGAAGATAGTTACACTCCAAATTTGAAGATGCAACAAGAACAAGAGTCAGAGTGCTTCGAGTCTACTTTCTAAACTACTATTTTTTTTGAAAATGGTGGAGATTAAGGGCTTCAAAAAGGGGGGCCACAAAAAGTGGTCCTGTTTTTATGCAAAAAACATAACATAGTGTCTATTGTGGCCCCCCTAAAATGTTAACTTTTTTTTTTGAATTTTTAAAATCGCTTCAGTGAGAAATTAGCTAACACCTTCTAGTTTATGCCCGAATTTTCAGCTCATTTTTTAATGAGTATATGATTTTTTACTAATTTTCGAAGTGGACACATCTTGAAAAATAGAAATTTGAGCGTGCTCCCCCCTAAAATCATTGAAAACAAATCAAAAATTAAAACTTTTTTTAAAAATTGTGCAGAATGGAGTCTAGTTTCTAAAAATGTAATTTATTTCAAAATCTGATGAACGTGTAAAAATCTATACCCCAAATAGTGCATGTTGGTTTTTGACAAAAAAACGGACACACTAACAAAAGAAATTATAGATGAAAGACTTAACGAAATCAAAATTTGAAATAAATTACATTTTTGGATAGCTAAGAGGGAGCTCAAGATTACCATGGTATTTTTTTTTAACTTCATTGAAACACGTGCAAACCTGATGGAGAGCACGACCAAAAATATGTCAAAATTTTCAATGTTCTGACAAAAACACGTCTCTAGCCTGAAATGGTCGTCCAAACCTTTGGGTTGGATGCCCAAGGCAAATCCAAACCATAGGTTTGGTGTTTCCCAAAGCGGGCCATTTAGCACTCGCCAAATATGGTGAGCGCCCTATTTGGCGTGCGCCAAATGTGATGAATGGATATTCCATTTGGCATGCGCCAAATGTGGTCCATATTCCACATTTGGCGCATGCCAACTAAGGATGAAGAGGGAGATAGCTCAAGGGATAGAAGAATAAAGGAATTGTGAGAGCTAGAAAGGGGAGGGACAAATAAGAGTATGTATCTATAAGAATGAAGAGCCCGAGAAGAGGTAAGGGGGGAGAGAGAATATGAGATCTAGTTCATAGAGAGAGATGGAACTACGAGGGAAGGGACAGGTGAGATGGGGGTTTCTATGTACACATTTGGCAATCTCCCTATTTGGCATGCGCCAAATGTGGAATAGATACAAACTCTTCTTTGTCCCTCTCCTCTTTAGCTCTCACCTCTTTCCCTCGGTTTTTTCCTCACTCCCTCCTCTCTCTAGGTCCTAAGGGGTCATAGGACACCATATGACACCTTAGGACACAAAATGACCCCTAACGACACCTAAGGGGTCATAGCACACCATATGACCTCTTAGGTTACCACAGGACCCATAACGACACCATAGGTTACCATACGACCCATAACAACACCTAAGGGGTCATATGGTGTCCTATGGCCCCATAAGACACCATATGACCCCTTAGGTGTTCATACAACCCATAAAGACACCATATTGTGTCCTAAGGGGTCATATGGTGTCCTAACAGGTCATATGACACCATATGACCCCTTAGGACACCATACAACCCATAACGACACCATATTGTGTCCTAAGGGGTCATAAGACACCATATGACCCCTTAGGACACCATACGACCCATAACGACACCGTATTATGTCCTAGGGGGTCATATGGTGTCCTAGGGGTCATAGGACACCATATAACCCCTTACGACACCATACGACCCATAACGACACCGTATTGTGTCCTACGGGGTCAAATGGTGTCCTAAGGGGTCATATGACACCATATGACCCCTTATGACACCATACTACCCATAATGACACATAAGCGGTCATATGGTGTCCTATGGCCCCCATAGGACACCATATGACGCCTTAGGACACCATACGACCCATAACGACACTGTATTGTGTCCTAGGGGGTCATATGGTGTCCTAGGGGTCATAGGACACCATATGACCCCTTACTACACCATACAAACCATAACAACACCGTATTGTGTCCTAGGGCATCATATGGTGTCCTAAGGGGTCATAGGACACCATATGACCCCTTACGACACCATACTACCCATAACGACACATAAGGGGTCATATGGTGTCCATACGTTGTTGTTATGGGTTGTATGGTGTCCTAAGGGGTCATATGGTGTCTTAAGGGGTCATAAGACACCATATGACCCCTTAGGACACCATACGATTGATAACGACATCGTATTGTGTCCTAGGGGTCATAGGACACAATATGACCCCTTACGACACCATAGGACCCATACCGACACCTAAGGGGTCATATGGTGTCCTATGGGCCCATAGGACACCATATGACCCCTTAGGTGTCCATACGACCCATAAAGACACCATATTGTGTCCTAAGGGGTCATATGGTGTCTTAAGGGGTCACACCATATGACCCCTTAGCACACCATACGACCCATAAAAACACCGTATTGTGTCCAATGGAGTCATATAGTGTCCCAAGGGGTCATAGGACAAAATATGACCCCTTAGGACACCATACAACCCATAACGACACCATATTGTGTCCTAAGGGGTCATATGGTGTCCTAAGGGGTCATAGGACACCATATGACCCCTTAGCACACCATACGACCCATAACAACACTGTATTGTGTCCTAACAGGTCATATGGTGTCCTAAGGGGTCATAGGACACCATATGACCTCTTATGACACCATACGACCCATAACGACTTAGTATTGTGTCCTAGGGGGTCATATGGTGTCCTAAGGGGTCATAGGACACCATATGACCCCTTACAACACCATACAACCTATAACAATACTGTATTGTGTCCTAAGGGGTCATAGGACAACATATGACCCCTTATGACACAATACGACCCATAACGACACTGTACTGTGTCTTAGGGGGTCATATGGTGTCCTAGGGGTCATAGCACACCATATGACCCCTTACAACACCGTATGACCCATAACGACACCGTATTGTGGGGTCATAGGACAACATATGACCCCTTATGACACCATACGACCCATAACGACACTATACTGTGTCCTAGGGGGTCATATGGTGTCCTAGGGGTCATAGGACACCATATGACCCCTTACGACACCGTATGACCCATAGCGACACTGTATTGTGTCCTAGGGGGTCATATGGTGTTCTAAGGGGTCATAGGACACCATATGAACCTTTAGGACACCATACGACCCTTTAGGACACCATACGACCCATAACGACACTGTATTGTGTCCTAGGGGGTCATATGGTGTCCTAAGGGGTCATTGGACACCATATGACCCCTTAGGACACCATAACGACACCATATTGTGTCCTAAGGGGTCATTGGACACCATATGACCCCTTAGGACACCATACGAACCATAACGACACCATATTGTGTCCTAAGGGGTCATATGGTGTCCTAAGGGGTCATAAGACACCATATGACCCCTTAGGACACCATACGACCCACAACAACACCGTATTGTGTCCCTAGGGGCCATATGGTGTCCCAAGGGGTCATAGAACACCATATGACCCCTTATGACACCATACAACCCATAATGACACCGAATTGTGTCCTAGGGGGTCATATGGTGTCCTAAGGGATCATAGAACACCATTTGACCCCTTACGAGACCATACGACCCATAACAACACTATATTGTGTCCTAAGGGGTCATATGGTGTCCTAAGGGGTCATAGGACACCATATGACCCCTTATGACACCATACGACCCATAACGACACCATATTGTGTCCTAGGGGGTCATATGGTGTCCTAGGGATCATAAGACACCAAATGACCCCTTATGACACCATACGATCCATAACAACACTGTATTGTGTCCTAGGGGGTCATATGGTGTCCTAAGGGGTCATAGGACACCATATGACCGCTTATGACACCATACAACCCATAACGACACATAAGGGGTCATATGGTGTCCTATCACCCCATATGATACCATATGACCCCTTAGGTGTCCATACGATGTCGTTATGGGTTGAATGGTGTCCTAAGGGGTCATAAGACACCATATGACCCCTTAGGACACCATACGACCCATAACAACACCGTATTCTATCCTAGGGGGTCATATGGTGTCTTAGGGATCATAGGACACCATATGACCCCTTACGACACCATACGACCCATAACGATACCTAAGGGGTCATATGGTGTCCTAAGGGGTCATAAGACACCCTATGACCCCTTAGGACACCATATGACCCATAATGACACCCTATTATGTCCTACGAGGTCATATGGTGTTTTAAGGGGTCATAGGACACCATATGACGCCTTAGGACACCATATGACCCCCTAGGACACCGTATTGTGTCCTAGCGGGTCATCTAGTGTCCTAACGGTGTCCTAGGGGGTCATATGGTGTCCTAAGACCGTATTGTGTCCTAGGGGGTCATCTAGTGTCCTAACGGTGTCCTAGGGGGTCATATGGTGTCCTAAGGGGTCATAGGACACCATATGACCCCTTAGGACACTATACGACCCATAACGACACCATATTGTGTCCTAAGGGTTTATATAGTGTCCTTCGGGGTCATAGGACACCATATGACCCCTTAGGACACCATACGACCCATAAAGACACTGTATTGTGTCCTAAGGGGTCATATGGTATCCTAAGGGGTCATAGGACACCATACGACCCCTTACGACACCATACGACCCATAACAACACCGTATTATGTCCTATGGGGTCATAGGACACCATATGACCCCTTACAACACCATACGACCCATAACGACATCGTATTGTGTCCTAGGGGGTCATATGGTTTCCTAAGGGGTCATATGGTGTCCTAAGGGGTCACACCATATGACCCCTTAGGACACCATATGACCCATAACGACACTGTATTGTGTCCTACAAAGTCATATGGTGTCCTAAGGGGTCATAAGACACCATATGACCCTTTAGAAAACCATATGACCCCCTAGGACACCGTATTGTATCCTAGGGGGTCATATGGTGTCCTAAGGGGTCATAGGACACCATATGACCCCTTAGGACACCATATAACCCATAACGACACCATATTGTGTCCTAAGGGGTCACATGGTGTCCTAAGGGGTCATAGGACACCATAAGACCCCTTAGGACACATACGACCCATAAAGACACCGTATTGTGTGGTAAGGGGTCATATGGTGTCCTAAGGGGTCATGGGACACCATATGACCCCTTACGACACCATACGACCCATAACGACACCGTATTGTGTCCTAGGGGATCATATGGTGTCGTAAGGGGTCATAGGACACCATATGACCCGTTACGATACCATACAACCCATAACAACACTGTATTGTGTCCTAAGGGGTCATATGGTGTCCTAAGGGGTCATAGGACACCATATGACCCCTTACAACATCATACGACCCATAACAACACCATATTGTGTCCTAGGGAGTCATATGGTGTCCTAGGGGTCATAGGACACCAAATGACCCCTTACGACACCATACGACCCAGAACGAGACCGTATTGTTTCCTAGGGGGTCATATGGTGTCCTAAGGGGTCATAAGACACCATATGACCCCTTAGGACACAATACGACCCATAACGACACCGTATTGTGTCCTAGGGGGTCATATGGTCTCGTAGGGGTAATAGGACACCATATGACCCATAACGACCACTAAGCGGTTATATGGTGTCCTATGGCCCCATAGGACATCATATGACCCCTTAGGTGTCCATACGACCCATAAAGACACCATATTGTGTCCTAAGGAGTCATATGGTGTCCTAAGGGGTCATAGGACACCATATTACCCCTTAGGACACCATACAACCCATAACGACATCGTATTATGTCCTACGAGGTCATATGGTGTCCTAAGGTGTCATAGGACACGATATAACCCCTTTGGACACCATATGACCCCCTAGGACACCATATTGTGTCCTAGGTGGTCATATGGTGTCCTAAGGGGTCATAGGACACCATATGACCCCTTAGGACACCATATGACCACCTAGGACACAATATGGTGTCCTAGGGGGTCATATGGTGTCCTAAAGGGTCATAGGACACCATATGACCCCTTAGGACACCATATGACACATAACGACACCGTATTGTGTCCTAAGGGGTCATAGGACACCATATGACCCCTTACGACACCACACGACCCATAACAACACCGTATTATGTCCTAGGGTGTCATATGGTGTCCTAAGGGGTCATAGGACACCATATGACCCCTTACGACACCATACGACTCATAACGACACCATATTGTGTCCTATATGGAGTCCTAAGGGGTCATAGGACACCATATGACCCCATACAACACTATACGAACCATAAGGACACCGTATTGTGTCCTAGGGGTCATATGGTGTCCTAGGGGTCATAGGACACCATATGACCCCTTACAACACCATACGATCCATAACGACACCGTATTGTGTCCTAGGGGTCATATGGTGTCCTAAGGGGTCATAGGACACCATATGACCTCTTACGACACCATACTACCCATAACGACACATAAGGGGTCATATGGTGTCCTATGGCCCCATAGGACACCATATGACCCCTTAGGTGTCCATATGTTGTCGTTATGGGTCATAAGGTGTCCTAAGGGACACTATACAATCCATAACGACACCGTATTGTGTCCTAGGGGGTCATATGGTTTCCTAGGGGTCATAGGACACCATATGACCCCTTACGACACCATACGACCCATAACGACACCTAAGGGGTCATATGGAGTCCTATGGCCCCATAGGGCACCATATGACCCCTTAAGTGTCCATACAACCCATAAAGACACCATATTGTGTCCTAAGCGGTCATATGGTATCCTAAGGGTTCATAGGACACCATATGACCCCTTAGGACACCATATGACCCATAACGACATCGTATTGTGTCCTACGGGGTCATATGGATTCCTAAGGGGTCATAGGACACCATATGACCCCTTAGGACACCATATGACCCCCTAAGACACCGTATTGTGTCCTAGGGTTCATATGGTGTCCTAAGGGGTCATAGGACACCATATGATCCCTTAGGACACTATACGACCTATAACGACACCATATTGTGTCCTAAGGGGTCATATGGTGTCCTAAGGGGTCATACAACACTATACGACCCATTAGGACACCATACGACCCATAATGACACTGTATTGTGTCCTAAGGTGTCATATGGTGTCCTAAAGGGTCATATGACACCGTATGACCCCTTACGACATCATACAACCCATAATGACACCGTATTGTGTCCTAGGGGGTCATATGGTGTCCTAAGGTGTCATAGGACACCATATGACCCCTTATGACACCATACTACCCATAACAACACCGTATTGTGTCCTAAGGGGTCATAGGACACCATAAGACCCCTTACGATACCAGATGACCCATAACGACACCGTATTGTGTCCCAGGGGGTCAGATGGTGTCCTAGGGGTCATAGGACACCATGTGGCCCCTTACGACACCATACGACCCATAACGACATCGTATTGTGTCCTAGGGGGTCATATGGTGTCCTAAGGGGTCATAGAACACCATATAACCTCTTAGGACACCATAGTACCCATAACAACACATAAGGGGTCATATGGTGTCCTATGGCCCCATAGGACACCATATGACCCCTTAAGTGTTCATACGGTGTCGTTATGGGTCGTATGGTGTCCTAAAGGGTCATATGGTGTCCTAAGGGGTCATAAGACACCATATGACCCCTTTGGACACCATACGACCCATAACGACACCATATTTTGTCCTAGGGGGTCATATGGTGTCCTAGGGGTCATAGGACACCATCTGACCCCTTATGACACCATACGACCCATAACGACAACTAAGGGGTCATATGGTGTCATGTGGCCCCATAAGACACTATATGACCCCTTAGGTGTCCATACAACCCATAAAGACACCATATTGTGTCCTAAGGGGTCATATGGTGTCTTAACAGGTCATAAGACACCATATGACCCCTTAGGACACCATACGACCCATAACGACACCGTATTGTGTCCTATGGGGTCATATGCTGTCCTAAGGGGTCATAGGACACTATATGACCCCTTTCGACACCATACGACCCATAACGACACAATATTGTGTCCTAGGGGGTCATATGGTGTCCTATGGGGTCATAGGACACCATATAACCCCTTACAACACCATATGACCCATAACAACACCTAAGGGGTCATATGGTGTCGTATGGGGCCAGAGGACACCATATGACCCCTTAGGTGTCCATACGACCCATAAAGACACCATATTGTGTCTTAAGGGGTCATATGGTGTCTTATGACACCTTAGGACAGGGGGTCATAGGACACCATATGACCCCTTACGACACCCCATAGGACACCATATGACCCCTTAGGTGTCCATACGACCCATAAAGACACCATATTGTGTCTTAAGGGGTCATATGGTGTCCTAAGGGGTCATAGCACACAATATGACCCCTTAGGAAACCATATGACCCATAACGACATCGTATTATGTCCTATGGGGTCATATGGTGTCCTAAGGTGTCATAGGACACCATATGACCCCTTAGGACACCATATGACCCCCTATGACATCGTATTGTGTCTTAGAGGGTAATATGGTGTCTTAAGGGGTAATAGGACACCATATGACCCCTTAGAACACCATACGACCCATAACGACACCATATTGTGTCCTAAGGGGTCAGAAGACACCATATGACCCATTAGGACACCATATGACCCATAACAACACCGTATTGTGTCCTAAGGGGTCATAGGACACCATATGACCCCTTACGACACCATACGACCCATAATGACACTGTATTGTGTCCTAGGGGGTCATATGGTGTCCTGAGGGGTCATAGGACACCATATGACACCTTACAACACCATACGACCCATACCGACACCGTATTATGTCCTAAGGGGTCATAGAACACCATATGGCCCCTTACGACACCATACGACCCATAACGACACCGTATTGTGTCCTAGGGGGTCATATGCTGTCCTAGGGGTCATAGGACACCATATGACCCCTTACGACACCATACGACCCATAACGACAACGTATTGTGTCCTAGGGGGTCATATGGTGTCCTAAGGGGTCATAGGACACCATATGACCCCTTACGACACCATACTACCCATAACGACACATAAGGGGTCATATGGTGTCCTATGTCCCCATAGGACACCATATGACCCCTTAGGTGTCCATATGGTGTCGTTATGGGTCGTATGGTGTCCTAAGGGGTCATATGGTGTCCTAAGGGGTCATAAGACACCATATGACCCCTTAGGACACCAAACGACTCATAACGACACCGTATTGTGTCCTAGGGGGTCATATAGTGTCCTATGGGTCATAGGACACCATATGACCCCTTCCGACATGATATGACCCATAACGACAACTAAGGGGTCATATGGTGTCCTATGGCCCCATAAGACACCATATGACCCTGTAAGTGTCCATACGACCCATAAAGACACCATATTGTGTCCTAAGGGGTCATATGGTGTCCGAAGGGGTCATAGGACACCATATGACCGCTTAGGACACCATACGACCCATAATGATACATAAGGGGTCATATGGTGTCCTAAGGGGTCATAGGACACCATACGACCCATAATGATACATAAGGGGTCATATGGTGTCCTATGGCCCCATAGGACACCATATGACCCCTTACAACACCATATGACCCATAACGACACTTTATTGTGTCCTAGGGGGTCATATGGTGTCCTAAGGGGTCATATGACACCATATGACCCCTTACGACACCATATGACCCATAACGACACATAAGGGGTCATATGGTGTCCTATGGCCCCATAGGACACCATATGACCCCTTAGGTGTCCATACGGTGTCGTTATGGGTCACATGGTGTCCTAAGGGGTCATAAGACACCATATGACCCCTTACGACACCATACGACCCATAATGACACCGTATTATGTCCTAGGGGGTCATATATTGTCCTAGGGGTCATAGGATACCATATGACCCCTTACGACACCATACGACCGATAACAACACCGTATTATTTCCTAGGGGGTCATATGGTGTCGTAAGGGGTCATAGGACACCATATGACCCCTTATGACACCATACTACACATAACGACATATAAGGGGTCATATGGTGTCCTATGTCCCCATTGGACACCATATGACCCCATAGGTGTCCATACTATGTTGTTATGGGTCGTATGGTGTCTTAAGGGATGAGATGGTGTCCTAAGGGGTCATAAGACACCATGTGACCCCTTACGACACCATACGACCCATAACGACACCTAAGGGGTCATATGGTGTCCTATAGCCCCACAGGACACCATATGACTCCTTAGGTTTCCATACGACCCATAAAGACACCATATTGTTTCCTAAGGGGTCATAGGACACCATATGACCCCTTAGGACACCATACGACCCATAACGATGTCGTATTGTGTCCTACAGAGTCATATGGTGTCCTAAGGGGTCATAGGACACTATATGACCCCCTAGGACACCATATTGTGTCCTAGGTGGTCATAAGGTGTCCTAAGGGGTCATAGGACACCATATGACCCCTTAGGACACCATACGACCCATAACGAGACCATATTATGTCCTAAGGGGTCATATGGTGTCCTAAGGGGTTATAGGACACCATATGACCCCTTTGGACACCATATGACCCCCTAGGACACCGTATTGTGTCCTAGGGTGTCATATTGTGTCCTAAGGGGTCATAGGACACCATATGACCCCTTACGACACCATACGACCTGGAACGACACCTAAGGGATCATATGGTGTCCTATGGCCCCATAGGAAACCATATGACCCCTTAGGTGTCCATATGACCCATAACGACACCATATTGTGTCCTAAGGGG
Organism: Cryptomeria japonica; assembly: GCF_030272615.1. Classification (NCBI taxonomy): domain Eukaryota; kingdom Viridiplantae; phylum Streptophyta; class Pinopsida; order Cupressales; family Cupressaceae; genus Cryptomeria; species Cryptomeria japonica. Next base: position 25,065,769 of record NC_081409.1, read on the forward strand.
TCATATGGTGTCCTAAGGGGTCATAGGACACCATATGACCCCTTAGGGACACTATACGACCCATAACGACACCTAAGGGATCATATGGTGTCCTAAGACACCATATTATGTCCTAAAGAGTCATATGGTTTAATTTTTATGGTTGTGGCTATCAAACTATAGGGTATAGAGCAGAAATTTATCAAAGGTTAAAAAATTTCAATGGAAGTCATTTGGCTAGCGCCAAAATGAGCTTCACAAAAAAAAGGTTATAGGGTAGAGAGTAGAAATTTATCAAAGGTCAAAAATTTAAATGAGCTGCACTAAAAAACGGTTATATGGGACCCTTGACCCGTGATCCAAGCCCACATTCTCTCATTTTGTCTTCTTTCTGCGCATGATCAGACAAAAAAATGCTTTTTGCATGGTGTTGACATTTTATGCAAGGTTATTTTATACATTCCATTAGCTCTCCACCACCTTTTTTTTCATTTGGCAATGTCAAAGAGGAAGAACGTAGTTTTTTTTATCAAATTTGAATAATTGAGGTAATATTTTCTTGTTTTTTGAATTCAAATACTTATTAAGTGTTATTTTGTTTAAATGTTAGAATAAAAGTGTGAGTCAAAATTGATCATAATCCTATTAGATTTACATTAGATTTAACAATGCATTTGAAGGAAGTTGCATAAGAAAATTATTTGTTAAGGGGTTTAAAACAAAATTTGCAATTTCATACATCCTTTTTAAGATCAAATGAAATAATTTAGAAAAGGAATACATGAAATAATTTCAATTTCATATATCCATTTTAACATATGCATAATTAGGACAATCATAGATGCATAATTTCACTTTATTCTCTTTTATGTGCATGTACATGTAGAAATCATCATCATGCCGAGGAAACGACCAAAAAATGTAACACCGGAAGAGCGTGAAGCTAAGAATGCAAAAAAAAGAGAAGGAATGAAGCAACTTTGTGAACAAAGGAAATTGAATACCATAGAAGAAGAGGTGCCAATTGAAGAGGAACATGAAATATCCATCCAATCTAAGAGAGAGACAAAATTGGCCACACAAAGGCAACAGATGCAAAACCTTTGTGCAATGAGACAATTGAATCCCGAGGTTGAGAGCATTTCTACCATAATTCAAGTTGAAGGCACCCCATCTCTTACATCTCAAGTTGAAGGCACACCATCTCTTATTGGCACACCGTTGGTGTCTACAACATCTCATATTGAATGCACTCCCTCTATGACATTTGACGTTGCAAGTACTTCACAACTGACATCAAGTATTGGAGCTACACCATCTTGGACACCTCAATTTCAAGGTATGTCATCATTTTCATCTCTGGTTGAAGGTATGCCACCTATCCCTAATGTTGTTGACATTCCTAATCTTGAGGTAACTCAAAGTTTGAGAACACCTCCTAGAGTTTTGCATAGAAAGCCTAAGTATTTGATTGATATTGATGCCAATGTTTTGAAACCAATGGTTGACAAGATTCCGAAGCGTACTTGTCAAAGACATGCTAACCGGATATGGAAAATATTTTTTGAGCCTTTAAATGAGATAGGAAGATGTCAACTATTTGTTGAAATGATGAGAAATCTGAAATTTAGGCCTATAATGAAGATTCTTGGGCTAAGAACATCGATTGAATCAAGTGACAAATCTATTGTGAGGAATATGATACTGTTGGTTTTAACTCACGCACAAAAGACGTGTCATTACATCAACAATTGTAAGCACTCAAACTAAGAAAGCTCGCCTCCTTAGAAAGACAAGTAAACAATTGAAGATAAGTAGACAAACTCTAATGAGAGCTTTGGGAAGGCAACAAAGAGCGGAGGATCCATATAACAATGAGTTATGGGCATTTTCTGGTAGATTACCACAGAAAGATAAAGCAATTGTTGAAGCCTTGAGATCCCTAATTGAAGATTTTTGGAAGAATAACACAAGGGTCTCTCCAAATCAAAGAGATGTTGTAAGAAGGAGGATTGGTAGTAAAATCTGTGATCCACATCCGAAACATTTTTTGGATATGACTCAAACACAATTTTTTGCCAAGTTTCAACGTATGTATCCTCAAATAAAAATTAGTCAAAGATTCTTTGAAATGGTAAAGCCTTTTTATGTCAAAATAAATCACACAGGCACAACTTGTTGTTGTAGAGTACATATTGAATTTTCTAACCATTATGATGTTTATCAACGCATATGTATAGATTTGCATGCTAACAATGTTTTGCAGGAATGCAACATAAATGGTCCACCGACATCTTCAAGGGAATTCATATCTAGCATCTTATGTGAAAGAGTAGATGGTCAAGTATATTACAATAAGTGTTGCTTGGATGGCACATGTGTTGATTGTGGTGGATTGCGACATTTACAAATTTGTCAACATATGGATATTGGACAAGAAATTGGTAATGAATTAATAGAATTTGGAAAATATAAGACAATGGCCTACATGCTAAAAGATGGAAAAGAAGCAAAAAGGTGTGAATTGGTAAGTGAGAAGATTCCAGTGTATCAGTTTATGGGCATCTTTCATGAGAATATAGTGTATGAGTATGCAAGGCATAACCATTGAGCTTGTTGGTTGGACTCACAATTTAAGCTATGCAAGGACACATTTCCACTTCATACAATCATTTCAATTGTTGACTTTGTAGAGAACTACACACTACAACCACAGAATGAGGTGCAATCACAATATTACAACTCCACACAAGTTGCCATATTTGTGAATATAGCATTCATTCATGCACATGATAGTATGGAAGAGGATAGGAAGATATTGAGGGAGTATCATTTTTACATCAGTGATGATCGCTCACACTCTATAGAGTTTGTGCAAGGTTGTTTTCAGATATTCTACGATGATTTGGCTAGCTGAGGCATATCATTCCGTCAACATATCATATGGTCGGATAATTGTGCATCGCAATTTAAGAACTCTTGGATGTTTTATTGGTTGAGTAGGATGCATAAGTTGACTGCTATTCAACATATGTGGAATTTCTCTGAGGCTGGGCATGGAAAAGGGGAGCATGATGGTGCAGGAGCATGTATTAAAAGAGCTTTAGCACAAGAAGAGTTAAAGTAAAAAGGGAATGCAAACTTGAAAGATGCATCAATTGTTCAATGGTGCAATGGTACAATTGGTCCAGGTAATCAAGGTAAGTCTTCAGTACACAGATTTTTTTAGTTGGTAGATGATAATAACATTGCAAAATTAGAAGATTGTTGTATATTGATAGGATCGAGTGAGCTACACTCTTTCAAAAGCTCTAATGCAGGTTCATGGACTATCCATACACGGCGGATGGCATGTTATTGTTCTTCATGTAGAGATGGTGCCTATAATGACTGTGAGTCAAAGGAGTGGGTGGACGAATGGTATATGAGACCTCTAATCCCACTTGAGACATACCGACCTCCGAGTGCACTACAACTCACATAGATGGAAGCATCAATTGACTTTGACCATGTCTCAGATTTGTCGAACCAGGTAAATTATCCACATGCAATTTTTTGTACTTTAATATTTTACCTTAGTTGTTTCCTAAATTCTTCTCACTTTATCATTGCAGGGCATGTTTATGCAGTAATTGCAGCTAAAGACAATGAAGAAGGAATAGATTATTACCTGTGTCATTGTGTGGACGCAAAAAAGAAATTGGATCGCCCTGTGGTAGATGGAGAAAATATTGAGTACCCCATAGGATCAGTAGTTGTTACTGGTACATGGCTTAGAAGGTACCCAGTGAAGAAGTCTAACTTGTGGTTGTTTGAGGACTTCGAGACACATAGGAAGATTCTTCATTATTCTAACCTTGTTGTAGCTTCAAATGTTCATTTGATCAGATATGGGGGTAGACCACTAAACAAGAACCTATGGAAGGTTCGTGAGTCTAACCATGAGGCCATACTAGACACGATAAAGAGCAGATCAGATCCAGATGGTTCATTGGATTAAATGTAAATGTAAAAAATTATGAGTTCCATCTTATTTGGATATATGTACATGACTTGTATTTTTGACTACTCGAGGAATTGTAATATAAAAAAATGTGTTTTTGTCTTGTTTTGTGTGATTTTATGTAAATAATGTCATTTTGGACCATTATAGATCACATGGGATCATTTCGTGAAGTATAGCCTACTAATATGTTAAAAGATGTAAAAAATGTTCATTTGTTGTCAATCACTCAAAGTGTAAAAAATTGTCAAAATTCGGCATGGTTTTTCTCGATGTTAGTGACATGTAAGAATGATCCATCTGATCCTACGGGGTCATGTTATGGTACTCTAAAAAATCCTCTCTCGGTTTCGGTAGACTCGGATCCAGTTGCTCGTGGCGATTCTTTCTCGGTTGCGACAAAAAGCGTCAGATGAGTTCAATAAAAAGTTGCACAATGCCCCATCTTTCAATCCGCTCATCACGACACCGAACCGTCAGCTCGTACGCATTGGGGTGGCCGGGTTTATGCTAGGAATGCTTTATTTTTTCTCTCCAACTCGCCCAATCGTTGCCGGACACCCCTAGCAGCGAAATCGCCCAAGTGCTCAAATTGCTCAAAGTTATCAATATTCGGCATCGCGTTTCTCAGCACCCGTTAATCATAAGAATGATCTGTTTAATCTTGCGAGGTCGTGTTATGGCACTCTAAAAAATCCTCTCTCAGTTTCGGTAGACTCGGATCCAGTTGCTCATGGCGACTCTTTCTCGGTTGCAGCAAAAAGCATCAGATGAGTTCAATGAAAAGTTACACAATGCCCCATATTTCAATCCTCTCGTCGCGGCACCGAACCGTCAACTCGTACGTGTCGGGGTGGCTGGGTTTACACTAGGAATTCTTTTTTTTTTCTCTCCAAATCATCCGATCGTTGCGAGACACACCCTAGCAGCAAAATCGCCCAAGTGCTCAAATTACTCAAAGTTGTCAATATTCAACATCGTGTTTCTCCATGTCCATTAATCATAAGAATGATCCGTCTGATCCTGTGGGGTCATGTTATGGCACTTTAAAAAAGCCTCTCTCGGTTTTGGTAGACTCGGATCTAGTTGCTCGTGGCAACTCTTTCTTGGTTGCGACAAAAAGCGTCAGATGAGTTCAATGAAAAGTTGCACAATGCCCCATATTTCAATCTGCTTGTCGTGGCACTGAACCATCAGATCATACGCATTAGGGTGGCCGGTTTTATGCTAGGAATGACTTCTTTTTGCTCTCCAACTCGCCTAATCGTTGCGGGACACACCCTAGTAGCAAAATCGCCCAAGTGCTCAAATTGCTCAAAGTTGTCAATATTCGGCATCGCGTTTCTCTGCACCCGTTAATCATAAGAATGATTCATCTGATCCTGTGGGGTTGTGTTATGGCACTCTAAAAAAGCCTCTCTCGGTTTCGATAGAATCAGATCTAGTTGCCCGTGGCGACTCTTTCTCGGTTGCGACAAAAAGCGTCAGATGAGTTCAATGAAAAGTTGCACAATGCCCCATCTTTCAATCTGCTCGTCGCGGCACGGAACCGTCAGCTTGTACGCATCGGGGTGGTTGGGTTTACGCTAGGAATGCCTTCTTTTTGCTCTCCAACTTGCCCGATCGTTGTCGGACACACACTAGCAGCGAAATCGCCTAAGTGCTCAAACTACTCAAGGTTGTCAATATTTGGCATCGCGTTTTTTGGTGCCCGTTAATCATAAGAATAATTAGTTTGATCTTGCGGGGTTGTGTTATGGCACTCTAAGAAAGCCTCTCTCGGTTTTGGTAAACTCGGATCCAGTTGCTCATGGCGACTCTTTCTCAGTTGCGACAAAAAGCGTCGGATGAGTTTAATGAAAAGTTGCACAATGCCCCATCTTTCAATCCGCTCGTCGTAGCACCGAACCATCAGCTTGTACGCATTGGGGTGGCCGGGTTTACACTAGGAATGCCTTATTTTTGCTCTCCAACTCGCCCGATTGTTGCGGGACACACCCTAGCAGCGAAATCGCCCAAGTGCTCAAATTGCTCAAAGTTGTCAATATTCGGCATCACGTTTCTTGGTGCCCGTTAATCATAAGAATGATCTGTCTGATCTTGTGGGGTTGTGTTATGGCACTCTAAAAAGTCCTCTCTCGGTTTGGGTAGACTCGGATCCAGTTTCTTGTGGCGACTCTTTCTCGGTTGCGACAAAAAGCGTCAGATGAGTTCAATGAAAAGTTGCACAATGCCCCATCTTTCAATCCGCTCGTTGCGACACTGAACCGTCAGATCGTACGCATTGGGGTGGCTAGGTTTACGCTAGGAATGCCTTCTTTTTTCTCTCCAACTCGCTCGATCATTGCGGGACACACCCTAGCAGCGAAATCGCCCAAGTGCTCAAACTACTCAAAGTTGTCAATATTCGGCATCATGTTTCTCGACGCCTGTTAATCATAAGAATGATCCATCTGATCCTGCAGGGTTGTGTTTTGGCACTCTAAAAAAGCCTCTCTCAGTTTCAGTAGACTCGGATCCAGTTGCTCGTGGTGATTCTTTCTCGATTGTGACAAAAAGCGTCAGATGAGTTCAATGAAAAGTTGCACAATGCCCCTTCTTTCAATCTTCTCATCACGACACTGAACCATCAGCTCGTACATGTCGGGGTGGCCAGGTTTACGCTAGGAATGCCTTTTTTTTGCTCTCCAACTCGCCCGATCGTTGCCGGACACACCCTAGTAGCGAAATTGCCAAAGTGCTCAAACTACTCAAAGTTGTCAATATTTGGCATCGTGTTTCTCGACACCCGTTAATCATAAGAACAATCCGTCTAATCCTGCAAGGTCATGTTATGACACTCTAAAAAAGCCTCTCTCAATTTCGGTAGACTCGGATCCAGTTGCTCGTGGCGACTCTTTCTCGGTTGCGACAAAAAGTGTCAAATGAGTTCAATGAAAAGTTGCACAATGCTCCATATTTCAATCCGCTCATCGCGGCACTGAACCATCAACTTTTATGCATCGAGGTGGCTGGGTTTACGCTAGGAATGCCTTCTTTTTGCTCTCCAGCTCGCCTGATCATTGCGGGACACACCCTAGCAGCAAAATCGCCCAAGTGCTCAAATTGCTCAAAGTTGTCAATATTCGGCATCGCGTTACTCGTCGCCCGTTAATCATAAGAACAATCCATCTAATCCTATAGGGTTGTGTTATGGCACTCTAAAAAATCCTCTCTCGGTTTTGGTAGACTCGGATCCAGTTGCTCGTGGCGACTCTTTCTCGATTGCAACAAAAATCATCAGATGAGTTCAATGAAAAGTTGCACAATGCCCCATATTTCAATCCGCTCATCGTGGCACGAAACCGTCAGCTTGTACGTGTCGGGGTGGTCGGGTTTACGCTAGGAATGCCTTCTTTTTTCTCTCCAACTTGCCCGATTGTTGCGGGCCACACCCTAGCAGCGAAATCGCCCAAGTGCTCAAATTGCTCAAAGTTGTCAATATTCGGCATCGCATTTCTCAGCGCCCGTTAATCATAAGAACGATCCGTCTGATCCTGCGGGGTCGTGTTGCGGCACCAAACCATCAACTCATACACGTCGGGGTGGCTTGTGTCTTGGATTACAAACACATATTTAGGTTCAAAGCTTAAGTAACAATAAACTTTGTGCAATTATTCATCTAATCATTTGTACTGCAACTATGGATAGCCATGATAAATGATTTGCATTAACCAAAAAGCTACAATCCATGCAACATTGTATACCGTTAAAACTATCAAATATATCCAATACAAACAAATAGGCTTGCCAAAAGCCATATGGACTTAGAATTTCACATATTCATAAAACAAAACATATGTTCAAAATTGCTATAAAGGCATACAACATGATATCCAATAAAGTCAAATAGGGGCTTGCCAAAAGCCATATGGACATAGAATGTCACATATTTGTAATATAAAACATATGTTCAAATTTGCCATATAGGCATACAACATGGTATCCAATAAAGTCAAATAGGAGCTTGCCAAAAGCCATATGGCAATAGAATTTCACATATTCGTAATACAAAACATATGTTCAAAATTGCCATATAGGCATACAACATAGGACCCTATTCTATTCATTTCCCTCTAGGGGAAGGAAACATATGACAAGATATCTTTGTCTATCGAGGGGATGGAGAAGTATATGAAGCAGGTGTCTTTCTAGTACGTCCACTCGACCTCCTCTCCAGACTTTTTTGTAACTCCACCTGATACAATGAAAAGAATGATGTTAGCATATACAAAAATTGAATTTTAGAATGACATATAATAGAATAGTCACTTACCGCATACAAATAATCATGATGTTCATCCACAACAGGTGCACGTTCATGATCTGGAGTGACAAGCCCCTCCTGTAAGCATCACAATATAAATTAAACTAAATACAAGTGTCGTTAAAATTTTCAATAACATATTATTAAGATAACAAATGTAATGCTAAATTTACTAAATTTACAAATATGTCTCATACTTCTGTTAAAGCAGTTGAACTTGCTACTGCTGCAGCAACACCACACTCCATTGACATGTGGACAGCAGGAGGAGTCTCTAATGTCAACATCTGAAAATTAAACAAAGTATATTGATTAATCACCAAAACTATCTATATTATTTAATAACAACATTAAAGATAAATTGTTTACCTGGGTGAAAGATTGTCGATGAAATACACTACGAGGTGTTGATGTTGAAGCTCTAGCATCAAACTATTTGACATCCAAAATGAGTAATTAGAAAATTATTCACATAAGGTTCAACTATCTACATATAATAATTATATTTTTTCACTCGTTGTATACCTGTGGAGTCGACAAAGTAGTGAAAAAGGGTGTTGTAGGAATGTTGCTAGTATTGTGAACACTTTGACCCTGATTTTTTATCATAATAATTTACTAATTTAGATATATTCTCAAATTTACATATAAGATTTAATAAAAAGAATGAAACGAACTTGTAATGAAATTCACCTGGGTATCAATGCCAAATGTTTTGTTCAACAAGGATTCTGTCATGACAATGTTCTCTGTAGCAAACTCCGCTTGTGCACATGCATTCTTAGAACTATTAGGATCATAAGTGCAAAGAGAACCACAAGATCGACAAAAATGAGTTGGAACTCGATGCCTAGAAGAATCAACATCATCACTCGCATCACCCTTTACTAGAGGCCTAGCATACTGTATAAGGGTCTGAGTGAGCGAGCTAATTGAGTCTAGAGTTTCGACCTCAATACTCTCCTTCACAATGGAAGGAATAATAACATGCTCCATCATAGGTCTGGCCAAGGGTCTTGGTGGGAGATTTGGATCATGCTGTGCACCCTCTCTATCATGTGAGGAACCCCCACCTCTACCTTGGAAATCTAGAAAATCAAAATAGTTTGGGATCTCATTAAGGACAAACTCACAGTACAGTTTTCTCAAAAAGTATTGGGGTACCTCATGATTATTGCATGGGGGCTGATCAAATACCATCCACCACCTATCCCAAAAATTGTTCTTCATCCCTTCATGATGACACCAATGAATAGGGAATCTCCTACATCCAGGGTGTAAAGGTTGATTCGTTCGGGGGTCCGTAAAAAGAGCACACAAGTCAAATTTATTAATTTTCTTTTTCTTCACTGCCGCATATGATAATTTGTCAGCATAAAATTGCTTTTGTTCTTCCTTCTTACGGGACCAAAAATTTATTTTCCCACTCACAGATTGTATGTGAGATACAATAGATTGCAAAGAACTGGCAAGGTTTGTCCTATGGGAGTTTGTTCCAGTGGGATCTTTTAGCCTTGTGATTAAACCTTCAAGCTCTTTTTGGCTATTTTCTATTTGACCTAATAGGTTTTCTTGTGTACCTATGGGATGTCTAGGGATTGTAGGAGGTTCTTGATGTGCTTCTTCTTCAATATGGTCTTCATGAGGAGGTGATTGATGTGCTTCTTCTTCAATATGGTCTTCATGAGGAGGTGATTGAGTGTTTTCAACATTTTCTTGTCTAATCTCATTTCCTAATAATGAAAATAAATTTAAATCAATAAAATTAGTCTAATATTCAAATTAATAAAAAAAATGACAATAAGAAAATAAAAATACATACCTCTTCGAGATCTTCGATGGCGTGGCGGGATTTTGATGAGAGATGGACAACTTAGTGCCCAATTTCAAGCTTTTACAAAGGGCGAGCGCAATAAAATGGCACCCGAAAATGCCAAAATGCGGGTTTGGAATGCAAAATGCATCCAAAATGTGGAGCAGGGTTTTTATGAAGTCTACAATGCACGTCTTATAAGGCGCACGCCTTATAAGGCGTGCGCACTAGAGGGCATGTGCCCTATAGTGCGTGTGCCTTATGTGCTTTAAAATTTTTTTTTGAAGTGTGTCACCTTTTTGGTACCACAATTTCGTGCATATACCCACATAAATTCAATAAAGGGCAAACTGAAGAGTCTTCTTCCAAGGATGGGAAGAAGAAAGATTTGAGTAAGATAAAATGTTTTTTCTGCCATCAAATGGGTCACTACGCTAGTCAATGCCTGAATAAGAAAAACAAGGGAAAGCAGAAGAAGCAAGTTGCTGGTACAGTAGAGGTGGATGAGTTTGCAACACGGTTGGAGAATGATTTTTCACTCATTTCATGTGTATGGTATATTGATAGTGGGGCTTCTTGCCACATGACAGGAGTCAAAGAATATTTCAGCAAATTGGAGGAGAAAAAGATAGATTTCTGTATTGAGCTTGGAGACAATGGCAAATATCAAGCAACTGGTGTGGGCACAGTCAAGTTTCAGAGGGAGTCTGGCAAATCTCTATTGGTGGAGGATGTTTTGTATGTCCCTAGCATGACAAAGAATTTAATCTTTGTTTCTAGTTTCGAGGACAAGAGTTACATCGTGACCTTTGAAGAGGGAAAAGTCTATATCTGTCCAAAGAACTCCAAGGTAGCAAAATTTATTGGAGTCAGGCATGGCAACTTGTTTCCATTGCAGTTTTAATCAACCCATGCATCGGTGAACAACAGTAGAGGGCTTGGAGAATTGTGGCATGGTAGGATGGCTCATCTTCACCATGGAGCACTTAATATGCTCAAGGAAATAGTGACAGGGCTGCCTTAGATGGAATTTCAAAAGCATGAGGTGTGCAAGGGTTGCGCTCTTGGGAAATATGCCAAGACCAATTTTCCAAGCAATGGCACTAAATCTAAAAGGATTTTGGATCTCATACACTCAGATGTATGTGGGCCTATATCAACAGTATCCTTAAAAGGGTATGAGTATTATGTTACCTTCATTGATGATTTCTCTAGGAAGACATGGATATTTTATGAAGAATAAAGATGAAGTCTTGAATAGGTTCAAAGAGTTTAAGGCTCTCGTAGAGAACCAAACAGGGAGGAAGATCAAGATACTGAGGTCTAATAATGGAGGCGAGTATACCTTGAATGTCTTCAAATATTTTTGTGCTCATGAAGGTATCAAGAAAGAGTTGACAGTTCCGTACAACCCTCAACAGAATGGGGTTGCTGAATGAAAAAATTGGGCTATAGTTGGAGCAGCTAAGGCCATGCTTCATGATCAAGACCTGCCTTGGTTTTTATGGGCAAAAGTGTGCAATACAACTATGTATTTGCAGAATAGGAGCCCACACAAAGTGCTGGGCAAATTGACTCCAGAAGAGGCATTCACTAGGAAGAAACCAGATTTGACACACATTCGCATTTTTGAATGCCTTGTGTATTGTCATATTCTCATGGAGAAGAGAACCAAATTGGAACCAACTGCAGAGAAGGGTATCCTAGTTGGGTACAGTGAAACTTCTAAGGCCCATCGTGTTTACATTCCTTCCCTCAAGAAAATAGTTATTCGTAGAGATGTGAAGTTTGAAGAGGAAAGAGCTCTTCAGAAGTCTAGAAGCTTGATGGGGGTTCAAGAGGAGGAGAAAACACCCAAGGTTGTTGTTGCACAAATTCTTGAGACTCAAGTCACACAAGTTGGAGAGCAGAGAAAGCATGCCAAGCAAGTTGATCAAGAGGAAGAATAGAGGATTTCTCAACCTCAGACTCCTATGACAGGGAGGAGGAGAAATAGGGCGGTTGAGTAGACACTGAAAGAGGCTCAGGAGTATGTTGGTGATCCTCAGGATCCAATTAGATGGATAAAGCCTCCCAAACATTTTTCTGATTATATGGCACTCATGAGTGTATTGATTGAGGTGGAGCCTTCTAGCTTTCAGGAGGCATCCAAGCATCAGGTTTGGAGGGATGCCATGGTGGAGGAGCATTCTTCCATCATGAAGAATAGTGTGTAGGAGGTAGTGCCACGACCTGAAAACAGGTCAGTGATAGGGTTGAGATGACTATATAAGATCAAGCATGCTACAGATGGTAGTGTGGAAAAGTTAAAAGCGAGATTTGTGGCTAAGGGGTTTTCTTAGAAGAAAGGGATCGACTATGATGAGACCTTTGCCCCACTAGCCAGGTACTCATCCATAAGGGCTATCATTTTTGTAGCAGTGCAAATGGGTTGGAGGATTCACCATATGGATGTGAAGATAACCTTCCTCAATGGAGTAATTGAGGAAGATATTTACATAGAACAACCAGAGGGTTTTGAGGTGCATGGGAGCAATTCTCATGTGCGCAAGTTGAAGAGAGCACTATATGGGCTCAAGCAGGCTCCCAAGGCATGGTATGCGCGTATTGATGGTTACCTGCAAAGTGTGGGCTTCATCAAGAGTGATGTTGATCTAAACCTGTACTATGTTCAGGTGAAGGGCAAACTTCTCATATTGGTATTATATGTTGATGACTTGTTTCTTACAGGGTCAGAAGAGCTTATAGCATTGCAAGCAGGATCTTGTAAGAGAGTTCAAGATGAAGGACTTGGGTTTGATGCACTACTTTTTGGGATTGGAGTTGTGGCAGAAAGAGGGAGAAATCTTCCTTGGACAAGGGAGGTATACAATTGATATCTTGAAGCGATTTAGGAAGGAAAATGGTAAGCCCATATCCACGCCACTTGTAATTGGAAGAAGTTTGATGCTTCTAAATCAGAGGTAGTGGACCCAACTTTGTATAGACAGTTGATAGGCTCTCTAATGTATCTGGTCAACACAAGGCCAGACATTTGTTTTTCAGTGAATTCACTTAGTGAATTTATGATGGAACCTAAATGTGTGCATTGGGTGGTTGCAAAACATGTTTTGAGGTATCTTCGAGGCACGGTTGATTATGGGCTGAGATATATTCAGCAGGATGGAGTGAAGCTTGAGGGGTTCACCGATGCAGATTGGGCAGGTTGTACAACTGACAAGAAGAGCACTTCTAGGTGCTGTTTGAGTTTGTGATCAAGAGTTGTTTCTTGGTACAGTAGAAAACAAAAGTTGGTTGCTCTAAGTTTTGAGGAGGCCGAGTATATAAAAGCTATTATGGCTACATGTGAGGCTATCTGGCTTCAGAAACTTCTAGTTGGACTCTTTGATCAAGAGCTAGATCCAACAGTCATTTACTGTGATAATCAGAGTTGTATCAAACTCTCTGTGAATCTTGTATTTCATGACAAGTCGAAGCATAATGAGATCAAGTACCACTTCATCAGAGATTGTGTGGAGAAGGGGATAGGGAAGTTACAATATATTCCTATGGACGAACAGATAGCAGAACCTGACAAAGGCTTTGATGAAGAGCAAGTATCTATTCTTTAGGGATAAACTAGGTGTTGTGCAGAACACCTTCCTTACTAAGAGGGAGTATTAAGTTTCTATAGTTTGAAAGGTGTGGTTGTGGAAGTTGCTTAAGTGTAGCTTGTGTTGAATGTTCAATATGAGAATGTTTTCTATTTTGTAAATAGAATATTTCATAGAGTTGTGAGGTTTACACCAAGAGCAGTTTTATGTGTGGATAGTTTTAGTTATGTGAGACAAGTTTCCTTTCTCTTGCTTCATGTAAGGAAAATTCTAATTTGCATCATGCAAGGAAAGTTTTTCTTAGAATGTGTTTCTTGAGGAAAGTTTCACTTCTCTTGCATAGTTGATGTTTTCATCAAGAAGGCTATATATGTAAAATTGCAGTAGCAACTACGATGGTATTCGAAAAGAAAATTTTCTCTAGAAGCTAAATAGAAGATTCAATATTTGCAGGGTTTTCCCCGTATTGGGGTTTCCTGAGTATATCAGTGTTATCTGTGTTCATGTGTTTGGTTTCATTCGAATTTGTTTCCGTTGTTCAATTTGTTAATTAACCCAGTGTGTTAGTTGTTATAAATCAGATTGACTTGAAATGTTCTTTCTGTGAATTTATTGAGCAATTAATCTATTGTTGGGTTATAGAAATTAACACAATCCAAAAGCTACTACTTCAGCTTTGGACGAAAATGGCTGGCTACATACAGGCGACCTTTGCTACATTGATAATGAAGGCTATGTCTTTGTAGTAGACAGGCTCAAAGAACTCATTAAATACAAAGGTTATCAGGTATTAAGCTTCATTTCCTTCAATAGGATTGGCTTGTTAGCCTCTGACTTGCAATGTACTCTTTGGGACACATTGAATAACCAAAATCCATATTACTATAGTCATGATGATTTGATATTTCTGTGCATTGCTTTATAGGTTGCTCCAGCAGCACTTCTGCTTTCTCATCAAGAGTTGTTTCTTGGTACAGTAGAAAACAAAAGTTGGTTGCTCTAAGTTTTGAGGAGGCCGAGTATATAAAAGCTATTATGGCTACATGTGAGGCTATCTGGCTTCAGAAACTTCTAGTTGGACTCTTTGATCAAGAGCTAGATCCAACAGTCATTTACTGTGATAATCAGAGTTGTATCAAACTCTCTGTGAATCTTGTATTTCATGACAAGTCGAAGCATAATGAGATCAAGTACCACTTCATCAGAGATTGTGTGGAGAAGGGGATAGGGAAGTTACAATATATTCCTATGGACGAACAGATAGCAGAACCTGACAAAGGCTTTGATGAAGAGCAAGTGTCTATTCTTTAGGGATAAACTAGGTGTTGTGCAGAACACCTTCCTTACTAAGAGGGAGTATTAAGTTTCTATAGTTTGAAAGGTGTGGTTGTGGAAGTTGCTTAAGTGTAGCTTGTGTTGAATGTTCAATATGAGAATGTTTTCTATTTTGTAAATAGAATATTTCATAGAGTTGTGAGGTTTACACCAAGAGCAGTTTTATGTGTGGATAGTTTTAGTTATGTGAGACAAGTTTCCTTTCTCTTGCTTCATGTAAGGAAAATTCTAATTCGCATCATGCAAGGAAAGTTTTTCTTAGAATGTGTTTCTTGAGGAAAGTTTCACTTCTCTTGCATAGTTGATGTTTTCATCAAGAAGGCTATATATGTAAAATTGCAGTAGCAACTACGATGGTATTCGAAAAGAAAATTTTCTCTAGAAGCTAAATAGAAGATTCAATATTTGCAGGGTTTTCCCCGTATTGGGGTTTCCTGAGTATATCAGTGTTATCTGTGTTCATGTGTTTGGTTTCATTTGAATTTGTTTCCGTTGTTCAATTTGTTAATTAACCCAGTGTGTTAGTTGTTATAAATCAGATTGACTTGAAATGTTCTTTCTGTGAATTTATTGAGCAATTAATCTGTTGTTGGGTTATAGAAATTAACACAATCCAAAAGCTACTACTTCAGCTTTGGACGAAAATGGCTGGCTACATACAGGCGACCTTTGCTACATTGATAATGAAGGCTATGTCTTTGTAGTAGACAGGCTCAAAGAACTCATTAAATACAAAGGTTATCAGGTATTAAGCTTCATTTCCTTCAATAGGATTGGCTTGTTAGCCTCTGACTTGCAATGTACTCTTTGGGACACATTGAATAACCAAAATCCATATTACTATAGTCATGATGATTTGATATTTCTGTGCATTGCTTTATAGGTTGCTCCAGCAGCACTTCTGCTTTCTCATCATGAGATTGCTGGTGTCGCAGTGATACCGTAAGTAAGAATTGATTTTGCATTCTCACTTATAGCATGAAAAATCTACAGTACCCCTCTCTTACAATTAACAGACTTTTATGTTGATACCTGATTCAACTCCTATTCAGAGAGTTTTGTACTGCTGGAAAAAAACTCTTGAGCACAATATTGGTAATCATGAGCTTCTAAGTTGTGTGGGGGATCGTTGAAATTGTTAATGTTTGGTGCAGGTTTCCGGACAAAGAAGCACACTCTCTGAACTTACTGTTGTCGACTTTGTTTCCAAATAGGTCGTTTGCTTTAAAAACATGGAGACTTAAGGTTTGGTTTCTCATTATTGGATTGGAATTTTAGGTCTTTCTTTAAACTCTTCAAGTAGTGTGAAATAACTAGTAGTATGTGTCATTTCAGGTTCGCAGGGTGGCTTTTGTTAGCGGGATTCCAAAAACTGCAGCTGGAAAGATACTAAGAAAGGACTTGATTAAACTTTCTGCATCAAGACTTTGAAAGCAAAAGATTTCAGTATCCAGATTCTCTTCTAATGGCAAATCACGCAAACATAACCGTTTTAGATAGAGGAAATTAGAGCCAGGGAAATGCAAGCAGGTTATGTATCTGCATATATATGTGGTTTGTCACGATGAAGACCAGGATTAGAGTTTCTCCATCTATGCCTGCTTATAGTCAAGAATTGCTATTACTCTTAATTGTTTGGACAAAGAATATTTGTTGTCCGTAGCTAAACAATTGTAGACTATCCGCCATACAAATAATAAAAAATAGAGTTTGCACGTGCATACTAATGTTCTGCTCATATTTTTATGTATTGATTGCCATGACAAGTTAGCAGAAAAAGTAAGAGTAAGATTAATTTCATATAGGTAGCAATTTCAATTGGAAATTATGGATTAACGAAATCGGTAGGTTAATTCCAAATCACCCAAAGGTTGTACTTTTCTAGGCTACTCAGTAGTAAACACTGTATGCCAGATCCAACTGTGGTTTACGTTTGACTCGGATAATGTTGCATACCGAAGGGCGAAATCAAAGTCCTGACGTCTCACATTTTTATTATTGGGCAATGGCCCACACATTTACAAAAATGTTCTCCCACGCCGCAGAGAAACTGACTGATGCAATCGAAAAACTTTGAAACTGACTGCTTCAAAGTTCGTGTTGTTGGACACAAGAAGGTTCAAATCGGAAAACACAAAAAGGCTCGGATTTCCACTCAAATTAAAACTTTAAAGATTTAAAAAACAAAGAAAGCCCTTTTTTTTTTCTTTTCCCAGAGGTTCATTCAAGAGTCGCCCACGTTCTTTCCAGAATCCATCCTTTTAATACGACCCTGTGCGTTTTAAGGGCAGGCAGACCTGTGGACAAATTGATAGCCAAAAAATGAACCTGGATGCATTATAGCTAAGATATTCTAAGATTTATTGCAGATCTGATGACTAAATCTAACGCCACCTTTTTCTTTATGGATGGTATGGCGGCCATAAAAAATATGTGGATTACGTATAAAATTGTGAAGGGAATCATGAGTCGGTATGAATAAGACATAATGGCAATGAAGTTGCCCAAATAAGGTCGGCAGTCTCAGCCGTAAGAAGTTGAGACAAAGCCGTAATAGGTGTCATCTAATTATGGGAAGATTAGGAGATAGACCATTCAAAATTTATCATTGATTGTGTTTAATAATTAATTGAAAAAAAATATTAGTTATATTTTTATTTAAATTATTTAAAAAACACGGTCAAATAATAAATTTGGGTGCTATATAGAGAATGGTGTGGATTATGATATAACTTGAACATTTGAAAGTGTTAAGTATTGTTTGGACTTTCTTAGTCTATGATTTAAACAACCTAGAATTGGATGGTCTAAATTGGGGTTTTTTTTTTCCCTTCCTCTAAAGTTTGGATCATATATGACAACTTAGAAATTTATTAGGTACTCATTTGGATTCACATGTTATATAATATTTTAAGGTATAAATAAATCGTAAAAAATTATAATAGATAAATATAATATGGTATTCTAATTGATAATATTTATATATGTTATTTAATAATATTTACTATAAAAATATAAATGAATTTTAAATATATAAAATATCATTGTTTCAATTTTTTTTTTCTTTTTAAATTAATATGAAATTTTAGAATAGTTTCACTTTTTTATATGAATTTAGAAACTTGTCATAATATATTAAATAAAAGATTTTGATATTTATTATTACTTATTATAATTGATTATCATTATATATATATATATATATGCAATTTTCTAATATTTATTATAAATATTTATTAATTTAGAATCTTTTCAAAATAGAATATAATTGTAAACAAGATTATCTTGAATATTTTTCAGTATGAATTTAGAATCTTAGTAAATTTAAGATTTTTGCATGTATCACTAATTTGTCATTGTTCTTCAATTTTACATTCCTTTTATATATATGTTTGACAATTGTTACTTTTCTTAAAATGTCAAATGAAAGGCATTGAATCATAAAATTTCCAAATGATCAATATGGGTGGCCACCAAATTCTAGGCTTGATGGAAAGGGTTGTGTAAGAGTTGTAGAATGTCTTTCAAATTACATGACATGGTCTCTAATGCTATGAAAGTGGTGCACGAAGTGAGGAGTTGTGTGACATAGCTAATGACATCATATGAGTGTAAACAAAGTAAGTTGTATGTAAGCACTATTAATTATGGGTAGCTTGGACAGTTGTTCGTCCTGACCCAAAAATAGCAGCATTAGGTATGGGTAGTTTGGACAGTCGTTCGTCCTGACCAAGAAATTAGAAAATGGTTGTTTTTGTTAGATCCTATTGTTAGGATAAAAACAATTGTTATTTAATAGTGGCTCTTTTTAGGTGACACCTCATAGCCAAAATTAGTTATTGGTTATTGAGTTGTCTTAATCTCAGCCGTTGGTTTGAATTAATCTCGGCTGTTGGTTTTCCAATAGAGTAGTATAAAAAGGGGTCATGGGTCATTTAGAAAAGATGAAGTTTGAGAATTATTTGCAGAGTTAGCAAATAGTCTTGGGGTGTTAGCAACGGGCACAGTGATAGCATTGGGGATAGCAGTGCAGGAATATCAGTGGGAGAAATTGGGAGATTGTCGGAGTTCTGCCAATGAGAGGCAAGGAATTTTGTATCTCTTAATTTGTTGAAGTTAATATATTTCTCATCTGCAGTACTGGTTTTCCCTTCGGGGTTTTTCCAGGGATAATTGTCTGGAAATATCGTGTCATTGTGTTACATATTTCTTTCCGCCTATTTTTATTTGTGAAGTTGTAGTTGTGTTATTTTCCAATATTTGTTGATCAAATAATCTATTAAAGATAGGAGGTTAATAATCAGTAACTGCAATAGAATTTTCACATGGTATTAGACCTAAGTTGAGGGTAGAAAAGGTTTACCCTAGGCAAGGAAAGAAATTGAAGGGTTATTAAATCTAGATTGACTTGTTTAGAATTATTATTTCTTTTATCACTTGAGATGGCCTCAGCAGGTTTAAGAGATCAGGACAGATTAGATGGAGCCTCAAATTTTGGTGTCTGGAAAGCCAGAATTTCTTTATTGCTAGAAGAGAATGGTATCAAGGAATATGTTACCACTGTTGTGACTGTACCTACAGATGCAACACTTCTTGCAGCATATAAGAAGGATGATGCCAAAGTGAGGAGGATAATCCTTGACGGTGTTAAGGATCACATAGTTCCTCATATCTCAGATTTGGATAAAGGGAGAGCAATGTGGGATGCCATCCTGAATCTGTACTAGAATGCAACCGCCAACCAGAAGCTGATTCTTAGAGAAAAGTTGAGGAATACTCGGATGAACAAGGGAGAAGACGTTACATGTTACCTCACCAGGCTTAGACTTGTCAAGGATGAGTTAGCAGCTGTTGGAGATAAACCAGATGATGACGAGCTAGTAAGAATAGCCCTAAATGGGTTTTCTAAGCAGTGGGATGTCTTTGTTCAAGTTATTAATGGATGAGACACCTTACCAAGTTGGGATCGACTTTGGAGTCATTTCACTAAGGAGGAGCTTAGACTAAGCCTTGTCAATGGAGTCAACAATAAGAGTCAGAAAAGTGAGGTGGAACAGGAAAACATTGCCCTAGTGGGTAAAGGGAAAGCAAAGAAGGGATCTAGTAAAGGATCAAATCCACAAGGTGAGAAGAAGAAGAAGGATCTGTCAAAGATCAAATGCTTTGGATGTCGCGAGTTTGGCCACTATGTCAGCAATTGCCCACAAAGGAAGAAAGATAAGAAGGGCAAGAACCAAGTGGCAACTTCAGCAAGTGCAGAGGAGCTCTCTAGTAGATTGGAGGATGAGTTTCCACTCATAGATTGTATGACTAGCTCAACCTAACAGAGTGTCTAGTATATAGATAGTGGGGCATCATTTCATATGAAAGGAGTTAGAGAGTACTTCTCTAGCTACAAGGAGGAGAACACCAGAATCCAAATCTCTATGGGGAACTTGTCCAAACTCAACCCAGTTGGGAAACAGACTATTTAGTTTTAGAGGGAGAATGGCAAGATGATTTCCATTCATGATGTATTACATGTTCTAGGCTTAGGTATGAATATGATTTCCATATCTATCCTTCAGGATAAAGGTTACAATGTACTCTTTAGAGGGGCTCATGTGTTGATCAAGCATAAGGATTGGATATCACCCATAGCAATTGGAGTTAGGAGTGGTTGACTTTATAGGTTGCAGTTTGATACTCCTAAGGCACTCCTGAGCATTAGTAATCCTAGAGATCTTGGAGAGCTATGGCATAGGAGAATGGGCCATATACATCATGGAGCACTTAAATTGCTTCGTGAGACTGTGACAGGTGTTCCAGAGGTGAGCATAGAGCATGATGATATATGTAAGGGATGTGTGTTGGGGAAGTTTGTGAAAGCATATTTTCTAAGAAGTGACACAAGATCTGAGGGTGTTCTTGATTTAGTACATTCAGATGTATGTGGACCTATGTCGACGAAGTCTCTCAGAGGGTATGAGTACTTTGTTACTTTTATTGATGATTTCTCCAGGAAGACCTGGATATACTTATTGAAGACCAAGGATGAGGTTTTCAATCACTTCCAAGAGTTTAAAGCTCTTGTGGAGAATTCGACGGGAAAGAAGATAAAGGTTCTTTGGTTAGAAAATGGAGGCGAGTACAAAGGAAATGAGTTTTGGGAGTTCTGCACCAAGGAAGGAATCAAGAGAGAGTGGATTGTTCCTTACAATCCGCAACAGCATGGAGTTGCTGAGAGGAAGAATCGGTCTATATCGGAGGTAGCAAGAGCTATGTTGCATGACCAGAATATGCCTCGTTATCTGTGGGTAGAGGCATGCAGTACAATAGTATACATACAAAATAGAGTTCCACATAAGGTACTAGAGAAGATGACACCAGAGGAAGCATTCACTGGGAAGAAGCAAGATGTTAGACACTTCAAGATCTTTGGGAGTTTGGCATATTGCCACATTCCTAAGGATACACATACCAAGTTAGATCAGACTGCGGTACTTTATGGGGTACAGTGAAACCTCAAAGGCATATTGGATATTTATTGCAAGGATCAGGAGGATTATAGTCAGGCGTGATGTCAAGTTCAAGGAGGAGAAGGAATTTAGAAGGTCCAGAGATTTGCCAGCAAATGATCAGAGTGAGCAACCGACAAAAGCTCCAAGGATAGCTCAATCGAGTCAAGGGCAGCAAAGCTCAAGTACAGTTACTGTAGACACCTAAAATTGTCATGTCTAATTAAATAAATATTTTATTTATTTAATTATCTAAGCTTAATTCTTCTATTAATTAAATAAATCTTTATTTATTTAATTCATTCATTTATCCTCTTCTAGCCTTATTTCTCATTTAAATAAATACATTTATTTATTTAAATTATCCTTTTCCTAAATTAAATAAATATCTTATTTATTTAATTATCCTACTTTTTCTATTAATTAAATAAATCTTTATTTATTTAATTAATTCATTAGCCTTTTCTACCCATGACACATGTCATTCATCTCTTAATTCATACACTACCTACCCCTCTCATTATTTTATTATTTCTTTTACCTACCCTCTAATCATAGCCGACCTCCTTTTACACCTCTCAATCTTATCCCTCCATTTCATATTGTGTCTTCTATATAAGGAGATGCTTCCTTCATTATCAGACCCTAATGAGCTAACTACTTGATCAATTGACTACACTACAATCCTACTTGCAACCACATTCTGTTCTTTGTTGAGCTCTTGTGCATATAAAATCTGAGAGCAAATATATAAAGCAAGATCAATGGAGATAGGAAGAATGGAGATCAAAACCCTATTGGACATGTGATGGTATAATCTTTGTGATTTCATGTGATTTGCATTGTCTTAGGTAATCTTCATATGTTATGGTGGATCTTTGTTGATTGTTAGGCTAGGGTTTTGTGGTTGAATTCATTTAGCCTTTCAATATTGTTATTATTGTTATCCATTTTCACCGTATACATTTTGGCACGCTCGGTACCTCAAACATAGGATATGGTCCAAGAAGTCGATCTCCACCTAAGAGCAGTTTGGAACAACAAATTAGGGACTTACAAAAGAAAATGGAGGGCATAAATACACCGAAGCCAACATACACAATGAGAGACATATGTCCTTATCCATTTGACAAGAGCATTCCAATGCCTCAATTTCCTACACATTTTGTGACGCCTAAATTTGACAAGTATAGAGGAAAAGGGGATCCTAAGGTGCACATAAGACAATTTTTCACAGCTTGCATTGAGGTAGCAGCAGAAGAGACATATTTGATGAGATTATTCCCACAAAGCTTAGGCGATCAAGCTATGGAATGGTTCTCCCAACTTCCACCTGGAATTAAGTCATGGGGTGACTTAGCAAAGGCATTTATTCAACATTTCTCCTACAATATAGAGATAGACATATCAGTCACTACTTTGTGCAACACCAAGCAAAAAGAGGGAGAATCTTTTGCATCATTTTTACAAAGATGGAGAAATCTAGCCAGCAGATGCTCTTGTGAAATTCCACAAAAACAAATGGTAGAAATGTTCACCCAAAATGTCAACAAAGAGATTGGTTATGACTTAAGGAAAGCTTGTTTGTCCACCTTCAAGGATGTCATTGAAAAAGGCTTAGCAACAGAAAAGGTCCTAATTGAACAAGGAGTCATTAAAATATTCAAGGAAAACAAAGATGACTTTAAAGGAGAAGACAAGCCAAGATTTTGGAATAAAAACAAGAACACAGTCAATGATGGTGTTGTTGATGCCAACACAGTGCATCCCAAATTCATTTTTTCAGGATCAAGTTCTACAAACAATCAAGTGAATACTCAAACAACTTCCAGATCATGAAGGAAGTACACCCCATTGGGAGAACCACTTGAGTCAGTTTTCAAGAAGTTAGTGGCAAACAAGGTGATCACAATTCCAGATTTCCCACCATATGAACCAAAGGTCAAACCAAATTGGTGGAATGATGATGAGTATTGTGAATTTCATAAGAGAAAGGGTCATAAGACAGGAAATTGTCATCGACTGAAGAACATCATACAAGATCTCATTGATAGAGGTGACATTGAGATTGAGGGACATTCGTCTAATCAAGAACATGAGATGTTTAAGGAACCATTCCCAAAACATGACAAAGGAAAACCTAAAGCCATAGAGGATCAAACCAACTATACCAGAGCATCCTATAACTATGATTCAACTATCAATCACACCTCAATGGACAATTACGTCTCTACCATTATCATCAAGGACAAAGCGTCTGAGAATTCTACTCAGAGACCCCAGATTGTCCTAAAAGGTATTGGATCTTCTTCCAAACCTACCTCTGAATGTCATGTTACAACCCGTCGAGGTAAAATCACTTTGCAAGGTGCTCCAACTAAAAACACCACTGCCTCATCAACCAAACCTGAGTATGACCTTGTAGAACAACTAGGGAAGACGCCCGTGCTCATTTCAATCCTTGAGCTATTACGCATATCTCCCGCACATAAATCCATTCTTGACAAAATCTTGAGAGATACTGCTATTTCTACTGATCTAAATGTGGACCAGTTTCAAGCCATGGTGGGATACCTTTCCATTCCACATTCACTTACTTTCACGAAAGTTGATGACGCCTCTGTAAGTCAGCCACATAATGTGCCATTACACATTGAAGCCTTCATACACAAACATCGAATAAAACGAGTCCTGATAGATGGAGGAGCAGGTCTAAACATTTGCACATTAAGCACTATCACACAATTGGGATATTCTGATAAAGCTGTGAATTCTACAAACAAGATCACCATTAAGGCATATGATGATGAAGAGCGTTCATCCAAGGGTACAATCATCTTACCTCTCAAAGTTGGGCCAGTTACAAAGGATGTGGTCTGTCAACTCCTGGATTTAAATCTCACTTATAACATATTGTTAGGACGCCCTTGGATCCATGAAATGAGGGCAGTCCCATCCACATATCACCAATGCATTAAGTTTCCTCATAATGGAGTGGAAGTAACAGTTAACGGTGATCCTAATCCATTCATATATTGTAATAACCTGAAATCAAAGACTGAGACCATCATTCCTAGTAATCAGGAGGTTGTTCCTTCGTCGGCATACATTGATCCTGAGTCATTAAAACCTTCGACATCAAAACAAGGTGAGCTTAAAGGCAAGTTTCAGGACAAAGGCATGGGGGAATATACTTTCAGTCAAACCATGTACTTAAGACAAGTCATGAGTTCCCCAAAAGAATATGGAAGACCACATCCTAACAAGCAAATCTCCATCATGACGCTCAAATGGGATCCTACTACCTTTCAAAGATGGGGTGAACTAGAAGAGGAAGATTTATACCAAATGCTTTTCAGAGACAATGAAGAAGAAACACAAGACCACATCAATCTACCATGTGAGAAATATGGCAAAGGCTTCAAAATTCTACAAAAATTCGGGTATGATGGAAAAAGCCCTCTGGGGTTACGAAAGGAAGCAATCATTGAACCTTTACAACCTGAATTGACTTTCAAGAAGTAACGCTTGAAAGGACTTGGTTTCTTAACTTCGAAGGTCCACACCCAAAGGACAGAAGAACCCTTACAAATCAAAGCTGCCAAAATTCAACAAGAGAATTGCTATTCCACATATTCCAACAAATGGGAATGGGGTTCCGATAAGTCTTCCAGTGACTACGAGCTCACCGAGACATTCAGAGAGCCAGGTGAACCCACAGAAGAGGAGGAGTTTTATAACAAATTCAGAGTTGGTCTAGAAACAACCCATGAGGAATCTACACAGTCCTTGTCTCAAGGTTCTAAGTTGAAATCACATAGGATGAGAACACCTGTTCCGGAATGTGCTACTAGTGATGATAATTTGGATTCGCTCGTGATCGAGACTGATGAGGAGAGTGCCATCGATGACCTCGATAATTACCTTGACATACCCGAATATAACCACATCTTCACTCTTAGCCCCGCTAACTTCGAAGACATTAACGGGCTTCCCCTTGTTCACCACCAACTCATTGACTGGGATCATGAAGGACCTGCACAGTTGGATACATTCCAAAACGATGAAGCTTTTATTGACTATCTAGGCATACAAGATGACCTTCCCCCTGGAGATCATAAAGTAGGATACACCATAGAACTCAATAGCGTGGCATATTTTGGTGAGGGTGTCGGACCTTCCAGTCGCAAAAATGTGAAAATAAGAACAAATCAAGGGTCTTATGGCGAAAACCACATTGTGGCACTATCTGACCCCAAAAAAGTAAAAAGAAAGGACGTATCTGAGGGTGAAAACCTCTCTGAGGCGCCTGAAGATGGAAGGCTCGACATTCTCCTAGCATCATATGAGGAAAAATCATCCATGTTGGTAGAGGAGACTATCAAAACAAACATCGGTACAGAAGAGGTTCCACACAACATATTCTTAGCTCAATCACTGACAGAGCCTGAAAGGTCAAAATTCATAAGTTTCTTCAAAAAATGACAAATCAACTTCACCTGGTCATACGCTGATATGCCTGGATTGGATCCGGATTTGGTAATGCATCATCTGACAGTCAAACCGAGGGCAAAACCAGTAAAACAGAAATTAAGAAAAATGCATCCGCAAGTGGCATTACTAGTCAAAGCAGAACTTGAGAAATTACTCGATGTCGGATTCATATGCCCAATTGATTATCTTGAATGGATCTCCAACTTGGTACCTGTCAACCAGATCGCAGCATCAGAATTTGCACAGATTTCAGAGACATCAACAAAGCTTGTCCAAAGGATGACTTCCCATTACCAAACATTGACTTGATTATTGATCTCACAGCAGGTCATGAAATGCTATCATTAATGGATGGATTCTCTGGTTATAATCAGATAAGAATCGCACCCGAGGATCAACACAAAAAATCATTTACTTGTCCATGGGGAACTTTCTGCTGGAATGTCATGCCTTTCAGGTTAAAGAATGCAGGTGCTACATATCAAAGAGCCATGACTACTATCTTTCATGATCTCATGCATGTAACTATGGAAGATTATGTTGATGACCTCTTGGTCAAATCAATAGACAAAAATACACATTTGGACATACTTTCAGTTGCCTTTGATCGGTTGGAAAAATACAAAGTAAGATTAAACCCTAAGAAATGTGTCTTTGGAGTAACCTATGGGAAGCTCCTAGGATTCATTGTATCCAAAAGAGGAATTGAAGCGGATCCAGCAAAAGTCAAAGCTATCTTGGAAATGCAACCACCAAGAAATATCAGTCAACTTTGATCCTTACAAGGCAGACTCCAGTCCATCCGAAGATTCATAGCACAACTGGCAGATAAGTGTAATCCTTTTCAACACTTGCTACATAAAAACATCAAATTCAAATGGGATGATAACTGTCAACAGGCTTTCCAGATGCTCAAAGATTATCTTCTAAATCCGCCAGTTCTGATGCCACCAGTTCCAGATCAACCACTGTTATTATACATTTCAGCTACTCCAACAACATTGGGGGCACTCTTAGCGCAACAAATTGCTAAAGGCAAGGAAAAAGCAGTATATTATATCAGTCGCACATTGGTGGGATATGAGCTAAACTACACACCAATTGAGCACGCATGCCTCGCTGTGGTCTTTGCTTCACAGAAATTACGACATTACATGCTTACTCATAAGACAAAGTTAGTTGCAAGGATAGATCCATTGAAATACCTTCTCAATAAGGCAACACTTACTGGGCGACTGGCCAAATGGGTAATGATACTAAGTGAATTCGACATCAAGTATGTGGACAGAAAAGCAATAAAAGGACAAGCCATTGCAGATCAATTAGTAGATGCTCCCATGATAGATGATGTTCCTCTAAGTTTAGAATTTCCAGATGAATCCATTTTGACAATGTCACATGCAAAGCCATGGCAACTATACTTTGACGGCTCATATACACAGCATGGGGCAGGAGCTGGCATCCTCTTTATAACTCCTCAAGGGGATTCTATACCAAAATCATATCGCTTATCATTTTCTTGCACTAACAATATAGCGAAATATGAGGCATTAACAATAGGATTACGAATTGCAGTTCAATGGAAGATCCAGGAACTTCATGTTTTTGGGGACTCCCAACTTGTTATCCGTCAAGCAACTGGTGATTATCAAACAAAAGATGAAAAGTTAATGCCTTATAAACAAATGGTGGATGGTCTGAAACAACATTTCACAAAGATAGACTTTGAGCAGATACCAAGAGAGCAGAATCGCGTCGCAGATGCCATGGCTACAATTGCTTCACTGATCAATCTACCTCCAAACGAGACCCGCTATGAGTTCTTGGTGGATAACCTTTTGGTACCTTCATATGAGATCATGCCTACTGAGATAATATGCGTTGTCGGTCCCGAATCCCAGTTATATGGTTCCATTTTCACATACCTACGAGACAATACTTTACCTCTTGCTCTATCAAATAACCAACGTCGCACTTTCATTCGCCAATCCTCTCGATATGTCATTTTAGCTGATATCCTATACCGGCGAGGTCTAGATGGTACTCTTCTTAGATGTTTAGAAAGCGACGAAGCTCAGATTGCATTACGGGAAGTGCATGAAGGGATATGTGGTCCACATGCTAGTGGTCCTACCTTGGCCAAGAAACTCATCAGGACTGGATATTACTAGCCCAATATGGAGAAAGACTCATATCAGTTTGTCAAGAAATGTAAGCAATGTCAAATTCATGGAGACCTCATACATGCGCCAGCACAAGAACTTCAACCACTTGCGTCTCCTTGGCCCTTTTGTCAGTGGGGACTCGATCTCATAGGCAAGATTCACCCTCCTTCCAATGGTCATAAATTCATTATCACTGCCACAGAGTATTTTACAAAATGGATTGAAGCCATGCCTCTCACACAAGTTACTGGAAAACAGATTGCTACATTCATCCTCAACTATATCATTTGCTGATACGGTATTCCTGTTTCTATTATCACTGATAACGGGCGTCCCTTCAAAAATCAGGATGTTTGCGAACTCTGTGACCGCTTCCATATCTCCCATCGTTTCTCCACACCATACTACCCCCAAGGTAATGGCCAAGCTGAGTTGTCTAATAAAACAATCTTTAAAATCCTAAAGAAGACAGTCGACGATGCTGGTCGTAATTGGCATATTCAACTTAATCCTGCACTTTGGGCCTACCGCACAAGTGTCCGTACACCTACAGGAGCTACACCCTATTCACTAGTCTATGGTTCTGAAGCCATCTTGCCTATTGAGGTCGAGCTACCCTCTTTACGGGTCTCTTTGCAAAATATCATCAGTGATGAAGACTACAGGGTCTCTCGCTTACAAGAGCTGGAACTATTGGATGAACGAAGACAAACGGCTTATAGTCATCTCAAAGCTTACCAACAACGAATGAGTCGCAACTACAATCACAAGGTCAAGCCTCGCACATTTGAGGTAGGTGACTTAGTTCTCAGAGAAAATCCTAAAAATCAACAAGACAGAGAGAAGAAGGGCAAGTTCGAACCAAACTGGCTTGGTCCTTACATTATTACAACAACATATGGATCTGGTGCATATCAGCTCTCAACTACAGAAGGTGAACCTTTGGAGGATCCTATCAACAACATGCACCTTCGCAGGTTCTACACATAGCTCTTCAGAGTATCCTAATTCAAAAATACAAAAAAAAAAAATTAAAAATTTCAAAAAAAAAAAAAAAAATTCAAAAATTCAAAAATACAAAAATTTTTTTTATAAAACAAAAAAATCGTTACTTGGTGAAAACCTGGCAAACAGGCGCCTTGTGACACAAAAAACATTGAAAAATCGAAAAAAGTAAAGAGAAATAATTTCGTCCAACGGTGAAAACCACTTCGGTGGCGCCCTGGGCAAGTACCATGGTGAAAACTGGGTCACCAGCGCCATGCATAGAGACATTGCTCCTCCCTCCTTCAGGATTATCTTTCATCATTTCACTTTGCACACACTCACAACCTATTCGTTCATAAAAATCTTACCCATTCCCATCATGGCTTGGCAATTGATCTACCCAAGATTGGTTAGCCATTCATAATAAACATTCCTTTTCATCCCTTTCCATCCATAATAAATTAGATCCTATCTATGGCTAAGGCAAATCCTACGTCTAGTGATGGGTGTGGAACTGAGAACATCACATGTTTCGAGGAGTACAATTTCTTCCAGCTTTCTTCAGTTTATTCGCGCGCAATCCGCAATAAAGCAACATTTGCATTGCCAGATCCGCAATAAAGTTTCATCTTCTCCGCAATAAAGTATCAATTTCATAGATTCAGTCAGTTTTAGATGAGACACAGCAGCAACAATGGGCTTCAACAAATCAAAGCTTTCAACAGACTCAGACAACATTATGGTTCAGTGCTATCTATCCTTTCTGTGAAAGTAAACATTGTGACCACAATCAAATAAGACTTATACAAGTGACAAGAGACACTAAACTTGAGGACTACAGTGGATGTTGGTGTCGAGTCTTGGTTTTCTTTTGATTTCATCTTTTTTGGTGACATGCCTTTTAGCTTTTCCGGGATGTTTTTGACTAGAGATTATATCTCCAGGATGTCTTTGACTAGAAAGGCGAGGATGGGGTATCGTCACCTATTTGTATTTTCTGTCTGTGGATTGTCTCTTAGTAATGCTATGACTTGTCCAAGGATATGAGGACACTGTGAGTCTAGTATGAATTGGGGCATTCCTTGTTTGTGACTGTCTTATCTCCATGCAAACAGGTACAATGACTTTCTGGGTCGAACATATGCCTCGATTGTCATAACCTATTTTGCCATAATAAAGCTCAATGATGATAACGCACAAGAAGCTCTTTCACTGTCATATCTTCTGTCTTTCACCCCCCCTTTTCTTGATTGACCTTCATCGTCCTTCTCGAGTCCGCGTAGCCTGCTATCAAATGATTGAGTATAATGACACACCAAAAACATTTGCATTTCATGTAGTTGCACCTACATTACCACATATAAGCATTTCATACATACATATAGATATCACAACTGCATCACATCCTGCACACAACACCTGTTAGCACAATTTACATTTGCATTATCATATTCATCTGCATTACTTACATTCACATTTGCATCATGCATACACATATAAAACATAAACGAACAAAAAAAAAATAAATTGCATTGCATCATATACATATTTGCATCCATATCATAAGCATCACATAAGAACATCTCATCACATAGGTACACATGCATATAGCTGCCGCAAAGATGCATCATCTCATATATATATATATATATATAAAGTGTCATGATACAATGATGTCAAAATCATATGGCTACAATCACCCGCAGGTGTCTACATCATTATACAAAATGGTACAAAACTGATTCAGAGGAACTCACTGATCACTCCTGCCAACACTATTGGTAGTGCTAATCCTATCCATGTCATGGTATCCCATGCCACGTGTCCCACCCTCATTTCCAATCTTGGATCCTAGAACACTTGTCTAAGGGCATCCCTGTCTCCGTCTCGATCGTACGGAATCAGCTCCCCATCAATCGGTATCCGCATAATCCTATATACATCCTCCAGGGTGACTGTCATCACACCCATCGGCAGATGAAACGTGCACATCTCAGAGTGCCATCTCTCAACCAGTGCAGTCAGCAAACCCATGTTTGCCCGAAACTCAGGCACATATAGCACATGTCTCAAACCCATCTTTTCGATGGCAGCTCTGTCCTCGAGCGACAACTCAGGTCGCAACCTCTGCGTCGACAAGAATCTCTCCCGTGACTCTAGCATCGGCAAATACTCATGCAGTCAAACAACTCAATCATGTCAGTTGTAGTGGCATTCACTGTTTATCACAAAATGCTACTCGCTATCTAAATGCATATGGCTATCTACCCTAGTGACACTTACTGTTCATCACAAAGTGTTGCTATTTATCCTCGTGGTACTCACTGTTCATCACAAAGTACTACGTGTGTGACACTCCCTGTTCATCACAAAGTGTTACTCACATTTGCACTCACTGTTCATCACAAAGTGCTGCTCATATTTCAGTACTCCCTGTTCATCACAAAGTACTCTATCTTGGTACTCACTGTTCATCACAAAGTGCCTTGATCTATCCTAGTCTTCCTAGAGGACCTGCTTGAGTGTATCCCCTCAGCAGCTTATCCAATCGACAACGTATGTTCATCACAGAACTGCCGATTTGACCTAGAAGATGCAAATTCATACTTTTCAAACGCAAACACGCTTACATAACATAAAGGCACTCAAAGACTGCACAGACGCACCTACCTGACGCAGACGTGCCTATGCTCTGCATAGACGTGCCTAGTTGACATAGACGTGCCTTCTTGGCACAAACGCGCCTGAACAGCACAGACGCGGCCGCAATTGACGCAGACACGGGTCCAGACATAGACATGCTTGGCACAAACACAGACGCGCCTAGCGAACACAGACGCGCCTGGCACCAACGCAGACGCGCCCAAACATTTTTTGACACTTTTTGGACCCTAGTCTAAGCACATTTATTACCCTATTCGACATGCATTAATGACAAAATTCAATGCGTCAAAGTACAAGGAGGTTTGGTAGTACTTACTAGCTCTCCTGCCTCTGCTGGCCTCTGGAATCGGCGAACGCGGTCAAATCTATGAACCAAAGCCATCGCTGCTGACTGTTGTTGCTCTTTTCTCTCTCTGCACTCTAATCTCTCATGAATGTGTAGATGACAATGAGGATGTATTTTCCCCCGTGGTCTATCTTATAGCCTACCCTAGCCCTCGCATTCATTTCCTGAGTCAGTCTTCGTTATCTCATGACTTTGTCACTTTATCAGGTCAATCCATTCTAGCCTTTCTTTCTTATCAAGAGATTGTCTGCAATCTTTTCAGACATTTTCATCCAATCTCTCGAGGGGGCATATCATTCCCATTCTGGGGCAACTCTGTATCAGTTCATCTTATCTTCTTTGAAACAACGCAACAAGCTGCATTGTCTCAAAGAGGGGCAAAATGTAGACACCTAAAATTGTCATGTCTAATTAAATAAATATTTTATTTATTTAATTATCTAAGCTTAATTCTTCTATTAATTAAATAAATCTTTATTTATTTAATTCATTCATTTATCCTCTTCTAGCCTTATTTCTCATTTAAATAAATACATTTATTTATTTAAATTATCCTTTTCCTAAATTAAATAAATATCTTATTTATTTAATTATCCTACTTCTTCTATTAATTAAATAAATCTTTATTTATTTAATTAATTCATTAGCCTTTTCTACCCATGACACATGTCATTCATCTCTTAATTCATACACTACCTACCCCTCTCATTATTTTATTATTTCTTTTACCTACCCTCTAATCATAGCCGACCTCCTTTTACACCTCTCAATCTTATCCCTCCATTTCATATTGTGTCTTCTATATAAGGAGATGCTTCCTTCATTATCAAACCCTAATGAGCTAACTACTTGATCAATTGACTACACTACGATCCTACTTGCAACCACATTCCGTTCTTTGTTAAGCTCTTGTGCATATAAAATCTGAGAGCAAATATATCAAGCAAGATCAATGGAGATAGGAAGAATGGAGATCAAAACCCTATTGGACATGTGATGGTATAATCTTTGTGATTTCATGTGATTTGCATTGTCTTAGGTAATCTTCATATGTTATGGTGGATCTTTGTTGATTGTTAGGCTAGGGTTTTGTGGTTGAATTCATTTAGCCTTTCAATATTGTTATTATTGTTATCCATTTTCACCGTATACAGTTACTAGTACAAGCATAGGCTCAGGTAGTGAGAGTTCGCAGAGTATGGAGTAACTCATGCAACAGGAGATGCATCAAGAAGACATGGAGGTTGATGTTTCATCCTCTACAGTTGGCAATAGGAATCATGAGGTTCAACCAACACAAAAGAATACTCAAGAGTTAGTGGGTACTCCTAGGAGGAGTAGTAGACAATGGAAACAACCAACCAGGTATGATGACTATGTAGCATTAGTTAGTCAGTTGGTAGATAGTGAACCTTCTAGCTATCAGGAGGCTGCACAACATCAGGTGTGGCAAGATGCAATGGTTGAGGAGTATACCTCAATAATGCAGAACAATGTGTGGGAAGTAGTTCCTAGACCAACAAATAGGGTTGTGGTTGGATCACGTTGGATCTATAAGATCAAGCACGGTGCAGATGGTAGCATCGAGAAATACAAGGCAAGGTTCATGGCAAAGGGGTTCTC
Organism: Cryptomeria japonica; assembly: GCF_030272615.1. Taxonomy (NCBI): domain Eukaryota; kingdom Viridiplantae; phylum Streptophyta; class Pinopsida; order Cupressales; family Cupressaceae; genus Cryptomeria; species Cryptomeria japonica. Next base: position 25,099,574 of record NC_081409.1, read on the forward strand.
TCAAAAGGAGGGAATAGACTATGAGGAGACATTTGCTCCAGTGGCTTGGTATACTTCTATATGAGCTGTAATATTGGTTTCAACATAGATGGGATGGCAGATCCATCAAATAGATGTCAAGACAGTGTTCTGAAATGGCGAGTTGAAAGAGGAGGTATACATAGAACAACCAGAGGGCTTTGTAGCACACAATAAAGAGACCTGCATGTGTAGATTAAAGAAAGCTTTGTACGGACTCAAGCAGGCTCCCAGAGTGTGGTATGAGTGCATTGATAGTTACTTGCAGGAAATGGGCTTTGTGAAGAGTGAGGTGGATGCTAACCTCTACTACTTGGTGGTTGGGGGTGAGATTCTCATTCTTGTTCTATATGTGGATGACTTGTTTCTAACAGGTTCACTAGGGCTCATAGAAGAGTGCAAGAGGGACCTTGCAGCAGAGTTCAAGATGAAGGATTTGGGACTTATGCACTACTTTCTAGGCATGGAGGTATGGCAGACAGGTGGAGATATTTTCCTTGGGCAAGGGAAATATTGCATCGAAATCTTGAAGAGGTTCAAGATGGAAGATTGCAAATCCATGTCTACACCTATGATCACAAATTGGAGGAAGGTAGACACATCCAGAGAGAAGGATGTAGATCCCACCTTATATAGGCAGTTGATTGGTTCTCTCATGTATTTGGTCAATAGCAGGCTAGATATAGCATTTGTAGTTAAGTCTCTTAGCCAGTTCATGGTTGAGACAAAGGGAGTGCATTGGACAGTGACAAAGCATGTGTTGCGTTATTTGCGAGGTACAATTGAGTATGGGATTAGATATACTTGAGGTGAAGGAATCAGGTTGATGGGCTATACTGATGCAGATTGGGCAAGCAGTACAACAGACAAGAGAAGCACTTCAGGGTGTTGTTTCAGTTTGGGATCAGGAGTTGTCTCTTGGTTCAGCAGGAAGCAAAAGTTTGTGGCTCTAAGTTCAGCAGAGTCAGAATACATAGTAGCTAGCATGGTGACATGTGAAGCTATATGGCTTCGAAAGTTGCTAGTAGCCTTGTTTGGTCAGAAGGTTGAGACTACGGTGATACACTGGGACAATCAGAGTTGCATCAAGTTGACTGAGAATCCAGTGTTTCATGATAGATCAAAACATATAGACATCAGGTATCACTTCATCAGGGATTGTGTACAGAGGGGGATTGTTCAGCTACAGTACATACCTACAGAGGAGCAGGTAGTAGACATTCTGAAAAAGGCATTGGGGAAGGAGAAATTCATCTTCTTTAGAAATAAGTTGGGTGTCGTGCAAAACAACTTCCTCACTAAGGAGTGTTAATTATGGGTAGCTTGGATAGCTGTTCGACCTGACTCAGAAATAGCAGCACTAGGTATGGGTAGTTTGGACATCTGTTCGTCTTGACCCAGAAATTAGAAAATGGTTTCTTTTTTTCAGATCTTATTGTTAGGATAAAAACAATTGTTATTTAATAGTGGCTCTTTTTAGGTGACACCTCATAGCCAAAATTAGTTATTGGTTATTGATAGGGAGGCAGTGCAAGTGGAATGCTCAAGTGACTTATATGTTCACTAAGTATAGGACCTTACTATTTTCAAGGAATTTTTGATGTAATCAGAGTGCAAAGGTTCATAGACCATCTCAAACTTCCTCTTGTTTCACCTCCCTAAGTCAAGACCTCTTGTATGCTGAAAGGCTTCAACCCCATAACCACTCTGGCTTGCTAAAACTATGTTCTTGGGGTCTGTCCCACAAAAGGTGTCAAATTCACATGAGGAAAACTTGTTTCAATTGGCATTGATATCTTTTGTGCTTTTCATTCACCATTCGTGTACCCGATTTGACCAAAATTCAATTTTAAGGCCTAAAAAGGCTACAAGCAATTAGCCCTCCTTTTGGGGTTTTGTGCTCACCTTGTTCAAGCGATGGACTTCCAGACTGAAAGGTTTATATTTTTGGATACCCTTTTGGGAGTTCTTGAAGATTCATCAAGTTTGGGGGTCCCCAAGTCCTTCTCCATGACTATCCCAAAAATGGGCATAAAAGGAGGGTTTTGGAAGGGTTTGTTGTCAAAAACCACATTTCAAGCTTGGGAACCTCAAAATGATTCAAAGACACATATTTCTACCTTGCTATTGGCTAACAAGACCATAACCAAAAAATTTTAAACCTCACAAAGTGAAGAACAAGATTTTCATGATATGCATACAAAGGAAATGCAACATTTGACAATTTTGCACTTTTGCCTTCCACAAGCACTTTTTTTGCAAAATTCCAATTACAACAGAAGCATATGAACATAAAAAACATTAGAGAAAATAAGGAATCCAATTTTCCCTACACAAAAGGCATTAGGCAAGTACAAATGTTAAATAGTTCACTATCAAGTAAATGGGACTGCACTTTTCCTCTTTTCACTGTTTTTCCATTTTGGACCTGCACTTTGCAATGTTAAAACACATATTTGAAGGTTTGTTTGTGCTCTATAAAAAATGCTCTGTCTTCTTCATACATGAATTCCTTCATACCTGCAATTTGAAGAAGAGAAAATCCATTTACAACTTCAACAATATGCAAAAATCAGTCATACTTGACTGTGGTAGCCTGTTGCGCATTTTACATTTTTGCCTAAGGAGATCATTGTTTGATCTTGGCTTTTACATTACCCAAGGGCAGGGCTTACTCCTTTCTTGTACTTTTTTACAAGCAAACAAAGTATGGATAGAGGTTTTCACACCAATGAATGGTGGAGAGCAAACTAGGAAAGAAAACAACTACCAAACAGTGACTCACTGTTTTGGCTTACAATTCATGAAACTGAAACATATAACCTTCCTCTTCCAGACTTAGGAAGTCTCTTTGCTTTCTCACAACACTTAGACAACACATATGTCTGTTCACCAAAAGGATGCAAATGCTATGGGAGAGCAAAGCATCATACTTGTGCAAAGACCCTAGCCAAATGGCTTACTTGCCTAGGGCTCCATGGCCACAAAACACCTTGTACCCGCACTCTTGAAACCAAAACTCATATTTACATAATGTAAAAATTGACCAACTGGTTCTTGAGAAGCCATGAACACTTTAAGACTCCAAGAAACCAAGTTGGTCAAGCATTCTTGCCCAAATTCCTAGACTGGGCAGTGAAACTGTGAAATCAAAACAATTTTGCTACAAATTCAAAACTTAATCAAATTTAATGCCACCAAAGGGAGGATTCTAAGAAAACATAGTGGAAACTGAAACTACAAGAATAGTATGGAAAAGTACAGCAGGTGTACGGATTGCTGCTCACACCAAGTTAGAAATTTGGGAAAAACAAGGTAAAATGAGTGTAAACTTTCATAATCCTTAAAAACTCCGATTGAAAAACCCTTAAAATAGTTCTAACAAGAGAATAAATACCATTCCAAGTTGGTTAACCTCTTTTACGGATAGGTACATGTCCAAACACACTAAAATTTGACATTTTGGATGCCAAAAATGACAACTTTTGTGCCTAGAAGGTGTAGGGTTGGACTCAAAACCCACAAAACACCTAAGAACAATTCACACACCTAAAAACCAAACATAAAACATGCCTAGACCTTTTCAGAACAAAATCACATAAAACACTCACTTTTTACAACATTTTGCCAGGCAACTCCAAAATTGGCAATTTTGAGCAAAAGATGAAAATAGGAAAACAAAACCTCATAATGAGTTCAAAACTCATCCAAACAACTTAAAGAAACACAAAAACAACTTAAACAACCATTCCCACTCAAAACTAATGAAAATCAAACTTGCTCTCAAACCTGTGTTGAAAAATGAGGCCCAGGTGCTCCTGCACTAGTTATTGAGTTGTCTTAATCTCAACCGTTGGTTTGAATTTATCTCGGTCGTTGGTTTTCCAACAGAGTAGTATAAAAAGGGGTCATGGGTCATTTGGAAAAGATGAAGTTTGAGAATTATTTGCAGAGTTAGCAAATAGTCTTGCGGTGTTAGCAAGGGGTGCAATGATAGTGTTGGGGATAGCAGTGCAGGAATATCAGTGGGAGAAATTGGGAGATTGTCATTGTTCTTCCTGTGAGAGGCAAGTAATTTTCTATCTCTTAATTTTTTGAAGTTAATATATTTCTCATCTGCAATACTGGTTTTCCCTTCAGAGTTTTTCTAGGGACAACTGTCCAGAAATATCGTGTCATTGTGTTACATATTTCTTTTCGCCTATTTTTATTTGTGAAGTTGTAGTTGTGTTATTTTCCAATATTTTTTGATCAAATAATCTATTAAAGATAGGAGGTTAATAATCAATAACTGCAATAGAATTTTCACAAGCACTATTTCTAGCATTGCATGTGTAGTGTTTAATAAGAGAAGCTATGTGTGGGATGGTGTATTATTAAGCAAGTGACTAAGACAAGTGCAACCTTCTTGAAGATAAATCATCATGTTTACACTAAAAGACACTTGTGAAATCCATTTGGGAGCATTTTCAACATGTTTGAAGGGTCTAGAATAACTACAAGAATTTGATCTCTTACCAATCATTGATATGGTGATTCTCTAGGGATTAACTATATACACACCTTATCAACAATGCATGCATATATGTGTCTAAGGATTATATCACAAAAATCAATTGAAGCTAAGTTAAAAAAAAATAGCTTATTTTGAAAAGGATGAGTATGATATGATGAATGACATTGGTGAGTGATATATCTACCTTTAGTGATATAAGAATTGTTTCATCCTAAACCACAATGTTGTAAATGAGGCATACTTGAAAAATTTAGAACTTTGATAGTGACTTTGTGATGAGATTATTCAAGTTGTTGCCATTGACCAAGAATCCTAGTGTCTATCTTTATGCATATTTTACAAATGGTAGATGCATTATGCTTCACATACAATGCAATTTTTGTTACTACTATGCTAAGACAAATATTTTTAGGGTCCATGTCTAGTATCTAACTATAATACTAGAATTTTTTTACACTTTTTTGTTCATTTTAGCCCTTAGCCCATGTGTGTCCATTCTTTATGTTTGAAAAGACTCCTTTAAAATTTATTTTGTATGATTCTCTTTAGTGAATTTGTAATTATGGGTTAGTTTTAGAGGATTCTATATATATTTAGAAAGTATGACTTTTTGTTTTGTTTTAGATGCTCAAAAAGTTGTAGGTTCTTGTCTAACATTGTCAAGGCCACTTGACCCAATCATGGTTGCTATGTTAGCCTCCTGAAATAGTCATGGCCACCCACAAGGCTACTACTTGTCCATTTTAGACCCTAAATCATCACATTTTCAATCCAAATCAATACCAAAGGTCCTTAATAATTTCCTATATCCATCCATGTCTATAAATCAACATTTTATTAGGTGATATTGCTAGATAATTTTGTTGGGAAATATATAGGTTCAATACCGAAGATTGTGAAAATCAATGTCTATCTTATAAACCAATTAAAGGATGAGACACAAGGCTTTGACAACTACAACATGAATCTAAAAATTATATGTAAATCTGAAAATTAAGTTTTCTTAACATGGAAAATCATGCTTAGATCCTTCTTCTTAATGATGCCAAAACTCAGCCTACATGTAATGCTTAATAACCTATCTAATGTGAAGTTATAACAATAAAGAGTAAATAATAACATCATCGTAAGATAGAAGAAATGAGGCACAAATCAACAACATAAGATCATCACATAACATAGGATTTGTGTGGAGAAAACCTTGAAAAAAGAAGCTCCACCAAGAAGAGATGTCAAGTGTGCATTATCAACAATAAATATGACTACAATATATTCACTTTCATTTTTCTCTTAGCCTGCAACATAGCAACACCTATGTAGCTATGAACACCCTCCTTAGGCCTCCCACCTGTCCTTGTAATACAAATCCATAAATAGAAACCCTACAATAATTAGAATTTCTATTTCATTTTTCTAATTCTTCAAGTCACAATATGATGCAAGAGAAGAGCATACTCAACTTTTCAAGAGAAACCAATATATGCAATCTAGATCTCTCAAAAACACTAACAATTATTATTCCCATAAATAATAATACCATGTAAGAGTTGGTATAAAATATTCTATACCATAAAATATTTGACTATGAAAATAGCTACCTAAGATCTATGAGTTTCAATGAAAGTCTGCAAGAGAATCAAACATGAGTAAATACTTATATTTATCAAAGGATACAAAAATGGATCAATGATACATGATGTATAAGTGAGGCCTTACTATTATAAGCAAGGTGAGGGGATAGATGAATATAAGATTATAAAATTTATCACAATCATATGACATGAGATTTAAGGATATGTGTATCCTAAGTGTACACTAACTAAACAAGTTAACTAACAAGTGTGAATGTGACCTAAATAGGAACTAGTTAAAGGCAATCTCCATTTTCATACCATCTCCTTCATTTAAGTTTTTTTGTCCACACGATTGCTTTAAATTTCTCTCATGATAAATTTTTTATTTCTACATTGGTGTTTGGACACTCTCTCATGCTAATTTCATCTAATTACTATTTTTTCATCCATATTTTCTCCTTATATTTACCTTTCCTCCACTACTATTTTGGACTAGTGATGCCCTTACATTTTATCTTATTCTCTTACAATATCTTAACAATCAAATCAACACCATTTCTTTCAATAGAAAGGGTCCAACCTTGGCTAAGATGATCACATGTGGAATCATCAGTTTTAATTTGAAACTACTACAATCTATTAATGTCTTTGTATTCTTTCTATGTGTCTTCATTTTTATGCTCACATGTTGTGGCCCCAAAATTAATGTCCATATAGCACCATAAATGTAATAAGAAACCCAAATAAAGTCATTTATTTTTTTATCCAATCTACATTTGTTTGAAGCATGTATAGATAATGTCATCTCCCTTGTATCTTTTTTTTCGTATAAGACTTGTACCTTTTGTTTCTATGAAAATCAATGTCCATGTATTTGTATTTGTTTACCAAATGCAAGGGGTTTCCTTCGAACTCAAAGTTTATTTGCTTCTTTTTTCTTCTCAAGGTAAAGATCATGACTTTGGATTTGCCAATGTTCACTTGCATTCCCACTTCCTGAAAAATTAGTTCTAGAGCTATCAAGTGTTCTTGCAGACTCTAGATATTATTTTTACCTATAAAATAAGGTCATCTACATTTAACAACAACTTTACCACTTATGTTCAGCTAGGTGAACACCTCCACCACCTAACTTGTCTATCCACTCCTTTGACTTGACAATTTAGTGTAAGATCATGACATAACTATTAATTGAAATTCTTACATATGTAGACACCTAAAATTATCCTTTAATTAAATAAATATTAGAAATTTATTTAATTAATTCATTAGCCTCTTCCACTATTAATTAAATGTCCTCTATTAATTAAATAAATATTAAAAATTTATTTAATTAATTCATTAGCCTCTTCCACTATTAATTAAATAAATATTTTAATTTATTTAATTAATTCACCAAGCCATTTCTTTCTAATTTAAATGAATATTTATTATTTTATTTAATCCCATCCCTCTTTTCCAAATTAAATAAATATTTTATTTATTTAATTTATGTGTCCTTTCTTCTATTAATTAAATAAATACTTTTAATTAATTAATTAATTCATTTATCTTTTTCTTTTTATCCACATGAGAACATGTCTCCCTAAATTACCTACTCCTCAATCTTACCCCTTCATTTTAAATTTAACCTCTTAATCCTATTCACCCTTATTCTTCACCCTTTCTACCTCTTAATCTTCTCTCTCTGTCTTTACCTATCATCTAATCATGTTGAGTCTCTATCATCTATGTGATCATGTCCATTCATCATTTAACCTCTTAGTCTAAACCCTCCATTCTTAAGATTAATTCTATAAAAGAGCATTCTTCCTTCCATTTGGGGCTAATCATAACATACCATTAGAGCATACTCAAATTGTGTCTAAATCACTCTAGCAATATATCATCACATCATCTTTGTATCATAGCTATACATCATCACAACCACATCCATTTCTCTTTGAGCTCTTGTGTAAATGCAAAATAAATCTGAGAGCAAATACATCAAATACAAGATCATGGAGGATAGGAGAACAATGTAAGCAAGCCTATTATGAACGTGAAGGTATAGCTTTGTTTATCTCATTTTGCTTACATTGCATGGTAGTTCTCTACATTGAGTTGAATTAGTTTGCAAATCTAGGGCTAGAGGTTGGCTTTATTAGGGTCTACAAATAAGATTCAAAATTCGACATAAACAACATATAATAAATTTTCCCTTTCTTTCAAATATAATTTAATTGAACAAATTTTATCCAAATCATCTTTGAATGGTTGAAAATATAGAGTAGAGGATTTATAAAATTTGATTTTTCACATATTTTGGCTCAATATCTATAACTTAGATGCACTTTTGGTGTGTTAATTTGGATATTTGACATATTTTATATTATATTTTATAAGAAGTTGCATTCATTTGCTACAAATGAAATTTGGGTTTATTCTCATCTAAAAGACATGGGAACATTATCCCTATTTGCTTCTACTATATTACAACAATGTGTTATTATTGTCTATCTAATTTGACTTCATTTCTTTTATTAAAAAAAAACAGAAATAATTCAAGTTGCTTGTAAATAAGATTATAATAATAGCTCACTAGTTGTGCAATCCAAAGTCCACTAACCTCTACTTCAAATACAATTCCAACTATTAAATCACTAGCCAGAACAACAAGTAATAGGGATGAAGCACATTGTAGATGTAAAAACATGTTACATAAAATTCACATAATTCTATATAAATGGATTAAACATGCTAAAATTCACATTTACAATAACAACACATTGGAGATCTAAAAACATGTTACATCATTCAATTCACATAATTCTAGATGAATTTATTAAACACAATAAAATTCTCATTTACAATAACAAATAATCAGTTCGCAAAGATGCTTTACTTGTTTACAATATAGTTTAAACATTAAACTATTTTAGAATTTTGGATGCAATAAGAATCAAGCACATTGGGGTGAACTCACAAAGCTGGTTCCCACTTTTGCCAATGAAGGAAATTTGTGAAAGTGGAGAATTTTGTTTAGGGGGGGTTCGAACAGACTACCCTTTGGGGTTCGAGCGAAGCCCCCACTTCACTCAAACCCAATCTTTCAAGCGAAGCACCTTTAATGCTTGATTATGTCATTTTTCAATTATATAGGGGAGGGTTCAATCGAACCCCCCTTCATTCGAACCCCCCTAAAAATGGGGGGTTTTCTCGAACCCCCTTTCGTTCGAACCCCTTTTTTAACACTTCTCTGGAGCTTTCTACATTTTTTTGCAGATTTTTGGCCTTCAAACCTCTGGTTGAAGGCTCAAATGGAATGATCTTGACAACCCAAAATCTAGTATTGTAGTCCTCAAAGCAAGCTTTCCAATGAATATAATATTATTACATATTGAGTTTATTATGAACTTGTTTTTTTAATTTTACCAAACATAGGTTTTTCACCAAACATGAACTTCTTTGTTCAACACATTGGGAAAAATAAGAAACTAATTCAAAAAAATTCTGAAAAATATCTAACCCCTAGGTATTGATGTCTTCTTTCTAACAAAAAAAATAAATTTAATTTCGATATATATAGAACAAGTTATGTGTTCAAACTTAGACCTATGTCGGAATAATGACTAGTCAAACTTCAAAACTTAATAAAATGAAAAATATTGAACACATCACTATCAAACCAACTGCAAGCCCTAGATATTGATGTTACAAACCAAAATTCGAAAGAATTGAGTTTTTATCATTTATAGAAAAAAAGTTATCCGTTTCGGGAGGCACATCACTCTTAAAAAATGTAGTTTGTTGTAAAAAACTACTTTTTGAGGGAGATGGAAATTTTTTTAAAAAAATTGAAATATATATATATATATATATATATATAATCTAGAGACAAAATGCTACAAATCACTAATTTACATCATCTTCAAATTGTTTATAGTTTAAAAGTTATAGTTGTCAAAAGTTGAAGATTATTTTAAAAGTGTTAATCTCAGTGTCAAAAGTGGCAAAAAAGTGGGAACCATTATTGTGAATTCACCCATTGCAGATCTTAAAACATGTTACATGAAATCCACATATGTAATTCTAGATAAATTTATCAAACATGTTAAACTTCTCATTCAAAATAACAACACATTGTAGATCTAAAAACATGTTACATGAAAGCCACATAATTCTAAATAAAATTTTATTAAACATGCTAAAATTCTCATTTACAATAACAGATAATCAATTCACAAAGAAGCTTTACTTGTTTACAATATGATTTAAATATAAAACTATTTAAAAATTTTGGATGCCATAGAAATAAAGCACATTGTAGATCTTAGAACATGTTACATGAAATTCACATAATTCTAGATAAATTTATTAAACATGCTAAAATTTTCATTTACAACAACAAATTGTAGATCTAAAAACATGTTAAATGAAATTCACATAGTTCTAGATAAATTCATTAAACGTGCTAAAATTCCCATTTACAATAACAAATAATCTATTCACAAAGATGCTTTATTTGTTTACAATATGATTTAAATATAAATTTATTTTAAAATTTTGGATGTAATAGGAATCAAGCACATTGCATATCTAAAAACATGTTCCATGAAATTCATATAATTCTAGATAAATTTATTAAACATGTTAAGATTCTCATTTACAATAACAAATAATCAATTCACAAAGTTGTTTTATTTGTTTACAATATGATTTAAAAATAAAATTATTTTAAAATTTTAGATGCAATAAGAATCAAGCACATTATAGATATAAAAACATGTTACATGAAATGCACATAATTCTAGATAAATTTATTAAACATATTAAATTCTCATTTACAATAACAAATAATAAAAAAATACTATACTTTACTTGTTTACAATAGGATTATATAACTATTTTAAAATTATGGATGTCAACCCATTTAAAATCAGATTTTAAGCCATCAAAAACTCATTCTTTCCTCCACCGCCCTCTATACCTAATTTCAAAACAAGAGACGCTTTACGTTTGAGATTGTTGTATAGTTTTAGTGGGAGAAGCATTTAGCTTAAGCTTTTGAATAAGACTATGGTGTGAAACAAAGAATATGAATTCGATGAGTTATATAACATTTGACTTTTTGTATGATCTAGTATTGCTTGTAATGTGCGGATGCAATCTTTTACTTTTGAAGCTATTGATATACTTTAGTATATTATAGATATATTGTATTGAAGGTGATATGACTAAATGCCAATGCAAAGGATGAAAATATTTTATGAACATTTGTAGCATTTAAAACATATTGTTTAACTAGGTAACTCAACAAATAGTGTTATGTATATAATTTTGATTTCACGATTAACAATCCAAATAATCCATGAGGTTCAGATTCAGATATGCAATCTACTCATATGAAACAAGCTATGAGGTTTTAGAACGTATGATTTGGAAAGCAAGTATTAAAACTTATATAATTAGATTTTCAAAATGTTTGAAATTTTTTTTAAAAAAATTATATTAAAACTTATATAGTTAGATTTTCAAAATGTTTGAGATTTTAAAAAAAAAAATTATATTAAAACTTATATAATTAGATTTTCAAAATGTTTGAAATTTTTTTTAAAAAATATTATATTAAAACTTATATAATTAGATGTTAAATTGAATGGATGTATTAATCGGGTTGAAGATGAAAATGTTGAAGTTGAATTTTCATGTATTTTGTATCGTGTAAGTTAAGAAATTTAAAATGTATATAATTATTATGACATTATTTTATATAATATGTAATAAAATTAAAAAATGTATATAATTGTTATGACATTATTTTATATAATATGTAATAAATTCATATTAATATAAATGAATTTCTATACCTAAAATTGTGTAAATGTTTTCAACGATACATAATTGACAACACGTGTTATTTCATTTTTAAAAACACGCACAAATTTAAATATATAAAACTAATGATATCATGAGTTACAAATAACAAAAATAAAACATTTTTAAACATCAAATGTGTCATTTGTAATATTTAATTTATAAATTATTTATCATAACACAAATTATCATTTTTTAATTATAATATGCAAAAGCTATCTCTCAATTTTTAAGAAATATGAGCATTGAACTCCTTATTGAATGGCAAGTATCTTATAGACTAAATTGAGACTAAATTAAGTAAATCAAGGAATTGTCAACAATGTCAGTAAAGAAAGTGAATTGAACATGGTTGACATGATGTTCAAATCCCGAAGTTCAGATATGAAACTATACTGGCTTCCTTCTCATTGTCATATATCTTTGCACAGTCAATATGTCTGTAGCCAACCAGCCAAACCTCTTACCAATTTGGTCCCTAATGTAGAGGAAATTACTTTCTTTATTGTGGCCGAATCAAATATCTATCCCTTCCATCCTATGCCTGCCCATGTCTAATATCAGTCGTTTCTGTTATACCATTCTCTGGTTAGTATTCATAGCAATTTCAAACAAATATATATAGATTACCAAAAAAATTAAAAGAGCGCCAAATGGATGAAGAAAGCAATTAAAAAACAAGAAGAGCTTTTCCAGGAAACCCTAACCACACAGTACCATAACAGATGAGACAGTCAAAAACAAATTATCGCAATAGGAAAATTCGTAGAGATCACGATGAGTCAAAATGAATTCCGAAACACTTACTCGTCGTAATAAGGTAGACCACAACCAAAATAGAACAAGATATGAAGTGAACCTACGCAATTATCTCTGCAAATGTCAAAATAGCAATGCCCTATAAGATTTTCCGCAAGCTCGGGCATCTGATGTGAAGAACTTTTTGGCAACTAATTAAGCTTGTGTAAATCTTGACAAATTAAATTGTAATAAATATACAGTTCATAAATCAGCAGGAGATGCCAAGTGGATCCAGAAATGCATTGTGGAGCAGGGAAAATAAGACAAATAACTCTCATCTAATCTGGCCAGGCTGTAAGCCACGAGGTGGGCTCTAGTGAGGAACATAGTCCAGGTGCCTTGTTTGTGTTTCCACATGCATCTCTACAAACAGTCCACGTGACTTGTGCGTGTCTCCACATTTTTATGCATAGAAGAGATCACAGAAACTTAATTTTCTTTACAGTTTGATGTATTGCATCCCTTGTTCAGATGATACCATTACAGAATAGACAGAAGGAAAAGTTGTAGAGTTTGGATTTACGCATACCTATTGCATTTGCTTGAAATTTAATGTTTACTTTTACCATTTCACTGGTTAAGCTGGTCATCGCTTTTCTACTTGATTCTTGGTTGCAATGGATGTAGGGTGAACAACCTGGAACAATGGCGGCAGCTTCTAATTGTTTGAGTGTGGAGGATTCGATGATGCGATGGGACTGTTGAGTAGCAATGGTGTCACTCCCACTGCAGAATCCAATGATTTGGAGTTGTTGAGTGAGGGTTTGGATGGTGTGGGAAAGTCTGGTTCAATTCAGCACTGCCATGGGAGCGACATGAACAACTCCACCGATTTTTCCGATTTTTCTGAGTTGCAGCGACTGGCTTCTTTGCTTGAGGAAATGTGAAGTTGCCAAAAAAGTACAAGGTTGGTGGATTTTAGAGGTGAAATGATTGATATTGAATGACTAATTTTGTGTCTGAGAAAGAATATCAGATCTCTCTGTTTTAAGCTTTGTTCTTTGTTGGTTAGATTGAAGAAATAAAAGAAAGAGGGATCCGTATTGGGTCAGAGTGTGTTTGATTTGAAAAGCTTCTTTCTGAATTTGTCTTGCATAATCCAGCTTGGAGGTTTATTGATTAAGAACTTAAAAGTTCTGAGAAAGTGCAAAATAAGGGTTTTCTTTATTTGAAATTTGGGTGTGCAGAGTTTTGATGGTGGATAAACTTGGGGATGAGATGAATAAGGCAGGGGTTTTATCCATGAGGAATTCAGCGGAGAATATTGAACTCCCAACTGAAAATTTAACCAGTTTTGATGATAATTGTGATCACTCATCTAGTCATCTGGTACGTTTGGCACTGGGATTGAGGATTTTGAGATGAAGAGAAGTGATCCTGAAATAGGATATGGCTTCTAATAGTGCAAGTCAATCCATGCTCTTTAAAGGGCAAAGAGAGGAGGCTGAAAACTATCTGAAGATGGTGGATGAAGTGCAGAAGCTTATGGAATCTGCATCACTCTCAGAGGCCGGGGTGAATAAAGCACAGAACTTGGTGCAGGAGGCAATGGGTCGGTTGGAAGAAGAATTTAGACAGATATTGGTTATTTACAGCGAGCCATTGGATGAGGAGCTGGCTTCCAATCCATCCTCAATGGCTTCCTATAGGCCTATGGCCTCATATAGGTCTAGGACTGCACTGGCAATGAAGGGTTTTTAGACAGAGAATCAAATAGTTCAGATGACGATGATGAAGGCGCAGAAGAGGAAGAAGTCGCTGTATCACATTCTCTGACTTAAGGAATTTGTGAAATGGATCTGATTCCTCAGGATGCCATTCCCAATCTGCATAGCATAGCAGAGAGGATGGTTTCGGCAGGTTATTCAAGAGAATTCATTATAATTATTTTTTTGGAGTTGGGTTTCTTCATACAAATTTTTTTTTTAAAATTAAAAATCTATACATATTTGCAGTCTAAAAGCGAGAATTGTATCACCTATTCTGCTTCGAGGCACTGATTGCTCAGTCTGCTGCCAAATTTTATGTTTTTAACGAAGTTTTTATGTATTACTTTGAATAAAAATGCTTCTGCAATTTGTTTATATCAACAGCTTTGTCGGAGTAGCCCAGTATAAAGAGTCGAGATGCCAACGAAAACACCAAAAATAAAGACGAAAGAAAACCGAAATCAGACAGACAAGGTTTCTCTTTTAAATATTTCCACAAAAGGTAATAAATATACATTTACAGGAAAACTAGATGGCACGGTAACTGCAAATATTTTGGAAGTGCTAAATCTGTAATGAATGAAAACATGTCATGTGTTACCTTGGTTCCCTACGTTCTGGTAAGGAGCGTCTCCCTGGTTTGTTTCACAATCACAAAAAAATAATGACTTCGCATGCAATGAAGAAATCTGAGTATACAGTGACGATAAAAGAACAAGAGAAACTTACCCGACCGCCATGATTGGAACTCCGAAGGGTTTAGCAGCAAGGCCGCATCAAACTATAAGCAGAAGATTTTTATCCTGAATCCTAGCTTTGAAACCGAGCTTCTATGAGGCGGAAAAGATTTAGGGCAAAGATTGAGTAATAATAATTATTTTTGGAAGAGGCGGTGGAGCAGCATTGCAGGCGGTCGAGAAGTCGAGAAGTCGAGAAGTTTCCCGAAGCTTAAATCATTTAAGTTTTATTTTTTATAACAAAATTCAACGGCAGGAACAAATGAAAATAAGAATAAATATTTTTATTTCAATTATTAAAATTAAAACATTTAAAAAAAAAAAGTTAAAAAATACTAGAATGTGATTGGTCAACTGATATAAGAAATACATCTAACCTATGCCTGCAGGCACGGCAGGAACTAATAAACAAGAAATAAATTAAAAAATCCAAATGATTTCTAAGAACATTACCACCAACCCATTTGCCTTAGATTTTTCCTGATTCACAGCACGTTCATTGCGTTCTTAAACTTGCACCGAAGTGACCACGTATCTTGGTTGACCTGATCAGCGGTCACCTACATCACAGATGTTCCTTCTATTTCTTCTTCCTTGCCATTGCCATATAACTAGTATACTTATATTTTAAAAAATCTATGTAAAATTCGCCGAGAGATATCTAATTTCAAAATATTTAAGATTCATAAAAATGAATAAATCATTTTACCTTCTATGTGACAAACGAGAGCTATGCAAGAAAAATACTTGCATCAATCAAAAGATTCACTATAAATATGTTATTAGAGGAGTTATGCAAGACGATCAAAATAACCAACCAAATGCCTTATAAATCATCATATTGATAGAAGAAAATATTTTTACATATAGCATTTTCGAATAGAAATCTCACATAGTATCCCAGAATTCATAAACAATGAATAAATCACCATACCTTCTATTTGACAAGTGAGAACTATGCAAGAAAAAAATTGCAACAATTTATAGAATCACTATAAATATATTATTATAGGTATGTTGCAAGAAGATAAGAACAATTCAACACATGCATTATAAATCATCAAATTGATAGAAGAAAATGTATTTACATATAACAATTTTAATGAAAACCTTAGATAATATCCCACACTAATCCTACCAAAAAAATATTATTTCTCTTATATCATAATATAAGTCAAACAAAATTGATAAATATTTCTAAAATGTGTAAAATGTTTGTAAAAATAAAAAATATTGAAAATCAAATACAAAGTAACTATAGTAATAACACTTCATTGTAATGGTGTAAACCCATTGCAAATTCTTCAGTGATGAGAATAGTATTACGACCTTTGTTTTCATAGTGATCACGATATACTTCTTTCAACATAGCTGGAAATCCAGCCACTATTGTATATGCCTCATGAGTTTTCCTTGCAACATCTTCCATTTCCAATATTTCGAGTTCTTCGACATCATCTATCATTAAGGCAGTTTTATCAATTTCCTTGATGATTTTGTCGCAATACTCTAAAATGGTTCTTGCACATTTGTCGATAGGGGTTTCGACAAAATTATTAGAGTTTACAGAAGCATGAGGACTCTCAACAATGATTTCTGATTCATTCTGTGAAGCATCCATAGTTTCAACTTTTTGCTAAAAATAATAAAAAAACAATAAAACTAAGATTAGTATTAAGGTACAATGAGAATAAAATAATTCATAATTTGAAATAAAATAAAATTATAAAAAAATAATATTAAGTAATACAAATTGTACATGAAATAAATAATGAAAATACCTAATAGTCATTGGAAAAATTCAACCATTAAAATATGATATTAGCTGGCTTACTATGTTGAGATGTCACCAAAATCATATGAAATACCACAAAAATTATAAAATCATAAGCAAATGACGTGACAATAAAAAAATTAATCTTTCTATTTGATTATTAAATAACCAATAAAATATAATTAACAACATAACAAACATTGACAATTTTTTTGTAGTCACCAAATTCATTAGTTTTGTTTGATGCAAGAAAGAATACATAAACCATAAAATATCACATTCTTAGCAATTTTACAACAATAGTTACAAAATATTTTTAAAATTGAATTTAGGCTTTATTGCATCAAATAATAATATAAAAAATAGAATAATTGAATATAGTCATAAATGCAATGTTTAAATAGTTTGCACACATTTATCAAATAATATCTATAGACTACTTTCACTTTCTTAACCATGGATGCACAGGTAATATCTCTCGATCTTCAGTATCGTCAAGAATAGTCCGAACTTTAATTGTCACATTGGACTTCACTGCATACAAGACAGGTATCCCATAGTATGCATGCAACAACCTGAATGATGGCATAATTTGATGCACTGTGAATCTTATAGAGTACCCGAGCTTAAGAGTAGTAAGAAACCATTCCTCAGGTGGGCCTGTGTGATAACTGATCCGTGATTGTCCCTTAAGAAATCTCATAAACTTCATACTAAGTTGATCGGATAGAGTGTGCTTCTCAATTTTTATTGTTGGTCTAATAACGATTCTCCAAATGCATCCAACAAGGTAAAGATCTCGAATCTCATGGTATAGAGAAATCGACCAACCACACAAATCTACAATCTCAATTTGAAGATTATTAAATCTGACATCTAAGTTCATTTTGATCTTCGATTCATATAAGAAGTTAAAATATACAGCATAATTGTCAAATTTGAATTGAGTGGTCCTTAATCCATTGTTGTTAATTTTCTTGACCATCCTGTCTCTGACCCAATAGCGAACACTCAATTCCTCTATACGAAGGAGGACATTGCGTGGAAGATACGGGTGATACATTGACATCCAAGTGGACACCCATTTTGTACGTATATTATCTGACATCTTCCTGACATGCATGCAAATTATTATTAGCTCTTAAATTACTATTAAATTGCTCAAGGAATATACTTTCCAATTTAAATAGAAAATCACATAAAGGGTAATAAACATTAAGCAAATGAATGTTATTAAAGTACCTAAAATATATATTCATACATTTTTAGTCAAAGAGATATACGTACACACATTGTTTTCTAGGTTAGTATATTAAACACAAGGAGGACCATAACAATTCATACATGTACGAATTTTCTTTACCATGATGATATAAAAAATGATGCAAGATTATATTAGGTGCATCTAAGAAATATGGCTGTCAAAAGGAAATCTCCTTCACATTTCAAATGAAATTTATACTGGATATGGAAATAAATAAATAAATGGCTTGTTTAAATTTATGTAACATTAACTGATAATTTATATTTGTTTATTTAATAGATATTGTGGAAGCATTTAGTGGTGTATAAAATGTTAACAATTATTTGTTGTGGGCAGACATAACACAAGTATTAGAGCCATGGAAGCAAATTTGATCAAAAAAATATATACACAAATTTAATCTCCTACAAATTTGAGTTTATTTTATTTAGCCTTATTTTTGGAAAGTTGTCTACCCTTTTTTATTTTCTCATAATGAATGGTAATATTATTTTAAAGCCCTCTAGAGATTTGTATGGAAACAAAAAACCTTCCATTGATTGAATTCATGTAATATTTCTTATCATTTATAATTATTGAGTAGACATTGTGAAAGCATATATGATATATTAAATATTAGAAATAATTATAGTGGCAATAAAGAACAGAGGTGTCAAAGACAATAAAAAAAAATTCAACAAAA
Organism: Cryptomeria japonica; assembly: GCF_030272615.1. Taxonomy (NCBI): domain Eukaryota; kingdom Viridiplantae; phylum Streptophyta; class Pinopsida; order Cupressales; family Cupressaceae; genus Cryptomeria; species Cryptomeria japonica. Next base: position 25,118,505 of record NC_081409.1, read on the forward strand.
AATATATTACATCAATTATCTTCCAAAAGTTTGAGCCTATTTTCCTCAGCCTTGCGCTTCGCAAGTTGTCTACCCTTTTTCATTTTCTCATAACGATCATATGTAAATGGTGGCATTATTCTCAAACCCTCTAGAGATTTTACACGAGATACTGCAACAAATGTCAATCCAGTTCTTTCTCTTGGTCCTATATCGATAGTTACTTTTGGAAGAGTCAATCCTTGAGATTTATGTATAGTCAATGCCCATGCCAATCTCAATGGTAGCTGAAGTGTTCTGCCCTTTTGTATTGGTGTTATTGGAATTGTATTTGGATGATGATCTTCAAATGGTAATCCTGAGTAATTATCAAATTCAACCATCACATATGTCGGTGGGTCAGGTGGAGCACTTCCTGGCTTGTAGACAATCTTTTGAACATATCCCAAAGCTCCATTTACAAGACCTGCTTGTATCCAAAGGTTTGAAGTTAGCATGACCCTTGAATTCTTACTGATCAATAACTCTAGATCAAGTTCACAAGTTGAGAAATCTTCTGCTAGATTAACACTTCCTGCTTTTGTTGCAACACTTCGTGCAACGGGATGCCTCAATGAATATAACATTTTTTTATTATGACTATGAACATTGTCATTTGTGGAGAACAAATGGACAGTATTTTCAAATTCAGAATTACTTGCAACATCTATGTTAGTACGGGTTCTCATCATTAGTAGCTTCCAATCATCAATTTGAGGGTTTGCATCTCTTAGATTTGTCAAAAGTTGACGAAATCTTTGTTGCTGAATATTTTCTCCATCTTGTCTGAATATTTTATCTAAAGTAACCACAATTTTGAATTCCTCCCATAGTAGCTTTGCCCGTCTATTACTGGCATATGCAGGTCTATCATTAACCGGAGGCAATTGACCCAAATCTCCTACCAAAATCATAGATATACCTGAAAGATAATTCAAAATAATTATTTTTAAAATATATAATATTGTTATTGAAATTTATTTTTCCTCATTAGTCAAAATTAAATGCATACCTGCAAAACTTAGGTGTGCACTTTGTGGGTATGCTTGTCGGAGTCGAGAATCTATGTTTTCCAACATGTTTTGACCAATGAAGCTCATTTCATCAATCAAAATGTACTTGATATGCGCCATTTCTTCTTGAAAAATGGCAAGTCTTGTTCCCTGTAGTTGAGTGAAATCTCGTATTGGGATTCTCAATTTGGAATGAACTGTAGAGGCCCCTATATTGAACGCTGCAACTCCTGTTGGTGCGAGTAATAGAAGGGGAGAACGAGATGGCATTGCAGCATTTTCAAGAGCTTGACTGATGGCACCAATTAAATATGACTTTCTTGTACCTGTTGTTCCCTGAATTATCATGAACAATGGCACTTTATTTTGACTCCTCTGATAGTGTGTCATAATTATATCAACTGCCTTTTTTTGCTTATCACTGAGGGTCATGTAGTTGATGCATTGGGGTATATCATCATATATAAGACATCCATGATCCTTCATGTTAGTTATGAAACTGATTGCTGTAGTTGTGTACTCTTCACCTTGATAATCAGTAGACCAATTTGTATGTCTATCAATGTCTCTTCTCCCCAACATATCTATTTCTGAAAATTGTATATTTTGACCATGATGTAGCCTAGATATAATTTCCCATTCATGCTCTGTGGTATTTCTCTGAATAGCTTCATTCTCTTCAATTTCTGAATCAGTATTAGCCTCTGCATTTTCAATACTTGTTATTCGTTCGACATGCCAAGGATTGTAGGTAAATGACTCCCAATTTGCTATCATAGAGTCATCATCATGACCAATATCCCTTTCTATGTCACGAAATGGTTTGTAGAGTAATAACTCTGATAAACAAAAGTCAATCCATTTATTTGACTCACGTGGAGGAAGAGATACAAACCGAGGAAAAACTCTAACAATTGCTGCTCTTTCCCTTGGTTCCCATTTGTTGTCTCGTTTTCTTTTAGGATTATATATCCATGATCTAGCTGCATCAATTAATGTGACACCTTCCATACAAAGAGGCCTTGTTTTATATCCATCAATGAAAGATTTTGTCTGCTCTTCATTATTCTCTTCATCATTTATAGTTATAGGTTTGAACACCTCACGTGAGACATTTAGATTAACAAATCTTCTGCTACTCTCTACTAATGGAAGTTCTAACAACATGTGACATGTTTCTTGAGCACCAATGTCCCTTTCAATAATTGTTTCAGTCAGAAGCCTTCTATATGCTCGAGCAGCTAAATCATTAGGGTCTTCCATGTTGGAGAGGCGCATCAACATCTGGTGATATGTTTCAGAGCTTTTCTCTGCTTTCGCTGCATACTTGGCAATATATTTGACTACTGCATGTTTGGAAAGAACAGGTTGCCAATCTATATTTGCTCTCCATAATTGCAATATGTGACGATTATGTGAATTCACCCTATCATCATTTCTTGCAGGTTCAAATTTTTTTTCACCTGTTTCTATATCTTCATATAATTTGGACCCACTGAGATTCAAAGGCCAAGGAGCATTATACCTATAAAAAATATCAAGACTTGTCATAAATATTTGGTTACTTTTCTTTTGTATAGTATTTAATTCTTATATAAATATTTGATTTGATAAATATTTACCTACAAACCATCTTTCCTCTTTTTTTTCGCAGGCATGCACCCTCCCTACACAATGTATGTCGTTCTACACAGTTAAGGATCTCTTCATAGTCCTTATCAATATCTATCTCTGCAAGTTGTCTTGTATTTTTTAGACATGGATGTAGAGGAAAATTTTGAAATGCCTACAATTTAAAATAAAAACAAATATGTTAGCTACATCATAAGCTATAAAATACTTTATGTCAAACAATAAACCATATATATGTTGAAGTTTTCATAGACTTGCCTGTATATTTCGTTGATGTGGATCTTCTCTAGGATTCCATGCATGAACAATGGAATGAAAGTATTTTTCTGCATGTTTTCGTTGCTCTTCATTTGACCAGTCAATATTGTCCATATTGGGTGCTCCATTCATCCATATGAATCCATGCACATGTGGTGACCCCCTATGTTGCCACTCATACCTAGACCAAAAATCTTCAACATTCATTCCTTTTTCTAGGATTTCTTTTCTAAATATTGAATGTCTTAAGTGCATGTAATGTGCAACTATATGGGGGTAGTTGATAACATTCTGCTTTCTCCAATTTTGAGCTTCTCGTGGAGTGGTTGGTGATGTTCCCGACATTAGTGCATGCAAATCAGGCCAATACATATCTGCTGCACTTAATGTGAAGAATATCGTAGGGGAGCCTATTTGATGAAGCATGTCTATTAATTCTGCACAACATTTGGCCCAATATGACCTTGTACCCCTCAATGATGTTCCAAACCGCATCAACCTATCTGCCAAATGGGATTGTGGCATATTTTCCATATGTTGACGCAATTCATTGATAGTGATTGGCATGTCATGAAAACCTCGTTTTACAAAGATTGCAGATGAATTTTGTGCACGATGTCTCATAATCATGTTCATCATAAAATATTTGAATCTTGGATGTTGACCAAATCGATGATCTCTATACCGCAGTAGATGTTTCACAAATTCATGCAAATGCACTCGCCTCATTCGTGGCTCTAACCAGTCACATTTACCATCAGGAAACAATGTTGGAAATGCCATATCAAGTAATCCCAATGTGACATACTCATTGATAGGAGATGTACCAATTGCTGGCCAATCGATCAATGCTGTTTGATTTGTATCAGGATTATTAATCCATGCATGTATTAATTCCATTTCTTTTTGAGCATTAGGTAGTTTAGAAGCCATTGAATTTGTGTGGTCAATTGTATTACCTTCATCTATTTCCATGATTGGACTCACAAATATGATTTCATTTGCATCAGAATCAAATTCCATATGCACTGTCTTCAATCTGTTGAAAATATTTTCATCAAAATTGCTAGATAGATCATTGAGAGCATTCTCATTAACTATGACATCAGAATAATATTTATCATGCTCAATTTTGTATTTAAGTGCTTTGTACACACGATCCCTATTCACTGTAAAGTTATAATTTGTGCCACGTTGGTCCCTTCTTCGAACAATAATGATTGGCAAATGATCTATTGTATGTGGCAAAATGTTTGAAATATGTTCCACATTTTGTGGAAAACTTATTGTGTGTCCTTTGTATTTGTATTGACCACCTGTTGCATGTGTAACTTGTAATATTGGGTTGACACGTGCAATCAACATTTCTTCTACTTGAGTCAAACTTGCAAGCTCTTCTGGTTGTGGCCCGGGATCCATATTGTTTGAAGCTAAAAATCTATTGTTTCCTCTCTCTTGTCTACATCTAGTGCATATAGGACCTTGTGAGCTACGATTTACTTTAATTCCCAGATAACACTCTTGACAAAAATAACACATGCTTGGCATTCTAAAGCGATCTAATTGGTGTCGAAATTGCATTTGAAATCTTTGAAAATCAGCTCGAATCATTCCATTTGTATTTTGTCTATTTTGTGCATCACCTTCTGCACCCAAATTATTCTCAAATTGACTTCTAGGTCGAGGTGTCTCTGCAACTCGTTCTATTGACCTTGAGCTTTCATTCTGAAGATGACACTCAATATTTTGATTTGATGGTTGATTGTACTGCCCACTTGAATGTGAATCAACCTGTTGCCTTTGGTCTCTTTCAATATGAGAGAGTTGTTGAGATGTTCTTTGATGACTATTTGTAATAATATTAGCTTCCTCTCTATTTAGAAATTCCAACTCTTGTATTGTTACTTCTGCTCGTCTAGCATTTCTTTGTCTTCGAGCTTCACTTTGTCTTCTTCTTTCTTCTTCCCTTTGATCATCTGTCAAACGTTCCCGTTGTCGTCTCCTATATTCTCTTTGATATTCTCTCTGATACTCTCTTCTTTGTGCTCTTTGATATTGCCTCCTCTCCTCTTCCGATTCAAAATTCAATATTGGTTGATCCATAGCTACACAATAAATTATATTTCTAATTTATATAATGTGATAGGATCAGAGTAGAAATGAAGTTTAAAAAAACTGTGAAGAAAAGTAGAATTATTTGTAACAATTGAATATTGGAATTATCTATGTATAGAGAGAATGATTGAACTTGTTATGAGAGTGTATGGTGATAGATACATTATTAACAAATTTCATACACAATTGTTGTTAAATGCATATGGTGGTATGGAATATACAAATAAATTAAAAAAAAAGATGAGAATGTAATAAATTAGAATTTATTAAAAACCAAAATTTCTAAAAATAAAATAGATTATTGTTATAAATTTGAATTTACAATATATTTTAAAAATTATTTCACAAAAAAAAAATTATTGTAAAAAATAGCATACTAACCTAGAAGACAAATTCTCCTGAAAATGTGAAAGTGTTTGCTTGGTGAACAAAAATTTTAATGCCTACACAACATTAAATTAACAAATCTATATCAATATACATTTAATTAAGTGCACCCTATAGTTTTAGAGTTTCATATTAGAATAATTTTCTATCTTTTTATTTGAAATATAATATTCATCTTCAAATTTGAAAGAAAAAGATGTAACTAATAGTAAATTTAGAAAGTAAAATATGAAACAAAATGAAAAGTTTCTATTTTGAACAAATTCTATCTAAATTAACATTTCAAGCAAAAAAATATATTTTTTCATGATTTCTAATTTTTTTTTAAAATTTAATATTCTAAATTTATTCTATGATATGCAACTTTCTAATTTTGAAAAATATTATATTTCCTATAAATTACACCTGTGTAAAAGAAAATGTAAGAAGAATAAGTGCTTCTCATCCATAGCTGTAGTAACAAGTTATAAAGGAAAACAAAAAACTTTCAAACAATGGTCCATAATTTATTAAAAAACAGAGTTTCTAGATATTAGAGAGCATATATAATATGGATTCTACCTAAAAAGCATTGAAAATTAAATTCTGATTCTGCACTGTGCTGATAATGTTTTTAATTCACCTCCCTTAACAAATATTTTATTAAATTCAATTTTTTTCTTAGTTATATAGTGGATCTCTAATGGCCAACTATGACTGGAATTTAACAATTTAATAAATTATTCTGAGAAGCTCATCAGAATTGTTAAAATTTTCAAAATCTCATGGGCTGGTGACAATTATCAAATTTTAAATAAATTACTATCAAATGCCAGGACTCTGACAGAAAATCTGGAAAGAACGGAGAAATTTAAAATATTATCCAAAGACATGGGGGTTCCTGTAGTGGCCTTCTCCTTCTCGCTCAAGGACAACACTGAGCACGATGAATATGAAATATCAGATCATCTAAGAAAATATGGGTGGATTGTTCCAGCCTATACAATGGATCCAGATGCTCAGCACATTACACTTCTGCGTGTTGTGGTGAGAGAGGACTTCAACCGAACGCTGGCAGAGCACCTGGCTGCAGATGTTGACAGAGTATCGAAGGAATTGGAAGAGCTTCCTCCTAAGATAATTCATGCAGTTCAAGGCTTAGCCATTAGTGAAGAAGGTAAAAAGGGGCAACAGGCAAAAGAAGCTATCACAGAGTCGAATGGTGGTGATAGCCATAGTCACAGGCGAAGAAAGGGATGCCATGCCCACCATCCTCAAAACTCTGGGGACAAAACAAAGGGCATCTGCTAAAACATTTGTTAGTCCTCTTATATGTTCTTATTTTCATGGGGTCCTTTGTGTTTGTTGAATAAATGTTTCCTATTACTGTAAACTAAATGCGTGTGTTTTCATTTCTTTGAAGTTTTGTAGGGGTGCAAAGTTTTTCAATGCATTTTTAAACATGTTAATATGTAGGAGAGCGCAATTTTACTGTTGGTCAGTAGCTGTGAATCATGATTTTTTCATCCTATATTGAATCAGCTTTGCAGTTTTACTGTTGGTCGGAGAAGAAGAAGAAGCAACAGCAGTTGGGAGGTTTGGCATAGTTAAGCTTGCAAAGGTCTCTAGTTTGAAACCCAGCAACACCAGTAGACTCTAGGAACAACAAAAGCCAAATTTCACCGGTTCAAGACTCGACAAGACTAGAACCAAGGGCGTGTGAGATTTGTACCCAAGCAGATTGAAAAACAAACATAAACAAAGAATAATGATGTTTACGTTTCCAGCTCGAAATGGGAGAATCAAAAGCTTCTTCACAATATTGATGGGGCATTTGTGTTCGGATCAGAATGAAGCTTTTGTCACAGTGGGTGCGTGACTGAGGTAAGTGTTTTCATTGAGATAAATAAGTTTTTCTTTCTTTTTTTTATATTCAAATTATTCTAAGTACGTAAAATCACATGATATGATTGGATTAGATTGGAATGAATGTGACTTGTTATCCTGCATGTTTTTAATGGAATTTAAAGAGAACCCATTAAAGTAGCTCAGAGCTCATCCCAAATAACATGGAATAAATTTTCACGGTCATTACACCACTTTCTCGAGCCACTTTTAAAATATGGGTCAACCATGTCATTTTCCCTGCATGATACAGATTACAGAGATGTGATTTTCAACCAAAAAAATTTCGTACAGAAATTTCAGCCATATTTTTATGAATACGTGTCAGTGTTTCTATTTAGAAGAGCATAATTCATCTTTGAGAAAGTGCTTTACTGCGCCACAAGTCTTTTAAAGCCAAAATAACCTTGATGAACTATACAAATGGAAGAGCTTCTCAACAAAATCCAGAGAACTATAAAAAGCGCGGAAAGCTTCTTCTTTCTGAATAAAGCGTTTTTTCCTCGTATGTTAATGTTTTCTTTTAGGATGCGTTATAGTGCTGTGAGAGTTTTCTAAATAAATCAGTTTACAAACAAAATAATAGCAGATTTGGATACAGAGATTTTAGTTTTGCATGCATTGAAAATTCCCTTCTAAGCTTCTACAATATAGAGCATTTGAGAGAGTGCATATCTCTAGAAAATGGAATTTTTAAATGGTCATCGAAACTTTTCAACTTTGCTAATAGTTATTGTGCTACTTGCCTCAGTTTTTGTGTTGATTGCACAATGGAGAACAAATTGTCTGTTCAAAGCACCTGGTAATGAACAAAGATAATATTAACATATGCGATTTCTTTTTTCATTTGTACAAGACAATACAATAACATGCAAAATACCTGTAATGAGTCAATTGAATCCGAAGTTGGCAGAGATATTAGATCATAACCGTATGTGCTTGCAATGCTGGTCCGTTAGAAACAAAACACATCAGAGATATACACAATAAACTGAATCACAATAAACTGAATATATGTTCACACAAGGCAGAGGTAATGAAATTGGCCTACAAATAAACTGCCTGCAACATTTGTTATTGTTTAAGATTTAAGAAACCCTAAGAAACAATATACCGCGGACCATTTTTTGGTACAACTATTGAGGGCTTTTTTCGAAAACATATTCTGCCAACATAAAGAGATAAACAATTGAATGCAAGATGTTAACATTGACTAAATAACATCATGAATCAAATTGCCCATCAAAACCAAAGACAACTATAATATATTATGTAGCAATAATATCAAAGTTGAACTTACAGACAAACAAATATAAGCAGATATTACCTGAGCATATCTGTTGTAATCAATGAATTCCTATGTTTTATGAAGAAATCAAATCTGATGAAAATCTGTGTGTGGCATGCAAAAGTGGAAACCTATTGAATAAAAAAGAAAAGTTATTAACAGATCAACAGTTCAAATCCTCGATATGTTTGCCGTCATTTATGAGATAAGTGTGTTACACATGAACTGCAATAAAGAATTCTACAACATTACTGTGCTTCATTTCCATTAAAGCGAATCAAATTTTAGGAGTTCTGTTAGGCCAGCGCGCCCATTAACCTCCCTGAACTCTCACGCCTTTAAGGCTATTCACTTATGAATTTATGAATGGAGATTTTTTAAGATTTCTAGGCAATATCTCATGTAAATATAATTTTTTGGCAGAGATTTGACAGAATTTAATGAAATATAAACCTTTAAATCGATTGGCTCCTCAACAGATTGTTGAAGATATTCCAAAATAAGAACGCCATGAATTCAAAACTCTTTTATGAAACAACTTACTTATAGATTTCAACCTAAATAATAAAAATATTCATATGTGTGCCTATGATAAAAATAAGAATGCCATGATTTCAACATTGTTCTCTAAATCAAATTCCTAAAATTTCTCCATTGAAAATTTAGAAAATATACAGAGAGAAATGCCAGTATTTCTTCCTTTGGCTTAAATATAAAATATTGACAGAGGAAAATGCAAACCTAAAGCTTGTCGAAAGCAAGAGAATACAACTGCATAGCTATCGCAGTGACCAAAAGGAACATGATCATGTTCAAATAGTTGAGGCTCTGAACTTCCAAAGGTAAACGAAGAAACGAATGGAGAAATGGTAAGAGATGTTCGCTATGTATGAATGGAGAAAAGTGGTAGCCTATGCAATACTGACTATTTTAAGTCATCTTTGTCGTGCAAAATGTAACGCTCAATGGTGGAGTGAAATGCGCTACAAAATGTAACGCATGAGAGTGAGATGCAATGCCCTAAAAAATTGGATTAAGTGTAATTTTCTGCTTGTACACCGTTACACAAATCCTCTGACATCACTGCCAGATATTGAAGCAGAGTTGGGTCACCCTAACCAAGAATAGTCGCACTGGCCAATAATATTCACCTTGGCCAAGAAAATGTAAGAAGAATAAGTTCTTCTCATCCATAGCTGTAGTAACAAGTTATAAAGGAAAACAAAAAACTTTCAAACAATGGTCCATAATTTATTAAAAAACAGAGTTTCTAGATATTAGAGAGCATATATAATATGGATTCTACCTAAAAAGCATTGAAAATTAAATTCTGATTCTGCACTGTGCTGATAATGTTTTTAATTCACCTCCCTTAACAAATATTTTATTAAATTCAATTTTTTTCTTAGTTATATATTGGATCTCTAATGGCCAACTATGACTGGAATTTAACAATTTAATAAATTATTCTGAGAAGCTCATCAGAATTGTTAAAATTTTCAAAATCTCATGGGCTGGTGACAATTATCAAATTTTAAATAAATTACTATCAAATGCCAGGACTCTGACAGAAAATCTGGAAAGAACGGAGAAATTTAAAATATTATCCAAAGACATGGGGGTTCCTGTAGTGGCCTTCTCCTTCTCGCTCAAGGACAACACTGAGCACGATGAATATGAAATATCAGATCATCTAAGAAAATATGGGTGGATTGTTCCAGCCTATACAATGGCTCCAGATGCTCAGCACATTACACTTCTGTGTGTTGTGGTGAGAGAGGACTTCAACCTGTAGCGTCCTAAAATTGCGACACTTGCAATTTCGACTGCATTTTGGTCTTCACGATGGCGACGCAACACGCAACCTGAATGGAGACCCCAAAACTTGCTCACGACACCAAAAACTGCATTTTTCAAGCACCTTGGCCTGAACCTCCTTGCACCCCGCTGTCCCGGAGGTGGGACCAGAGCGCCCAGCGCCCTGGTCCCTCAGGACCTGGGCACCCAACGCCCTGGTCCTCCAGGACCATGGCGCCCAGCGCCCTGGTCCTCCAGGACCATGGCGCCCAGCGCCCTGGTCCCTGGGTCCTATTTTGGGCCCGGTCTCCTAAGTGATATCGGGTCTTTTTGATTGCAATTTGGAAATATACTTCCCTGGTCGGCCTAAGGTCAGGAAAATCAGTCTATCAGCCCTAATTGACAAGTATATAAACTACATTTTTCTCTCTCATTTGGAGAGAACACATACATGACGGAAAAAGCGTGGAAACTATACTCAAGCATTCAAGCATTCAAGCATTCCTTCTAAGTCTCCATTCAAGGCTAAGTGTTGCATTCAAGACAAGGATTCAACCATTGAAGAGGAGATCACTTACTACATGCTACATACAACATACTACATACTACAACATACAACATCTAAACCTTCGCACATAAGGATACCAAAATCCTTAGAACAAGGTATTAGTACTTGTTTACATTACAGTCATTTACATTTACAGCTCTTGCTCATTTCTTGGTTAATTCCAAAACCGGGGTTTGATCTAAAGGCAAACCCCTAATCCCTAACCCCCCCAATCGTCTTCGCTTTTCTGTGTGTAGGTTGCAGGTACGCGGCTGAGATTGAAGATCTGGAATCCTTGTGCAGAGACGAACCGATCCCCCTTCGTTTGACGGATTTTTCGGAGGACCGTGGCGCCGGGCGCCATCGTCCCGACAACTTTTGCTCAAATTTGCAGGACAGCGCCGTATCGACATTTTACTGCTAATTCCAGGTCCGCAGCTTCATCCTATAACCTAAACTCAGTTTATAAGTGAATCTTTGTCACTTTCTATGCATGCTTAGCTTAATTCTTCTATGCACATTCTTTACAAAAGAGGGTAGCCTTGCTTTCCTAACCCTTGAAATTCATTTAGCATCCAATCTTACATTGTGTGGGATTGAATCTTGTGAGTTTCAACCCCTCTTTTGAATGTAAAGTCTTCCCCTTAAGTGAAAACCCATCGAATCCTAGCGAACCTCCCTTCTCTCTCCTCGGAGTCAGAAGAGGGGAGAAAAACTAGGGTTCGACCGCGATTTTCCGCTTTACATTTTGGTGAACCCGACGTGAACATCCTTTCTGATTTTTCATGCTTAGATCTGAAAAGTTAATTACATTTCCATGTTTGATCTTTTGCAAAATTTTAGAGGTGATTGCATAAAAACCCTAAATTTTCTTTTTGAACATTGAACTTGCGAAATGTTTAATTGTTAATGCTTGCTTCAGATCTGCTTTTCTATTACAAATTATCAATTCATGTCTGTACTTTAATTTTGAAAATTAAGTGGTTAAAAGTCAAAACCCTAATTTTTGAAACCCTCTTGATTCAACCTTTGTCCGACAATTTCACTGATCAAAACATCTCCAAATCAGCTGTAACTTTGGATTCCGCAATAAAATCACATTATCTTTCATCCCTGAAAATTTGGAAAAAAGTTGCGAGGACCGTGTTGCACTCCGAGCGCCATCGTCCTCGACATTTTTTCCGAAATTTCGGGAGCGACATCTTACTGTGTTTTTCTGCTAAAATCCAGAATTTTGGCTGATTTTATCAATTATAACACTTTCAAAATTACAGTCAAAGTTGGTCTTGTGATTGCTTGGTTTAAGGCTCCTAATCATTCAAAAATTGTCGAAATTAAAATTTTGTGTCAAAATTGCGTTTTTATTATCATAAATCTGAAAAGTGTGTCTACATTCATTCGAAATTTCAGTGCTTTATTCAAATTCTTGCAATTTATGACTTTTGAAATTAAGTGCTTAATTACAACAACTTTGATTTCCGCTTTCAAAATCGAATTTTGCGTGAAATTGAGTCAATTTTTAATTTTCAAAATTTGCATTGCTTTTGACATTCCCTCTAAAATCATAAAATTCAAAATTTCAGTTTCCCTCTCTTTTTCAAAATTCAAAATTTTGCATTTTTCGACAATCTTGATAGGGTTCAATTTTGAGATTGCAACTTTAATTTGGCCTATCTACAGATCGTAAAATCCCTCAATTTTTTCAGATTAGCTCTAAAATCATCATACCTTTCATCCCTGCAAATTTCAAAAAAAGTTGCAAGGACCGTGTTGCACTCCGAGCGCCACGGTCCCGGACATTTTTTCCGAAATTTCGGGAGACTGTTGTGATTGTATTTAACAGCTTAAATCTGGAAGATTGGCTGGTTTTACTGAAAATTGCTACCTCTAAGATCAAAATCTTTTCTCTCTCCCTAGTGCATGAGTTTTACAACAGTAAGCCCTACTTACACTATTCCCGTTAGACGAAGCCGTAGAATTAAGTCCTTCTGAGGTTTAACTACCGAGGAGATGGAACCTAATTTGAGTAGCCTTTTTAACGAGGACATGGGTAATTCCTCTAATCCTCCTAATGATCAAGAAGCTCCCCATGAAGTTTCCGTTGAACAACTTTCCAAATTGGATAACCAATTTGACGATTTTCACCAATGGATGTCTCATGAGTATCCCGATAGTCAAGCTCTTCCTTTAATTGAGGGTCTAAAACGCATGCTTCAAAGTGATAAGAATGGAATTGATGTTTTACGTGGTATCGCACATATTGTGGATTCGAATATGATGCCTATGAAGAGTTGTGCTGAATCTTTAGGTTATACACAACCTCCTACACAAGTCAATCATTCTATTCCTTTGACAACTCCTATTGCTAGTATACCTACCTTTACATCAAACATCATGGCTACCTCTATACAAGACATTCCTCCTGTGATCACTAGTCATGGGGGCAATCCTCCCTCTTCTTCAATTAATCCTCTTCCTTCATTCAATCCAACTTCTTCGTACATTCCTTCAATGAATGTTCCTATTACATCTTAACAAATGAACATGACGCAAGGGGGCAATTCATTTAACCATTCCATTCCTCCTTGTAGTGTTCCTCCTATCCAATCATCCCCTATGGTTGACTATCATAGGGTCCCACCACCTTACTCTTTACCTTCTTTCAATAACATCACACCTCCATCTCAATCTAACACACCTAATATGAATTCTTCGACTGAAGCGACCATTAACAATCTTGCACAAACTGTCTCTTCTTTACATCAACAAATTGCCTCTATGAATCAATCTAAGTTTAGTGTGCCCACATTTGATGTTGCGAGCCCACTTTCTCTTGATATTGTTCGAGCTATCCCTCCTAAACATGTTGAAATTCCGCATTTGGAGCTTTATAATGGTAAAGGAGATCCTCTAACACATGTTAAGACTTTTCAAACAATTTGTACTGATTTTGCTTATGACTCAAGGTTGCTTGCAAAACTGTTCACTAGAACATTAAGAGACAAAGCCCTACAATGGTATTGCTCGTTGCCTTCTTATTCTATTACTTCTTTCGAACAACTTGCAAATGCTTTCATTCAACAATTTCAAAACAATATAAGTCCTAAAGTTACTTTGATTGATTTAATGCATTGTAAACAAGGTGTTAAAGAAAAAGTGACTGATTTTATTGGTAGATATAAGCATTTGTATGCTCAAATTTCTTTTCCAGTGCCTGATATTGATATTCAAAGAATCTTTATTTCTAATTTACAAAAATATATTCGAGACAAACTTCTGTTTTCTGAGTTTACTTCTTTCCAACAGTTGTGTGCCACTCTTCACAATTATCAACTGACTGTGAGTCAAATGGAACAATCACATCCTATGGCTCCAAGTGATAAGGGTGATAGCAGTCAACAACCATTTGGGAAGATTAAACCGAACAGAGATTCCATCAAATTCAATGAAAACATCATCAACAACAATGTGAATGCAGCATCAGGTGTGCCTCCTATTTCTAAATTTTTCAGGAAAGAAAGAAAGTATACTCCTTTGAATGAATCATTGCATGATATTATGAATAAGTTATTGGGACAAAATGTGCTTACTCTTCCTCCTATAAGACAAATTGATCCTGCAAAGATTACTTCACCTTATTTTGATCACAAAGCTTTTTGTCATTTTCATCGTCAGCCTGGTCATGATACTGAAAAATGTTTTTCTTTAAAGGGTAAAATTCAGGATTTGATTGATAATAATACTATTTCTGTTTCTGGAGTGAATGATAAAGGCAACACATCTGTAGCTCCTCCTAACCAAAATCTTCAGATTTTCACTGATCCATTGCCTTCTCATACCTCTAATGCAATTGAGGCTAATGATTCCTCTCTTTCATCTGATGGTCTTGTGTCTATGACTCCGAATGTGATTAACTTTGTAGAGCAGCAAGAAATCCCTAAAGAACCTTCCATCACATTTGATTCTAGTGAAACCATTAGAGCACCTGATGGTCCTTTATACATAGTTGCAAAAGTCAAGAATACACCTTGCCGTGGAGTGCTTATTGATCCTTCGTGCATGATTAATGTTATTACTGAAGAATTTCTTTTTACTTTGCAATTGAATCAAGTGATCTATGACAAAACAGATGTGATTGTGAAACTATTTGATGCATTTTCTTCTCCTGCAATTGGTTCTATTACATTGCCTATTGAGGTCCATAATAAATCTCTTGATGTGAACTTTGCTATTATTCCTTCTTCCGAACAATTTCGTGTGAAGCTTGGCTATCCTTGGCTATCTTCCATGAAGGCTATTGCTTCTCCTATACATAAGTGTTTGAAATTTCCCCATAATGGTGAAGTTGTTACTGTCAATCATAGTCTCTTTAAACCAGCTGAAAGAACCTCTAGTGTTCCTATTGATTATTTTTGGCCTAAACAATTCCAATCTCTTCCCCCGCGAAGTGATCATCTTTTCAAATCTTATCAAAAGTGGAAAACAGATATGATCCTATCTTTAAGTGAACCTAGAACACCTAAACTTGACATTCCTATCATTCTTGAGAAGGAAATTCTTCCTTTGAAAGATAAAACTAATGTCTTTCCTCAAGAAGATTCCCAACCCGTCCCCATGGATGTGACTATGTCTATGCCTGATAAACCTTCTAAGAGTAGACCTATACCTCCTCGTCATGATGGACTTGGTCTTCTCCCTAAATCAAAAATTCCTCCTTTATATGGAGCAGTTCCTCCTCCTGCCTTTTATAGAGAAAAGAGACCTTCTTCTTCTCCTATTATCCAGCCTAAGAGACCGCAACCTAAACACCCAAGTACTAAGGATGAGAACATTCCTCCTCCTCAATCTTCTACACTTCCTACTAAGACTAGACGTAATCGTTCTGCACGCGAACGCCGACGAAAACGTCATCTTAGGGCTCAAGCAGCCGCTTCTCAAAATTTACAATCTCCAAAAACACCTTCAACAAGCATTATTCCATTTTCGCCTCAGCCGGATATTGAGCCTAAATCTCCTAAACATAAGATGCATGATGGTTTTGATCCTGTGCGAGTTAAAGATCCTATTTTTATAAATCTTGATGATGATATAGATGAAAATGTTATTCATGATGAAAATGTTACTCCTCTTGCTTCTGATAGTGAATATGAACTTGTTGATGTTGATAACCATTTATCTAATGAATTTTCTAAAGCACTTATCCTAGCTCCTAGACAAGAACAACGTGGCTTGGAACATGAACATAGCCCTTGTTTGGACCTTGTGATAGCTCCATCTGCTATGTTGGATGTTCCTCCTCTAGCGTGTTCCCTGCCTTCCCGAAACATTGATCAGCAAGATCGGGGGGTAGATGACGTGCTAGACTAGTTACATTAGCATAGCAGATTCTCTCCCCCTCCCTTTTGTTACTTCTTCTATATGTTATTCTCATTCTTCTATTTGTTGTCCTTGGTGTTGTCTACTTGAGGACGATGCAAAGCATTGAGATCTCTCGATCTCTCTCATGTTGACTCAAAAGACACATGTGTTCCCTTCTTCTAGGTGACCTTTCTTGATTGGGGAATGAAGAACAATTATGCATACATACATATGATATATACATGACTTATCATATAGCATACTGACCCCGAGGAAAGCGAAGTCACCTCGTGCTTTGTGTTTTGTGTCTATTATCCTTGGGTTTATCTCACACTTGGGAGCTAAATCCTTGCGATAACGCGCTCCTTTCCTTTCTCATTTCTTATGTGTATCACTACGTTAAAACAATCACCCCCGTTAAGGCGCGTGCGATCGCTTTAACGTAGGGGGGCATACACCCTGACTATCCTTTCACGATACTTGAAAATTTCTTGGAGAACTTAGCTTTGCCTTGAAAATTTTCGGTATTTCTCTTACATGACTCATAGTGAGGGAACCTTACTACTGACAGTCATGGTTCTCCCTCGTGATCTTCCCTTTTACTTTGTCAATCGAAGTCGTAAGATCCTTAGTCCACTGGGGGCTTGGTGTATCTTGCCTCCTTGAC
The DNA here is from genome assembly GCF_030272615.1 of Cryptomeria japonica. Taxonomy (NCBI): domain Eukaryota; kingdom Viridiplantae; phylum Streptophyta; class Pinopsida; order Cupressales; family Cupressaceae; genus Cryptomeria; species Cryptomeria japonica. The sequence goes on from NC_081409.1 coordinate 25,135,469, forward strand.
GTGGTGAAAGTCTTTCAATGTTGTTTCCTTGTACTTTATCGGAAGTATGAGCATACATACTCCCGCTAAAGTGGGGGCTAAATGTAGCGTCCTAAAATTGCGACACTTGCAATTTCGACTGCATTTTGGTCTTCACGATGGCGATGCAACACGCAACCTGAATGGAGACCCCAAAACTTGCTCACGACACCAAAAACTGCATTTTTCAAGCACCTTGGCCTGAACCTCCTTGCACCCCGCTGTCCCGGAGGTGGGACCAGAGCGCCCAGCGCCCTGGTCCCTAAGGACCAGAGCGCCCAGCGCCCTGGTCCCTCAGGACCTGGGCGCCCAGCGCCCTGGTCCCTGGGTCCTATTTTGGGCCCGGTCTCCTAAGTGATATCGGGTCTTTTTGATTGCAATTTGGAAATATACTTCCCTGGTCGGCCTAAGGTCGGGAAAATCAGTCTATCAGCCCTAATTGACAAGTATATAAACTACATTTTTCTCTCTCATTTGGAGAGAACACATACATGACGGAAAAAGCGTGGAAACTATACTCAAGCATTCAAGCATTCAAGCATTCCTTCTAAGTCTCCATTCAAGGCTAAGTGTTGCATTCAAGACAAGGATTCAACCATTGAAGAGGAGATCACTTACTGCATGCTACATACAACATACTACATACTACAACATACAACATCTAAACCTTCGCACATAAGGATACCAACATCCTTAGAACAAGGTATTAGTACTTGTTTACATTACAGTCATTTACATTTATAGCTCTTGCTCATTTCTTGGTTAATTCCAAAACCGGGGTTTGATCTAAAGGCAAACCCCTAATCCCTAACCCCCCCAATCGTCTTCGCTTTTCTGTGTGTAGGTTGCAGGTATGCGGCTGAGATTGAAGATCTGGAATCCTTGTGCAGAGACGAACCGATCCCCCTTCGTTTGACGGATTTTTCGGAGGACCGTGGCGCCGGGCGCCATTGTCCCGACAACTTTTGCTCAAATTTGCAGGACAGCGCCGTATCGACATTTTACTGCTAATTCCAGGTCCGCAGCTTCATCCTATAACCTAAACTCAGTTTATAAGCGAATCTTTGTCACTTTCTATGCATGCTTAGCTTAATTCTTCTATGCACATTCTTTACAAAAGAGGGTAGCCTTGCTTTCCTAACCCTTGAAATTCATTTAGCATCCAATCTTACATTGTGTGGGATTGAATCTTATGAGTTTCAACCCCTCTTTTGAATGTAAAGTCTTCCCCTTAAGTGAAAACCCATCGAATCCTAGCGAACCTCCCTTCTCTCTCCTCGGAGTCGGAAGAGGGGAGAACAACTAGGGTTCGACCGCGATTTTCCGCTTTACACAACCGAACGCTGGCAGAGCGCCTGGCTGCAGATGTTGACAGAGTATCGAAGGAATTGGAAGAGCTTCCTCCTAAGATAATTCATGCAGTTCAAGGCTTAGCCATTAGTGAAGAAGATAAAAAGGGGCAGCAGGCAAAAGAAGCTATCACAGAGTCGAATGGTGGTGATAGCCATAGTCACAGGCGAAGAAAGGGATGCCATGCCCGCCATCCTCAAAACTCTGGGGACAAAACAAAGGGCATCTGCTAAAACATTTGTTAGTCCTCTTATATGTTCTTATTTTCATGGGGTCCTTTGTGTTTGTTGAATAAATGTTTCCTATTACTGTAAACTAAATGCGTGTGTTTTCATTTCTTTGAAGTTTTGTAGGGGTGCAAAGTTTTTCAATGCATTTTTAAACATGTTAATATGTAGGAGTGCGCAATTTTACTGTTGGTCAGTAGCTGTGAATCATGATTTTTTCATCCTATATTGAATCAGCTTTGCAGTTTTACTGTTGGTCGGAGAAGAAGAAGAAGCAACAGCAGTTGGGAGGTTTGGCATAGTTAAGCTTGCAAAGGTCTCTAGTTTGAAACCCAGCAACACCAGTAGACTCTAGGAACAACAAAAGCCAAAGTTCACCGGTTCAAGACTCGACAAGACCAGAACCAAGGGCGTGTGAGATTTGTACCCAAGCAGATTGAAAAACAAACATAAACAAAGAATAATGATGTTTACGTTTCCAGCTCGAAATGGGAGAATCAAAAGCTTCTTCACAATATTGATGGGGCATTTGTGTTCGGATCAGAATGAAGCTTTTGTCACAGTGGGTGCGTGACTGAGGTAAGTGTTTTCATTGAGATAAATAAGTTTTTCTTTCTTTTTTTTATATTCAAATTATTCTAAGTACGTAAAATCACATGATATGATTGGATTAGATTGGAATGAATGTGACTTGTTATCCTGCATGTTTTTAATGGAATTTAAAGAGAACCCATTAAAGTAGCTCAGAGCTCATCCCAAATAACATGGAATAAATTTTCACGGTCATTACACCACTTTCTCGAGCCACTTTTAAAATATGGGTCAACCATGTCATTTTCCCTGCATGATACAGATTACAGAGATGTGATTTTCAACCAAAAAAATTTCGTACAGAAATTTCAGTCATATTTTTATGAATACGTGTCAGTGTTTCTATTTAGAAGAGCATAATTCATCTTTGAGAAAGTGCTTTACTGCGCCACAAGTCTTTTAAAGCCAAAATAGCCTTGATGAACTGTACAAATGGAAGAGCTTCTCAACAAAATCTAGAGAACTATAAAAAGCGTGGAAAGCTTCTTCTTTCTGAATAAAGCGTTTTTTCCTCGTATGTTAATGTTTTCTTTTAGGATGCGTTATAGTGCTGTGAGAGTTTTCTAAATAAATTAGTTTACAAACAAAATAATAGCAGATTTGGATACAGAGATTTTAGTTTTGCATGCACTGAAAATTCCCTTCTAAGCTTCTACAATATAGAGCATTTGAGAGAGTGCATATCTCTAGAAAATGGAATTTTTAAATGGTCATCGAAACTTTTCAACTTTGCTAATAGTTATTGTGCTACTTGCCTCAGTTTTTGTGTTGATTGCACAATGGAGAACAAATTGTCTGTTCAAAGCACCTGGTAATGAACAAAGATAATATTAACATATGCGATTTCTTTTTTCATTTGTACAAGACAATACAATAACATGCAAAATACCTGTAATGAGTCAATTGAATCCAAAGTTGGCAGAGATATTAGATCATAACCGTATGTGCTTGCAATGCTGGTCCGTTAGAAACAAAACACATCAGAGATATACACAATAAACTGAATCACAATAAACTGAATATATGTTCACACAAGGCAGGGTTAATGAAATTGGCCTACAAATAAACTGCCTGCAACATTTGTTATTGTTTAAGATTTAAGAAACCCTAACAAACAATATACCGCGGACAATTTTTTGGTACAACTACTGAGGGCTTTTTTCGAAAACATATTCTGCCAACATAAAGAGATAAACAATTGAATGCAAGATGTTAACATTGACTAAATAACATCATGAATCAAATTGCCCATCAAAACCAAAGACAACTATAATATATTATGTAGCAATAATATCAAAGTTGAACTTACAGACAAACAAATATAAGCAGATATTACCTGAGCATATCTGTTGTAATCAATGAATTCCTATGTTTTATGAAGAAATCAAATCTGACGAAAATCTGTGTGTGGCATGCAAAAGTGGAAACCTATTGAATAAAAAAGAAAAGTTATTAACAGATCAACAGTTCAAATCCTCGATATGTTTGCCGTCATTTATGAGATAAGTGTGTTACACATGAACTGCAATAAAGAATTCTACAACATTACTGTGCTTCATTTCCATTAAAGCGAATCAAATTTTAGGAGTTCTGTTAGGCCAGCGCGCCCATTAACCTCCCTGAACTCTCACGCCTTTAAGGCTATTCACTTATGAATTTATGAATGGAGATTTTTTAAGATTTCTAGGCAATATCTCATGTAAATATAATTTTTTGGCAGAGATTTGACAGAATTTAATGAAATATAAACCTTTAAATCGATTGGCTCCTCAACAGATTGTTGAAGATATTCCAAAATAAGAACGCCATGAATTCAAAACTCTTTTATGAAACAACTTACTTATAGATTTCAACTTAAATAATAAAAATATTCAAATGTGTGCCTATGATAAAAATAAGAATGCCATGATTTCAACATTGTTCTCTAAATCAAATTCCTAAAATTTCTCCATTGAAAATTTAGAAAAGATACAGAGAGAAATGCCAGTATTTCTTCCTTTGGCTTAAATATAAAATATTGACAAAGGAAAATGCAAACCTAAAGCTTGTCGAAAGCAAGAGAATACAACTGCATAGCTATCGCAGTGACCAAAAGGAACATGATCATGTTCAAATAGTTGAGGCTCTGAACTTCCAAAGGTAAACGAAGAAACGAATGGAGAAATGGTAAGAGATGTTCGCTATGTATGAATGGAGAAAAGTGGTAGCCTATGCAATACTGACTATTTTAAGTCATCTTTGTCGTGCAAAATGTAACGCTCAATGGTGGAGTGAAATGCGCTACAAAATGTAACGCATGAGAGTGAGATGCAATGCCCTACAAAATTGGATTAAGTGTAATTTTCTGCTTGTACACCGTTACACAAATCCTCTGACATCACTGCCAGATATTGAAGCAGAGTTGGGTCACCCTAACCAAGAATAGTCGCACTGGCCAATAATATTCACCTTGGCCAAGAATACAATCCGCTACAGCTATATCGCCACTCCTTGAGATTTTTGACATCTGAATGCACGTCAATTTCTTATAAAAATGGTTTTGTGTTAACGGATAAGATCGATTCCATTGTAGATCGCCTCTCGGCGAAAAAATGAGTATTTCGTTGTCATTGGTATTGATTGCGTGCACAAATTTGTTGGAAGAATTGAGAAATATCTTTTCTTTTACTTTTGAAGCACCTAAGTATGACATCCATAATGGATTTCCATGTGGATCCTAGCAGTGGATACTGCAATTCAGATTGTATTTACTACAGCAAGCGAAAGCCATTAAATCTTCCCCAAGAAGAGTTCTTGAACCTCCCTGCTTTCCTCTCGCGGCAACCCCACACTGGGAAGATAGCTTTCATTGATTCTGGAACAGGATACAAAATCAGCTACCCTCAGGTATGGCACAGCGTCAGATCATTAGCAGCAGGGTTAGCCGAAATGGGCATCAAGAAAGGCGATGTAATTCTCCTCCTCTCGCCCAATTCGGTCTATTTCCCCATCATCTGCATGGCAATTATGTCTGTGGGTGGTATTGTCACAACCACCAATCCACTTAACACGGCTGCAGAGATCACAAAGCAGGCCAGAGACTCATCTGCTGTCTTGGCCTTTGTTACATCAGAACTGGTAAACAAATTGGCTGATGCCAAACTACCACTAGTTCTGATACCAACAATGCCAGGCTTCAGTCAGGCAACAACCAACAATGGCGGTGCCTCTGCCACAAGGTCTTTGAAGGACCTGATGGCAACAGATCCTGCTAAAGCCCCCAATGTCCGAATCAAGCAAGATGACACTGCTACCTTGCTTTACTCTTCTGGCACCACTGGCCTCAGCAAAGGCGTCATCTCCACCCACAGAAACCTCATATCCATGGCCTGTGTTTTTATGAAGCCTAGCAGTTATAACAATTGCTTTTTGTGCACTGTGCCCATGTTTCACATCTATGGCCTTGCAGCTTTTGCATGTGGGCTGCTGGCCACTGGGTCAACTATTGTTGTGCTATCCAAGTTTGAGTTGGGGGAAATGCTTGCGGCTATTGAGAAGTACAGAGTGACCTATTTGCCTCTTGTACCTCCAATTTTACTGGCTCTGACAAAAACAGAGATTGCTAGGAAGTATGATTTGAAGTCCCTGCATTCTGTGCTTAGTGGTGGGGCACCCCTCAGCAAGGAGTTAACTGAAGAGTTTATTTCTAGATTTCCTTCCATCACAATAATGCAGGTAAGTTACTCCTCCTCGTTTTGGGTCTTCCCTTAATCTCATTTTTGGTAGAAGAATAGACTGAAATAATGTGATAATAAGGTTTTAAGCCATCTATGTTTTGGATCACCTTTCCTAATGAAATGCATAATTATTGTCTAAATCATCGATCCTTTGGATCACCTCTCAGGCTTAATTCGACATCTATTGTTTCAATGAATAACATTTTTTAAACCACGAGTGTTCAAATCCAAAACATCTAGGGTTTCAAATATTGTTTGTATATTAATTGCATTCTGATGTTTTACCTCACCCTTCGTGATTCATAAAGAAAACCATGGATCACGACCTGATGTTTTAGATCACCCTTCTTCATGAATCATGGCCTGGTGTTTTAGTTCACCCTTCTTCATGAATCATGGCCTGGTGTTTTAGTTCACCCTTCATGATTCAAAAAAAAACCATGGATCACGACCTAATGTTTTAGATCACATTTCATTATGCATCAGAAGGATCATGGATCATGAATAGTGATTCAAATGTTGATGTTTTAAAAAACAAATATTATGACATGTCTTTTTAGAAGAAAAAAAAATTGTTTTTGTTTTTGTTTTTAATGGGTATTGAAAACCTCAAAACTTTGAGCCTTGTTTTTATTTTTTGATTGGGAAAACATTTTTTCCCAGGGTTATGGGCTGACAGAAACAACAGCAATAGGAGCATCCACGGACAGCCAAGATGAGAGCAGACACTATGGAACAGCAGGCATGTTGGCCCCAAGTACCGATGCAAAGATAGTGGATCCTGATTCAGGCCTTGCTCTCCCTCCAAATCAAATGGGAGAGCTATGGCTTCGGGGCCCAACCATCATGAAAGGTGTGGAAATTCTTCTTCCTTCCCTATGCTTCTATTTTTCTTCTTCATATTGGGTATGGTATGTATTCCCCGTAGTCAAAATTCAATCATGTTTATATTTCAATGACGCTTAAGTGTCATAAGCCTTATAATAGCCTTTTTTTTCATTTTCTTTTTTTCTTTTTAAAGCTTTCTTTATGATAGAATCCTATCGTTTGCAAATACAGGATTTGAATGCAGTACTTTTCGCAATCTTGATAATTAAAGCCGTAACCAGCTCTACACATTTGAGCCATAGGCTTCCCTAAGAAATCCCTGATGATTACCACTTTAGCTCATCACAATCAACTTCTCGCGAAGTATTTGTTTTGATATCACGATGAGATGCATTACAGAATGATTAAGCAACCTGTAGATCTAAATTTGTTCTAGACAATAGGAAAGGACAAAAACAAGAATAAAAGCCTAACAAGTCATAATAGCAAAGATGACAATGAAAGGGAAAAAAGGCTAAATGCAGATATGAATTCTCGCTAAAAAGCCATTTTTAATCCATCACTAAAAGATTCCCATGAGAATCTTGATGATCACGAGACCTTTAACATGCTGCATTCAATTGCAGGCTACTTCAGCAATCCAGAAGCTACTACTTCGGCCTTGGACGAAAATGGCTGGCTACGTACAGGGGACCTCTGCTACATTGATAACGAAGGCTATGTCTTTGTAGTGGACAGGCTCAAAGAACTCATAAAATACAAAGGTTATCAGGTATTAAGCTTGATTTCCTTCAATTCGATTGGCTTGTTAGCATCTGACTTGAGATGTACTCTTTTGGAAACACCAAAAAAGCGAAAATCCATGTTACTACAGTCATGATGATTTGATATTTTTGTGCATTGCTTTACAGGTTGCTCCAGCAGAATTAGAAGCACTTCTGCTTTCTCATCCTGAGATTGCTGATGTCGCAGTGATACCGTAAGTAAGAATTGATTTTGCATCCTTAATTATAACATGAAACATCTACAATACCCATCTCTCAAAAACAGATTTAAATACTGATACGTGATTCGGAGACTTTTGTACTGCTCAAAAAACTCTCGAGTACAATAGTGGTAATCATGAGTTTCTATATTTTATGACAGATCATTGAAATTGTTAATGTTTGGTGCAGGTTTCCGGACAAAGAAGCAGGCCAAGTTCCAATGGCGTACATCGTAAGAAAACAGGGCAGTACACTCTCTGAAGCTACAGTTGTGGACTTTGTTGCCAAACAGGTCAGTTGCTTTAAAAATATTGATACTTGAGTTTTAACTTCTCATCATTGGATTGGAATTTTAGGACTTGCTTCCAACTCCTCAAGTACTGTGAAATAATTGGTTGTATGTGTCATTTCAGGTGGCACCTTACAAGAAGGTTCGCAGGGTGGCTTTTGTGAGTGGGATTCCAAAAACTGCAGCGGGAAAGATACTAAGAAAGGACTTGATCAAAGTTTCTGCATCAAGACTTTAAAGACAAAAGATTTCAGTATCCAGAGTGTCTTTAGATAGAAGAAATTAGAACCAGGGAAGGGAACATCTGACTGTTGCAAATGCAAGCAAGTTATGTGGTCTGTCATGATGAAGACCAAGACCATGATCAGAGTTCCTCCATTTATGCCTGCTCATAGTATTCTAGGAAAATATAATCTAACAATTACTATTGCTCCTGTTTGTTTGGACATCAAATTGGTGTTGTCCGTAGCAAAAACAATTGTAGCCCTTCCACCATACAAATAAAAGTTGAGTTTGCACTTGCATATTAATGTTCTGCTCAAATTTTATGTAATGTACCATCACAAGTTAGCAGAAAAAGTGAGTAAGATTTAATATCATAAACAGTAGGGGTTTCATATGAAAATTTTGGATTAAGTAAATGGGTAGGTCAGTTCGAAATCACCCAAAGGTTGTACATTTGACTTGGATATATTTGTTCTAGGTCAGGAACGTTTGGGTGGCTTCCCATGCCCCACACATTGACAAAAAGTCGCAGCCTTCTACGAACTGCTGCGAATGACCAGAGGAATGGACTGATGTAAACGAAAAGTTTCTTTCACGAAAATTTCAAAGCCAAAAAAAAGTTCATATCCTTGAAACGAAAAAAAGTTCTAACTGGAAAACACAAAAGGTCCAGATTTCCAGTCAAAGTAAAAGGCAAAAACTTTTTAAAAATCAACAAAGCGTTTGCTATTTCCCGACGTTTGTTCAAGAGTCGGCCACGTTCTATCCAGAATCCAGACCGGGTTCGAATCGAACCAAATCCGGGGCCACATGTGGGCAAATCGATAGCCGAAAAATGAACTAAATTCAACTGGATGTATATAGCTAAGACACCAAGATTTATTGCAGTTCTGACGACTAAATCAACGCCTTTTTTAGCTAAGACGTCAAAATTTATTGCAGATCCTAGGACTAAATCTAACGCCTTTTTTATGGATGATATGGGCGGCCATTAAAAAAATGTCGATTACGTATGTAAGGATTGAAATTTGAAACGGAATCATGAGTTGGTATGAATAAGACATAAGGACAATGAAGTTGCCCGACTAAAGTCGGTAATCAATAGAGCTGGGAATCGCTAATTTGATGCCAAGTAAGAAGTTGATATAAACCTTGGCAACCATGAATGGATATATACGTGTCGGAGAATGAAACGGAATCATATGTAATGAGGTCAAGCACATTACAGATCTTTAAAGAAATACTATAATTCTAAACAAATTTATTAAACATACTCCCAACCACAAATAATCAATTACAAAGGTGATTTATTGAATAATCATTTGATTTTCAATGATTAATAATTTAGTCATTATTACGATTCTCATTTTAATAATTCAACATTAGAAAATTAAAAAAAAAATATTTTCATAATCTTTAAAAAAATAAATACTACACTATTACATGACATGAATTTTTTTAAAAATTATATTACCTTGTTTAGGTCTAGAAACCAATAAAAATTGGGTTAAACCCTGTATTACCACATTGGTTGATGACGATACAAACATGATCTATTATATGTCCCCATCTTTTCAATCTAACAAAATGGTTGAAGCCTCTATCAAAACTAAACTCACCCAAACTGATAAACATAGAAAAAATACATATTCAAAACATCTAACAGAGAAAAAGACAAATTACACAGGCCTCTTCCTCGCATTCTTAACACACTCATGGTTCTAGTTTGTACAATTCACATTTGAATTTAGGTATTCATTGTCTCATCTTTGACCTCATCTTCTTCTAACTCACAACTCTTGGAGAATAGAGGAATAAAATCCTCAAGAAGGGATACCTACAATGTATTGGCTATTGCCTCAACAACAATTTGTAGACATATGTGTGTCTTCTTAATAACATGCAAGTGCTCCAAATTATAGTTAAAGTGAACCTCACCTTATTCGATAAGGTCACCAACATCATCATGAAGAAGAAAAGAACTTACAATAGTGGAAAGTATGGCTCTACATGACAAAAAAGATGAGTGACATCAAAGGTGTTCCACCACCTTGTGGTATATCCCAAGTTTAACAATTGTTTCATGTTGCCTCTTGAATGCACTCATTAGGGCAACCATCCAAACCCTTAGCTAGCTCTCAGATCTGAACCACCTATTTTTGTAGCGCAAGATTAATGATCCCTTGGTGAATATGCATCATAAACTTCACAATGACCTCTGAACCACCTATTTTTGTAGCACAAGATTAATGATCCCTTGGTGAATATGCATCATAAACTTCACAATGACCTCTGAACCACCTATTTTTATAACACAAGATTAATGATCCCTTGGTGAATATACATCATAAACTTCACAATGACCTCCTCCTCTGATACCTTCCTCTTCCTTGGTATCAACATATTCACCTTATTTTCCCCTTTTCCTTGGACACAGTCCACTATTTTACCCCGTTGATAAAATGGCCATATGGACCATCAAATTGAGGACTGATAGCATCTGCAACCAAGTCAACACGTAACTCCGTTGACTGATCCTTACGCACAGCAATATAGATATCAATCAAATTATATGCAGCAACCTCAGCCATAAGTAGCACCTATAGATGAGAAATTTCATTTGAATTTTCTTCCTTGCCATTTGTCCTGGGTGCACAAATTTGTTGAAGAATAGAGAGAGATCTTTCATTTTAGAAGTAAAGTTGAAATCCATTATGGATCTGTAGGTGGATCCTAGCAGTGGATACTGCAATTCAAATTCTATTTACTACAGCAAGCGAAGGCCACTGTATCTTCCCCAAGACGAGTACTTGAATCTCCCAGCTTTCCTCTCGCAGCAACCCCATACTGGGAAGATCGCTTTCATTGATTCTGCAACAGGATACAAAATCACATTTCCCCAACTATGGCACAGCGTCAGATCGTTAGCAGCAGGGTTAGCCGAAATGGGCATCAAGAAAGGCGATGTAATTCTCCTCATCTCGCCTAATTCGGTCTACTTCCCCATCATCTGCATGGCAATTATGTCTGTGGGTGCAATTGTCACAACCACCAATCCACTTAACACAAATGCAGAGATCAGAAATCAGGCCAGAGACTCATCTGCTGTCCTGGCCTTCGTTACATCAGAACTGGTAAACAAATTGGCTGATACGAACCTACTACTAGTTCTGATATCAAAAATACCAGGCTTCAGTCAGGGAACAACCAACAATGGCGGTTCCTCTGCCACAAGGTCTTTGGCGGACCTGATGGCAACAGATCCTGCTAAAGCTCCCAATGTCCAAATCAAGCAAGATGACACTGCTACCTTGCTTTACTCTTCTGGCACAACTGGCCTCAGCAAAGGCGTCATCTCCACCCACAGAAACCTCATATCCATGGTCTGTGTTTCGGTAAGTAGGCTTAACTTGTCTACCACTTCTGACAATTGTTTTGTGTGTACTGTGCCCATGTTTCACATGTATGGCCTTGCAGCTTTTGCTTGTGGGCTGGTGGCCTCTGGTTCAACTATTGTTGTGCTATCTAAGTTTGAGTTGGGGGAAATGCTTGGGACCATTGAGAAGTACAGAGTGACCTATTTGCCTCTTGTACCTCCAATACTGCTGGCTGTGACAAAAACAGAGATTTCTAGGAAGTATGATTTGAAGTCTCTGCATTCTGTGCTTTGTGGTGGGGCACCCCTAAGCAAGGAGTTAACTGAAGAGTTTATATCTAGATTTCCCTCCATCACAATAATGCAGGTAAGTTCGCCCTCCTTGTTTTGGGTTTTTTATTAACCTCATTTTTTTTGGGTAGAAGGAAAGAAGATTTGAAACCATCCATGTTTAGTTTTTCGTTTTAACATTATGGATATTGGAAGCCTCAACACTTTGAGCATTGCTTTTATTCTCTGATTGGGGCAACATTTTTTCCAAGGGTTATGGACTGACAGAAACAACAGCAATAGGAGCAACCACAGACACCCAAGAGGAGAGCAGACACTACGGAACAGCAGGCATGTTGTGCCCAAATACAGGTGCAAAGATAGTGGATCCTGATTCTGGCCTTGCTCTCCCTCCAAATCAAAGGGGAGAGTTGTGGCTTCGGGGCCCAACAATTATGAAAGGTGTGGAAATTTTCCTTATACTTTGATTTTTCTTCCTTATACTTTTATTTTTCTTCCTTATATTTATGTTCCTTAGTCTATGCGGAGTGTTCTGTTGTAGAGTTGTAAACTACCCTGTTGTTTAAACAATTTTCCATATTATCAACTACCCTATTGATTGAACTCTTTGATCAAGGTTACCCAAAACTGCAACGAACATTGTTGTAAGTTTGTGATGGAATGAAAATGGTAGGCATTTCTCAGATGCCTGAGAGTCAAACGAAAAGAGTGTGACCCAGATTTTAGTCCACATCATTGCAATAACGTGGCCCATAACCCTAATCAATATGTAGCAAAAACAGGGGATTCTAATTTCTATTAAAAATGCAATAGTTTGGATTTTTAATCATTCTTGAATATAATGATGAACCTTTCTGGTTTCATCCTAACATTTGTGAATATAAATATACACATTGAAACGGCTTTACAAATTACATAAATTATGTAGAATAACTTCGTTAAAACATAGATAAAATTAAAAAACTCTTAATAATATAAAAAAAAATCTGTCACTAAACTTGTAAACTATACAACACCTAACCAACATGGATGATGGAAGACTAAAAGATTCAAAATATACATATGCTCAGTGTGTCTCGTAAAAAACCCAATGTATAATAAACCGTGTAAATGCAAAGTGGCCAACCACATAAAAGAGTTGGGCGTGGCTGACAAGGGTTATAGCAGTAATATTCAGTCCCATAGAATGCAAAAAGGAGAAACAGCAAGCATCAGATGCCATGCACAATGTCATTTGCTTAAATATCTCTTAGATTTCTTCTGATTAAACATTTCTTTCTGGTCTAAAAGTATCTTCTATTTAATTTTACATTACTACATGCTTAAATTTGAGTTTTTTTACAAGGTCAAGTGCTGCCAAGCTCACAAGCTTGTTCTAGTAATCCTGAAAATCAACTCAACTCGAATGCTGTGAAAGTCACAATTTCTGTGCACCCAAAGTTTTTGCAGATATGAATTCTCGCTAAAAAGTCATTTTCCATACATCACCAAAAAAATCCCATGAGAAGATGATCACAAGACATATAACTTATGCCTTTCAATTGCAGGCTACTTCAGCAATCCAGAAGCTACTACTTCAGCTTTGGACGAAAATGGCTGGCTACGTACAGGCGACCTCTGCTACATTGATAATGAAGGCTATGTCTTTGTAGTAGACAGGCTCAAAGAACTCATTAAATACAAAGGTTATCAGGTATTAAGCTTCATTTCCTTCAATACGATTGGCTTGTTAGCCTCTGACTTGCAATGTACTCTTTGGGACACATTGAAAAAACAAAATCCATATTAGTACAGTCATGATGATTTGGTATTTCTGTGCATTGCTTTACAGGTTGCTCCAGCAGAATTAGAAGCACTTCTGCTTTCTCATCCTGAGATTGCTGATGTCGGAGTGATACCGTAAGTAAGAATTGATTTTGCATTCTCACTTGTAGCATGAAACATCTACAATACCCATCTCTTAAACACAGACTTAAATTCTGATACCTGATTCAACTTCTGTTCGGAGAGTTTTATGCTACTGAAAAAACTATTGCGCACTACCTATATTGGTAATCCTGAGTTTCTATGTTGTATGAGGGATCATTGAAATTTTTAATCATTCGTGCAGGTTTCCGGACAAAGAAGCAGGCCAAGTTCCAATGGCTTACATTGTAAGGAAACAGGGCAGCACACTCTCTGAAGCTACTGTTGTCGACTTTGTTGCAAAACAGGTCATTTGCTTTGAAAATATTGGAACCTGAGTTTTGATTTCTCAATATTAGATTGGAATTTTAGGACTTCCTTCAAACACTTCTAGTATTGTGAAATAATTAGTAGTATGTATCATTTCAGGTGGCACCTTACAAGTGTTGGAAGTGGAGACACTCTGAGAGGGGGGGGGTGAATCAGAGTGTAACGATTTTCACAAGAATTTCTTTACAACTTGACAATCTTGTTTAATAATAAGCACAGATGAATGTAAGATGAAAAGCTAAACAAATGAGACTTGACACCTTAAACTAACATTGTTAACAACACAAGAAATACATAATAAGACCAAATGAAAAACTTGAATCATGTTTTTCAGAAAGCAAAAAGTTTTTGATTCTTTTACAAAAACATAGAACAGTTAAACGAGTATTGCAAAGATTGCATCACATAAGTTCAAACAAAACAGAGTATGAAATAAAGGAAGCAAAAGACATGTAGTATCAGAGCATAAACCAGTAAGACAAACTGAGACAAGACAGGGCACATAACACCATAGTTTTCATGAGTGGAAAACCCTCCTGGGGTAGAAAAACCACTCGGTAAGATCCCTTATATTATTTCAAAGAGCACCAACTCAGTACGCAAGATTTAGAAACCACAAGGCCTCAAGGAGCACCAACCCCTCTTTCTTATCCAATAGAAACATTCCAACTCAAGCTACAGTCACTAGTAATTTTATGATTGCACTTAGTTCTGCAGTCACAAAACCATCAGTGATTGGAGCGAGTATATTTTACCAATCTGTACAAATGACTCTCTCTAAATGATTTTTTGCAACAATATTCTTCAAGGCTTTGAATCATAGATAGAGAATAATAACATTCTTTTAAAGAAATTAAACAATATCAGAGAGAAAACTCAATCTCTGAACAACAAAATAATTTCAACCATTATAGCCTCATGTACTCTGCAACAAAACAGAGTAATACTCTCGAACCCTCGACTATCAAAAAAATCTCTGATAGTCTTTTGTTATACACAGCACTTTGTTTTTCTTTTTCAACAAATTCTTTGTCTTTCCCTTATTCACACTCCTCACTCCAATTTCAACATGTTCTGTTCTGTATTTAAACTGTTCTCTTCCCCAAACAAAAAAACATCTTCAAGAATAACCCTCGTATAGGGTTACCAAACCCTTACGGGAATTTGCAAATTGAAAACAAATAACCGATTAACTGTGCAACGGAAAGAGAAGCTGAGAGATAAACTAAAGATGCTTGAATTTCCCAAATTTGAAAACCAAAAATAAAGCTAAGTCTGTTTCATTATTTCCATTTTTCATGACTGAAAAACCAGATTCGAAATACCTGAATCTTTTTTAAACAGATGAACAAGAATATTACCTGTAATACGCAACCTCATTGATAACTGAAAAGAAACTAACCAGAAATCCATTTAGCTCACTGTTAAGACCACTCTTGCATCATTCTTCCCAACCAAACAAACTAACTCGAGCTCCTTTGCTACAGCGGCGGCTGCATCTCTCATGGCGTCTAGGGTTTGAGACGGACTTCAACCAACAATAAACTTGTTCAAAAACAAATGAAACAAAGCGATGCTTCCAAAAACTTTTAATATGTCGGTCACATAGAGTATTCCAAAGTATATGCTACTAGTCCGTATACATATTAAACACAATATTAACCAAAGATGTTGTTCAATAAATGCCAAGTCAGTGTTATTCACTGTATCCGTGTCACCAGCCTGGCCCGAGAGAAAGGCTTTTTAAAAAATATAACAAGTCAGCTTAATTCAATGTATCCGTGTCACCAGCCTGGCCCGAGAGAAAGGCTTTTTAAGAATATAACCACATGCTTAATACACTCGCCTCAAAATATGAAATTTAAGCAACACAACTTCTCCCTTTTTATTTTCTTGTCATCGAGGACAAAAGTATCAAAGAGCAACAACAAGAAGGTTCGCAGGGTGGCTTTTGTGAGTGGGATTCCTAAAACTACAGCGGGAAAGACACTAAGAAAGGATTTGATCAAACTTTCCGTATCAAGACTTTGAATTCAAAAGATTCCAATATCCAGATTCTCTTTTGCTGACAAAACATGCAAACATGACCATTTTAGATAGAGGAAATTTGGGCCAGTGAAGGGAACATCCTACTGTAGCAAATGCAAGCAGGTTATAATGTATCTGCATATATGGGTGGTCTGTAATGATGAGGACCCAGATAAATTTCTCCATTTATGCCTATATATATAATTATTATTCTATTAATAGTCTTCTTATCAACAATAAAATTGTATATATATGCAAATTTGTATTTTTTCTCATTGAAATTCTTGACTTATAATTTTAGTGGTATTCTAATTTTATCAATTATTAAACTGGTGGTCTATGTTAGAGAATTTTGAATCAAAAAAGGGAACCTCTTCCCCATCCTCATCCTTATCTTCTTGATTATTGTACCCTTTTTCCTCTTCTTTTTTATATTTTTTGATATGTTGACAATAATTCATTTGAATCATTTATTTTCTCTTGTCTTGCTCTCTACTTCCTAATAATAAATCATAAAATTTGATTCAAAACATTGAAAAAGCATTATAAAATAAAAAACAATTTAGAATCTTGACTGTTAGTTTTCATGATCAGATTAACAATAATGAGCAGGAAATAATAATGCACAGACACAAGAATCAAAGCACACAAATAGAAAGGGCACACAACACAAGTCTACCCTAGGAAAACCTCCCTCTTGGAGGAAAAACCCAGCAACAACAGATCCTCAGATCTGATTATTCATTATGAATAAAATTGCAGTCTTACAACACTTATCTCAGGCTGAATACATGTGCAGATATCTTCGGCTTCAAATGACCCTTTTGTATTCAGCATAATCGTGCCTTCTTTAGCATGAACAATAGACTTAAGTTTGCATCAATCAGAGTAGAGTCGCATCCATAGATCAGGTATCTTCACACCAAAGGAGAGAAAATATATTTCGCATTGTTATTGCAGATCTGATTTGCATATATATTAATTGTATCAAGATGCATTCTATGTAGCTTTTTTATATGAGGATTGGTGCCTTATTGGGTCGGCCCAATAAGGCACTTTTGGTGCTAAAGTCTTTGTACTTTTCCCACGTTATATGTGCAAGATAGGGTCAGCCCTATATCTCACTCCATGATTTATTTAGGTTAGGAAGAGAAAAGGGCCCAACCCTATCCTAATTTGTGCACATAGATAGGGCCCAACCCTATGTGCCCTTTTACATAAATACATTAGATGGAGATAGGGCCCAACCCTATTTACATGCCTCCTTAATGAAGAAGGGCCCAACCCTATAAGGATTCGGATGATGCCTTAAGGCAATCTGAATCCTTTTTATTTTCCTATCCTAGTTACACAAAAAAACAACACTCCCTCTTAACTAGGGAGGAAAATAAATACATAGCCAAATTCTCATGGACAAACCCATGGCATGAACATTCATAGGGTTTAGGATTAGGGCCCAGTCCTAATAGTACAATCAATATACAATTTGTGATTTGATCACGCAATTACATTACAAGGAACCTTTACATGATCTTCTCTTGCAATGCCTGCAGAGGATGAAGCCAACACTTCATTACTTTACACTTTCCTGGGGACCTACATGCATATCCGTAGAGGATGACAGAGACCTTTCCATATGCACACCTGCAATAATTAATACTCAAAGATATATATAACCATACAACATAAATCATGCACAACCGCAGAGGATACATAAGCTTCTTCACTAAGAAGAACAACCTGTCACCTTGCACAGTGTAGAGGGTGAACTCACCTTGCACTCCGCAGAGGGTGAGAAATTACCGCCACCTTGCACTCCGCAAAGGGTGGACTCACCTTGCACTCCATAGAGGGTGAGAGAGAATTGCCACCTTGCACTCCGCAGAGGGTGGATGATACACCCAGTGTATCATGGTTAGTATCATCATAAATAAACATTTTGCAATAGACAAGGAATATACATTATATATATATTATCAATTCCTCTATTAAACCATAATTATTAGAACCCAAGAATAAAATGAGATATTAAAAGATATCAAGACTCCCTCTAAAACCCTATCTAAATAAAGAATTCACAGACCTGATGATTCATTCTTACTTACAAAGTGGACCCATAGCATCTTAAAAGAGAGAGAGATGAAAGGTAGACTTCATAATTAGTCCAATGACAAGATCTGATTGAGGTAGGGATTCTCAGGTCATGCATGAATGCTTTCTTCAAAGAGACATAATCTGAAAACTTTATCTTCAAGAGTAGACATTAGGTTACCTTAGAGACATGATATAGTAAAACAAAACACCAACCCTTACAAACCCTCAACACACAGATTCAGACATATAGATAAAAGACATTTACCTATACTCGGATCCTAATACACATCCATATATATACACTATCACTATTCATCCATGAATACATTGAATATATAAGTGATAGAAGGTATATGATAGTAGAAATATATAAGGATGACAGCATGTATCAAAATTAGGTAAGTTTTAAGGTAGCTTTAAATCACCTACAACTTCACTTACCTATCTCCCTTGAAATAAATTGAGATTCATCACCTTTGAAGGTTCTAAGATACTAAGAGGATGAGGAATCCATTGATGTAGATGAAGGACCTTGACTGTGCATGTAATCATCTGAAAACCCTAGCTGTCACACAGAAATCCAAGCTGTAAATCTGATCACTACACATGCAAACCTAGGCTCTGATACCATGTTGATTTTAGGTAATCAGATGTTAATCTAGTTACTTAAGTTATAAACAGATTGAGAATAAGCAAAAATAACAATAAGAACACACAACACAAGACACAAGTACCCTAGGAGAACCTCCCTCTTAGAGGAAAAACCCACCATGAAAGATTCAGATCAGATTCTTAATTGTGAGCAGATTACATGAATCAGATTACTTATCTGATTTGGTTGCCAATCTAGGGTAGACTGAACCTAGCATATGCAACTATAGTGTGTCTTCGAGGAGAGCAAAATATCGACATCAATTGAAGAGGGAGATCACTGAAGTATAGCGCATCACCTTGCCCAACAAGTTGTCCAATGGATTCGCTCTCTAAGATGCCTGATTCGCTGACTGTTCTTGCATAAGGTTGATCGCACTTCATAAGGATATTTCTTGTGTAGAATGAATCTTGTTTATATACAAGATTCATGTTCAAGTCTTCTAAGTCGACCTTAACTAATTTCCTTTATTTTACATATTTCACTTTGCACTTTGGCGCCCAATTTGGGGCCTACATAACTTGCAACTTGTGACACGTTTTCTATTTGGGGCCCAGCCCTATGAAATGCTTAACCACACGTTTCATTTAGGTGTGTGTTTCACACGTTTCATGTGGAGGAATACATAATGTGTTGTGTGTGGACAAGGTATGGTTATTGGGCCCAGTGGTGCAGGAGCACCCTTCCAAGCTCTTCCTCCTTCTTTGTTTTGTTGGTGTTATGCTTCTTTATGAAGCCATTGTACATACAATAAGAGCCATGTGCTCATTGGTCCTAGTTAGGGTCCTAGTGGAGATCTTAAGGACCATAAGTCAAGAATAGGATTTCTTGGAAATAGAGGGTATGTGTGCATTTGAGGTGTTTAAGGGTCCTTCATAGCATGGTGGTGTCCTTAGGTTGGCCCAATGTGGGTCTAGGAGTCAAGAAAAGCAACATTGGGAAAGTTGCTCAAAAGTTGCACGACAATTTTTAAAAGTTGTCAAGCAACTTTTCCACCATGAGGCCAAAATTCTTAGTTTGGCGTGGACAACCCTAATAAGGGCACACAGACCAAGGAGAGGGTAGTATAAGTATTTCCAAACCCTAAGTTAATGGGTTGGTGGTCAGACATTGTACGACAAAAGTAAGAAAAGCTTGACTATGACTGTTTGTTGGTTACCAATCAATTTGAATGAAGCAACCGAGAAATTTAATGGATTGATTTGCATGTAAAAATGTGTGGAGTGACTTCTATCGTGTATATACTTTCATTTTGAGCACTTAGATTAGGTCTTGGTTTGTCGGTGAAGTGTCTTTGTAAATATTTTGTTAATTGTCTTCTCTCTGTCCAGTTTTGGACTGGTTTGTGTAAATGGATGCATAACTCCATTCCCCATTGTGGAACCACCATGAAACCATGGGGAATGAGAGTGAAAACCTTGTACTATAGTTCAATGCAAGCAAGGCCCTTGAGAATGCAAGGAAGCCATTTGAAGACCCATTTCTAGGCGAGACTGGACAGTGCCCGGTTAGGAATGGTTGTTGGTGCAGAGGTCTTGAAGAGCAAGGTTGGTCAGAGGAGAGTGCACCCTTTGAAGGAGGTGTAGAGGAGTGTGTGAAGCACCACTGGTGTGAAGGAGGAGTCTCCACCAATCCAGACAAGGTGGCTCAAACACAAAACATCCACTGTGACCCAGGCAGACCACAAAAACCCTCACAAAACCCTTAAAAACCCCAAAATTCGCCCAAGGCACTGTACGACCACTTGGAGGCCCAAAACCAGAGAAATCCTTGAGCCCTTGCCAAGTGAATGGTAGTCCATTTTGGGAGTTTGGGTAGTTTGTGCATCGTTTGTGAGAGGGAGCCCTAAAAGTCTGGGTAGGAGACCTAATTGGTCCTAATCCTTGTAGCCCTATTTTGTAGGCAAAACACAAAATAGTGAAACCGGTAGGAGGAATGAAGGTTGTAACCTCTTGGGGGCACATGGATGGATGTAAAACATGGTTTAAGACCTTTCCTAACCTTGCTAAGACCTTGGAAGGTGTAGAACAAGCCTAGCCCTTATTAGCCATAGTAAAGGGTTTTGAGTCTCATGAGTAGGTGAGACCTTAGGAGAAGCATTGTAACTCATTGGTGGGTGGAATTGGGCAAGGTCAGGGGATTCCTCAAGAAAAGGAAGTCCTAGAGACCCTAGGGTGTGCGGAGAACACCAGGTGATCCAAGGAAAGGATCCAAGAGCATAGACTAGGCTAGTCTATCCCAAACACCATCCCATCATATTGGTATCAAAGCAAGTTAAAGATTTGTTGGACTGTGTATGTCTCTATATATTGGTGAATCCGTAGGGGAGGGCAGAATGGTCACTAATGTAGAGTTGGCTAGAGAGGTAAAAGAGCAGAAGGAGAAAAATAGACTCCTTGAAGATGCTATGAGTGAGATAAGGAACAAGCTACAAGAAGTGGTTGATTAGAGAGTACATGAACTTTGGGATTCAGACAACCATGATAGAGGCAAGAAGATTATAGCCCTTGATGACATCATACCTGAACCAGACCCCTTAATCGTTGAAGAACCTTTTGTAAAGGCTATCAAGGCTTTGAATACAAAATCTTTTGAAGGATTGCCACATTTCAATGGAAGGATGGATATTGACACCATCATGGAATGGATTGAGGGCATGGAAAACCACTTTGAGTGTGAAGGAGTGACAGAGGCTCAAAAGGTTAAAGTTGCCAAATCAAGACTAAGGGGAGCAGCTTTGACATGGTGGAAGTACCTGCAAGAAGAGAGAGTTAGCATGGGGAAGCTACCTATTGCCAATTGGAAGGCCATGGTGAGTAAAGTCAAGGAGAACTACTTACCAGAGGATTATGAAGTTCAACTTCATAAGAAGAGACAGGGTTTGAAGTAAAAAGACCTTGATGTGACCTCCTACACCGAAGAATTTCAAAAACTTTGTCTTAGATCCAAAGTCCAAGAAGATGAATCTATTAAGGTGGCTAGGTATCTAAGCGGCCTAAAGTGGAACATTCAAGAGGAGATAAGCCTATGGACTCCTACTACTATTCAAAAATGTCATCATCTTGCTGTCAAGGTGGAAGAGAGGAACAAAAGGAAAGGAGACTCCAATAACAGGGGTAAAGGCAGAGGTAGAGAACAAATGAATCACCAAGGTGGTTACCAAAGCAAGTCAAATGAGCAGAGGAACCAAGGAGAAGCCAAGTTGACTGAACATGGCAGTGAAACCAATCTTAGAGGGGGCCAGTCTAGAGGAAGAGGTGCACAAGGTGGTCCAAGTAGGGGTAGAGGTACCAACAGAG
This sequence comes from Cryptomeria japonica, assembly GCF_030272615.1. NCBI lineage: Eukaryota > Viridiplantae > Streptophyta > Pinopsida > Cupressales > Cupressaceae > Cryptomeria > Cryptomeria japonica. The sequence goes on from NC_081409.1 coordinate 25,157,674, forward strand.
GTAACTCCTACTTTGCAACTATGAAGTGTTACAACTGTGGACAATTGGGACACCCGACATATAGATGCCCTGACAAGCCTACCTCATCAAACAGTGGAAAGAGGGTTGCTTATGCTCATGAAGACTCATCAAGCAACAAGACACCAGATATGGACCAGATTGAATAAGAGATTGGAGAAAATCTAATGTTCAATAGGATTTTGATCAGACAGCTGGTTAAGGAGGAACCCAAACATAGGAGAGCATTGTTTAGGGTGAGATGCAAAGTTCTTGGTAAAGTTTGCAAGGTGATAGTTGATTTAGGCTCAACTGACAACATCATATCAGAAGAGGCAGTTAGGAAGTTGAAACTCACAAGAATACCACACTAGCCCTTACAAGGTGACTTGGTTGAACAAAGGACAAAGTCTGCTTGTCAATGAACAGACTTGGGTAGAGTTTGCTATTGGAGGATATAAGGATAAGATCCTTTGTGATGTGTTGCCTATGGATGCTTGTCATCTGCTGCTAGGAAGACCCTGGCAATTTGATAGGAAGGTGATCTATGATGGAGAGGAGAACTCCATATCATTCAAGAAGGATAACAAAACATTTAAGATTCAGTCTTTGATAGAGAATGAAGAGAGAACTGCAAAAACACCTAGTGTCTTATTGGCTACTAGTAAAGAGTTCTTAAACTTGCTACATGAGGAGGAGATAGTGAAGTGTGCCATCTTTGTGAAACCAAAGGAGGAAGAAGATAAGTTACAGACAGAGGTACCTAAGGAAGTCAAACAAATGTTGCAAGAGTATAAGGACATAGTGAGTGATGGAGCACCTGCAACACTCCCACCAAGAAGGTCTATAAACCATCAAATAGACTTTGTTCCCGGTGCATCCCTACCTAACAAGGCAGCATATAAGCTCACACCTGATCAGAATAAGGAGGTAGCAAAGCAAGTGCAAGAGTTAATGGAACAAGGATTAATTAAGAAGAGCATCAGCCCATGTGCAGTCTCGGTAGTGCTAGCATCAAAGAAGGGAGGTAAGTGGAGACTATGTACCGACTCAATGGCAATCAATAGGATCACCATAAGGTATAGGTTTCCTATTCCTAGAATAGAGGATTTGATGGACTATTTAGGAGGTGCTATGTATTTCACCAAATTGGATCTTAAAAGTGGTTATCACCAGATTAGAATCAAGGAGGGAGATGAGTGGAAGACCGCTTTCAAGACCACAGAAGGGTTGTATGAATGGCTTGTGATGCCATTTGGACTCACCAATGCTCCAAGCACCTTCATGAGATTGATGAATAAGGTGTTGAAAGACTTCACAGGCAGGTTTGTGCTGGTGTACCTAGATGACATTCTCATCTATAGCAAAACCAAAGAGGAGCACCTTGAGCAATTGAGGTTAGTCTTAGAGAGGTTGCATGAGGAGAAATTATCCATCAACCTCGAGAAGTGTGACTTCTTGAAGAAAGAGCTGGTCTACTTAGGATTTGTGGTGTCTAAATGAACCTTGAAGATGGATCCAAGCAAAGTGGAAGCAATCTTGAATTGGCCTGCACCTAGAACAGGGACTGAAGTTAGGAGTTTCCATGGGGTAGCTCAATTCTATAGAAAGTTTGTGAGGAACTTCAGTGGCATATGTGCACCAGTCCTTGACACCATTAAAGGAGGCCTTAAAACTAAGTTTATATGGACTGAGTAGGCTGAAAAAGCATTTCAAATATTGAAACAATAAGTAGCCACAAAACCTATCCTTCTCCTACCTACTTTTGATAAGTTGTTCACATTGGAGTGTGATGCAAGTAGAATTGTAGTAGGGGGTGTATTGAGTCAAGAGGGAAGACCTGTGGCATTTTTCAGTGAGAATCTTAATGAAGCAAAGAAGAAGTACTCAGCTTATGACCTAGAGTTGTATGCATTAGTGCAGTCTCTAAAGAAATGGAGGCATTACCTACTCCCAAAGGAATTTGTGGTGTTCACGGATAACCAGGCTTTGAGTTACATTAACACTCAAGAGAAGCTTAGAAATAGACATTTGAAATGGATGGAATACCTCCAATCCTTCACCTTCACCATCAAGCATAAGAAGGGGCAACTCAACAAGGTGGCAGATGCATTAAGAAAGAAGTTGTTGATAGTTCAAGAACTACAGTTGCAGAGCATAGGAATAGAAGGCTTCAAGGACCTCTATGAAGAAGATGAAGACTTCTCATCAGCTTACAAGGTTTGCAAGGAGTTTGAGAACCATTTCCATGGTGAGTATGCAGATTACACTCTCCAAAATGGTCTCTTGTTCAAAGGTAAACAGTTGTGTGTACCAAGAGGATCCATGAGGGAGAACCTCATCCAAGAGAAACACAATGGCAGTTTAAGTGGACACTTTGGGATCAACAAAACCTTGGATTTAGTATAGAGGTACTACTATTGGCCAAAGTTACCAAGAGATGTGAAAAGATATGTAGAATAATGTGGTGTGTGCCAAAGAGCAAAAGGAGGATCAAGCAATGCTGGTCTCTATCAACCATTGCCAGTCCCAAATAGGCCTTGGGAATGTATAAGCATGGACTTTGTAGTAGGACTTCCCAAGACAAAGTCAGGTATGGACAGCATCTATGTGGTAGTAGATAGATTTTCCAAAATGAGCCATTTCATTCCATGTAGGACTACACATGATGCTAGCTATGTTGCACATCTTTTCTTTAAGGAGATTGTTAGGATTCATGGACTCCCTTTAAGCATTGTTTCAGACAGGGACAACAAGTTCATGGGTCATTTTTGGCAAACATTATGGAGGAGACTTGGAACTAATCTCTCATTTAGCTCAACTTACCATCCACAAACAGATGGTCAAACTGAAGTCATTAATAGGGTGTTAGGCAACTTGTTGAGGTGTTTAACTAAGGAGTATGGGTAGACTTGGGACCTAGTCATTCCTCAAGCAGAGTATGCACATAATGACAATGTGAATAGGGCCACTGGTAGAAGTCCTTTTGAGGTTGTCTATGGTAGACATCCAAGAGGAGTATGTGAGTTGAGAGACCTTGGTACCATGGAGATGAAGAGTGGGCAACCAGAGGACTTCACTCAAACCATCAAGGAAGTCCAAGAGCAGGTTAAGAAAGCCATCCTTGAATCCACTCAAAAACTGAAGGCCAAAATGGATGAGAAAAGGAGAGAGGTTTAGTTCAAGGTGGGTGACCATGTGATGGTCCATTTGAGCAAAGCTAGGATGCAAAGTGGCAAGCCTACCAAACTGCAAATGAAGAGGGTAGGACCTTGTAGAATTCTGGCAAAATATGGTGAGAACGCCTATAAGGTTGATCTTCCTCTAGACTTAGCCATTTCTCCAGTCTTCAATGTTGTTGATCTGATCATGTACAGGGGTGAGATAGAAGGACAAACTGAGAACCAAGCCAAGGTACTCCAAGACTTGGATGTGAATGCCTTACCTCAAGTGAAGCAGCCTATAGCAGAGGAGATCTTGGAGTCAAGGGTGAAGAAGTCTACTAGACACCAAGTCTACATGGAGAACTTGGTGAAATGCGCAGATCAACCAGTATCTGAAGCTACTTGGGTGCAGGAGAGCAAGTTCAAGACACTTGGCATAGACCCGACTCTCATCCCTTCTTCTATTCCTTAATTGTGTGTAGAGGGGGAGTATGGTGTAGGAGCACCCTCCAAGCTCTTCCTCCTTTTTTTTGTTGGTGTTATGCTTCTTTATGAAGCCATTGTACATACAATAAGAGCCATGTGCTCATTGGTCCTAGTTAGGGTCCTAGTGGAGATCTTAAGGGTCATAAGTCAAGATTAGGATTTCTTGGAAATAGAGGGTATGTGTGAATTTGAGGTGTTTAGGGGTCCTTCATAGCATGGTGGTGTCCTTAGGTTGGCCCAATGTGGGTCTAGGAGTCAAGAAAAGCAACATTGGGAAAGTTGCTCAAAAGTTACAAAAGTTGCATGACAATTTTTAAAAGTTGTCAAGCAACGTTTCCACCATGAGGCCAAAATTCTTAGTTTGGCATGGACAACCCTAATAAGGGCACACAAACCAAGGAGAGGGTAGTATAAGTATTTCCAAACCCTAAGTTAATGGGTTGGAGGTCAGACATTGTACGACAAAAGTAAGAAAAGCTTGACTGTGACTGTTTGTTGGTTACCAGTTAGTTTGAATGAAGCAACCGAGAAAGTTAATGGATTGATTTGCATGTAAAAATGTGTGGAGTGTCTTCTATGGTGTATATAATTTCATTTTGAGAACTTATATTAGGTCTTGGTTTGCCGGTGAAGTGTCTTTGTAAATATTTTGTTAATTGTCTTCTCTCTGTCCATTTTTGGACTGGTTTGTGTAAATGGATGCATAACTCCATTCCCCATTGTGATAACTCCATTCTCCATTGTGGAACCACCATGAAACCATGGGGAATGAGAGTGCAGACCTTGTACTATAGTTCAATGCAAGAAGGGCCCTTGAGAATTCAAGGAAGCCATTTGAAGACCCATTCCTAGGCGAGACTGGATAGTGCCCGATTAGGAATGGTTGTTGGTGCATAGGTCTTGAAGAGAAAGGTTGGTCAGATGAGAGTGTACCCTTTGAAGGAGGTGTAGAGGAGTGTGTGAAGCACCACTGGTGTGAAGGAGGAGTCTCCACCAATCCAGACAAGGTGGCTCAAACACAAAACATCCATTGTGACCCAGGCAGACAACAAAAACCCTCACAAAACCCTTAAAAACCCCAAAATTCGCCCAAGGCACTGTACGGCCACTTGGAGGCCCAAAACCAGAGAAATCCTTGAGCCCTTGCCAAGTGAATGGTAGTCCATTTTGGGATTTTGGGTAGTTTGTGCATCGTTTGTGAGAGGGAGCCCTAAAAGTCTAGGTAGGAGACCTAATTGGTCCTAATCCTTGTAGCCCTATTTTGTAGGCAAAACACAAAATAGTGAAACCGGTAGGAGGAATGAAGGTTGTAACCTCTTGGGGGCACATGGATGGATGTAAAACATGGTTTAATACCTGTCCTAACCTTGCTAAGACCTTGGAAGGTGTAGAACAAGCCTAGCCCTTATTAGCCATAGTAAGGGCTTCTGAGTCTCATGAGTAGGTGAGACCTTAGGAGAAGCATTGCAACTCATTGGTAGGTGGAATTGGGAAAGGTCAGGGGATTCCTCAATAAAAGGAAGTCCTAGAGACCCTAGGGTGGGTGGAGAACACCAGGTGATCCAAGGAAAGGATCTAAGAGCATAGACTAGGCTAGTCTATCCCAAACACCATCCCATCACCCAGCCCATTACAAATGAACAATACATAACTAATTCACATGCCACATAGTAAGAATGGGTCCAACCCTATTACTTAAGTTGAATTCTAATGTTGCCTTTGGCAATCAGAATTCAACTTTTATTTTTCTACCTAGTTACAAAAACCAACATTGACCTCTCACACCTTTATTATTGCCCATAAACCGCTAGGGCTGAAAGTGATGAGCATCTTCCCAACTACATATAGCAAGAACTTTATCGTGCATATGTGGCTAAGTAAATGTCATCACTTCTTAACTTGTCTATCTACTCCTCTAACTTGACAACTCAATTTAATATAATGATAATTATTAATTTAAATATTGCTTTATATGAGTCAAATACCTTCATTCAAAATATATTTTGAATAAAGATATTTTATGCAAATTATATTTGAATTGTTGAAGATGTAGTGGAAATATATTTTAACTTTTCACATATTTTTAGTTGTAAACACCTAAAATTGTCCTGTCTAATTAAATAAATATTTTTATTTATTTAATTATTTTGGCCTAATTCTTCTATTAATTAAATAAATCTTTATTTATTTGATTAATTCATTTACCCTCTTCTAGCCTTATTTCTCATTTAAATAAATACTTTTATTTATTTAAATTATCTTTTTTCTTAAATTAAATAAATACTTTTATTTATTTAATTGATCCCACTTCCTCTATTAATTAAATGAATCTTTATTTATTTAATTAATTCATTAACCTTTTTTACCCATGACACATGTCATTCATCTCTTAATTTCTACACTACCTACCCTCTCATTATTTACTTATTTCCTCTACCTACCCTCCAATCTTAGCCAACCATTTATCTTTTACACCTCTTAATCTTATCTCTTCATTTCTTATAGTGTCTTCTATATAAGAGGATGCTCTCTCTCATTATGAACACTATTCAACTACTAGCACTCCCAAGCATTCTACCATTCGACTTTCATATGCGATCTAGCTATCAACCACATTTCCATTCTTTGTTGTTGTTAGGCTAGGGTTTTGTGGTTGAATCTATTTAGTCTTTCAATATTGTTGTTTCCATTTTTACCATAAACATTTTGGCACGCCCGGTGGGACTCTTGTCCCTTTTGCATTAAACATCTTGGTTGTAGATTTTGTGTTTTTGAAGTTGCAAATCTGACATTTCAGACAACATTTTGACATTTTCGCGTCTACGCATATCGGAACCATGTTTTTTCTTTTCTAACGCATTTGTGACCTCTGGAATCGCGTATGTGTCTTCGACATTATTTTACTTTTTTTTTTTTTTGCAGATTGCAAGGTCGCGTCTGTGTTCCCGAATCACGTCTGTGTAGCCGAAGCACATCTACGAGGGTTTAAGGTGTGTTTGTGTCCTTTAACCACATCTGTGTGAGATTTAATCGCATCTGTGTTTTTTATTTTACAAATTTCATTTTTTGTTCCAGTTATAAGGCTTTATTTTGTCATTTGGATTTCAGATCTAATTTATTCGGGCTAAGGTCTTGTGATCTAGCTAACAAATTGGTGTAGCTTGTCTTTGAAGCAACACGTCTTGTTGAAGGCCCCCTTTTCACAAAGTCTTTTGGATCTAAAATTTACCTAACTTGTGTGCTTGCAAGAGGGGTGTTATTGCAAAACTACTAACAAATCTTTGTTGCAGAATTTTGGCAAGAGTTTTTGATCTTTATTGTGTGCCTTGTTTTCATAGATTACCAAACACTTCAATTGGTGCACTAAAATTGAGCCAATGTCTTTTGTGTCTTGAGCAATAGGCTCTTTTTGTTTAATCTCTAGAGGGCATGTCTTCCCATGTGGTCATTAGGACTACTAGTGAGGAGAGAATGACCCAAGTGGTAGCAAGGAAAACCTACCTCTTCTGAACCACTATAAATAACTGTATCTATGGTGAAAGCCATTGGTAACATGTGCTGATTAGTTCATACTAACACTATGTCTCCCCATAAACCTATTTTATCAAATTTATTTGATCAGTTATAGGGCGTAACCCCTACCGACTGGGAGCCTTCTGTATTTACAGAGCTGAAAGTGTCGCATGTATGGCCACATGAGCAGATGCCCTTGCTAGCACCTTTTTGTTCTAGAAATCCAAAAGCCTTCTAGTTGTTGGGGTAGGAGGTCAGACCTCTGGAGCGGCCCACACACATACCGTTCTTAGTAGAGATACAAAGTTCGCCACAGGGATTTTTTGTGGGGACTGATGCTTGGCTGCCTCGAAGAAGTGAGTGCCAAGGGTGGAGCCAGTGGGGTCAAGCATCTAAGTATCTGCTTTGAATAGCGTAGCCTTGGGGGAAACCCCATGTGGGATCAACAACTATTGTCCTGGCCAACCATAAGAATTGTGCTTGTCTTCTTTTAAACATTCAAACATTCAAGATCAAACATCAAAACATTGTGTCTTTTGTGTCTTCAAGTGTATGCAAAACATTTTTTCTTTGGAGTCATTTTGAGTCTAAACACTTGCAAACATTGAATCCTCATCAACATTGTGTCCTCTTGTCATGAATAATAGTCAAAAATTTAGATTTGGTCACAACAACAACTTTACAAAATTGGAAAAATTGCACTCAGTTTCTGGAAACGCATCTGTGCAATGTTTAAATGTGTATGTGTCATTTAATCGCGTCTGTGTAGGACAGAAAAGTGTATGTGTTATCACAAGCAAAGATGCATTCACAAAATCTCAGAAATGTGTCTGTGTGGTGTTCAAAAATGTGTGTTGGGAAAACACATCTGTGTTTAGTATTGGAAAAAACTCATAGTCCAACAAACAAGAGCGATCAGTTTCAGACTTATTGAGCTTCCTAAGTTATTTCTTTAGGTTTTCATCTAGCATTCAACCTATTTTTGGGTCTCACAAAGTCCATCATTGCTTTACACCTTGCATTACATTCACATTTGTTTAAACTTGAGTCAAAAGGTCACTTGCTTGTCCTCATCTTACTTTGTCAACACACTACATACAACAACATTTTGCTAAGTGGTCCCTCATCAAGGTCTATCACCTTTGGGTCTCATTTGGTCTTACTTAGAGTCAAGGTCAACTTACCTCATCAAGAGAAACTATCATCTCTTTGGAAGTCACACCTACTCTACCACAAACATACTTGGTCTTACACTTTGGACATTGCAAGTACACTTCAAATTCATTTACATTCCATCCAACTCTTGGTCTTCCATACTATTTCCATTTTCATCTAGTCAAGCACACATCTTGGTCAAGACCTAGTTCATGGTTGAAAGCCATTCCCAAAAATCTAGGGGAGAAGCTAAAGAGGCTCAAGAGTCCGCAAACATGAGTGTCTATGAGTATGACAATGTTATCTTCTTCAATTCTGATCATACCATATTACCTGACATGGACACTTATAGAAACACTCAAAATGTTGAGAACATGGATAATACGAACAACAATGATACACACAATGACAATGTGGACAACATTTTAGTACATTCAACAGAAGTGGAAGACTCCATCATGGATCCCCATTTTAATATATTGGTTGAGGAAATCATGAGAAGAGATAGACAATATTTCTTACAAGTGATGGCACAAAGTGGAGCTAAAATACCTCATGATTTTGACATGTCTCAAATAGTGGAAAATCGACCTATGCAAGAAACTCAATTCAACATGGATCAAAGGAGACCTAATAGTGGAGGTACTAGAGGACCATGTTTCATGCCTAAGTCACCATCATCTTTGTTTCAAAAACCTGAGGTCCCAAATACACATGGTCAAGCTTATGATACTCATGAAAGAACATCTCATGAACAACTTCGTCTACACAGACCCTTATGGAAGTCTTATGTAGATAAATACACTCAATTACATACCAATACTAAGGACCAACCTAAAAAACAATTGGATATCCAGAGGCTTTCTCAAAATCTGGACACAAGGAAACCCCGCGTCAAATTTGGGGGCAACACACTAGAAAAAACTCATGACATGCCTATAGAATATGATATACATGGACAAAGCAAATATTTCATTCCTCATTATGACTCTATACCAGGTGGTTCCTATACGTAGCGTCATTATAGACCTCCTCCATATGAACATGTTTATGATCAATACCATCCATACATGCAGTATGCTCCTCCTCCATCCGATGGCTCGGGCATGGGATATGATCCAAGAAGTCGGTCTCCACCTAAGAACAATCTGGAACAGCAAATAAAGGACTTACAAAAGAAAATGGAGGACATAAATACACCAAAGCCAACTTACACAATGAGAGACATATGTCCCTATCCATTTGACAAAAGCATTCCAATGCCTCCTTTTCCTACACATTTTGTGACACCAAAGTTTGATAAGTACAGAGGCAAAGGAGACCCTAAGGCACATATAAGACAATTTTTCATAGCTTGCATTGAGGTAGCATCAAAAGAAATGTACTTGATGAGATTGTTCCCACAAAGCTTAGGTGATCAAGCTATGGAATGGTTCTCCCAAATTCCACCTGGAATTAAGTCATGGGGTGAATTAGTAGAGGCATTCATACAACATTTCTCATATAACATAGAGACAGATATATCAGTCACCACTTTGTGCAACACCAAGCAAAAGGATAGGGAGTCATTTTCATCATTCTTACAAAGATGGAGGAATTTAGCCAGTAGATGCTCTCGTGAAATTCCACAAAAACAAATGGTAGAGATGTTCACACAGAATGTCCACAGCGAAATTGGTTATGATTTAAGGAAATCTTGCGTGTCCACTTTTAAGGATGTCACTGAGAAAGGATTAGGGAAAGAGAAGGTCTTAATTGAACAAGGAGTAATTAAGATATTCAAAGAAAACAAAGAGGACTTTAAAGGAAAAGACAAGCCACGATTTTGGAACAAAAACAAGAACACAGTAAATGATGGTTTTGTCGATGCTAACACAATAAGACCCAAAATCATTCTTTCTGGATCAAGTTCTACAAACAACCAAGTGAATACTCAAACAACTTCAAAACCATGAAGAAAATATACCCCATTGGGAGAACCACTTGAATCAGCTTTCAAGAAGCTAGTGGCAAACAAGATAATAACAATTCCAGATAATCCTCAATATGAACCAAAGGTCAAACCAAATTGGTGGAATGATGTTGAATACTGTGAGTATCACAAGAGCAAGGGACATAAATCAAGAAACTGTCATCGACTAAAAAACATCATACAAGATCTTATTGATAGAGGTGACATTGAGATCGAAGGACATTCATCCAATCAAGAACATGAGATGTTTAAGGAACCATTCCCTAAACATGATAAGGGAAAAGCCAAAGCCACAGATGAGCAAACCACCTATACCAGAGCATCCTATAACTATGATTCAACTATTAATCACATTTCGATGGACAATTATGTCTCTACCATTATCATAAAGGACAAAACGCTTGAAAATTCTACCCAAAGACCCAAAGTTGTCCTAAAAGGCATTGGATCTTCTTTTGAATCTACCTCTGAATGTAATGTCACAACTCATCAAGGTAAAGTCACCCTGCAAGGTGCTTCGGATAAAACCACCACTTCCTCAACAACCAAACCTAAGTACGACTTAGGAGAACAGTTAGGAAGGACACTAGCACTTATCTCCATCCTTGAGATTTTATACATATCCCCCACACATAAATCCATCCTTGATAGAACTTTGAGAGAAACTTTTATCGCCACTGATCTGAACGTGGACCAATTTCAAGCCATGGTGGGATACCTTCCGTTCCACACTCCCTTACATTCACTGAATCTGATGACACATCTGTAAGCCAACCGCATAATGCACCTTTACACATTGAAGCCTTCATACATAAACATCAAATAAAACGAGTCCTGATAGATGGAGGAGATGGTCTCAATATATGTACTTTGAACACAATAATACAATTGGGATATTCAGATTAAGTTGTGAATGCTACAAACAAAATCACCATCAAGGTATATGATGACTAAGAGCGTTCATCCAAAGGCACAATCACCTTACCTCTGAGAGTTGGACTAGTTACAAAGGATGTGGTTTGTCAAGTCCTAGACCTGGATCTCACATACAACATATTGCTAGGACGTCCATGGATTCATGAGATGAGAGCAGTTCCATCTACATACCATCAATGCATTAAGTTTCCTCATAATGGAGTTGAAGTAACAGTTAATGGTGATCCTAATCCATTTATATAATGCAATAACTTGAGGCCAAAAGCCGAGACAATAATTCCAATTAAGAGAGAGGCTATCCCATCTTCTGCATATATTGACCCTGAATCATTAAAACCTTCAACATCAAAGCAAGGAGATCTTAAAGGGAAATATCGGGACAAAGGCATGGGTGAATACACTTTAAATCAAACCATGTGCTTGCGGCAAGTTATGAGTTCACCTAAAGAATATGGACGACCACATCCTTCTAAACGGGTATCAATCATTACACTAAAATGGGATCCTACTATATTCCAAAAGTGGGGTGAAATGGAAGAAGAAGACTTATACAAAATGCTTTACAAAGACCCTGAAGATGGTACACAAGATCACGTCAAGATACCATGTGAAAAATATGGCAAAGGATTCAAGATCCTACAAAAGTTTGAGTCTGATGGTAAAAGTCCTCTTGGTTGAAGAAAACAAGGTATCACTCAACCTTTGCAACCAGAATTGACATTTAAAAATCAGCACTCGAAAGGGCTTGGTTTCATCTCTTCCAGGATAAACACTTGAAACTCAGAAGAAGCATTGCAAATCATGATTTCTAATGATCAACAAGAGAGACGCTATTCCACTGACTCTAATGGATGGGAATGGGGTTCGGACAAATCATCCAGTGACTATGAACTCACCGAGACATTCAAAGAACCAGGTGAACCCACAAAAGAAGAGGAAATTCATAGAAAATTCAGAGTTGGTCAATAAATAACCCTTGAGGATCCCACACAGTCTTTATCTTTAGGTTCTAGGTCGAAATCACGACGGATGAGGACACCAGTTCTAGAATGCACTTTTAGTGATGACAACTCGGACTCGTTCATGATCAAGACAGATGAGGAGAGTGCCAACAGTGTCCTCAACAACTACCTTGACATATCTGAATATAACTGTATCTACACCCTAACACCCGCTAACTTCAAAAACATTGAAGGCCTTCCCCTTGTTCACCACCAACTTATTGGTTGGGGCCATGAAGGACCTGCACAATTCAACACATTCCAAAATGATGAAGCCTTTATCGACTACCTAGGCATACGAGATGATCTTCCACTTGGGTACCATAAGGCAGGATACACTATAGAACTCAATAGTGTGGCATATTTTGGTGAGGGTGTTGGCCCTTCTAGTCGCAAAAATGTAAAAATAAAAACAAATCATGGGTTTTACGGTGAAAACCACATTGTGGCACTATCTGACCCCAAAAAAGTAAAATGAAAGGATGTATCTGAGGGTGAAAACCTCTATGAGGTGCCCAAAGATGGAAGGCTCGACATTCTCCCAGTATCATATGAAGAAAAATCATCCATGTTAGTAGAGGAGACCATCAAAATAAACATTGGTACAAAAGAAATTCCACACAACATGCTCTTGGCACAATCTCTGACAGAGAGAGAAAGACCGAAGTTCATAAGTTTCTTAACAGAGCGACAAATAAATTTTGCATGTTCCTATGCCGATATGCCTGGATAGATCTGGATTTAGTAATGCATCATTTGATAGTTAAACTGGGGGCAAAGCCAGTGAAACAGAAATTAGGAAAGATGCATCCATAAGTGGCATTATTAGTCAAGGCAGAGCTTGAAAAATTGTTGGACGTTAGATTCATATGCCCAATTGATTATCTTGAATGGATCTCCAACCTAGTACCAATCAGTAAGCTAGATCGTAGCATCAGAATATGCACAGATTTCAAAGACATTAACAAAGCTTGTCCTAAGGATGATTTTCCATTGCCAAACATCGATTTGATCGTAGTCCTCACAAAAGGTCATGCGATGTTATCTTTGATGGACAGGTTCTCTGGCTACAATCAAATAAAAATCGCATCCAAGGATCAGCACAAAACAACATTTACTTGTCCCTGGGGAACTTTCTGCTAGAATGTCATCTCCTTTGGGCTAAAGAATGCAGGTGCTACATACAAACGAGCCATGACTACTATCTTTCATAATCTCATGCATGTAACTATAGAACATTATGTTGATGACCTCTTGGGAAATCAATAGACACAGATACACATTTGGACATCCTTTCAGTCATTTTTGATCGGTTGGAAAAATACAAAGTAAGACTAAACCCCAAGAAATGTGTCTTTGGAGTAACCTCTGGGAATCTCCTGGGATTCATTGTTTCAAAAAGAGGAATCGAAGCTGATCCAACAAAAGTTAAAGCAATCCTAGAAATGCCACCACCAAGAAATATCAATCAACTTCGATCTTTACAAGGAAGACTCCAGTCCATACGAAGATTCATAGCACAACTTGCAAATAAATGTCATCCTTTTCAACAATTGCTACACAAAAACATCAAATTCAAATGGGATGATAACTGTCAACATGCTTTTCAAATACTCAAAAATTATCTTCTGAATCCACCAGTCTTGATGCCACCAGTCCCAAAACAACCCCTGTTACTCTACATATCAACTACATCAACAACACTGGGGGCACTCTTAGCACAACAAGATGTTGAGGGCAAAGAAAAGGCAGTCTATTACATCAGTCGTACTTTGGTTGGTTATGAGATAAACTACACACCAATTGACCATGAGTGTCTCACTGTGGTTTTTGCTTTGCAGAAATTATGCCATTATGTGCTAACTCATAAAACTAAGCTGGTCGCAAGGATTGATCCATTGAAGTATCTTCTCAAAAAGGTGACGCTTACTGGCAGACTAGCCAAATGGGTAATGCTCTTGAGTGAATTCGACATTGAATATGTGGACAAAAAGGCCATAAAGGGACAAGCTATCGCATAACAATTAGCAGATGCACCCATGATAGATGATGCTCCTCTAACTTCAGATTTTCCAGATGAATCCATCTTGACAGTATCACACACAAAGCCTTGGCAGTCTTACTTTGACGACTCATACACACAACATGGTGTAGGAGTTGCCATCCTTTTTATCACACCTCAAGGGGATTCCATTCCCAAATCATATCGATTGTCATTTCCTTGCACTAATAACATAGTAGAATATGAGGCATTAACAACTAGATTACGGATTGCAGTTTAGTGGAAGATCCAGGAACTTCATGTTTTTGGGGACTCTAAACTAGTAATTCGTCAATCAACCGATGACTACCAAACAAAGGATGAAAAATTAATGCCTTACAAAAAAATGGTAGATGACTTCAAACAATATTTCATAAATATAACCTTTGAACAGATACCAAGAGAGCAGAATCGAACCACAAATGCCATGGCTACTATTGCCTCGTTGATCGATCTATCGCAGAATGAAACCCACTATGAGTTCTTGGTGGATAACCTGTTGGTTCCCTCATATGAGATCACTCCGACTGAGATGACATGTGTTGTTGGTCCTGATTCCCAGTTATACGGTTCTATTTTCACATACCTTTGTAACAACACTCTTCCTCCTGACTTATCCAACAACCAACGTCACACTTTCATTCACCAATCTTCCTGATACCTCATTTTAGTCGATATCTTATACCATCAAGGACTAGATGGAACTCTCCTTAGATGTTTAGAAAGGGACGAAGCTCAGATTGCGTTACGCAAAGTTCATGAAGGAATATGTGGTCCACATTCTAGTGGTCCTACCTTAGCCAAGAAACTCATCAGGACTAGATATTACTGGCCCAATATGGAAAAAGACTCATATCAGTTTGTCAAGAAATGTAAGCAATGTCAAAGTCATGGAGACCTTATTCATGCGCCAACACAAGAACTTCAACAAATTGCGGCTCCTTGGCCCTTTTGCTAGTGGGGACTCAATCATTCACCCTCCTTCTTCCAATGGCCACAAATTCATTATCACTGCCACAGATTATTTCACAAAATGGATTGAAGTCGTGCCTCTTACACAAGTCACTAGAAAATAGATTGCTACATTCATTCTTAACTATATCATTTTTCGGTACGGTATTCCTCTTTCTATCATCACTGATAACGGACGTCCCTTCAAAAACTAGGATGTTCGTGAACTTTTTGATCGCTTCCATATTACCCATCATTTCTCCACTCCCTATTACCCCCAAGGTAATGGTCAAGCTGAGGCGTCTACTAAAACTATTCTTAAAATCCTCAAAAAGATAGTTGATGATGTTGACCGAAATTGGCATATCCAACTCAATCCTGCACTTTGGGCTTATCGCACAAGTGTTCACACCCTTATAGAAGCCACACCTTATTCACTTGTCTATGGCGCTGAAGCTATCTTGCCTATTGAGGTCGAGCTACCATCTTTATGAGTCTCTTTGTAAAACATTATCAATGATGAAGACTACAGGGTCTCTCGCTTACAAGAACTAGAACTATTGGATGAACGAAGACAAACTGTTTTAATCATCTCAAGGCTTATCAACAACGAATGAGTCACAATTACAATCACAAGGTAAAGCCTCTCACATTTGAGGTAGGTGACATGGTTCCCAAAGAAAATCCTAAAAATCAACAAGACAAAGAAAAGAAGGGAAAGTTCGAACCAAATTGGCTTGGTCCTTACATCATCACAACAGCCTATGGATCCAGTGCATATCAGCTCTCAACCCCAGAGGGCGAACCTTTGGAGGATCCTATCAACAACATGCACCTTTGTAGGTTTTACACATAGCTCTTTCGAGTATCCTAATGCAAAAAAAAAAAAAAAAAATCCAAAAAAAAGTAAAGAGAAATAAATTCGTCCAACGGTGAAAACCACTTCGATGGCGCCCTGGGCAAGTACCATGGTGAAAACTGGGTTACCAGCACCATGTGTAGAGACATTTCTCCTCCCTCCTTGAGGATTGAATCTCATCCTTTCACTTTGCACACACTCATAGCCTATCCATCCATAATAAACTTACCCGTTCCCATCATGGCTTGTTATTAATCTACCTCAGATTAGTTAGCCTTTCATAATAATTCCTCCCCTTTCCATCCATAATAAATCAGCTCCTATCCATGGCTAAGGCAAATCCCAAGTCTAGTAATGGGTGTGGAACTAAGAGCATCACACATTCTGAGGAGTACAGTTTCTTCCAGTTTTCTTCAAACTATCCGCACACAATCCACAATAAAGAAGCACTTGCATCACAGATCCACAATAAAATTATGCTTTCTCCACAATAAAGTATCAGTGTCATGGATTTCGTTAGTTCAGATGAGACACAGCAACAAAAGGCCTCAACAAATCAAATATTTCAATAGACTCAGACAACATTATGGTTCAATGCTATCTATCCTTTTGTGAAAGTAAACATTGTGACCACAATCAAATAGACTTATACAAGTGACAAGAGACACTAACTTGAGGACTACAGTGGATGTTGGTGTCGAGTCTTGGTTTTCATTTTAATTTTATCTATTGGTGCCATGTGTTTTAGCTTTCCTGGGATGTCTCTGACTAGAGATTTTATCTCCAGGATGTCTTTGACTAGAAGGGTGAGGATGGGGTATCGTCACCTATTTTTTCTTTGTTATCTGTGGATTGTCTCTTAATAATGCTATGAGTTGTCCAAGGATATGAGGACACTTTGAGTCTAGTGTGAACTGGGGCATTCTTTGTTTGCGACTGTCTGATATCCATGCAAACGGGTACAATGACTTTCTGGATCGAACCTATACCTGGATTGTCATAACCTATTTGCCATAATAAAGCTCAATGATGATAATAGCACAAGAAGCTCTTTCACTTCCATATCTTTTATCTTCCATCCCCCTTTCTTGATTGACCTACATTGTCCTTCTTGAGTCCGTGTAGCCTGCTATCACATGACTGAGTATAATGACACACCAAAAATATTTGTATTTCATGTAGTTTGCACCTGCATTACCACATATTAGCATTTCATACATACATATAGATATAACAATTACATCGCATCCTGCACACAACACATGTTAGCACATTTTACATTCTCATCATGTAATTATTTATTTATATTATCATATTCACCTGCATTTGATACATTCACATTTGCATTTGCATAACATTTAAATACATAAAAGAACAAAAAAAAATATTGCATTTCATCATGTACATATTTCCATCTATATCATATACATCACATAGAACATGCATCACATAGGTACACATACATATAGTTGCCGCAAAGATGAATCATCTCATATATATATATATATGGCTACAAAATCACCCGAAGGTGTCTACATCATCATACAAAAATGGTACAACACTGATACATAGGGATCCCTCTAAGGCTATGATGAACTCCCTCCCTTAGAGCCAACTGGTCTTGATGGAGTCTGAGCCCTGGAAGGACCTACCTCAGGATCATCTCTCCTGCCCCCTCTATCTAGTAGTGGTGGAGGACCCATGACCCCACTACTAGACACCTATCTCCTATCTCTCCATCCAGAAGTCGTCATCATCCGCGATGGTCTCCGGAAGCTCCTAGCCCGTTGATCTGGTGGCACCACTCCATAGTACAAGTCTCACCAGTAGGCTATCTCCTCCCCTTCCCCGCAGAACATAAGCATATCTGGCCCCTGTCTATCAACTGGCTCTTAATAACATACGATGTGCGACCAATCCAATACCTGCTCCTGAATACATATGGTAGCTACACTGCATCATCCTCCTAGTCCTCGCAGTCTAAGTAAGGCCTCCATAATACACTGTCTATCTCATTGATCACCCTGCGCCAATACTCTAGCCTCCCAATCTGTGGCTGAGAAGTAATCATATCATACAAGTGTCCATAGTTGTGCCCATGTCCCATGCCTCTAAAGTGTATTAGTTGTGTAACCAGTAGATGCTCATATGCCCATACCTGCAACAGTGTCACTCTGCATCCCAATCATGTTGATTCGTGATATACAAACTGATGAACCTCATAGTACAAGTGTGCCAGCAAACATGACCCCCATGCAAACCTGGTGTGCTCAGTCACCAAAGTCTCTAGAGTCCTCCCCCATCCCATAGCCAACCCTCGTGTCGCCCTGTCCGGATAGAGGAACCCACTGATCACTCCTGCCAACACCGCTGGTAGTGAAAATCCTTTCTGTGTCATGGTGTCCCAAACCACATGTCCAACCCTCATCTCTAGTCTTGGATCCTCAAACACTCATCTCAGTGCATCCCTGTCTTCCTCTTGATCATAAGGAACTAAATCCCCAACGATCGGTATCCACAGTATCCTGTATACATCCTATAAGGTGACTGTCATCTCACCCATCGACAAATGAAATGTACATGTCTCTAAGTGCCATCTCTCAGCTAATGAAGTCATCAAACCCATGTTCGCCTGAAACTTAGGCACATACATAATATATCGCAAGCCCATAGCCTCAACTACTGCTCTATCCTCGAGTGGCAACTCTGGTTGTAAACTCTGAGTCGAAGGGAATCTCTCCCATGACTCCAACATAGGTAGGTCCTCTTGGAGTCAAGCAAGTCAACTGTGTCAATCCTAGTGGTACTCGCCGTTCATCACAAAGTGTTATTTTTTATCCTAGTGCTTATATCTATCATATAACACTCTATCCTAGTGGTACTCCCTATTCATCACAAAGTGCTACTTTTTATCCTAGTGCTTATATCTATCATATGGTACTCTATCCTAGTAGTACTCCCTGTTCATCACAAAGTGTTGCTTGTATCTTTTAGGGAACCTACTTGAGTGTATCCTCTTGAGTAGTTTATCCAATTGGCAACGTATGTTCCATCACAGAATTTTCAATTTCAGCCTAATCCAAATTGGCAATGTATGTTCTATCACATAATTGTCAATTTCTATGGTACTCCCTATTCATCACAAAGGGCCTTGCTCTATCCTATCCTAGAGCTCTCCTTGAGTGTATCCCCTTAAGTAGTTTCCTGATTGGCAACATATGTTCTATCATAGAATTGTCAATCCTAGCCCTATTTGTTATATTAGTCTTCCCTAGAGGACCTGCTTGAGTGTATCCTCTCAACAACTTATCCAATCGACAACGTATGTTTATCAC
This sequence comes from Cryptomeria japonica, assembly GCF_030272615.1. NCBI lineage: Eukaryota > Viridiplantae > Streptophyta > Pinopsida > Cupressales > Cupressaceae > Cryptomeria > Cryptomeria japonica. Next base: position 25,177,084 of record NC_081409.1, read on the forward strand.
AGAACTGTTGATTTGACCTTGAAGACATAAATGCACATTCATGACACAAACATGCTTTCATACTTCATAAACGCGTATGCTCTGCATAGACGCGCCTAAAACACACCGACATGCCTCTATTCAGCACAGACGCGTCTGCCCTACATAAACGTGCCTGTATTTCATAGATGCGCTCACATTGCACACATACGCTACTGAAATGATAAATGCATCTAGCACCAACACAGACGCATCTAGCCTACCCAGACACGCATGGCACCAACGTAGACATGCCTTAGCGTTTTTTACCCTGCTGGACATTTTTTTGCAATCTACCTAATATGCATTTATTGCACTACCTGACATACATTTATGACAACAATTAATGCAACAAGGTACAAGGAGGTTTTGTGGTACTCACTGGCTCTCTTGCATCTGCTGGCCTCTGATATTGCCGAACACATTCGAATCTGTGCACCAATACCATCGCTCCTGACTGTTAACTGCTCTCTGCTCTCTCTGCACTCTGATCTCTTAGGTGTGTGGATGAAAATGAGGAAGTTTTCCCTCGTAGTCTATCTTATATACTACCTTAGCCCTAGTCTCTCGAGTTAGTCTTCTTTATTCCATGACTCTGTCACTCTATCCTATCTTGTCAGTCGTTTCTAGCCTTTCTTTCTTATCGAGAGATTGTCTGCGATCTTTTTGGACATATTCATCCAATCTCTTGAGGGGGCATACCATTCCCATCTTGGGCCAACTTTGTATTAGTTCATCTTATCTTCTTTGAAACAACACAACAAGCTGCATTGTCTCAAAGAGGGGCAGAATGTAGACACCTAAAATTGTCCTGTCTAATTAAATAAATATTTTTATTTATTTAATTATTTTAGCCTAATTCTTCTATTAATTAAATAAATCTTTATTTATTTAATTAATTCATTTACCATCTTCTAGCCTTATTTCTCATTTAAATAAATACTTTTATTTATTTAAATTATCTTTTTTCTTAAATTAAATAAATACTTTTATTTATTTAATTGATCCCACTTCCTCTATTAATTAAATGAATCTTTATTTATTTAATTAATTCATTAGCCATTTCTACCCATGACACATGTCATTCATCTCTTAATTCCTACACTACCTACCCTCTCATTATTTTCTTATTTCCTCAACCTACCCTTCAATCCTAGCCGACCATTTATCTTTTACACCTCTTAATCTTATCCCTCCAGTTATTATAGTGTCTTCTATATAAGAGGATACTCTCTTTCATTATGAACACTATTCAACTACTAGCACTCCCAAGCATTCTAGCCTTCCAACTTTCATATGCGATCTAGTGATCAACCACATTTCCATTCTTTGTTGAACTCTTGTGCACACATAAAATCTGAGAGCAAATATATCAAGCAAGATCAATGGGGATAGGAAGAATGGAGATCCAAACCCTATGGGAAATGTGATGGTATAATCTTTATGATTTGTTGATTTACATTGTCTTAGGTAATCTTCATATGTTATCGTGGTTCTTTGTTGTTGTTAGGCTAGGGTTTTGTGGTTGAATCTATTCAGTCTTTCAATATAGTTGTTTCTATTTTTACCATAAACATTAGTAAATGTCTAAATTTTAAATATCTTTTGGTGTGTTAACATAGGAGCTTCAACAATTTTATGTTATTGTTTATATGACTGCATGCATAAATTTGCTACAAATGTAATTTATGTTTATTCTTGTTCAAACCATGTGAGAACATCATCTCTATTTGGTTCTACTATATTATAATAATGTGTTAATTATCTAACCTCATTTCATTATTTTTGTACACAAATGATTAGGAATAATTGAAGTTTCTTCCTATTAATGGTGCATAATGACTATAATAGTGTGCTACTTCTGCAATCCAATATCCATAAATATCTACTATACAATTTCAACTATCAAAACACTAGTGAGAATCATATGTCATGGGGTTAAGCACATTGTAGATCCTAAAAAATGCTACATGAAGTTCGCATAATTCTAAACTAATTTATTAAACATGCTACAATTGTCATTTACAACAACTAATAATCAATTATAAAGGTGCTTTATTGAGTAATCACTTGGTTATCAATAATTATTAATATAGTCATTATTACAATTCTCATTCTACTAATACAACATTAAAAAATAAAACAAAATTTATTGTTACAATATCTAAAAAAATAAATACCATACATTTATATGACCCATATAAATGTATATTGTGAGTGCTAAATCAATACCTATTTGTAAACCCTAAAGTTCTAACCACTAACTCTACATCTACAAAATCATTCAACAAACAATCAATCTATGATAACTATAAATGCATGCAAATAACATAAAGTAAACAAGTATGCATTCATATGCGAGATAGAATTGTCCCCATTGTTCTCCTATCATTCATGCACTTGTATTTGATGTTTTTTGCTCTCAGATTCATATAGTGCAAGGTCAAAGAGGAATGGATGTGGTTGTGATGTTGTAAGGCTATTATTGTGATGATGTATGCTCTACCTAGATTTTGGCAGAGTATAGTTAGGCTCAAGTCATGTGATTATAGAATGAGAGGAGGAAGCCTCTTTTTATAGAGATCATTCTAAAAATAGAGGTTTTAGATTAAGAGTTAAAATTGTGAATGGTCAGGATCACATAGATGATAGATAATCAATAAGATTTGAGGGTAGTTCAAGATGAAGGGAGGAGATTAAGAGGTGGAAAGGTGACAAATAATAATGAATAAGATTAAAAGGTCAATTTGAAATGGAGGGAAATGATTAAGCAGTGCGTTGACTTTGGAGAAAACACAAAGTGAATGAAAATGAGATTGACACTTGTCACATGCCTACGAATTTGGATTATAATCCATGTGAACAAGTTGGGGGCTAAGATTAAAGAGGAAAAAGGTAATGAATTAATTAAATAAAATTAAAGTACTTTTTTAATTATTAAAGGAAAGGGCACGAATAATTAAATGAATAAGATATTTATTTAATTTAGGAAGGAGGTGAGATTAAATAAATAATAAATATCTATTTAAATTAGAAAGAAGAGAATGAATGAATTAAATAAATTAAAATATTTATTTCATTAATAGTGGAAGTAGCTAATGAATTAATTAAATGAATGAAAATTTATTAATTTAATTAAAAGAGGATATGTACGAAAAAATAATTAAATAAATAATTAAAAAAATTAATTAAATAAGGTCATTTTTACGTGTCTACATTTTGCCCCTCTTTGAGACAATGCAATTTATCGCATTATTTCAAAGAAGATTAAAACATAGTGGGTAGAAAAGGCAAAAGGACTAGAAACATGATGCCTCATTCATGGGAAAGATTAGGAAAGATGACGAGTTAGTAGAATGATGCCTCCTTGAGAGGACAGGTGGTTTAGGAGAACACATATGTGGTCTCGAAAGGAAAGATATGGGATAAGGCTAGAAGCAAATGGATAAGGAGATGATAAATCGATGACCATAAAAGTAGTTATGGATGAGAGTGGATATGGGAGATAGTGAGGATGATAGTGATGGAATCTTGTCCTTAATATAGTGCTATATCATCATCGAGTTTATTATGGCAAGTGGATGCAAGAATCTAGATATGATAAAACCTAGATGACTCACATACCCTTTACAAGTAGTCATAAAACAAACCACAAAGAACAATCAAATGATAAAAATCACGATCCATCCTCACTTCTCTAATCATTTGTGAATATTCTTAAGTAGCATAGGAAAATGATACAATATAAATCAAATAAAAGATAAGACTCACTTGACCAAACAAGTCAACATCCATTTAGATCTTCTTACCAAAGTTAAGTGTTCTTAATAGTATGATAATGATGGTGTCTGGTTTCAGGAATGAAGCATCTCGTATAAGACAAATGATAGTTCATAAAGATTGCTAATGTTGATTAGATGATTGATCAATTGGGTTGTAAGCTTAGCTTGGTAGTTTGTCTGTTGATTCTTGATTTGTTAAGCTCAGTGTTTTGTGCAATGTTTTGATTGTGCTTATTCAAAATGTCAGTGTCTTAGAAAGAGAATTTATCATGGATTTTGGATTTTTGGATTTTTTTATTTTTTAATTTTATTTTTTTTGGATTTTAATTTTTAAACTTTTGGATTTGAAAAAAAAAAATTGGATTTTTAAGAGTTTTTTTCTTTGTATTTTTAAGTTTTTTTTAAAAAAATTTTTTTAAAAAAAATTAATAGGTAAATAGCTGGAGAGGGTTAGCTCCCATTATTTTAAAATAAAAAACATACATAGTACTCTTCTAATAGCCATATATGGCCAAACCCCAACTATTCAATATCTATACTACCGCAAATTTATATCCCACGTCTAAAACTATATATCTTCCTACAAGAGATGATATATTTGCAAAATCTCACTTATACTATACCATCTATGTCTTAGATATATTCTCTGAATACAAAATAAGAATACAAATACAAACTACTAGATTTAGCTACACACATGGATAAACATGTATAAACACAAAATACTCATCTTGACAACCCTTAATCATCATCTTTGGACTCTTCCAACTTTGTTTTTGCATCACCAATTTAAATACCCAGGGTCTATTGCTCCATTGTGAGGCAGTATAAAATAGGGTATTCTTGGCCACAATTAGAATGAACAGGTTCCTGAACTTTGTTCATGAAGGCCTTCAGCTCATCCTCCATGTAGACGTTGTCGAATGTCACCTGTAATGCCCACCAAAATACCCTAGAGAAAATTAAGCTATCTAGCTCACTGAAGGTGACAATAACTTTATTTTTTAAATCTTAGAAACATCTATCGCAGCATTCAAACCTCAAACAAGCAATGCAAACAACAAACAATGATATGCATTAAATGAGCATTCATAATAGATTGTCTTTCATAGAATTTAAATCGCAAGCGGAATAACCATGACAACATGTTGTTGCTAGCTCCCTAGGGTATCTTAACGTCATTACTTACATTACAAAATCAACCTTCATTTGTATTCACTTTAACCATTACATCATAAATAAAAAATAAATGTAACTCAAGAGCATCCAACCATTGGCAAATACCACTAATCTAATTTCCACTAACATACTCATATGCAATTTACATATTACATTGTACCTAGCGTGATAATATCCTACCTTTACATTGTTGCATTCCTAAAGTATCTTTTCTCATCTATATATGAAAATGCATACACGTTATTAATCCTTATATAGTTAATGAACTCTCTCCTATATGACATGCATCTAACAGCCCATTTAACCACATGATCTCCAGTGTAAGATTAAGACCTTACGCTTAAATTTTCCTTTTATTTTAAACATACATTTAATCCAAACTACAATGCTCTATTTCCAATGATACCATTTCCTTAATATGAGATTCAAGTGTATAATACAAGTACTAAATGTCATTCCTATTCTTCCTTAAGTATGCATATAATTAATCTACCATGCATCAATGATCAATACTTAAGTTTAGCATGATTAGCATCCATAATGCTCCCAATAAGTCTAACCATTACTTGAAATCCTTATCCATTCAGTTGACAAATTCTTTATCAACACAACATTCACACAACAATAAATCCAAATGCACTTTAACCATTAAGTATTTCTAATATATTACAAGAGGTTCATCTATCACCTTTCACTATTATTCAGCATCAATTCTTTTCCTAATAGCAAGATGGAACATTTATCCCTACTATCTACTTATATGAATACATCATCCTTCTTACATCAATGAGAATAACAATGGAGTGACACATTATACATCTTATTTCCAATTTACACAAATCTGCTACAATAAATCCAAATGCCATCAAGATAAGTTCCATCCACACAAGAGAGAAGTACATCCAAAGACAAGGGAAAAACCCCAAAGGTAAAAAGCACCAACCACCTGACCAATGTGGAACCTACAAGGAACCACCCCTCGTGCTAGGAGATGATGCTAGGTCCCAATGCTCACTCTACATCTAAGGTTGACACTTCATACCAAGGACTAGACCATCGCATAGACTTTCATGCATGAACAAACACAAACAACACAATAAGGAAACTCCTAGAGGCTATCAATTCAAACAAGGCAAAAATGCAAATGCAACCAATAACAAGGGGACAAATGTAGGAGTCGAGTGTCATCACATGTCATCCACATAACATAACAATAAGGCACTGGGCTGATGGACGTGTGGAGCCATCTCAACCTATGAGAGACTAAGGGAGATTAGGTTACCATCTTCACGACCTTCTCATGCCTATCCTAAAACATCCTCCCTAGGACTAGGCCATGAGGCTAAATCAAATTATTATCTTATTAATTTGCTAACTACCCATCCCATATTAATTTTAGGTTATCACTTGTTTTACCGTGCAAGGAAAACCTCCTTGTGCCCTGGCGGTCTAGACTTCATGCATCCTTACAAGGAACCTCATGAGAGTCTATCTCTTGTGACCCTGGTCATGACAAGGAAGCCCACTCCCCCTATCATGGACCCATACAAAAGTAACATGCTCAAGAGATCCTAAAAGCAAGTATGCAACCTCAAAAAGAGATTCATATCATGCAACCCAAAAATTCCACATGCACATATACATGAGCAAGAAGCATGAAACAAGACTACAACAATAAGGAGAGTAAGCAAGGGGACCTCTTGGAAAATAATCATAAAACAAGGGCAAATAAACAAGAATACAAAGACATAATACAAATCACAACAAGGCCACACACTTGCTGGTTTTAACAACAACTAGATGCAACCTTCTCTCATGCAATATCCACATGAGAGGAATCCAATAGCACTAAAATACGAAGATCAAGAGCCCATAAAATGTTCCAAAACCATAAAATTGAGCATAGGCAAATCTAAAACACAAAAATACATCATAACCTAGCCTCTAGTACAAAAAATGATTGAGAGAAACAAATTAAAATAAGCAAAGAAAAATACCGGAAAACTCCAAATACATAGGCGTAGTGTTTTAGTCATAACTTACAAACCCGGATCGCCCACTTTATGATGTTTACACAAAATTTAAAATACTTTAAGTTGACAAAACCCAATAAATATCGTGAAAACCCAGTTGACAATTTTTTAGAAACGTTAAACACAAAGTTGCAGACCTATACATAAGAACAACAAATATGGGCAAGAACATCATCTAAAACACTAAATATCAACAAAATGCAACCTCTTGTATAAGAGAATTCCCATAAAAACTGAGAGAGTATCATCAAATAGCACCAAATACTAAGACTGGGCTAAACACCGTTTGTAGATAAAAAGATAGCACATGTACCTTCTAAGACAACGCTCCCATGGCTAAGGACAACGTTTCTACAGTAGGTGACAGTGCTTCCACACTATGGTTAGCGCCTGTACATGTCCAGGATAGTGATTTCACTGCCCCAGACAACACATTTACAGAAAAGGGTCAACGTCTGTGCTTAAAGACAACGGTTCCGAAAAAGACAATGCTTTCACAACTTCGACTGGAAAATTTTGACTTTAAAATTAAAATACAAAACTCAGTCAAATCACTTTGAATAAACTATGACAAGCACATCACTCATAAATAAACGGATTTAACAAAGGTTGAGTGTGGAAGGAGAGATCCTGAAACAACCACTCCCAAAACTCTTTAGAAAATTCACTAAAAACTCATTCAATAGCTTTCAAATCATAGCCAAAGAGAAACTAAACCACAATACCCCTCAACAACACTCCAAACCAATAGATTCATAGCCCTAAATCACCCAATTTAAGCATATTGAAAATGGAGTTGCAAACATTGTCGCAAACGAAATTCACAGAAAAACTCCAATGCAAATAAATAAATTAAAACATAACCCATAGTTTAGCTATATACATTCCTTTCATATTTCATTTTACAATAAGGTATGCAGAAAATATTTCAAGTATTATTCATTTTAATCACTCACGCATACCAAGCAGAGAAGACACAGGAAAACCATGAAAACCAAAAATGAAGAAGGAGAAACCAACCTTAGACCAGTCTAAAGGCAAAAAAAAATGGAATCCGATGAAGCGCTCCAACTCTTCCTAAGCTCAACAATCCAAGATCGAAAAACTAGAAATTCCAAGGAAGTTCTGCAGAGAAAATTCTTGAAGAAGTTCTCCCGTAAAACATCATGGTGAGAGAAAATATACAAATCAAGAACAATGCAAAATCCTAACCTCCAACTCCACCAATCAAATTGGTTGATTTTAAAATATATTCTCCCCCCCTACTTTGGGATATGAGAATATCATTTCATATTATTTTATTTTACTTTTTTTTCTGCCAATTATGTTTTTGTTTTTTTTTAATTTCCCCAATTTCATATTGAGTGGGAATTTATTATTATTATTTTCCCACTCATATAAATAGTATTTCCTCTTTATACCAAGTGGTGGGTTTTATTATTTTATTTACACTTTTTATTATAAACCCACTTATACAATAATATTTATTATTACATACCCAAAAATATATATGAACATTAATATCTGATGCACTGCAAAATACCCAAAGGTTAGACTGGAACCTGTGGTCGTATAACACACAAAAACACAAGAAACTGTTAGTGTTATTCAACCAAAAACTAATCTAAGCAGGCATATCAAAAGAGATACTAGAAACATGCTAAAGTAATTAACTAGGGAAACAAGTATAACAAGGCATCTCCAAATGCCTTCTAGCATGCTCTTAATTTCTTCTCCTTTGTTCCTCTCCTTTCCAAATTCCAAATTATTGTAGCTCTCAGTAGCTTTTTGCACTATGGATGCTTATGGAGATTCAAGATTGTAGATGATTTCAAACTTATGCTATGCAAGTGTGAATAAAAGCTAATATTAGATGCTATGATGCTAAAATGATTTATTTTAGGCCAAAATAACAATATATTAGTGATTTATGCTAAATGCTCTCTAAAATTGACTATAGATTAAATGCATACAAGTTTTCAGGATCTGGAATATGAAGAAATGGGCTCTATTTATAGGGAAAATAGAGCAATGGACGGTTGAGATTAAGTAATCTCAACAAGGGTCAGGATTGAATGATATTCAATCCATGTGAGGGCTTTCAACCCAATCCCAGAATGACAAGTGTCAACATGAGAGGGGTTGAGAGGAGAGGGAAGAAACATTAAATGCTTGACATGACCTGAGGGTAAACTTGGGAGTTAAGGTCAATGGTTGGGTTGAGTGAACAAATTTATTATCCAAAGGATAATTCTTTTATCCAATGGATAAATTCTTGTGCAAAGGTAAAAGGAATAACCATGGTCAAAGCAATAAATGTTTGAGAAGACACATGGGTCATATGAGGGTTGAGTTATGGGTTAACCATAAATGGTCATGTAAGAGCCATAAGTGGTTTGGAAGACTTTAGAGGTTAATTTGTTGAACATTCAAAGCATTAAATGCTTTTCAAAGACTTTGAAGTCTTTGAGAAGTGACTTCAAGTTGCTTAGGAATGTGACAATAATTAGGGGATGGATTAGGTTAATTAGGAAGGGTTTAGAAGAATCTAGAAGGGGGTTAGGATTGCAAGTGGGTTTGGTGGGTGAGGGAAAATAGGATTTCTATTAAAATAAAATTCATTTATTTCAATAAATAGGTGCAAGTTGCATTTGTAGGAAAATGCAAGGGGGGGGGGGGGGGGGGGATAAATGATTTAAATAAATGTTTTATTTAATTTATTTAAAAGAGGAAAAGGGGTTAAATGAAATAAATAGGATTTATTCATTTAATTGATTGTGAGTTTGGTTTAATGAATTAATTAAAATAAATTGAATAATTTATTTAAATAATAGAAGAATGTTTGAAGATGAATTAATTAAATATTAATTTAATTAACTGATGGCTAGTGGATTTTTAATCAAATAAATAGCAAATATTCATTTAATTAAACTGGACAGATTTATGAGACTACAATATCAATAGGGCATTATTATTAAATATTAATCCAACAATATTAATTATTATTTTAACCCTATGACATTATTTCTCAGTACTAATTTAATTTACATTATTATTTAATATTACTAAGGCAACATTATTAATTGTTTATTTAACGTTATAAAATACTATTTATTAATTATTTAATTTATTAATGAAATATATATATAGACTTTAACATTGACAATTTAAATAAAACTCTTTAATAAAATATAGAATAAAACCTCAATAAATAATACCAATAAATCAAGCCACCGGAACTATAAATAAATATGAAAATCATTGAATATCAATAAATATAAATGAATATGAAAATCGCTAAACACAATGGAATACCAAGGTCACCAATGGCTATGAAATGATCATATCAACTCATGCACATGCTCACAACCGACACAAGGCAAATGACACCACGAAACTGACCAAGACACAAGTGTCACCTATAGACACAAGGGAATTATCATCATCTCTGAACCACATATTACCATTGGGAAGAGACACGCTCACTCCTACCAATTCAGGGAAGCTCACACCTGGGAAAACCAGGAGAATGAATGTCTAGTACTTGCAAGAATCCTGCAACCACAAGAAGAGATACATACATACATATACGCAAACATGAAATCATATCAAGAAAGTGGGGAATTTCACAATGACACATCTCGCTCACATGGAGTGACATGACATTGATTCCCTCACGAAGACAATAGGACACAAAGAAAGAAATAATCAAAGACATCATGGGATCATCTCTCATAATCAAGATTAGGTTAGTATCAACATATGATCCATCATCAAGTATAATGAAATAACTCATCAATAAGTGTAACCACAAGATATCAACATCATGAGATAATATATACATCCATATAGTGAGGAACCATCATAGCAAGTCACCAAGATCACATATAAGAGTCATAACTGATAATGCATAATCCATGGCATCATAATGTCTAATAGTATAATCAAATAGTGTCTAAAGTATCATCATTCATAATAAAGAGTCTAGATAAGTCTATCACGTATCATAACAATGTCCACAATAACAGACACATCAAGCATGCATCTCATCATATATGTAAGAATGGAATAGGGTTAGTACATCTATAACCTCCACAAATGCATAATCATCATAAAATTATCCAAAGTATCATCTAGTGCATAGTCAATCATAATTACCAACATAGTGAAGCATATCAATCCATCAAGTAGGTGCATACACATAGAATCCATCAAGTCACATAATCAGTATTCACCTCATCATCATCAAGGTTACATGGGTTCTAACTTCTTATTAGGCGTAAGGAAGGTAAATGGGGTCATTCTACTATTCAATCATCAAATGAATTCCTAAATAAATTTATTATATATGAAACAAAGGAAAGGTTGAGGAGCGACACTACATCACCTCTTCTGAGATATCAGTATCCATGACAATATCATGTTCCTTCTATAGTAGGCCTTCCTCATTCAAATACGAACCAAACCAACCATCCTCTCCATCCTCCAATCTCGTCAGGTTTACCAGAAACCTAATATTCCTTCTAATAATTTTTTACCTATTTCCAAATTCAGCCTCTTGCAGGGTCTTGATAAGTGAAAACCTGCGGATTTCTTCGTCCCCATCCCTTAACATATAGTAATTATGAGGCAGAGGGATAGAAGTATGCCCAACTACATTATCCAAGACTCCATCAATCTCATCCAAGAATTAGTGTTTGAAGAGAATGTGACACAATATTTTGGCTTTGCCTTTCTTCTCATTAAAAAACAACAATAAACCAAGAAACTTGGTAGTTATATCAGTGTTTAACCTATTGGTGATATGCGTACAAGAATTCATCTGCCAAAGTCTCCTTAACCACATGAAGCACAAGTGGATGCCCCAACCTCAGCACTATAACTTTTGTCTATGACTTCTTCCCTGAATAACATTTGCCTTTTTGTGGACCTGAGTAGCCACGGCGTATCCATATTACCAAGCACCAGTCTCCAAATTTTCTCCGAGAAAATGTCTTTGCTACCTCGCATATGACCCAAAATTGCTTGTTTTTTACATTTATAAACCAAAACGATGCACTTCTCAATGAATCCAAAATTACTTATGTTAGAGTTGGGTTAAGTGTCTTCATCCTATACTTGATTTATCATATCACTAATCACACTCGTGCCAAATTTACCTCATCCGATCCTACCACAATTGGCATATTGCTTAATAATGATTTATATTCTCAATGCTCATGTCAATTAATGCTCCTTAATTCTTTCGAATTATTAGGGAGTATTGTCTTTCAAGGCTTTTTTAGCCAAGTCATCTGCCATATCATTTCCTTGTCGATACACATGGCAAATTTTGAAATTTGAAAAGCTATCAATTAACCTTTCTATTTACACCAAACATTTGTTTAGGTTCCAGTTTGGAGTGTATTTTTGTTTCATTGCATTTATGGTGATGGGAGAATCGCCTTCAAGATGGATATTTTGATTACCAAGCTCCTTGCTCAATTCTAAAGCTCTCACTGCCACCCTAAATTCTGCCATATTATTTGTGGCAACACCAATTGCTTCACATTTTTCTACTAACACAACACCTCCACCACCTAACTTGTATGTCCACTCCTTTGACTTCACGATTTAGTGCAAGATCATGACATAACTAGTAATTGAAATGCTTACATACGTAGACACCTGAAATTATCCTTTAATTAAATAAATATTTAAAATTTATTTGATTATTTTTATCCTATGTCCTCTATTAATTAAATAAGTATTAAAAATTTAATTAATTAATTCATTAGCCTCTTCCACTATTAATTAAATAAATATTTTAATTTATTTAATTAATTCACTAAGACATTTCTTTCTAATTTAAATGAATATATTTAATCCCATCCCTCTTTTCCAAATAATAAATATTTAATTTATGTGTCCTTTCTTCTATTAATTAAATAAATACTTTTAATTCATTCATTCATTCATTATCTTTTTCTTTTTATCCACATGAGAACACACCTCCCTAAATTATCTACTCCTCAATCTTACCCCTTCATTTTAAACTTAACCTCTTAATCCTATTCACCCTTATTCTTCACCCTTTCTTCCTCTTAATCTCATCTCTCCATCATTACCTACCCTCTAATCATGTTGAGTCTCTTTCATCTATGTGCTCATGTCCATTCATCATTTAACCTCTTATTCTAAACCCTCCATTCTTAAGATGACTTCTATAAAAGAGCATTCTTCCTTCCATTTAGGGCTAATCATAACATATCATTAGAGCATACTCAAATATTTTTAAATCACTCTAGCAATATATCATCACATCATCTTTGTATCATAGCTATACATCATCACAACCACATCCATTCCTCTTTGAGCTCTTGTGTAAATGCAAAATAAATCTGAGAACAAATACATCAAATACAAGATCATGGAGGATAGGAGAAAAATGCAAGCAAGCCTATTATGAATGTGAAGGTATAGCTTTGTTTATCTCTGTTGGTGTAAATAATTATTCATCATGGATATTATTACACCTTACTTAAGTTTACTTAGGAATGCATTTCATAGTAGTTTGGGTATGAGACACTTGGGTGTTTGTGCCACATTAGGATAGTGTGTGTAGGAGAATTTCCACCTTTTATGGTGTTGATCTTGTTACTACTTTATCATATCCACTTATTGAGGAGTGATAATTTCACCTTCGGTGGGTGATCCACCTCATGTGGAATATTTTATTGTTTCTCCTACCTACCCACACCTATTTCCTACCTACCCTTGTTTCTTATTGAGCCACATATCATTTTTGTGTGTCACATATCCATATAGCCTTGCCTATATATGCAGACTCATATTCATTGTATGAAACAATGCTTGATGATCTAGTTGATTAGTATTTTCATCTTGATAGAATACAGTTTATTCCTATCATCTATTTTCTTCTCTCTTATTTGTGCTTTCCATTGCCTCTAGATCTTGGCAAAATCGCACATGGTATCAAAGCCATTAGAGTGCCATTAGTTTGCCAATTGCGAGAAATTTGGGGTTTTGCATTTTGGAGCTTTCTATTTCAGGTTATTATTGGAGCTTGTTGGGTCAAATATGAGGTCACCATTGGATTGAGGAGGTTCGAGAAAGTAAGAATCACCTTTTGTTTCGTTGAAATACGACATCCAAGGCCAAATCTAGAGCTGTTTGAAGGTGGAGGGTGGTGACTTGTCCCGATAGAGATCTGCAATTTTGGAGCATTTTTGGCCAAATCCGTCATAGCCATTGCACTTAGAAGGCCCAAAAACCCTAAGATCGACTATCAATTCGTCGAAATTGGCCTCTGTTACCCCAAGTTGAAAAAATTTCCCCTCCTAGCCCGTTGTTTAGACTTGCAAGTACAGGTCTGAAATTTTTATTTATTTTTTGTTTATTATTTTTTCGTAAAATTAAAAAAAACAAATTTAATTAAAAATCAAAAAAAATTCGATTTATTGGGGGGTGCATTTTTGTGTTTCGTTTTTTAAAAAAGAAAAAGAAAAAATTATTGGGGTTTACCAGCAGGCACTGCGAGTACATCGCAGTGTACATGTGGTCCCACAGGCACTGCGGGTAAAAGCAATGTACCTGGGGTGGTCCCGAAGGGCTCTACGGGCCCCTTCCCATGTTGAGGGGTAAAAAAAAAAAAATTAAAAGTTTTTTTAAATTAAAAAAAAAAAAAAAACTTTTTCTTATTTTTGAAAAAAAGTTTTTTTTTAATAATAAAAAAAAAAAAGTTTTTTAAAGTTTTTTTTATCTTTAATTTATTAAAGTTTTTTTTATTTTAAAAAAAAATGCGTTTTTTAATAAAGTTTTTTTTATGGGCATAATAAATTGTTTTTTTTAGATTTTTAAAACCTCTTAAAAACAAAAATATCATGGAATAAGTCAAATTGGGAACACAATTTTTCCTTGTCACTTCATACCTGTCTTGCAATGCTTCCAATCGGCAGTCAATGGGGGGGGGTTTGATTTTCTCCTTTATATATCTTGGCCACATCCCAATTAGAGGCGTCTTTTTTCTGCAGTATTCTACAATGATTCTTGGTGGCATCATTTTCATGTTTCTAGATTTGCACTATCATGTTGTATGCTCTTACATGAGCAATGTTGTACTTGCACTATCATAAAGTGCCACACCTCTTTGTATCTTGTCATTGATGACCTATTTGATGTAATCCTCTTGTACATGTAGATTAAGAATATCCTTGTGAGACGTGGTGCATGGCTCCAGTTGAGACTTAGATTGTACACATTTGTGCATGGCTCCTCTGAGACTTTTATTGTACCGATATTTCTGCTATTTACGAGGATCCAGATGATGCTCAAAGCAGGTTATCTACATGCCTGAACTTCATTTTGTTGCAGCAATTGATTCATCGTCATCAACTTGGTACCTGGTTTTGTCACACTTTGACATTATTGGTGCAACATTGGCTCTCTTTCTTCCTTATGGGAAGGTATTTTGGTCAACATCATTGGACTATCTTTGCAGGAGATTTGACATTGAGGGGGGGGCTTCATGGTCTCCTCTTTTCTCTTATGGGGGGGACTTTTTCCTCACATGGGGTTTTGTTCCTCACATTCTTCTATGAGAGTTCTCTTGTATAGTTTTCATCTCTCTTTTGGGCGAGGGTTTTTTCTCTTTCCCCACTTTGTGAGAGATTTCATTGCATTGGTTTGCTTTGCATTTGCATTTGTACATGGGTACCTAACATGGCCTCGTAGTCAGGACCCATCTTGCATTGCTTAGTTGTATTGTAGACTTAATTGCATTCAGGTGTAAATAATTATTCATCATGGATATTATTACACCTTACTTAAGTTTACTTAGGAAATGCATTTCATAGTAGTTTGGGTGTGAGACACTTGGGTGTTTGTGCCACATTGGGATAGTGTGTGTAGGAGAATTTCCACCTTTTATGGTGTTGATCTTGTTACTACTTTATCATATCCACTTATTGTGGAGTGATAATTTCACCTTCGGTGGGTGATCCACCTCATGTGGAATATTTTATTGTTTCTCCTACCTACCCACACTTATTTCCTACCTACCCTTATTTCTTATTGAGCCACATGTCATGTTTGTGTGCTCACATATCCATATAGCCTTGCTTATATATGCAGGCTCATATTCATTGTATGAAACAACGCTTGATGATCCATTTGATCAGTATTTTCATCTTGATAGAATACAATTTATTACTATCATCTATTTTCTTCTTTCTTATTTGTGCTTTCCATTGCCTCTAGATCTTGGCAAAATCTCACAATCTCATTTTGTTTACATGCATGGTAGTTCTCTACATTGCGTTGAATTAGTTTGTAGATCTAGGGCTAGAGGTTGGCTTTATTAGGGTCTACAAATAAGATTCAAAATTTGACATAAACATATAAGAAATTTTCCCTTTCTTTCAAATATAATTTAATTGAAGACATTTAATCCAAATCATATTTGAATGGTTGAAAATATAGAGTAGAGGATTTATAAATTTTGATTTTTAACATATTTTGGGTCAATATCTATAATTTAGATGCACTTTTGGTGTGTTATTTGGATATTTGACATATTTTATATTATATTTTATGAGAAGCTGCATTCATTTGCTACAAATGCAATTTGGGTTTATTCTAATCTAAAAGTTGTGGGAACATTATCCCTATTTGGTTCTACTTGTAGACACCTAAAATTGTCCAGTCTAATTAAATAAATATTTTATTTATTTAATTATCTAAGCTTAATTCTTCTATTAATTAAATAAATCTTTATTTATTTAATTAATTCATTTATCCTCTTCTAGCCTTATTTCTCATTTAAATAAATACATTTATTTATTTAAATTATCCCTTTCCTAAATTAAATAAATATTTTATTTATTTAATTGTCCTACTTCTTCTATTAATTAAATAAATCTTTATTTATTTAATTAATTCATTATCTTTTTCTACACATGACACATGTCATTCATCTCTTAATTCCTACAATACCTACCTCTTTCATTATTTTACTATTTTCTCTACCTACCCTCTAATCCTAGCCGACCTCTCTTTTTACACCTCTCAATCTTAACCCTCCATTTATTATTGTGTCTTCTATTTAAGGAGATGCTTTCTTCATTGTCAAACCCTAATGACTGATTTTGGAGTACTTGGCTACACTACGATCCTACTTGCAACCACATTCCGTTCTTTGTTGAGCTCTTGTGCATATAAAAATCTGAGAGCAAATATATCAAGCAAGATCAATGGAGATAGGAAGAATGGAGATCAAAACCCTATTGGACATGTGATGGTATAATCTTTGTGATTTTGAGTTATTTGCATTGTCTTAGGTAATCTTCATATGTTATGGTGGATCTTTGTTGATTGTTAGGCTAGGGTTTGGTGGTTGAATTCATTTAGCCTTTCAATATTGTTATTATTGTTATCCATTTTCACCATATACAGTACTATATTACAACAATGTGTTATTATTGTCTATCTAATTTTACTTCATTGCTTTTATGCAAAAAAAATAGAAATAATTCAAGTTGCTTGTAAATAAGATTATAATAATAGCTCACTAGTTGTGCAATCCAAAGTCCACTAACCTCTACTTCAAATACAATTCCAACTATTAAATCACTAGCCGGAACAACAAGTAATAGGGATCAAGCACATTGTAGATCCAAAAACATGTTACATAAAATTCACATAATTCTAAAAAAATGGATTAAACATGCTAAATTTCCCATTTACAATAACAACACATTGGAGATCTAAAAACATGTTACATCATTCAATTCACATAATTCTAGATGAATTTATTAAACATGATCAAATTCTCATTTACAATAACAAATAATCAATTTGCAAAGATGCTTTACTTGTTTACAATATAGTTTTAACATTAAACTATTTTAGAATTTTGGATGCAATAGGAATCAAGCACATTACAGATCTTAAAACATGTTACATGAAATTCACATGTAATTCTAGATAAATTTATCAAACATGTTAAACTTCTCATTCACAATAACAACACATTGTAGATCTAAAAACATGTTACATGAAAGTCACATAATTCTAAATAAAATTTTATTAAACATGCTAAAATTCTCATTTACAATAACAGATAATCAATTCACAAAGATGCTTTACTTGTTTACAATATGATTTAAAATAAAACTATTTTGAAATTTTGGATGTCATAGAAATAAAGCACATTGTAGATCTTAAAACATGTTACATGAAATTCACATAATTCTAGATAAATTCATTAAACATGCTAAAATTCTCATTTACAACAATAAATTGTAGATCTAAAAACATGTTAAATGAAATTCACATAATTCTAGATAAATTCATTAAACATGCTAAAATTCTCATTTACAATAACAAATAATCTATTCACAAAGATGCTTTATTTGTTTACAATATGATTTAAATATAAAATTATTTTAAAATTTTGGATGTAATAGGAATCAAGCACATTGCATATCTAAAAACATGTTACATGAAATTAGTATAATTTTAAATAAATTTATTAAACAATGTGTTAAGATTCTCATTTACAATAACAAATAATCAATTCACAAAGTTGTTTTATTTGTTTACAATATGATTTAAAAATAAAATTACTTTAAAAGTTTAGATGCAATAAGAATCAATCACATTATAGATATAAAACATGTTACATGAAATGCACATAATTGTAGATAAATTTATTAAACATATTAAATTCTCATTTACAATAACAAATAATAAAAAAATACTATACTTTACTTGTTGACAATAGGATTTAAATATATAACTATTTTAAAATTATGGATGCCAACCCATTTAAAATCAGATTTTAAGCCGTCAAAACGCAAAGCGTCAAGTTCTATGGTGTGAAATAGAGAATATGAATTCAATGAGTTATATAACATTTGACTTTCTGTCTGATCTAGTATTGCTTGTAATGTGCAGATGCAACCTTTTACTTTTGAAGCTATTGATATACTTTAGTATATTATAAATATATTGTATTGAAGGTGGTATGATTAAATGGTAGTGCACAGGATGAAAATATTTTATGAGCATTTGTAGCATTTAAAACATATTGTTTAACTAGGTAACTCAACAAATAGTGTTATGTATATGATTTTGATTTCGTGATTAACAATCCAAATAATCCATGAGGTTCAGATTCAGATATGCAATCTACTCATATGAAACAAGCTATGAGGTTTTAGAACATGTATGATTTGGAAAACAAGTATTAAAACTTATTAATTGGATTTTCAGAATGTTTACAAATTTTTTTAAAAATATTATATTTAAACTTATATAATTAGATGTTGAATTGAATGGATATATAATTGATGATCTGAGTTAGCCATTGAAATTATGAATCAGTTAAAGCTGACTTTTCATGTATTTTGTACCTGGTGAGTTAAAGAAATTTAAAAATGTATATAATTATTATGACATTATTTTTATATTATTGCTCATATTTAATAATTAATTGAAAAATAAATATATGTTTTATTTTAATTATTAATTAATTAAAAAACAATAGTACAATATGGGTGGGGTGTAGACAGAAATATATATGTTTGCACAGTCAATATGTCTGTAGCCAGCCAGCCAGCCCAACCTCTTACCAATTTGGTCCCTAATGTAGAGGAAATTACTTTCTTTATTGTGGCCGAATCAAATATCTATCCCTTCCATCCTATGCCTGCCCATGTCTAATATCAGTCGTTTCTGTTATACCATTCTCTGGTTAGTATTCATAGCAATTTCAAACAAATATAAATAGATTGTTATACCATTCTCTGGTTAGTATTCATAGCAATTTCAAACAAATATATATAGATTACCAAACAAATTAAAGGAGCGCCAAATGGATGAAGAAAGCAATTAAAAAGAAGAAGAGCTTTTCCAGGAAACCCTAACCACACAGTACCATAACAGATGAGACAGTCAAAAACAAATTATCACAATAGGAAAATTCGTAGAGATCACGACGAGTCAAAATGAATTCTGAAACACTTACTCATCGTAATTGTAAAAACAGTCCCAGAAAATAAAAACATAACAGCAATCATAAACAGATAAAAAATAGGGCAAAACAGGGTTAGAAAAGATATATATATTCAATTTAAAAAACTGTGTACAGCAGCTGTCCTCAATCACACATATATATAGCTATTACATCTTTGAAACCTAGAATCTTTTTGCTTTCTAGAAAACTCTAAACTCTGGAAACTTCTTTTTACAACAGCTCTGTTTTTTTTTTGTTAAAACAGCTCCTGGAAGACTCTAGAAATATTCTATTATTTTCTAGACAATTTTAATTATTCCTAACAGTAATAAGGTAGACCACAACCAAAATAGAACAAGATATGAAGTGAACCTACGCAATTATCTCTGCAAATGTCAAAATAGCAATGCCCTATAAAAATTTCCGCAAGCTCGGGCATCTGATGTGAAGAACTTTTTGGCAGCTAATTAAGCTTGTGTAAATCTTGACAAATTAAATTGTAATAAATATACAGTTCATAAATCAGCAGGAGATGCCAAGTGGATCCAGAAATGCATTGTGGAGCAGGGAAAATAAGACAAATAACTCTCATCTAATCTGCCAGGCTGTAAGCCACGAGGTTAGGCTCTAGTGAGGAACATAGTCCAGGTGCCTTGTTTGTGCTTCCACATGCATCTCTACAAACAGTCCACGTGCCTTGTGCGTGTCTCCACATTTTTATGCATAGAAGAGATCACAGAAGCTTAATTTTCTTTACAGTTTGATGTATTGCATCCCTTGTTCAGATGATACCATTACAGAATAGACAAAAGGAAAAGTTGTAGAGTTTGGATTTACGCATATCTATTGCATTTGCTTGAAATTTAATGTTACATATTTATTGTTTACTTTTACCATTTCACTGGTTAAGCTGGTCATCGCTTTTCTACTTGATTCTTGGTTGCAATGATATGTAGGGTGAACAACCTGGAACAATGGCGGCAGCTTCTAATTGTTTGAGTGTGGAGGATTCGATGATGCGATGGGACTGTTGAGTAGCAATGGTGTCACTCCAACTGCAGAATCCAATGATTTGGAGTTGTTGAGTGAGGGTTTGGATGGTGTGGGAAAGTCTGGTTCAATTCAGCACTGCCATGGGAGCGACATGAACAACTCCACCGATTTTTCTGAGTTGCAGCGACTGGCTTCTTTGCTTGAGGAAATGTGAAGTTGCCAAAAAAGTACAAGGTTGGTTGATTTTAGAGGTGAAATGATTTATATGGGCTGCTGGCCACTGGGTCAACTATTGTTGTGCTATCCAAGTCTGAGTTGGGGGAAATGCTTGCGGCTATTGAGAAGTACAGAGTGACCTATTTGCCTCTTGTCCCTGCATTCTGTGCTTAGTGGTGGGGCACCCCTCAGCAAAGAGTTAACTGAAGAGTTTATTTCTAGATTTCCTTACATCACAATAATGCACGTAAGTTACTCCTCCTCGTTTTGGGTCTTCCCTTAATCTCATTTTTGGTAGAAGAATAGACTGAAATAATGTGATAATAAGGTTTTAAGCCATCTATGTTTTGGATCACCTTTCCTAATGAAATGTATAATTATTGTCTAAATCATCGATCCTTTGGATCACCTCTCAGGCTTAATCCGACATCTATGGTTTCAATGAATAACATTTTTTAAACCATGAGTGTTTCAAATCCAAAACATCTAGGGTTTCAAATATTGTTTGTATATTAATTGCATTCTGATGTTTTACATCACCCTTCATGATTCATAAAGAAAACCATGGATCACGATCTGATGTTTTAGATCACCCTTCATGATTCATAAAGAAAACCATGGATCACGATCTGATGTTTTAGATCACCCTTCTTCATGCATCATGGCCTGGTGCTTTTGTTTTTAATGGGTATTGAAAACCTCAAAACTTTGAGCCTTGTTTTTATTTTTTGATTGGGACAACATTTTTTCCCAGGGTTATGGGCTGACAGAAACAACAGCAATAGGAGCATCCACGGACAGCCAAGATGAGAGCAGACACTATGGAACAGCAGGCATGTTGGCCCCAAATACCGATGCAAAGATAGTGGATCCTGATTCAGGCCTTGCTCTCCCTCCAAATCAAATGGGAGAGCTATGGCTTCGGGGCCCAACCATCATGAAAAGTGTGGAAATTCTTCTTCCTTCCCTATGCTTCTATTTTTCTTCTTCATATTATATGGTATGTATGCCCCGTAGTCAAAATTCAATCATGTTTATATTTCAATGACGCTTAGTGTCATAGGCCTTATAATAGCCTTTTTTTTCTTCTTTTTTTCTTTTTTAAGCTTTCTTTATGATAGAATCCTTTCATTTGCAAATACAGATTTGAATGCAGTACTTTTCGCAATCTTGATAATTAATGCCGTAACTAGCTCTACACATTTGAGCCATAGGCTGCCATAAGAAATCCCTGACGATTACCACTTTAGCTCATCACAATCAACTTCTCGCGAAGTATTTGTTTTGATATCACGATGAGATGCATTACAGAATGATTAAGCAACCTGTAGATCTAAATTTGTTCTAGACGATAGGAAAGGACAAAAACAAGAATAAAAACCTAACAAGTCATAATAGGAAAGATAACAATGAAAGGGAAAAAAGGCTAAATGCAGATATGAATTTTTCCTATAAAGCCATTTTTAATCCATCACTAAAAGATTCCCATGAGAATCTTGATGATCACGAGACCTTTAAAATGTTGCATTCAATTGCAGGCTACTTCAGCAATCCAGAAGCTACTACTTCGGCTTTGGACGAAAATGGGTGGCTGCGTACAGGCGATCTCTGCTACATTGATAACGAAGGCTATGTCTTTGTAGTGGACAGGCTCAAAGAACTCATAAAATACAAAGGTTATCAGGTATTAAGCTTGATTTCCTTCAATTCGATTGGCTTGTTAGCATCTGACTTGAAATGTACTCTTTTGGAAACACCAAAAAAGCAAAAATCCATGTTACTACAGTCATGATGATTTGATATTTTTTTGCATTGCTTTACAGGTTGCTCCAGCAGAATTAGAAGCACTTCTGCTCTCTCATCCTGAGATTGCTGATGTCGCAGTGATACCGTAAGTAAGAATTGGTTTTGCATCCTCAATTAGAGCATGAAACATCTACAATACCCATCTCTCAAAAACAGATTCAGAGACTTTTGTACTGCTCAAAAACTCTCAAGTACAATATTTGTAATCATGAGTTTCTATATTTTATGACAGGTCATTGAAATTGTTAATGTTTGGTGCAGGTTTCCGGATAAAGAAGCAGGCCAGGTTCCAATGGCGTATATCGTAAGAAAACAGGGCAGTACACTCTTTGAAGCTACGGTTGTCGACTTTGTTGCCAAACAGGTCCGTTGCTTTAAAAATATTGATACTTGAGTTTTAACTTCTCATTATTGGATTGGAATTTTAGGACTTGCTTCAAACTCCTCAAGTACTGTGAAATAATTGGTTGTATGTGTCATTTCAGGTGGCACCTTACAAGAAGGTTCGCAGGGTGGCTTTTGTGAGTGGGATTCCAAAAACTGCAGCGGGCAAGATACTAAGAAAGGACTTGATCAAACTTTCTGCATCAAGACTTTAAAGACAAAAGATTTCAGTATCCAGAGTGTCTTTAGATAGAAGAAATTAGAAGCAGGGAAGGGAACATCTGACTGTTGCAAATGCAAGCAAGTTATGTAGTCTGTCACGATGAAGACCAAGACCAAGATCAGAGTTCCTCCATTTATACCTGCTCATAGTATTCTAGGAAAATATAATCTAACAATTAATATTGCTTCTGTTTGTTTGGACATCAAATTGGTGTTGTCCGTAGCAAAAACGATTGTAGCCTTTCCACCATACAAATAAAAGTTGAGTTTGCACTTGCATATTAATGTTCTGCTCAAATTTTATGTAATGTACCATCACAAGTTAGCAGAAAAAGTGAGTAAGATTTAATATCATAAACGTAGGGGTTTCATATGAAAATTTTGGATTAAGTAAATGGGTAGGTCAGTTCGAAATCACCCAAAGGTTGTACATTTGACTTGGATATATTTGTTCTAGGTCAGGAACGTTTGGGTGGCTTCCCATGCCCCACACATTGACAAAAAGTCGCAGCCTTCTACGAACTGCTGCGAATGACCAGAGGAATGGACTGATGTAAACGAAAAGTTTCTTTCACGAAAATTTCAAAGCCAAAAAAAAGTTCATATCCTTGAAACGAAAAAAAGTTCTAACTGGAAAACACAAAAGGTCCAGATTTCCAGTCAAAGTAAAAGGCAAAAACTTTTTAAAAATCAACAAAGCGTTTGCTATTTCCCGACGTTTGTTCAAGAGTCGGCCACGTTCTATCCAGAATCCAGACCGGGTTCGAATCGAACAAAATCCGGGGCCACATGTGGGCAAATCGATAGCCAAAAAATGAACTAAATTCAACTGGATGTATATAGCTAAGACACCAAGATTTATTGCAGTTCTGACGACTAAATCAACGCCTTTTTTAGCTAAGACGTCAAGATTTATTGCAGATCCTACGACTAATCTAACGCGGCCATTAAAAATGTGGATTACGTATGAAAGGATTGAAATTTGAAAAACGGAATCATGAGTTGGTATGAATAAGACATAATGACAATGAAGTTGCCCGACTAAAGTCGTTAATCAATAGAGTTGGGAATCGCTAATTTGAGGTCAAGCACATTGTAGATCTTAAAAAAAATGCTACATGAAGTTCACATAGTTCTAAACAAATTTATTAAACATACTCCCCTTGTTATTTACAACCACAAATAATCAATTACAAAGGTGATTTATTGAGTAATCATTTGATTTTCAATGATTAATAATTTAGTCATTATTACGATTCTCATTCTAATTATTCAACATTACAAAATAAAACAAAATTTACTTTCATAATATTTTTAAAAATAAATACTATACTATTACATGACACTTGTATGAATTTTAAAAAAAAATTATATTACCTTGTTTAGGGCTAGAAACCAATAAAAATTGGGTTAAACCCTGTATTGCCGTGGGTTAAACCCTGTATTGCTGCATTGGTTGATGATGATACAGACATGGCGTATTATATGTCCCCATCCTTTCAATCTAACAAAATGGGTTGAAGCCTCTATCAAAACTAAACTTGCCCAAATTGATAAACATAGAAAAAATACATATTCAAAACATCTAACAGAGAAAAAGACAAATTACACAGGCCTCTTCCTCACATTCTTAACACACTCATGGTTCTAGTTTGTATAATTCATATTTGAATTTATGCATTCATTGTCTCATCTTTGACCTCGTCTTCTTCTGACTCACAACTCTTGGAGAATAGAGGAATAAAATCCTCAAGAAGCGATACCTACAATGTATTGGTTATTGCCTCAACAACAATCTCTAGACATATGTGTGTTTTCTTAATAGCATGCAAGTGCTCCAAATCGTAGTTAAAATGAACCTCACCTTATTCGATAAGGTCACCAACATCATCATGTAGAAGAAAAGAACTCACAATAGTTGAAAGTATGGCTCTACATGACAAAAAAGATGAGTGACATCAAAGGTGTTCCACCACCTTGTGGTATATACCAAGTTTAACAACTATTTCCCATCACCTCTTGAATGCACTCACTAGGGCAACCATCCAAACCCTTAGCTAGCTCCCAGATCTGAACCAACCATTTTTGTAGCACAAGATTAATGATCTCTTGGTGAATATACATCATAAACTTCACAATCACCTCCTCCCCTCCTCCTGCCTTGATACCTTCCTCTTCCTTGGTATCAACATATTCACCACTTTTTTTCCTTTTCCTTGGACACAGTCCACCATTTTACCCCTTTGTGTCTTGCCAATGCATGCAAAGAACGAGGAATAAATGAACCTCCATCAATAAATTAACAACATAACAATGAGTCCACTCCAATTATTGATTCCTTCACAATGATAATTGTCATATCATCCCATTATCGAGGAACCCTTATACAAATTTATATTAAATGTAGCATATTTATATTAAAAAAATTAACCTTCCTCTATAATAACCTTGTTGAGAATGATTTAAATATAAAACTATTTTAAAATTGTAGATGTCCGACCATTAAAAGTCAAATTTTACAATATCAAATCTATTTCATCGCTCCATCGCAATCTAAAATTTTAAAATAAACAAGAAATAAAAAAATAAATCCAAATATTCTCCTATAACATTCTCAACTACCAATTTCTCTTACATAATTTCGTTGATATATAGCATGCAAGTCTAGAATTTGACGACTACCCCTACCTGTCGTTTGAAAATTTTATGATGGTTTGGTCATTTCAATGTATTTCATTTGACCTTTTAAGAAAATATTAATTGTCAAAAAAATTATTAAAAGAATAAAAAATGGAAAACAATGATAAATAATTGATATATGAAAAAATCTTAAATTTACTACAAGTTTCTATTTTGAAAAGATTCTAAATTAATATATGTTTATAATAAACATTATAGAATCTTATATAATACATATTAATATTAAATGATAATCAGTTAATAATTATTATTAACAAATGTCAAAAAATTTAATTTTATATATTATGATAAATTTCTAAACTGAAACTATTCTAAAAATTTATATTAAAGTATTTTAAAATTTAAAACAATTATATCTTATTTTTTCTAAATATTTTAAATTAATTTATATTTTTTTATTAAATATTATAAAAATAATATTTTATTGAAAATTAAAATACTATATTATATTAAACTATAATAAATTAATAAATTTTTAATTATGATTTATTAATAACTTAAATGATCATATATACGATTTTATAAAAATAGAAATATAAAATGTCAATTCGTACGAAGTTGATAAAATGGCCATATGGACCATCAAATTGAGGACTGATAGCACCTGCAACCAAGTCAACACGTAACTCCGTTGACTGATCCTTACGCACAGCAATATAGATATCAATCAAATTATATGCAGCAACCTCAGCCATAAGTAGCACCTATAGATGAGAAATTTCATTTGAATTTTCTTCCTTGCCATTTGTCCTGGTTGCACAAATTTGTTGAAGAATAGATAGAGATCTTTCATTTTAGAAGTAAAGTTGAAATCCATTATGGATCTGCAGGTGGATCCTAGCAGTGGATACTGCAATTCAAATTCTATTTACTACAGCAAGCGAAGGCCACTGTATCTTCCCCAAGACGAGTACTTGAATCTTCCAGCTTTCCTCTCGCAGCAACCCCACACTGGGAAGATAGCTTTCATTGATTCTGCAACAGGATACAAAATCACATTTCCCCAACTATGGCACAGCGTCAGATCGTTAGCAGCAGGGTTAGCCGAAATGGGCATCAAGAAAGGCGATGCAATTCTCCTCCTCTCGCCTAATTCGGTCTACTTCCCCATCATCTGCATGGCAATTATGTCTGTGGGTGCAATTGTCACAACCACCAATCCACTTAACACGAATGCAGAGATCAGAAATCAGGCCAGAGACTCATCTGCTGTCCTGGCCTTCGTTACATCAGAACTGGTAAACAAATTGGCTGATACGAACCTACCACTAGTTCTGATATCAAAAATACCAGGCTTCAGTCAGGGAAAAACCAACAATGGCGGTTCCTCTGCCACAAGGTCTTTGGCGGACCTGATGGCAACAGATCCTGCTAAAGCTCCCAATGTCCAAATCAAGCAAGATGACACTGCTACCTTGCTTTACTCTTCTGGCACAACTGGCCTCAGCAAAGGCGTCATCTCCACCCACAGAAACCTCATATCCATGGTCTGTGTTTGGATAAGTAGGCTTAACTTGTCTAGCACTTCTGACGATTGTTTTCTGTGTACTGTGCCCATGTTTCACATGTATGGCCTTGCAGCTTTTGCTTGTGGGCTGGTTGCCTCTGGTTCAACTACTGTTGTGCTATCTAAGTTTGAGTTGGGGGAAATGCTTGGGGCCATTGAGAAGTACAGAGTGACCTATTTGCCTCTTGTACCTCCAATATTGCTGGCTGTGACAAAAACAGAGATTGCTAGGAAGTATAATTTGAAGTCTCTGCATTCTGTGCTTTGTGGTGGGGCACCCCTAAACAAGGAGTTAACTGAAGAGTTTATATCTAGATTTCCCTCCATCACAATAATGCAGGTAAGTTAGCCCTCCTTGTTTTGGGTTTTTTCTAAACCTCATTGTTTTTGGGTAGAAGGAAAGAAGGTTTGAAACCATCCATGTTTTGTTTTTCGTTTTAACATCATGGATATTGGAAGCCTCAACACTTTGAGCATTGCTTTTGTTTTCTGATTGGGGCAACATTTTTTCCAAGGGTTATGGACTGACAGAAACAACAGCAATAGGAGCAACCACAGACACCCAAGAGGAGAGCAGACACTATGGAACAGCAGGCATGTTGTGCCCAAATACAGATGCAAAGATAGTGGATCCTGATTCTGGCCTTGCTCTCCCTCCAAATCAAAGGGGAGAGTTGTGGCTTCGGGGCCCAACAATTATGAAAGGTGTGGAAATCTTCCTTATACTTTTATTTTTCTTCCTTATATGTATATTCCTTAGTTTATGCGGAGTGTTATGTTGTAGAGTTGTAAACTACCTTATTGTTTAAACTCTTTGATCAAGGTTACCCAAAACTGCAGCGAACATGTTGCAAGTTTGTGATGGAATGAAAATGGTATGCATTTGTCAGATGCCTAACAGTCAAACGAAAACAGTGTGACCTAGTTTTTAGTACACATCATTGCAATAACGTGGCCCATAACCCTAATCAATATGTAGTAGAAACAGGGGATTCTAATTTCTATTAAAAATGCAATAGTTTGAATTTTTTATAAACATTCAATCATTCTTGAATATAATGATGAACCTTTCTTGTTTCATCCTAACATTTGTGAATATAAATATACACATTGAAACGGCTTTACAGATTACATAAATTATGTAGAGTAACTTCGTTAAAACATAGATAAATATTAATAAACTCAGAATAATATAAAAAAAAATCTGTCACTAATAAGATTAACGCCATCTCACATATTAAACTTGTAAACTATACAACACCTAACCAACATGGAAGACTAAAAGATTCAAAATATACATATGCTCAGTGTGTCTCATAAAAACCAATATAAATGCAAAGTGGCCAACCACATAAAAGAGTTGGGCGTGGCTGACAAGGGTTATAGCAGTAATATTCAGTCCCATAGAATGCAAAAAGGAGAAACAGCAAGCATCAGATGCCATGCACAATGTCACTTGCTTAAATATCTCTTAGATTTCTTCTGATTAAACATTTCTTTCTGGTCTAAAAGTATCTTCTATTTAATTTTACGTTACTACATGCTAAAATTTGAGTTTTTTTACAAGGTCAAGTGCTGCCAAGCTCACAAGCTTGTTCTAGTAATCCTGAAAATCAACTCAACACGAATTCTGTGAAAGTCGCAATTTCTGTGCACCCAAACTTTTTGCAGATATGAATTCTCGCTAAAAAGTCATTTTCCATACATCACCAAAAAATTCCCATGAGAAGATGATCACAAGACATATAACCTATGCCTTTCAATTGCAGGCTACTTCAGCAATCCAGAAGCTACTACTTCAGCTTTGGACGAAAATGGCTGGCTACGTACAGGCGACCTCTGCTACATTGATAATGAAGGCTATGTCTTTGTAGTAGACAGGCTCAAAGAACTCATAAAATACAAAGGTTATCAGGTATTAAGCTTCATTTCCTTCAATACGATTGGCTTGTTAACCTCTGACTTGCAATGTACTCTTTGGGACACATTGAAAAACCAAATTCCATATTAGTACAGTCATGATGATTTGGTATTTCTGTGCATTGCTTTACAGGTTGCTCCAGCAGAATTAGAAGCACTTCTTCTTTCTCATCCTGAGATTGCTGATGTCGCAGTGATACCGTAAGTAAGAATTGATTTTGCATTCTCACTTGTAGCATGAAACATCTACAATACCCATCTCTTAAACACAGACTTAAATTCTGATACCTGACTCAACTCCTATTCGGAGAGTTTTGTGCTACTGAAGAAACTCTTGCGCACTACCTACATTGGTAATCATGATTTTCTATGTTGTATGGCAGATCATTGAAATTGTTGATGTTTGGTACAGGTTTCCGGACAAAGAAGCAGGCCAAGTTCCAATGGCGTACATCGTAAAACAACAGGGCAGCACACTTTCTGAAGCTACTGTTGTCGACTTCGTTGCCAAACAGGTCATTTGCTTTTAAAATATTGAAATTTGAGATTTGATTTATCGATATTGGATTGGAATTATGGGACTGGCTTCAAACTCTTCAAGTAGTGTGAAGTAATTAGTAGTGTGTGTCATTTCAGGTGGCACCTTACAAGAAGGTTCGCAGGGTGGCTTTTGCGAGTGGGATTCCAAAAACTGCAGCGGGAAAGACACTGAGAAAGGATTTGATCAAACTTCCCGCATCAAGACTTTGAATTCAAAAGATTTAAATATCCAGATTCTCTTTCGATGGCAAAACATGCAAACATAACCATTTTAGGTAGAGGAAATCAGAGGCAGTGAAGGGAACATCTTACTGTAGCAAATGCAAGCAGGTTATAATGTATCTGCATATATGCGTGGTCTGTAATGATGAAGACCCAGATTAATTTTTCCATTTATGCGTATATATATAATTATTATTCTATTAATAGTCTTATTATCAACAATAAAGACTTATAATTTTATTGGTATTCTAATTTTATCAATTAATAAACTGGTGGTCTATGTTAGAGAATTTTGAATCAAAAAAGGGAACCTCTTCCCCATCCTCGTCCTTATCTTCTTGATTATTGTACCTTTTTTCCTCTTCTTTTTTATATTTTCCGATATGTTGACAATAATTCATTTGAATCATTTATTTTCTCTTGTCTTGCTCTCTACTTCCTAATAATAAATCATGAAATTTGATTCAAAACATTGAAAAAACCTTATAAAATAAAAAAACAATTTTGAATCTTGACCTCTCACACCTTTATTATTGCCCATAAACCGCTAGGGCTGAAAGTGATGAGCATCTTCCCAACTACATATAGCAAGAACTTTATTGTGCATATGTGGCTAAGTAAATGTCATCATTGCTTAACTTGTCTATCTACTCCTCTAACTTGACAACTCAATTTAACATAATGATAATTATTAATTTAAATATTGTTTTATATAAGTCAAATACCTTTCATTCAAAATATATTTTGAAAAAATATATTTTATGCAAATTATATTTGAATGGCTGAAGATATAGAGGAAATATATTTTAAGTTTTCACATATTTTTAGTAAATGTCTAAATTTTAAATATCTTTTGGTGTGTTAAATTAGGAGCTTTAACATATTTATGTTAGTGTTTATATGACTGGATGCATAAATTTGCTACAAATATAATTTATGTTTATTCTCGTTCAAACCGTGTGAGAACATCATCTCTATTTGGTTCTACTATATTATAATAATGTGTTAATTATCTAACCTCATTTCATTATTTTTGTACACAAATGATTAGGAATAATTGAAGTTGCTTCCTATTAATGGTACATAATGACTATAATAGTGTGCTACTTGTGCAATCCAATATCCATAAATCTCTAATTTGGATACAATTTCAACTATCAAAACACTAGTGATTTTGTAATGGGGTTAAGCACATTGTAGATCCTAAAAAATGCTACATGAAGTTCACATAATTCTAAACAAATTTATTAAACATGATGTCGTTGTCATTTACAACAACTAATAATCAATTATAAAGGTGCTTCATTAAGTAATCACGTGGTTATCAATAATTATTAATATAGTAATGATTACAATTCTCATTCTACTAATACAACATTAGAAAATAAAACAAAATTTATTGTTATAATATTTAAAAAAATAAATACCATACATTTATATGACCCATATAAATTTATATTGTGTGTGCTAAATTTGTACCTATTTGTAAACCCTAAAGTTCTAACCACTAACTCTACATCTACAAAATCATTCAACAAACAATCAATCTATGATAACTACAAACGCATGCAAATAACATAAAGTAAACAAGTATACATTCGTATGCAAGATAGACTTGTCTCCATTGTTCTCCTATCATTCATGCTCTTGTATTTGATGTTGTTTGCTCTCAGATTCGTAGAGTGCAAGGTCGAAGAAGATTGGATGTGGTTGTGATGTTGTAAGGCTATGATTGTGATGATGTATGCTCTAGCTAGATTTTGGCAGAGTATAGTTAGGCTCAAGTTGTGTGATTGTAGAATGAGAGGAGGAAGCCTCGTTTATAGAGATCATTCTAAACATAGAGGTTTTAGATTAAGAGTTTAAATTGTGAATGGTCAGGATCACATAGATGATAGAGAATCAATAAGATTTGAGGGTAGTTAAAGATGAAGGGAGGAGATTAAGAGGTGGAAAGGCGACATATAATAATGAATAAGATTAAGAGGTCAATTTGAAATGGAGGGATATGATTAAGCAGTGCGTTGACTTTGGAGAAAACATAAAGTGAATGAAAATGAGATTGACACTTGTCACATGCCTACGAATTTGGATTATGATCCATGTGAGCAAGTTGGAGGGCTAAGATTAAAGAGGAAAAAGGTAATGAATTAATTAAACAAATTAAAGTACTTTTTTAATTAATAAAGGAAAGGGCGCGAATAATTAAATCAATAAAATATTTATTTAATTTAGGAAGGAGGTGACATTAAATAAATAATAAATATCTATTTAAATTAGAAAGAAGAGACTGAATTAATTAAATAAATTAAAATATTTATTTCATTAATAGTGGAAGAAGCTAATGAATTAATTAAATGAATGAAAATTTATTTATTTAATTAAAAGAGGATACTGCACGATAAAATAATTAAATAAATAATATTTATTTAATTAAATAAGGTCATTTTTAGGTGTCTACATTTTGCCCCTTTTTGAGACAATGCAATTTATCGCATTATTTCAAAGAAGATTAAAACATAGTGGGTAGAAAAGGCAAAAGGACTAGAAACATGATGCCTCATTCATGGGAAAGATTAGGAAAGATGACGAGTTAGTAGAATGATGCCTCCTTGAGAGGATAGGTGGTTTAGGAGAACACATATGTGCTCTCGAAAGGAAAGATATGGGATAAGGCTAGAAGAAAATGGATAAGGAGATGATAAATCGGTGACCATAAAAGTAGTTATGGATGAGAGTGGATATGGGAGATAGAGAGGACGATAGTGATGGAATCTTGTCCATAATATAGTGCTATATCATCATCGAGTTTATTATGGCAAGTGGATGCAAGCAACTAGATATGATAAAACCTAGATGACTCACATACCCTTTACAAGTAGTGATAAGACAAACCAAAAACAACAATCAAATGATAAAAATCATGATCCATCCTCACTTCTCTAATCATTTGTGAATATTCTTAAGTAGCATAGGAAAATGATACAAAATAAATCAAATAAAAGATAAGACTCACTTGACCAAACAAGTCAACAACCACTAAGATCTTCTTACCAAAGTTAAGTGTTCTTGATAGTATGATAATGATGGTGTCTAGTTTCAGGAATGAAGCATCTCGTATAAGACAATAGGTCTAGTTTTGAGAATGCAACAACCTATACATGACAATGAAAGATCAAAAGGATAATGTCTAGTTTCGGGAATGAAACATCTAATATAAGACGAAAGGTTTGGTTTTGAGGATGTAATAACTTGTATAAGACAAATGATAGTTCATAAAGATTGCTAATGTTGATTAGATGATTGATCAATTAGATTGTAGGCTTAGCTTGGTAGTTTCTCTGTTGATTTGTGATTTGTTAAGCTCAGTGTTTTGTGCAATGTTTTGATTGTGCTTATTCAAAATGTCACAGTCTTTGCAAGAGAATTTATCGTGGATTTTTTATTTTTCAATTTTTTTAATTATTAATTTTATTTTTTTGGATTTTAATTTTTTAACTTTTGGATTTTTAAGAGTTTTTTTCTTTGTATTTTTAAGTTGTTTTTTTTTTTAAAAAAAAAATTTATAGGTAAATAGCTGGAGAGGGCCAGCTACCATTATTTTAAAAGAAAAAACTTACATAGTACTATCTTGATAGCCATATATGGCCAAACCCCAACTATTCAGTATCTATACTACCGCAAATCTATATCCCACGTCTAAAACTATATATCTTCCTACAAGAGATGATAAATCTACAAAACCTCCCTTATACTATACCATCTATGTCTTACATGTATTCCCTGAATACAAAATAAGAATACAAATACAAACTACTAGATTTAGCTACACACATGGATAAACATGTATAAACACAAAATACTCATCTTGAC
Source organism: Cryptomeria japonica (assembly GCF_030272615.1). Lineage (NCBI taxonomy): Eukaryota > Viridiplantae > Streptophyta > Pinopsida > Cupressales > Cupressaceae > Cryptomeria > Cryptomeria japonica. Next base: position 25,211,494 of record NC_081409.1, read on the forward strand.
AACCCTTAATCCTCATCTTCGGACTCTTCCAACTCTATTTTTACATCACCAATTTCAACACCCAAGGTCTATTGCTCCATTGTGAGGTGGTATAAAATAAGGTATTCCTAGTCGCAGTCAGAATGAACGGCTTCTCGATCTTTGTTCATGTTGGCCTTCAGCTCATCCTCCATGTAGACGTTGTCTAATGTCACCCGTAACGCTCGCCAAAATACCCTAGAGAAAATTAAGTTATCTAGCTCACTAAATGTAACAATATTTTTTTTTAATCTTAGAAACATCTATTGCAGCATTCAAACCTCAAACAAGCAATGCAAACAACATACAATGATATGCATTAAAAGAGTATTCATAATAGATTGTCTTTCATATAATTTAATTGTAAGCGGAATAACCATGACAACATGTTGTTGCTAGCTCCCTAGGGTATCTTAACGTCATTACTTACATTACAAAATCAACCTTCATTCATATTCATTTTAACCATTACATCATACATAAATGTAAATCAAGAGCATCCAACCATTGGCAAATACCACTAATCTAATTTCCATGAACATACTCATATGCAATTTACATAGTCCATTGTACCTAGCGTGATAATATCCTACCATTACATTGTTGCATTCCTAAACTATATTTGCTCATCTATATATGAAAATGCATACACTATATTACTCCTTATATAGTTAATGAACTCTCTCCTCTATGACATGTATCCAATAGCCCGTTTAACCACATGATCTCTAGTGCAAGATTAAGACCTTGCGCTGAAATTTCCCTTTTATTTTAAACATACATTTAATCCAAACTACAATGCTCTATTTCCAATGATACCCTTTCCTTAATATGAGATTCAAGTGCATAATGCAAGTACTAAATGCCATTCCTATTCTTCCTTAAGTATGTATATAATTAATCTACCATGCATCAATGATCAATACTTAAGTTTAGCATGATTAGCATCCATAATGCTCCCAATAAGTCGAACCATTACTTGAAATCCTTATCCATTCAATTGACACAAATTCTTTATCAACAGAACATTCACACAATAAATAATACACAACAATAAATCCAAATGCACTTTAACCATTAAGGATTTCTTATATATTACAAGAGGTTCATATATCACCTTTCACTATTATTCAGCATCAATTATTTTCCTAATAGCAAGATGGAACATTTATCCCTACTATCTACTTATATGAATAAATCATCCTTCTTACATCAATGAGAATAACAATGGACTGACACATTATACATCTTATTTCAAATTTACACAAATCTGCTACAATAAATCCAAATGCCATCAAGATAAGTTCCATCCACAAAAGAGAGAAGTACATCCAAAGATAAGGGAAAAACCCCAATGGTAAAAAGCACCAACCACCCGACCAATGTGGAACCTACAAGGAACCACACCCCATGCTAGGACATGATGCTAGGTCCCAATGCTCACTCTACATCTAAGGTTGACACTTAATACCAAGGACTATACCATCACATAGACTCTCATGCATGAACAAACACAAACAACACAATAAGGAAACTCCCAAAGGCTATCAATTCAAACAATGAAAAAATGCAAATGCAACCAATAACAAGGGGACACATGTAGGAGTGGAGTGTCATCACATGCCATCCACATAACATAACAACAAGGCACTATCCTGATGTACATGTGGAGTCATCTCAACCTGTGAGAGACTAAGAGATATTATCTTACCGTCTTCATGGTCTTCTCATGCCTATCCTAAAACATCCTCCCTAGGACTAGGCCATGAGGCTAAATAAAATTATTATCTTATTAATTTGCTAACTACCCATCCCATATTCAGTTTAGGTTATCACTTGGGTTAGTGCAAGATCAAGGGGGGCCAAAAAGTGGCGATGTGAAAAAAATAGCCTTCTTCACTCGCCTAAAAACACAAAAATCCGTGTTGACTTTTTGCTTGGCCTGGGTGTCAGTACACCTTGGCCTGGTAATTACCTATGCAAATCGGATATCCGATTTTTATTTGTAATTTTAATTTAAAAAATATATTATATGTTACATATTATATAATACGTATTATATAATATATTATTATATTATATTATATTATACTATAATAGTATATTATATAATACGTATTATATAATACAATATTATATTATATATTGTATATGGTGAAAATAGATAACAATAATAACAATATTGAAAGGCTAAATGAATTCAACCACAAAACCCTAGCCTAACAACAACAAAGATCCACCATAACATATGAAGATTACCTAAGACAATGAAAATCAAATGAAATCACAAAGATTATACCATCACATGTCCAATAGGGTTTGGATCTTCATTCTTCCTATCTCCATTGATCTTGCTTGATATATTTGCTCTCAGATTTTATGTGCACAAGAGCTCAACAAAGAACGGAATGTGGTTGCAAGTAGGATCGTAGTGTAGTCAAGTCCTTAAGATGAATGATTAGTTAGGGTTTGATAATGAAGGAAGCATCTCCTTATATAGAAGACACTATATGAAATGGAGGGATAAGATTGAGAGGTGTAAAAGGAGGTCGGCTATGATTAGAGGGTAGGTAAAAGAAATAATAAAATAATGAAAGGGGTAGGTAGTGTATGAATTAAGAGATGAATGACATGTGTCATAGGTAGAAAAGGTTAATGAATTAATTAAATAAATAAACATTTGTTTAATTAATAGAAGAAGTGGGATCAATTAAATAAATAAGATATTTATTTAATTTAGAAAAGGGATAATTTAAATAAATAAATGTATTTATTTAAATGAGAAATAAGGCTAGAAGAGGATAAATGAATTAATTAAATAAATAAGGATTTATTTAATTAATAGAGGAATTAAGCTTGGATAATTAAATAAATAAATTAGACTGGACAATTTTAGGTGTCTACATTTTGCCCCTCTTTGAGACAATGCGGCTTGTCGCGTTGTTTCAAAGAAGATAAGATAAACTGATACAAAGTTGCCCCAAGATGGGAATGATATACCCCCTTGAGAGATTGGATGAAAAAAATGTCTAGAAAGATCGCAGACAATCTCTCGATAAGAAAGACGAGATAGAATGGACTGACCGGATAAAGTGACAGAGTCATGGGATAATGAAGACTAACTCGGGAAACGAGGGCTAGGGCAGTCTATAAGATAGACCACAGGGGAAAATACATCCTCATTGTCATCTACACATCCACAAGAGCAGAGTGCAGAGCGAAAATAGAGCAGCAATAGTCAGCAGCGATGGCCTTTGTACACAGATTCGACCGCGTTCGTGGATTCCAGAGGCCAGCAGAGGCAGGAGAGCCGGTAAGTACCACAAAACCTCCTTGTACTTCGATGCATTTATTGTTGTCATTAATGCATGGTAGATAGGGCAATAAATGCGCTTAGAATAGGGTCCAAAAAATGTCAAAAAATGTGCAGGCGCATCTATGTTGGTGCCAGGCGCGTTTATGCTCGCGAGGCACGTCTGTGTTTGTGCCAAGCGCATCTGCATCAGAAAACGCGTTTGTGATGAATGCGACCACGTCTATGATGTGTAGGTGCGTCTGTGCCAAGAAGACATGTCTGTGTCGTCCAGGCACATCTGTGCAGAGCATAGGCGCATCTGTGTTTTTCAGGCGCGTCTGTGCAGTCTTTAAGCGCGTTTATGCCAGCAAAGCGCGTTTGTGTCAAAAAAATGTGAATTTTTGTCTTCTAGGTCAAATCGACAGTTCTGTGATGAACATACGTTGTCGATTGGATAAGCTGCTGAGAGGATACACTCAAGCAGGTCCTCTAGGGAAGACTAGGATAGATCAAGGCACTTTGTGATGAACAGTGAGTACCAAGATAGAGTACTTTGTGATGAACAGGGAGTACTAAAATATGAGCAGCACTTTGTGATGAACAGTGAGTGCAAATGTGAGCAGCACTTTGTGATGAACAGTGAGTGCCACACACGTAGTACTTTGTGATGAACAGGGAGTACCACTAGGATAAATAGCAACACTTTGTGATGAACAGTGAGTGTCACTAGGATAGAATGTCATATGCATTTAGATAAAAAGTAGCATTTTGTTATGAACATTGAATGTCACGATGACTGACATGATTGATTTTCTTGACTGCAGGAGTATTTGCCTATGTTGGAGTCACGGGAGAGATTCCCGTCGACACAGAGATTGCGACCTGAGTTGACATTTGAGGAGCAAGCTGCAATCGAGGCTATGGGATTGAGACATGTGTTGTATGTGCCTGAGTTTCGAGCGAACATGGGACTGTTGACTGCACTAGCGGAGAGATGGCACTCTGAGACTTGTACATTCCATTTGCCGATGGGTGAGATGACAGTCACCCTGGAGGATGTATACAGGATCCTGAGGATACCGATCGACGGGGAGCTGATTCTGTACAATCGAGATGGAGACAGGGAGGCCCTGAGATGAGTGTTCTAGAACCCAGGACTGGAGATGAGGGCAGGGCATGTGGTTTGGGACACTATGACTGCTACAGGATTGGCGCTACCAGCAGTGATAGGAGGAGCGATCAGTGGGTTCTTGTGTCCTGATAGAGCGACACGAGGGTTGGCTATGGGCTGGGGAGGTGCACTAGAGACACTGGTGACACAGCACACCAGATATGCTTGGGGACCATGTGTGCTAGCACACCTGTACTATGAGTTGCATCAGTTTGTGTACCACGGGTCAGTGGGATTGGGCTGCAGAGTGACATTGTTGCAGGTGTGGGCTTATGAGCATCTGCAAGTGACGAGACCGATACACTTCAGAGGCAGAGGTCACGGGTGCAATTTTGTTCACTTGTATGACATGATCACCTCACAGCCGCGGATTGGCAGGTTAGAGCATTGGTTGTGAGTGATTGATGACATTGATGTGGTCATATGGAGGCCATATCTGGGATGCGAGCAGTGGGAGGATGATGCGGTAGAGCTTCCCTACACCTTCCAGAGCAGGTACCTGATTGGGCGGACGCCCTATGTGCTAGAGAGGCAGCTAGTGGACAGGGTGGGCAGACAGTTTGGCAGGATTCAGCAGATGCCACGGGGCTCAGGCATGTATGCACGGACTATCAGAGATCAGGCGCAGTTTGGGCCCCTGTTGTCATATGATCAGGCTGTTACACAGCTTGTAGAGATGATGCCCCTAGCCTGGGACATGTGGCCAGAGATTGAGGATGTCGGCATAGATGCCGAGTACACAGCTTACTTGGCCAAGCATCCATTCCCACGTCTGACGGATCCAAGAGATTTATTAGAGGGAGATGGTGGTGGGGATGATGATGATGATGGAGCTGATGGGGGCAGAGGCCGACGGAGAAGGAGGGGAGCAGTTGGAGAGAGGAGGGTTGCACCACGGAGGGAGGGTGGAGAGGAGAGGCAGGCTCGGGTGGTGAGGGGTCGCGATGGATTACCGCTACAGGTGCCAGTAGCACAAGGTCCCAGATAGATGCAGGTACAGGGATAGGTACCAGTACAGGTACAGGCACAGGGGCAGGGGGAGCCAAAGGGGGCCGAGGCAAAGGAGGATGAGCTGACTGAGCTGAGGGAGATCTGCCAGGGACAGGCAGACAAGATCCAGGACCTGGAGAGGGAGAGGGATAGGCTCAGGAGGCGGCTCAGAGATACTGAGCGAGAGTGGGATCAGGCCATTCAGCTCTACACAGAGGCTGAGACCGCACTGAGGGCTGGGAGGCAGGCAGCAGAGGACACAGGGGCCGGATACGCCTATGTTCTGCGGGCAGGAGAGGAGATTGCCTACTGGCGAGATCTCTATTATGGTGCAGTGCTAGCTGATCAACGGGCGAGGAGCTTCCATAGACCATCGCGGACAGCGACAGCTACAGGAGGGAGCTGGAGGAGACAGGCATCTAGTGGTGGGGCTATGGGTCCTCCACCACCACCAAATAGAGGGGACAGGAGAGATGATGCTGGGGCAGGTCCTTCAGGGGCTCAGATTCTGTCGAGGCCAGGCGGCTCCGAGCGAGGGAGTTCATCATAGCCATAGAGGGCTCCCTATGTATCAGTATTGTACCATTTTTGTATTATGATGTAGACACCTTCGGGTGATTATAGCCATATGATTTTTGACATCATTGTATCATGACACTTTATATATATATGAGATGATTCATCCTTGCGGTAGCTATATGCATGTGTACCTATGTGATGTATGTTTCATGATGTATGTTTTATGTGATGCTTATGATATGGATGCAAATATGTACATGAGGAAATGCAATATTTTTGTGTTCTTTTATGTTTTATATGTGTATGCATGATGCAAATGTGAATATATGTAATGCAGATGAATATGATAATGCAAATGTAAATTGTGCTAATAGATGTTGTGTGCAGGATGTGATGCAGTTGTGATATCTATATGTATGTATGAAATGCTTATATGTGGTAATGCAGGTGAAACTACATGAAATGCAAATGTTTTTGGTGTGTCATTATACTCAGTCATGTGATAGCAGGCTACGCAGACTCGAGAAGGACGATGGAAGTCAATCAAGAAAAGGGGATGAAAGACAGAAGATATGAAAGTGAAAGAGCTTCTTGTGCTTTATCATCATTGAGCATTATTATGGCAAGTAGGTTATGACAATCGAGGCATATGTTCGACCCAGAAATTCATTGTACCTATTTGCATGGAGATAAGACAGTCACAAACAAGGAATGCCCCAGTTCACACTAGACTCACAGTGTCCTCATATCCTTGGACAAGTCATAGCATTACTAAGAGACAATCCACAGACAACAAATAAAAATAGGTGACGATACCCCATCCTCGCCTTTCTAGTCAAAGACATCCTGGAGATAGAATCTCTAGTCAGAGACATCCCGGAAAAGCTAAAATACATGTCACCAGAAAGATAAAATCAAAAGAAAACCAAGACTCGACACCAACATTCACTGTAGTCCTCAAGTTTAGTGTCTCTTGTCACTTGTATAAGTCTTATTTGATTGTGGTCACAATGTTTACTTTCACATAAAGGATAGATAGCACTGAACCATAATGTTGTCTGAGTCTGTTGAAAGATTTGATTTGTTGAAGCCCATTGTTGTTGTTGTGTCTCATCTGAAACTGACTGGATCCATGAAACTGATACTTTATTGTGGAGAAGATGAAACTTTATTGCGGATTGGCGATGCACATGTTACTTTATTGCGGATTGTGCGCGAATAGACTGAAGGAAGCTGGAAGAAACTGTACTCTTCGAAACATGTGATGTTCTCAGTTCCACACCCAACACTAGACGTAGGATTTGCCTTAGCCACAGATAGGATCTGATTTATTATGGATGGAAAAAGGGAGGTTTATTATGAATGGCTAACCAATCTTGGGTAGATCAATAACAAGCCATGATGGGAATGGGTAAGTTTATTATGAATGGATAGGCTGTGATTGTGTGCAAAGTGAAAGGATGAAAGTGAATCCTGAAGGAGGGAGGAGCAATGTCTCTATGCATGGCGCTGGTGACCTAGTTTTCACCATGGTACTTGCCCAGGGCGCCACCGAAGTGGTTTTCACCGTTGGACGAAATTATTTCTCTTTACTTTTTTCAATTTTTCAATGTTTTTGTGTCGAAAGGCGTCTGTTTGCTGAGTTTTCACCAAGTAATGATTTTTTTGTTTTATAATTTTCTTTTTTTTGTATTTTTGAATTAGGATACTCTGAAGAGTTATGTGTAGAACCTGCGAAGGTGCATGCTGTTGATAGGATCCTCCAAAGGTTCACCTTCTGTAGTTGAGAGCTGATATGCCCCAGATCCATATGTTGTTGTAATGATGTAAGGACCAAGCCAATTTGGTTCGAACTTGCCCTTCTTCTCTCTGTCTTGCTGATTTTTGGGGTTTTCTCTGAGAACCAAGTCACCTACCTCAAATGTGCGAGGCTTGACTTTGTGGTTGCAGCTGCGACTTATTCGTTGTTGGTAAGCCTTGAGATGATTAAAAGCAGTTTGTCTTCGTTCATCCAGTAGTTCCAGTTCTTGTAAGCGAGAGACCCTATAGTCTTCATCACTGATGATGTTTTGCAAAGAGACCCATAAAGAGGGTAGCTCGACCTCAATAGGCAAGATGGCTTTAGTGCCATAGACAAGTTAATAGGGTGTAGCTCTTGTAGGTGTGCGGACACTTGTGCGGTAGGCCCAAAGTGCAGGATTAAGTTGGATATGCCAATTACGGCCAGCGTCGTCGACTGTCTTCTTTAGGATTTTAAGGATTGTCTTATTAGATGCCTCAGCTTGGCCATTTCCTTGGGGGTAATATGGCGTGGAGAAACGATGGGAAATATGGAAGCGGTCACAGAGTTCACGAACATCCTGATTTTTGAAGGGACGCCTGTTATCAGTGATAATGGAAACAAGAATACCATATCGGCAAATGATATAGTTGAGGATGAATGCAGCAATCTGTTTTCCAGTGACTTGTGTGAGAGTTATGGCTTCAATCTATTTTGTGAAATACTCTGTAGCAGTGATAATGAATTTATGTCCATTGGAAGAAGGAGGGTGAATCTTGCCTATGAGATCGAGTCCCCACTGACAAAAGGGCCAAGGAGACACTATTGGTTGAAGTTCTTGTGCTGGCGCATGTATGAGATCTCCATGAATTTGACATTGCTTACATTTCTTGACAAACTGATATGATTCCTTTTCCATATTAGGCCAATAATATCCAGTCCTGATGAGTTTCTTGGCCAAGGTAGGACCACTAGCATGTGGACCACATATCCCTTCATGCACTTCACGTAACGCAATCTGAGCTTCATCGCCCTCTAAACATCTAAGAAGAGTGCCATCGAGACCTCGCCGATATAGGATATCAGCTAAAATGACATATCGAGAGGATTGGCGAATGAAAGTACGACGTTGGTTATTTGATAGATCAGGAGGTAAGATATTGTCATGAAGGTATGTGAAAATGGAACCATATAACTGGGACTCGGGATCGACAACACATATCGTCTCAGTAGGAATGATCTCATATGAAGGAACCAAAAGGTTATCCACCAAGAACTCATAGCGGGTCTCATTTGGAGGTAGATCGATCAGCGAAGCAATTGTAGCCATGGCATCTGCGGCGCGATTCTGCTCTCTTGGTATCTGCTCAAAATCTATCTTTGTGAAGTGTTGTTTCAGGTCATCCACCATTTGTTTGTAAGGCATTAATTTTTCATCTTTTTTTTGGTAATCATCAGTTGCTTGACGGATGACAAGTTGAGAGTCCCCAAAAACACGAAGTTCTTGGATCTTCCATTGAACTGCGATCCGTAATCCAGTTCTTAATGCCTCATATTTCGCTATATTGTTAGTGCAAGGAAATGATAAGTGGTATGATTTTGGTATAGAATCTCCTTGAGGAGTTATAAAGAGGATGCCAGCTCCTACCCCATGCTGTGTGTATGAGCCGTCGAAGTACAGTTGCCATGGCTTCGCATGTGACATTGTTAAAATGGATTCATCTGGAAATTCTGAACTTAGAGGAACATCATCTATCATGGGAGCATCTGCTAATTGATCCGCGATGGCTTGTCTTTTTATTGCTTTTCTGTCCACATACTCGATGTCGAATTCACTCAGTATCATTACCCATTTGGCTAGTCGCCCAGTAAGTGTTGCTTTATTGAGAAGGTATTTCAATGGATCGATTCTTGCAACCAACTTAGTCTTATGAGTGAGCATGTAATGTCGTAATTTCTGTGAAGCAAAGACCACGGTGAGACATGCACGCTCAATTGGTGTGTAGTTTAGCTCATATCCCACCAATGTGCAACCGATATAGTACACTGCTTTTTCCTTGCCCTCAGCAATTTGTTGTGCTAAGAGTGCCCCCAGTGCTGTTGAAGTAGCTGATATGTATAGTAACAGAGGCTGATCTGGAACTGGTGGCATCAGAACTGGCAGATTCAGAAGATAATCTTTGAGCATCTGGAAAGCCTGTTGACAGTTATCATCCCATTTGAATTTGATGTTTTTATGTAGCAAGTGCTGAAAAGGATTACACTTATCTGCCAGTTGTGCTATGAATCTTCGGATGGACTGGAGTCTGCCTTGTAAGGATCGAAGTTGACTGATATTTCTTGGTGGTTGCATTTCCAAGATAGCTTTGACTTTTGTTGGATCCGCTTCAATTCCTCTTTTGGATACAATGAATCCTAGGAGCTTCCCGGAGGTTACTCCAAAGACACATTTCTTGGGGTTTAATCTTACTTTGTATTTTTCCAACCGATCAAAGATGACTGAAAGTATGTCCAAGTGTGTATTTCTGTCTATTGATTTGCCCAAGAGGTCATCGACATAATCTTCCACGGTTACATGCATGAGATCATGAAAGATAGTAGTCATGGCTCTTTGATATGTAGCACCTGCATTTTTTAGCCCGAAGGGCATGACATTCCAGTAGAAAGTTCCCCAAGGACAAGTGAATGATGTTATGTGTTGATCCTCGGGCACGATCCTTATTTGATTATAACCAAAGAATCCATCCATTAACGATAACATTTCATGACCTGTTGTGAGATCAACAATCAAGTCAATATTTGGTAATGGGAAGTCAACCTTTGGACAAGCTTTGTTGATGTCTCTGAAATCTGTACATATTCTGATGCTACGATCTGGTTTACTGATAGGCACTAAGTTAGAGATCCATTCAGGATAATCAATTGGGCGTATGAATCTGACATCCAATAATTTCTCAAGTTCTGCTTTGACTAGTAATGCCACTTGTGGATGCATTTTTCTTAATTTTTGTTTCACTGGTTTTGCCCCCGGTTTAACTGTCAAATGATGCATTACCAAATTCGGATCCAATCCAGGCATATCAGCGTATGACCATGCAAAGTTGATTTGTCGATCTTTGAAGAAACTTATGAATGTTGACCTTTCTGACTCCATCAACGATTGAGCCAGGAATATGTTGTGTGGAACCTCTTCAGTACCAATGTTTGTTTTGATAGTCTCCTCTACCAACATGGATGACTTTTCCTCATATGATGCTGGGAGAATGTCGAGCCTTCCATCTTCGGGTGCCTCAGAGAGGTTTTCGCCCTCAGATACGTCCTTTCTTTTTACTTTTTTGGGGTCAGACAACGCCACAGTGTGGTTTTCGCCATAAGACCCTTGGTTTGTTCTTATTTTCACATTTTTGTGACTGGAAGGTCCGACACCCTCACCAAAATATGCCACACTATTGAGTTTTATAGTGTATCCTGCTTTATGGTCCCCAGGGGGAAGATCATCTCGTATGCCAAGATAGTCAATAACAGCTTCATCATTTTGGAATGTGTCAAACTGTGCAGGTCCTTCATGATCCCAGTCAATGAGTTGGTGGTGAACAAGGGGAAGGCCTTCAATGTCTTCAAAGTTAGCGGGGCTAAGAGTAAAGATGCAGTTATATCCGGGTATGTCAAGGTAATTATCAAGGTCATCGATGGCACTCTCCTCATCAGTCTCGATCGCGAGCGAATCCAAATTATCATCACTAGTAGCGCATTCTGGGATAGGTGTTCTCATCCTATGTGATTTCAACCTAGAACCTTGAGACAAGGACTGTGTGGAATCCTCATGGGTTGTTTCTTGACCAACTCTGAAATTTTTATAAAATTCCTCTTCTTCTGTGGGTTCATCTGGCTCTCTAAATGTCTCGGTGAGTTCGTAGTCACTGGAGGACTTATCTGAACCCCATTCCCATTTGTTGGAGTCTGTGGAATAGCGATCCTCCTGTTGAATTTTGGTGGCTTTGATCTGTAAGGCTTCTTCTGTCCTTTGAGTGTGGACCTTGGAAGTCAGGAAACCAAGTCCTTTTGAGCGTTCCTTTTTGAATTTCAATTCAGGTTGTAAAGGTTCAATGATGCCTTCCTTTCGTAACCCAAGAGGGCTTTTTCCATCATACTCGAATTTTTGTAGAATCTTGAAGCCTTTGCCATATTTCTCACATGGTAGACTGATGTGATCTTGTGTGTCATCCTCAATGTCTTTGTAAAGCATTTTGTATAGGTCTTCTTCTTCCAGTTCGCCCCACCTTTGAAAGGTAGTAGGGTCCCATTTGAGTACCATGATGGATACTTGCTTATTAGGATGTGGTCTTCCATATTCTTTTGGGGAACTCATGACTTGTCGTAAGTACATGGTCTGATTTAAAGTGTATTCCCCCATGCCCTTGTCCTGAAATTTGCCTTTAAGCTCGCCTTGTTTTGATGTCAAAGGTTTCAATGACTCAGGATCAATGTATGCCGAAGAAGGAATAGCTTCGCGATTACTGGGAATGATGGTCTCAGTTTTTGATCTCAGGTTATTGCAGTATATGAACGGATTAGGATCACCATTAACTATTACCTCCACTCCATTGTGAGGAAACTTAATGCATTAGTGATATGTGGATGGGACTGCCGTCATTTCATGAATCCAAGGACGTCCTAGCAATATGTTATAAGTGAGATCTAGATCCAAGACTTGACAAACCACATCCTTTGTAACTGGCCCAACTCTGAGAGGCAAGGTGACTGTGCCTTTGGACGAACGTTCTTCATCATCATATGCCTTGATGGTGATTTGATTTGTAGAATTCATAGCTTTATCAGAATATCCCAATTGTTTAATTGTGCTCAATGTACAAATGTTTAGACCGGCTCCTCCATCTATCAGGACTCGTTTTACTCGATGTTTGTGTATGAAGGCTTCAATGTGTAGTGGTACATTATGTGGCTGACTTACGGAGGCATCATCGGCTTCTGTGAATGTAAGGGAATGTGGAATGGAAAGGTATCCCACCATGGCTTGAAATTGGTCTACGTTCAGATCAGTAGGAACGGCGGTGTCTCTCAAGATTTTGTCAAGAATAGCTTTATGAGCGGGGGATATGCGTAAGAGCTCAAGGATGGAGATGAGCACGGGTGTCTTCCCTAACTGTTCTACAAGGTCATACTCAGGCTTGGTTGATGAGGAAGCAGTGTTTTTGGCTGGAGCACCTTGCAAAGTAAATTTACCTCGACGGGTTGTAACATGACATTCAGAGGTAGGTTCGGAAGAAGATCCAACACCTTTTAGGAAAATCTTGGGTCTCTGAGTAGAATTCTCAGTGTTTTTGTCCTTGATGATAATAGTAGAGACATAATTGTCCATCGAGATGTGACTGATAGTTGAATCATAATTATAAGATGCTCTAGTATAGTTGGTTTGGTCATCCGTCGCTTTAGCTTTTCCCTTGTCATGCTTTGGGAATGGTTCCTTAAACATCTCATGTTCTTGATTGGATGAGTGTCCCTCAATCTCAATGTCACCTCTATCAATGAGATCTTGTATGATGTTCTTCAGTCGATGACAATTTCCTGTCTTATGACCCTTGCTCTTATGAAATTCACAATACTCATCATCATTCCACCAATTTGGTTTAACCTTTGGTTCATATGGAGGAAAATTTGGAACTGTGATTACCTTGTTTGCCACTAGCTTTTTGAAGACTGATTCAAGTGGTTCTCCCAATGGGGTGTACTTCCTCCGTGATCTGGAAGTTGTTTGAGTATTCACTTGATTGTTTGTAGAACTTGATCCCGAAAAAATGAATTTGGGTCGCACTGTGTTGGCATCCACAACACCATCATTGATTGTGTTCTTGTTTTTGTTCCAAAATCTTGGCTTGTCTTTTCTTTTAAAGTCATCTTTGTTTTCCTTGAATATCTTAATGACTCCTTGTTCAATTAGGACCTTTTCTATCGCTAAGCCTTTTTCAATAACGTCCTTGAAGGTGGACAAACAAGCTTTCCTTAGATCATAGCCAATGTCTTTGTTAACATTTTGTGTGAACATTTCTACCATTTGTTTTTGTGGAATTTCACAAGAGCATCTACTAGCTAGATTCCTCCATCTTTGTAAAAATGATGCAAAAGACTCTCCCTCCTTTTGCTTGCTGTTGCACAAAGTAGTGACTGATATGTCTGTCTCTATATTGTAGGAGAAATGTTGAATAAATGCCTCTGCTAAGTCACCCCATGACTTAACCAGGTGGGAGTTGGGAGAACCATTCCATAGCTTGATCACCTAGGCTTTGTGGGAATAATCTCATCAAATATGTCTCTTCTGCTGCTACCTCAATGCAAGCTGTGAAAAACCATCTTATGTGTGCCTTAGGATCCCCTTTTCCTCTATACTTATCAAATTTAGGCGTCACAAAGTGTGTAGGAAAAGGAGGCATTGGAATGCTCTTGTCAAATGGATAAGGACATATGTCTCTCATTGTGTATGTTGGCTTCGGTGTATTTATGTCCTCCATTTTCTTTTGTAAGTCCCTGATTTGTTGCTCCAAATTGTTCTTAGGTGGAGATCGACTTCTTGGACCATACCCTATGCTTGAGGCACCAATTGGAGGAGGAGCATGTTGCATATATGGATGATATTGATCATACACATGTTCATATGGAGGAGGTCTATAGTGATGCCGCATATATGGACCACTTGGTATAGATTCATGTTGAGGAATGCCATATCTATTTTGTGCATGTATACCATACTCTACAGGTATGTCATGTTCTAATGTGTTGCCCCCAAATTTGACACGGGGTTTCCTTGTGTCCAAATTTTGAGCATGCCTTTGAGTATCCAATTGCTTTGGTGGTTGATCCTTAGCATTGGTATGTGATTGAGCATATCTTTCTGCATAAGACTTCCATAATGGTCTGTGAAGATGAGTATCATATGCTTGACCATGTGTATGTGGGACCTCTGGTTTTTGAAGCAAAGATGATGGTGATTCAGGTACCATATATGGTCCTCTATTTCCTCCACTATTAGGCCTCCTTTGATCCATGTTGGAGTGAGTTTGTTGCAAAGGTCGATTTTCCATTATTTGAGACATGTCAAAATCATGAGGTATCTTGGCTCCACTTTGTGCCATCATTTGTAAGAAGTATTGTCTATCCATCCTCATTATTTCCTCAACCAATCGATTGAAATGGGGATTCATAATGGATTCTTCCACATCTGCTGAATGTACGGAAAAGTTGTCCATATTGTCATTGTGTGTATCATTGTTGTTTGTAGTGTCCATGTTCTCAACATTTGGAATGTTTCTATAGGCATCCATGTCAGGTAATGTGTTATGATCAATATTGAAAAAGACATCATTGTCATACTCATAGACACTCATGTTTGCGGACTCTTGAGCCTCTTTAGTTTCTCTCCTAGATTTTTGAAGACGGGTTTCAACCATGAACTAGGTATTGACCAAGATGTGTGAGACTAGATGAAAATGGAAAAGGTATGGAAGACCAAGAGTTGGATGGAATGTAAATGAATCTGAGGTGTACTTGCAATATCCAAAGTGTAAGACCAAGTATGTATGTAGTAGAGTAGGTGTGACTTCCAAAGAGAGGATAGTTTCTCTTGATGAGGTAAGTTAACCTTGACTCTAAGTAAGACCAAATGAGACCCAAAGTTAAGAGACCTTGATGAGGGACCACTTAGCAAAGTGTTGTTGTATGTAGTGTGTTGACAAAGTATGATGAGGACTAGCAAGTGACCTTTTGACTCAAGTTTAGACAAATGTGAATGTAATGTGAGATGTGAAGCAATGATGGACTGTGTGAGACCCAAAGATAGGTTGAATGCTAAATGAAACCCTGGAGAAATGACCTAGGAAGCTCAAGAATTCCGAAACTGACTGTGTTTGTTTGCTGGACTGTAAAAGTTTTTCAATTCTGAACACAAACGCGCCTGTATACTTCACAGACGCGATTTTCTGACACATATGTGGTTCTGTTTAACACAGATGCGCTTCTGAGATTTTTGCAAAGTGCACTGTTGATTCTGGAAACACAGACGTGTTTCTGACCTTCACAGATGCGGTTATACAGCACAGACGCTATTATGTCAGGCACAGACACGTTTTTGAGATTTTTGCAAAGTGTAATGTATATTCTGGGAACACAGACGAGTTTCTGCCCTTCACAGACGCGGTTATACAACACAGACGCTATTATGTCAGACACAGACGCATTTCTGCAAAATTTGTGCAATTTTTTCCAATCTGTGAAGTCGTTTTGTTGTGACCAAATCTGACTGTTTGACTGTTTTTCGTGACAAGAGGACACAATGTTGATGAAGACCCAATGTTTGTAAGTGTCTAGACTCAAAATGACTCCAAAAAAAGTGTGTTGTTTGATGTAAAAATGTTTTGCATACACTTGAAGACACAAAAAAACACAATGTTTTGTTGTTTGGTCTTGAATGTTTTGAATGTTTTAAAATAAGTCAAGCACAATTCTTATGGCTGGCCAAGACAATAATTGTTCATCCCACATGGGGTTTTACCCCCGAGGCTATGCTATTCAGAGCGGATACTTAGATGCTTGACCTCACTGGCTCCACCCTCGGCACTCACTTCTCGAGTCAGCCAAGCATCAGTCCCCACGAAAACTCCCCGTTGCGAACTTTGTATCTCTACTAAGAACCGTATGTGTGTGGGCTGCTACCAGAGGTCCGACCTCCTGCTCCAACAACTAGAAGGATTTGGGCTTCTAAAACAAAAAGGTGCTAGTAAGGGCATCCGCTCATGTGGCCATACATGCGGCACTTTCAGCTCTGTAAATACAGAAGGCTCCCAGCCGGTAGGGGTTACGCCCTACAACTGATCAAATAAATTTGATCAAACGGGTTTATGGGGAGACATAGTGTCGGTATAAACTAATCAGCACACATTATTCATAGTTTTCACCATGAATACAGTTATTTATAGTGGTTCGGAAGAGGTGGGTTTTCCTCACTACCACTTGGGTCGTTCTCTTCTCACTAGTAGTCCTAATGACCACACGGGAAGACAGGCCCTCTAAAGATTAAACAAAAAGAGCCTATTGCTCAAAACACAAAAGACAATGATTCAATTTTAGTGCACCAATTGAAGTGTTTGCTAGTCTATGAAAACAAGGCACACAATAAAAATCCAAAAACCCTTGCCAAGGACCTACAACAAAGAGTTGTTAGTAGTTTGGATTGTTTCAAATAATCACCCTTTCCTGCAAGCACACAAGTTAGGTAAATTTTAAACCCAAAAGACTTTATGAAAATAGGGGCCTTCAACCAAACGATTTTGCTTTTAAGACAAGCTGCACCAATTTCGTTAGCTAGATCTGAAAATGTTAACTCAAAATAAACCAGATCTGAAACCCTAAATGCAAAATCCAAAACCAAATCAATAAACCGAAAAATTTGAAATCAATAAACACAGACGTGATTGCCTTCTACACAGATGCGACTTCCTGACACAGACGCGGTTCTGTACGACACAAACGCGGCTCCAGAACGTAGACACGGTTTCTGGACACAGACGTGACTAAAAGCACCACAAACGCGACTTTAGAACATTGACGTGGTTTTCGGAACATGCAAAATAAAATACTGCTGATAACACAGACGCGATTCCAGATGTCATAGACACGATTCGGGAACCCAGACGCAATCCGAAAGTACGCAGACGCGAAAATATCAAAATGCTGCCGAAAATGTCAGATCTGCAACTTCAAAACACACAATCTGCAACAAGGATGTTAAATGCAAAAAGGGACAAGAGTCCCACCGGGCGTGCCAAAATGTATATGGTGAAAATGGATAACAATAATAACAATATTGAAAGGCTAAATGAATTCAACCACAAAACCCTAGCCTAACAACAACAAAGATCCACCATAACATATGAAGATTCCCTAAGACAATGAAAATCAAATGAAATCACAAAGATTATACCATCACATGTCCAATAGGGTTTGGATCTTCATTCTTCCTATCTCCATTGATCTTGCTTGATATATTTGCTCTCAGATTTTATGTGCACAAGAGCTCAACAAAGAACGGAATGTGGTTGCAAGTAGGATCGTAGTGTAGTCAAGTCTGTAGGATTTGAGAAATACAAATCCACAGAACCCAAAAGAAACCTGCATGCAAGAAACCTGTCACAGAGAAAGAGAGAGAACGAATACAAGGGTTTTGGCTCTGACAAAGAGAAAAGATGTATTATCAGAGAAAAATGAATCAAGAATATGAATAATACAAAAGATCAATCCTTATAAAGGAGATCAACACCAAAAGGAAAACCTAACCCTAAGGTGTGAGCATTTAATAATTAAATATTAATTATTAAATGACTAATATGTGCATAAAGGGAAATCTTAAGAGGAGAGCAAAGTTAATTAATTACTTTACTCTAACACCCCCCCTTAAGATGAGCTACAATGCAGCTACAAACAATGCAGAAGAAAGCAAAGGAACTACAATGCAAAAGAGGGTCCCGACAACAAGGCCTGATGAGGTACCCGAATACAAGAAAATCTCTATAAAGTGGAGTAAAGGAGAAAACCCAGTGGGAAAAAACTCCTCTCCAAAAAGAGATAAAGAATCATGCTGAAAAGAAAACATGAAGGAAGGAAGGCCTCACTGAGACCCCCCAAGGACAACTTCCTTCACCCCAAGCATTGAGCGCAACTGAAGATAGCGCGGAGATGCCAAAGGTTTAGTGAAGATGTCAGCAACCTGCTCCTCTGTAGGAATGTACTCCAAGATGAGAGAACCATCCTGAATCAACTGCCTGATGAAGTGCATGTGGATTTCAATGTGCTTTGTCCGCTGATGCTCCACTGGGTTGCGTGAAATGTGAATGGCACTCTGGTTGTCACACCAAAGAATAGTGGGACAATCTGGAGGAAACCCAAACTCTGTCATCGACTGTCGAAGCCATAAAACCTCCTGACTGGCTAACACTGCTGCTCGGTACTCAGCCTCTGTAGATGATAATGCAATAGCGGACTGCTTCTTGCAAGACCATGTAATAGGACCAGAACCAAGGCAAAAAACGAAGCCAGAAGTAGACTTCCGATCATTGACATCACCAGCCCAATCGGAGTCAGTGAAGCCAATGATGTGAGGGGATCCTGAAGAGTAGTGAATGCCATAATGTATGGTGCCCCGAATATATCTCAAAATACGTTTGGTTGCTTGCCAATGGCTCTCATGAGGATCATGGGAGAACCGAGAGACAAGGCCAACCGCAAAGGAAAGATCAGGACGAGAATGTGTCAGGTACAACAGACTACCAACCAACTGCCTGTATAAAGTGGGATCTACTGAAGGAGTAGAGCAAGTGGAAGACAAAACAACACCTGACTGAAATGGAGTGGGGGCAGACTTGCAATCAAGCATGCCAAATCGCTGAAGCATATCAAGAGCATACTTCTCCTGAAAAATGGAAATCCCATCCGAAGACTGAATAACCTGTAGACCCAGAAAGAAGTGCAAGAGACCAAGATCGGTCATCTCAAACTGCTCCATCAAAGCTCTCTGAACACTCTGAATCATGGAGGATGAGCTACCTGTAATGATGAGATCATCTACATATAGCACTAGAATCAAAAGATCACCCTCCTGACGCTGAATATAGACTGTGTGATCGGAATGACAGCGTGTGAAGTGGGAGGAAAGCAAGAAGGAGTCCATCTTCTCATACCAAGCCCTGGGGGCTTGTTTGAGACCATACAATGAACGTCGAAGTCTGCAAACCAAAGAAGTGTCCTGCACAAAACCTTGAGGTTGATCCATATAGATCTCCTCATGTAGGTCTCCATGCAAGAAGGCACTCTTCACATCCATCTGAAACACTGTCCATCCCTGTGAAGCTGCAAGTGAAAGTACCAGGCGTATAGAATTCATCTTGGCGACAGGAGAAAAGGTCTCAGAGTAGTCAATACCCTCTACCTGAGAAAACCCCTTCGCAACAAGACGGGCCTTATACTTATCAATAGAACCATCTGCAGCATACTTGGTACGATACACCCACTTGCACCGAACCAACTTTCTTCCCTTAGGAAGAGGACAAAGATCCCAAGTATGATTCTTCATCAAAGAAGAATACTCCTCATCCATGGCCCTATCCCACTCTGGGTGTCCTGTCGCCTCTAAAAACTTTTGAGGATCATCTGAAAGGGTATGACTCAAAAGACTAGAACCAGATGTCTGAGCACGAGTGCGACGAGTATCTGAAGGATCACCTGCCAAAGAACCAGCTGCATCAACAGTATCACGGGCCCAGTTCGGCAAAGACGGAGCAACTGGTGGTGGTGGAGATGGTGGATCATGATCTACATCATCCTCAAGAGATAAGTAATCCTCAAGAGATGAAGAGGAAGGAGTAGGCAATGAGGGAGAAGCTAGTGATGGAGAATCCATCTGAGGATAGCACTCATCAAACTGGACATCCCGCCGAAACAAGACCTCTCTAGAATCAGGATCAAACAACCTGTATGCCTTAACATCCTCACAGTAGCCAACAAATATGAGTCGTCGGCTCTTCCTCTCCATGGCTATCCGCTGAGCATCAGGAATAAATGCCCAAGCCTCACTACCAAAAACTCGGAATGTAGAAACATCAGGCTTGACATGGGTCCAAGCCTCCTCAGGAGTTATATGTCGTAATGCCTTATGGGGCATCCGGTTCTGAATATAATTGGCACAATTGACTGCCTCAGCCCAAAATGAAGAACTCATAGCTCGAGACTGTATCATACAATTTGCCATCTCCCGTAAGGTTCTGTTCTTTCTCTCAGCAACACCATTCTGTTGAGGGGTATAAGGAACTGTAAACTGATGCTGTAAACCATGCTCAGTGCAAAAATCTCTGAAAGCCTGATTTACATACTCCCCCCCATTATCTGTGCGTATCCTCCTGATAGAAAGTCCAGATTGCTTCTCCACAAATGTCTTAAACTTCCTGAAAGAGTCAAAGACATCAGACTTGTACTTAAGAAAGTACACCCATGTACGTCTGGAGAAGTCATCAATAAAAGTGAGTACATAACGGGCCCCTGAAAAAGAAGGAGTGGAAAGGACATAAGATCACTGTGTACCAACTCTAGGGCTGCCCTAGCACGAGAGGCTCGACCCTTAGGAAAAGGATCTCGATGATGTTTACCAAGGACACAACCATGACATACACCATCTGTACAAGAAATCTGTGGAAGCCCAATCACAAGTGCCTGTGTACTCATCTGCTGTAGATATCTGTAATTGACATGACCAAAACGCTCATGCCAAAGCCTGCTCACTGAATCTGCATGTGCTATAAGAGAGGAACCAACAGTGTCTGAACTCTCAAAGCCATCAAAACTATATAAGTGAGATACAGAATCCACACTCCCAGTAGCCACAACCAAGTCAGGATCATGAAGATCTCGAATAACCACATCATGTGGAGAGAACTCAACTGTCTTACCAAAGCCAGAGTGGCAAATCTGATAAACAGATAGAAGGTTTGTCGAAATGTCAGGAACCAAAAGCACATCCTGAAGACAACCACCATCCAATGAAACAGTACCAGAACCCTGAACGGAAAGTTGTG
This sequence comes from Cryptomeria japonica, assembly GCF_030272615.1. Lineage (NCBI taxonomy): Eukaryota > Viridiplantae > Streptophyta > Pinopsida > Cupressales > Cupressaceae > Cryptomeria > Cryptomeria japonica. The sequence goes on from NC_081409.1 coordinate 25,232,898, forward strand.
CTGAGTCACCAACTGCAATATGTCGAGTGTCTGTAGGAGCAAGAGCGGTGACCAAATCCTGTGTGTGTGTCATATGGTGAGAGGCACCAGAATCTAGAATCCAAGTGGACGCTGAGGACAATGCTCGTGCAGAAAGAGCATGACCTTTCCCTGTGGGCTGTGAAGGAGGCTGTGGTGCACTGATATTATGCTGCTGCATGGCTTCCTCCAAAGCCTCTAAACGTTTCCAACACCTGGAAACGGGATGTCCTTCCTTGCCACAAAAACTGCAAGGATCACCTGATTTCTTCTTAGTCTTGGAGGAAGACTCACCAGACTTTGAAGATTTGCCCTGTTTAGAATTGAATTGTGGTTTTGAATCAGACTTAGGTGGTGGCTTGGAGGGATTCTCACTAGCCTCTGAATCTTTCTTAGGCTTCGGTTTCTGCTTCTGTTTTCCTTTGGAGGACTGGGCTACCAATGCTTGGTTCTGTGAACCTGAAAGTGAATCCAACTGCTTAAGCTTAGCTTGCTCACGAGTCAGACGATCACAAAAGACCTCAAAAGAAGGCATGACATGTCGAGCACCCAAGGCATCCATGGTGGAATAGAAGGTCGAAGAGAAGATCTGAAATGGACCCCGAAGCTTGGAGAGAATCAGGAAAATGCACTCTGTATCAGTCTTAGTCTTACCACAACCCTGCAAGATAGATCTTTGCTGTTTGAACTTCATCAGAAAGTCCTCAATAGAAGGAAATGAATCAGGTACCAAGGAAGTTAACTCTGCCTCAAGCTGCAAAGCTCTGAACTCGTTGACAGTACCAAAAAGTCCCTCAAACTTGGTCCAAATGGCTCGAGGAGTGATACAACCCTCAAGATGAAACTGGAGACTGTCGGAAATGTGTAAAGCCATCAATCCCATAGCCTGATCCATATTGTTCCTGTGCTGCATAATCTCAAAAGGACGTGTCAACTGAGGTTGAACCTCATCCAAACAGGACCATAACCCTTTTGACTGGAGAAGAGTCATCATGCGACCCTTCCAAGTGTGGTAATTATGCGGTGTGAGAGATTCAATAGGTCTGTCTGCCATCTTGTAAACTGTGCCTCAACTGCTCTGAATTTTTAATTATTATTAAGTGGTCTTTCAGAACTAGACAGAAGATGCAGAAGGGGGTTTGATTTTTTTTTTGTATTGGTGTTTTTAAATTCTAGTTTTCTGATGTAAATAACAGAAAGCAAGAGAAAACACCCCCCCACAATGCAAAAAACTAATCCCCAGTACAAACTGAAAGCCAGAAAATGATAGAAAGCAATAACGGGTTGAGACAAAATTTGGAGCACCTGAAGATTTTTCTGATGAAATAGACTGTAGATCTGAAAAGAGCACAGAACCACCTTTCCGACGCCTATTCGCTTTCGAAAAACGGAGTCCGTATGCAAAAGATAAGGCTCCTGGAGTGCAAAAAACTTGTTCTGACTTCGACTGGCAAAAAACACTACAAAACGGAAAAATCAGAAAAAAAGATCTCCATCTTTTAGATCGGGCTCGGAACCAGCTAAAATGCCCGAGTTATACCCAATTTAGTAAAACTGCTCCAAAAAAGCCCAAATAGGCCCTTTAAGCCCTCAAGGGCTTAAAAAAAAATAAGCCCCTGGTCCTCTGGGCGACCAGGGGCGGGCGCAGGGGGCGGCGTTGTGGTGGCGCGCGGGCGGAGAGCGGCGCGCGGGCGGAGCGCGGGCTGGGCGCGAGCTGTGCGTGGGCGGTGGGCGGCGCGGCGGTGGAAGCCTGGCCGCGGCCGGTGGTTTCCGCCGGCGGCGGTGGCCGCCGGGCTGCGCACCGACGGAGCGGGCTGTTTACACTGGCTGGGCTTTTTTTTAAACAAAAAAATTGCGTTTTTTAATTTTTTTTTAATTTTTTTTTGAAAATCCGCCTCGGTTTTCGTGCCCTAGGGCCGTACGGTCTTGGGGCCAAAAAAAATTTGCCACCTGGTGCAACTGTGTCCAAATCGGACGAATTTTATATGGAAATAGGGGTTTTTGGGCGCTACGAGCTCAACGGTGAGGTCCGTTTGGGCTCAAAGTGCACCGAAAAAAAATACCCCTATTCCAAAATAAAAAACAGAATACAAACACAGATCTGATGCAACCAAAACCTGGATCTCAAAATCTTTCAAAAGTCTGAACAAGCTGCAGCAGATCTGGCTCTGATACCATGTAGGATTTGAGAAATACAAATCCACATAACCCAAAAGAAACCTGCATGCAAGAAACCTGTCACAGAGAAAGAGAGAGAACGAATACAAGGGTTTTGGCTCTGACAAAGAGAAAAGATGTATTATCAGAGAAAAATGAATCAAGAATATGAATAATACAAAAGATCAATCCTTATAAAGGAGATCAACACCAAAAGGAAAACCTAACCCTAAGGTGTGAGCATTTAATAATTAAATATTAATTATTAAATGACTAATATGTGCATAAAGGGAAATCTTAAGAGGAGAGCAAAGTTAATTAATTACTTTACTCTAACAAAGTCCTTAAGATGAATGATTAGTTAGGGTTTGATAATGAAGGAAGCATCTCCTTATATAGAAGACACTATATGAAATGGAGGGATAAGATTGAGAGGTGTAAAAGGAGGTCGGCTATGATTAGAGGGTACGTAAAAGAAATAATAAAATAATGAAAGGGATAGGTAGTGTATGAATTAAGAGATGAATGACATGTGTCATAGGTAGAAAAGGTTAATGAATTAATTAAATAAATAAAGATTTATTTAATTAATAGAAGAAGTGGGATCAATTAAATAAATAAGATATTTATTTAATTTAGAAAAGGGATAATTTAAATAAATAAATGTATTTATTTAAATTAGAAATAAGACTAGAAGAGGATAAATGAATTAATTAAATAAATAAGGATTTATTTAATTAATAGAGGAATTAAGCTTGGATAATTAAATAAATAAAATATTTATTTAATTAGACTGGACAATTTTAGGTGTCTACATATATAATATAATATTATATTATATATAATATAATTATATTATATTATATTATATTATATTATATATAATATTATATTATATATAATATAATATAATATTAAATTATATTATCTTATATATTATAATATAATATTATATTATATTATATATTATAATATAATATTATATTATATTATATAATATTATATTATATTATATTATATTATATATTATAATATAATACAATACGTATTATATAATATAATAATATATTATTATATTATATATGTTATTTAAAAATAATTTAAGTATAAAAATCGTATATCCGATTTTCTGAGATTTTTATATTTCGAGAGTGACAGCCCGTGAGTCATTTTTAACTCACGGGCCACGCGATTTCATCAAAATTTGATATCCGGTGCACCCGGTATCCGATGTTTTGGCAAAAAATTGCTAAAAAATAGATTGAGAGGTAAGAATTTTATCGTTTTCAATCATTTTCATTCATTTTTTGTATTTTTTGTTAATGTTTATTTGATTTTTCATTGAAAATATGGTTTTTTCATGAAAACTAGGTTTTTTAAATCAAATACCTAATTGTTTAAATTTGTTAACTAAATTTAATTGTTTGCATTCAATTAGGTTAAAAATGGGGGATAACAATGAAAACACTGACCAACCATAATTGCAACAACCAAACCCTCATTTGCCAAAACCCCCTCAATTCAGGATTTGATTGCACAAAATTTGAATGAATTGAGGGGGATTGCAGAAGTATATCGTAGGATCCCTCGTCTAAACCCAATGTTTGATCCTCTCACGTCGATCATAAAAAGAATGGAAACCATGACTGAGAAGCACAATGCCGCCCTTCTGTGGCGAGATTCTATGAGGGAAAAATATGCAGATGCCTTGTCGTATAAGGATATCAAGGATCTCGATATATCCAAAGCCGAAATCACCTCATTGTTTGTCAATCCCCGTATTGGTCAGCCCGTAGATCCCAAAAAAACAAAACTTTCTATTAAATGGTACACAAATGATGGGATTGTGAAAAACTTTTGGGATCGTTGGTGGATGGTTTTCGACAAACCACCCAACAACAATCTTGATATCCCCTTCTATTTCATAAAAAAATTGTATGCTGAGTTTGTTTTACACAAACATGTGAACTACTTTGACATCCAACCTTTCCAGGGTGTAGGTTTAGGTATGCCCCAAAATAGACCTGGGGCAATCAGAGTATTCTAGGGCCCATATGTCCCCCCTCCTCCTGTTGATCCCCCACCTGCAGTGCAGCATCCTGATATCATTTGTGAGGCAGCTTCACGGACCATATCGGCTATTCACTCTTTGAGTAGCCTTTTGGTTTCTCAGGCTGCATCAGTAGCTCAGCCTACTCTTGATGGTAGTGGTGCATCCGGTGGCCTTGACACATCATCCTTGGCTCCACACATATGCGTGCCCCATAGTTGTGTCATGTGTGGGCACATATGCTTGGGTCCAGTTGGACAGCTCGTTGATCCTCCTGTGGACAGTGCAAATTATGAGGTGCGTGAGATGCATGATGCACCAGATATTATTACACAGACTGGAGGATACCCTGGGGAGTCCTCACATGCTAGAGGCGAGGAGGCACCGTCATCATACATTGATGATGTAGAGGTAAGATTTGTATTTTTACAGTTCATGTTATATTTTAATAAAATATTTATACATTAGATAATATTAGTACTAATTTTTATTTACATGGTCTATTTAACAGTTGATGACTGAGGATGAGTTGAGACAGATTCAGGAGGGCACCTTGTCGGCCATTTCATTTGGCCTTGATAGCTTGACGGTACATATATTATTGCACCTATTCGTTTGTATTTTATTGTACATACATGCTCATCATTTATATTGGTATTAATTAGATTATGTAGTAACTTGCATGTATATCTTATTTTACTCTTGCAGGGCACAAGTAGCACGAGTGCGGGGCAATATGATTTAGGATCTGGTAGTGCAGTTGGAGACAAGGGAAAGGTAATTGAATGCAAATATGATTGAATGAATAGTTTAAATAACTTATAGTGATTATACATGTCTAGACATAGATTGATAGTTTCATATACTTGTTGTGTATATATACAGAGAATTCTTGGCTTCACATCCTTGATGACTACACCCAGTATACCTGAAGAAGAAGAAGAAGAGATGTCTCGAGTAGATGTGTGTTTATTTTTTTTTTTCATTAGTAGATATAATTTGTTATTATCAGTGACAATTATATGCTAACTTGTATCAATGTCATGTTTCTGAACATATGTAGGTTGTGTATGAAAATAGTCAAAACATACCTCCTCTACCGAAGACATACATCAAGAGTCCTGCAAAGCTAAAGAGAAAACGTGGAGATGAGGTAAACATGAATAGTTCAATTATAGTTCATTTTTATGTTAACTTTTCGAATGTGAATTATATAATATAACTAATATTAATCGTGGTTTGTTTTTCTTGTGCAGGATCCTTCAAAGCCGAGCAGTGCGGCGAAGAGGATCGATTTTGATGATCCATCAGCAGCTAAGGATGTTATAGATATTTTTGGGATGCTTACATGTCTAGTTGGCATGTACATTTTGTATATGGACATACATTCACGTATTTAGACATACATTTTGTTTCAGTTGGCGTTTATGCCATATTTGTGTATGGACATACATTTGTAATCATTTGACATTTTTATATATACAGAAGTTGATATTCGATCATATAAATTGTTGCTCATCTATGCATGGTGTTATCATGGAAATCTTTAATCTTCATTCCAATAATTAACAATGGTTAATAATGGCTATTTAATGAACAATACATTTCATTTCATTTCATCATAAGTGTTGTTTTTATAATGAACAATATAATTCATTTAATGAACAATACAATACAATTCATTTAATCAACAATAAAATACAATTCATTCAATGAACAATACAATTCATGAACAATACAATTCATTTAATGAACAATACATTACAATTCATTATTACCCTATGCATGGTCCTATTTTTCCCCCCACCTCGGTCGAATGCTCGGGGTTTTATTAGGGCAGCAATTCTTCGGTTGGCGAAAAAATCGCCAGTCTCACTCAATCGAATGTTGTCACGTGGTCGATTTCTCGTTCTGCTCGTCGCGATGATGAACTGTCGACTCTGACATGTCCACTTAGGCATTATTACCCTACGCATGCTCCTATTTCCCCCCCCCCCCACTCGATCGAATGCTTGGGGTCATACCGTACCGGCATCGTCCCTTGAGCACCTTAAGTGCTCAAAATTGTCAAACTTTGATAGGCCCTAACTCAGAATATGTGGCACCTATGAATGATCCATTTGAACCTACAGGGCCACGAGAGGGGTCCCTACAAAATCCTATCTCGATTTTTTAAGTTACCCTATGGTTTTATTAGGGCAGCAATTTTTCTGTTGGTGAAAAAATCGTCAATCTCACTCAATTGAATGTTGTCGCATGACCGATTTCTCGTTCTGCTCATCGCGATGATGAACCATCGGCTCTGACATGTCCAGTTAGGCATTATTACCCTACACATGCTCTTATTTTTCCCCCCCACTCGATTGAACGCTCGGGGTTATACCCTACCGGCGTCGTCCCTTGAGTGCCCTAAGTGCTCAAAATTGTCAAACTTTGACGGGCCCTAACTCAGAATCTGTGGCACCTACGAATGATCCATTTGAACCTATGGGGCCACAAGAGGGGTCCCTACAAAATCCTATCTCGGTTTTTCAAGTTGCCCTACGGTTTTATTAGGGAAGCAATTTTCTATTGGCAAAAAAATTGTCAGTCTCACACAATCGAATTTTGTCGCATGGCCGATTTCTCGTTCTACTCGTCGCGATGACGAACCATCAGCTCTGACTTGTCTAGTTAGGCATTATTACCCTACGCATGCTCCTATTTTTCCCACCCACTCAATCGAGCGCTTGGGGTCATACCCTACCAACGTCGTCCCTTGAGCGCCCTAAGTGCTCAAAATTGTCAAACTTTGACGGGCCCTAACTCAGAATTCGTGGCACCTGCAAATGATTCGTTTGAACCGACGGGGCCATGAGAGGGGTCCCTACAAAAGCCTATCTCAGTTTTTCAAGTTACCCTACGATTTTATTAGTGCAACAATTTTTCTGTTGGCAAAAAAATCGTCAATCTCACTCAATCGAATGTTGTCGCGTGGTCGATTTCTCGTTCTTCTCATCGCGATGACGAACCATCAAACCCAACATGTCTAGTTAGGCATTATTACCCTACGCATGGTCCTATTTTTCCCACCCACTCGATCAAACGCTCGGAGTCATACCCTACCGACGTCGTCCCTTGAGCACCCTAAGTGCTCAAAATTGTCAAACTTTGACGGGCTCTAACTCAGAATCCGTGGCACCTACGAATGATCTGTTTGAACCTACGGGGCCATGAGAGGGGTCCCTAAAAAATCCTATCTCATTTTTTCAAGTTACCCTATGGTTTTATTAGGGCAGCAATTTTTCTGTTGGCAAAAAATTCGCCAATCTCACTCAATCGAATGTTGTCGTGTGGCCGATTTCTCGTTCTGCTCATCGCGATGACGAACCATCAGCTCCGACATGTCCAGTTAGGAATTATTACCCTACGCATGCTCCTATTTTTCCCACCCACTCGATCGAATGCTCGGGGTCATACCCTACCGGCGTCGTCCCTTTAGCGCCCTAAGTGCTCAAAATTGTCAAACTTTGACGAGCCCTAACTTGGAATCCGTGGCACCTGTGAACGATCTGTTTGAACCTACGGGGCCATGAGAGGGATCCCTACAAAAGAGTATCTCAATTTATCAAGTTGCCCTATGGTTTTATTAGGGCATCAATTTTTCTATTGGCAAAAAAATCGTCAGTCTCACTCAATCAAATGTTGTCGCGTGGCCGATTTCTCGTTCTGCTCGTCGTGATGACGAACCATCAACTCTGACATGTCCAGTTAGGCATTATTACCCTACGCATGATCCTATTTCCCCCCCCCCCTCAATCGAATGCTCGGGGTCATACCCTACTGGCGTCGTCCCTTGAGTGCCCTAAGTGCTCAAAATTGTCAAACTTTGACGGGCCCTAACTCAAAATCCGTGGCACCTGTGAATGATCTGTTTGAACCTACGGGGCCATGAGAGGGGTCCCTACAAAATCCTATCTCAGTTTTTCAAGTTGCCCTATGGTTTTATTAGGGCAGCAATTTTTCTGTTGGCAAAAAAATCGTCAGTCTCACTCAATCAAATGTTGTCACGTGGCCGATTTCTCGTTCTGCTTGTCGCGATGACAAACCGTCATCTCCGACATGTCCAGTTAGGCATTATTACCCTACGCATGCTCCTAATTTTTCCCACCCACTCGATCGAACACTTGGGGTCATACCCTACTGGTGTCGTCCCTTGAGCACCCTAAGTGCTCAAAATTGTCAAACTTTGATGGGCCCTAACTCAGAATTTGTGGCACCTACAAACAATATGTTTGAACCTATGAGGCCACGAGAGGGGTCCCTACAAAATCCTATCTCGGTTTTTCAAGTTGCCCTACGGTTTTATTAGGGCAGCAATTTTTTTGTTGGCAAAAAAACCGTCAGTCTCACTCAATCAAATGTTGTCGCATGGCCAATTTCTCATTCTGCTCGTCACGATGACGAACCGTCGACTCCGACATGTCCAGTTAGGCATTATTACCCTATGCATGCTCCTATTTTGTCCACCCACTCGATCAAACGCTCGAGTTCATACCCTACCGGCGTCGTCCCTTGAGCGCCCTAAGTGCTAAAATTATATATAAACAAGCATTACACTGTAGACACATAATGATCATGAATATTTCCATGTATTGTATATACATAATTACCATTACACTTGCATGTGACATCCATGAAGGGATATGCAAACATGATTTTTTTTCATTATCAATACAACTACACCAATGTACTCATGTACAGATACATGGATATTATCATCAATATAACTAAACCAATTTGCTCATGGACATTGTATATCATCGTAACAATGTTACATCAATTCACATCCATATACAAATACAACATCCCACTTCATTTGCATCAAACATCCTCATGTCCTAAGAGAAAAGCTTACGTACAGCAATTCCTGCATATACATGAAGACCAAAATAAGTAACCTTTTTATGCGGAATGAATGTGCTACAAGAAACAAATTATAACACTTAATACAAATTAGTTTGGAAAATTATAAATAGATCATTTCAAACATTTTTAAGACGCACAAGATTGTATAATTATGAAACTTACCAATTTCTCTGCAAAGTATACAAGCATAACTTTGAAGAAAGACGCATGTTGATTAAAGTCCTTCTCACTGCATTTCTCTGTATGGTTGAAGACGATGGTAGATATGGTCATTTCTAAATAGCAATACATTCACTTGACTTAATGTTTATGCACAAAATTTTATCTCATTAATGCACAAAAGAATATGCACCATCACCAAGAGAGGGTCTTGTCAACAACGAATGATCTAACATGAACCTGTATATCATCAAAAATCATAATGTGATGTAGTATTGTATATCATCAAAAAAGACCTGCATGAGCATAAAGGTTTTGCGATAATTATATCATCAAAAATTTTCAGATAGTGTTCTCTAATAACAAAAATTGTAAAGCTCATCAAATGCATGATAATAAGTCGTGTTGCAAAAATACGTCCCTTCCGATTATATCATGTACCCGCTATGTGCATGCAAAAACCGTGTTGCAAAAAAAAAGCGTTCATCAATAGACCTGCATTTTCAACACATCCTTAATATACAAGTAACAAACTTGTTCATTAAGGTTTAATGATCATTGCTTGAAATGAAATGCATGATAAAAAAATAAGGCACCATTAAATACCTACTACTCAAGTGTGCTTGAAGGGTCATCTCTTTGTTTAAGAGTATCTAGTATTGCTTCATGATCAGCAGTAGTCACTATCCATAGCTCTTTGGTCTTCGGTTTTGCTTGATGCTTCAACAACTTAACATTTGTAGCTTTAATAAGGTGTGAATACATTATAATGGTTTTGTGTCTCTCATGGTCTTCAAATGCAAGTATGCCATTCTTTCTAATCATGTATGTTCGCAACCAAGTTCCCACAACAATAACAACTGAACTTGTAGGATATGTGAACCCGTCATCATCTGTCACTAGTTGTGTTAGCTTTTTTTTTTTCCCTGTAAACATCATGCCAATCAATATTCTGATCTCTCTTCATTCCCTTGCGTTGCAACAACTGCAAAAACATGTTTTTGTTGTACAAGATCTGATAGACGATCATACTCAAGTGAACTTTCTATGTCATCATTTGACAAGGATATTGTTTGAGATAAAGGAGTTAGATAGTGGGGAACCCACGTATCAACCCACTCACTTGACTCACACTGATCCCAATCACACTGAGCACAACTCTGACAAAAATAAGCCAACGCTCGTGTCCAAATGGTCCATGTACTTGCATCTGAGCTGAGAAATGAATGCATCTTTGAAGAATATTTAATTGTTTGACAATCCAATCTATCCCCCACTGTTCCCTCTTCAACCAACCAAAAGAATCTGCTCACTGCTTAATCAAGAGTACCTCCATGTGACAATGTTGAACTACACCAATCAACAATAGAACATGCATCAGAGAAATTTGCACCTGAAATCCTCAATTGCTCCTTAACTAGAGCTCTCTTCAAACATGCACCTACTCCATCATGCTCTCCCTTCCCATGCCCTGCCTCAAAAAAAACACCAAATATGAGGTATACGCCTCTCCACATGCATTCTACTCAACCAATAAAATATACGGGCATTCTTGAATTGACCCGTACAATTATCTGACCATATTATATGTCGGTCAATTGCAATATCTTTCTCATGCAAGAACTCAAAAAAATTCTCGAAAGAATGTTGCACATACTCGAATTGGTGTGATCTATCATCACTCATATAAAAATGATACTCCCTGATTATCTTCCTGTCCTCTTTTGTACTATTAGGAGCATGTCTATATGTAATGTGAACAAAAATAGCAATCTGGACTGAATTGTAGTACTGAGACTGTACCTCATTTTGTGGTTGCAATGTATAGTTCTCTGCAAAATCAACCACCGATACAATAGTGCCAATCGGGAAAGAGTTCTTACACATCCTGAACTATTGATCCAACCACTAAGACCTATGGGTGTGCCTTGCATACTTGTAGAAAATATTTTCCTTAAAATCCAAAATAAAATCAGCAATACTCACTTCTCTTGAGACTAATTCACGTCTAGAACCTTCACCTCCACTCTTCAAAGTATATTTCACTGACTCGTATCTTTTTTTCTCAACATAATTCTTTCCAAATTCTGTTCGCTGCCCTCATGAAAACATGAAACAAACTTTGACAACCCACCACATTCTGAGCACTTCTCATTCAAACAATCATTTCTATAGAAATAGCAGCCATCATCTCTAGGGCATAAAAATAGATCTTGCAAGTCTCTTGATGATCTCGGAAATAGCATTGCACCACACTCCTGCAACATCTCATTAGTATGCATCATAGAACGAGAATGACATAAAAGTTCATGGTACATTGAAAACTCCACATGGTACTTGCAACAACAGGTATTGTGAATCTTAAGAGGAACACAATAAAATGGTTTCAAAGATTCAAAGGCCCTTTGTGATATTTTCAAAGTTGGATGTAATTCACAAAAACATTTGTACATTGTTTGGCTTGATTCCAAGAAATGTTTGGGATGCGGTGTGCAGTCTCAGTTGTTGATTCTTAATTTCAAAACGTCTTTTACATTGGGTGACACTCTAGAATTAGAGTGCCAAAATTGTTGAATCTCTTCCTTCACATTGTCAGTCAACTTTCTATCAACACATGGAAGCCTCCCACCAAATGCCTATGTATCTTGTTGAAGTGGATCGTCAAGTCTTTGTCTTCATGCAAGTGCTATATCCAAAGTTTTACGATTTATGTTAAAATCAACACAAGTTTGTCTCATTTGACGAGCCTTCCTCAATTTATGGCTTACTAAGGAGGTTGTAATCACTCTTCGAGCAGCTCTCTTATCTCTTTCTTTGGCATTCTTTCCAATAGAATTGAGAGTGTCAAATAAATTTTTTGCAATAATAGAATTTCTCTCCATCTTCTTATTCATATGAATCTTCAATTTGTTTAGCAATGGTCTCATCTTTATCATCTTTAGCAATTGAACAAAGAGTTGGCATTGCTCGGTCAATGTCTTATTGCTAAAAAATTTGTTGAAAAGTTGTATAACCCACAACCGAACGGTTCTTGTTGACCTCTTGCCTTCAAGATTCACAATAATGTTCTCATCGATTTCAAATAACCATTTTGGGGTTCTTGAAGGTCTTGGATTTGGAATTTGTCTTTCATCCATGAGAGGGTCTTCATTTCTAAAGTAATTAGGTGTTACATATGGTTCACTTGGTTGAGCAATTCCACCTTCAATGTTAAAGTTTTCCACATTTTCACCTCCTATGTCAAAATTTTCCACATGTTGAGCATTTTCATTATCACTTTCAACATTTTCAAAATTTTCAATATTTTCACTTTCAAAATCTACATTTTCATTTTCAATAACTTGTGGCACATTTTCAAATTCAATTTCCTCTTCAGTTGAAGTAACATTAGCAATATTTAACATACCTTGTCTTCTCCTCCTATGACATTCTCTATCTCGTTCTCTATACACTTCAATTTGGTCATTTGAAAGTTTTCTTTTGTGTTTAGACTTCTGACGACTACTTCTCCCCATTTCCCTCCACACATATGCTCCTTCGTGATTGACAATGTAAGTTTTCACTTTAAGAATCTCCCAAAAGCACAAATTTGTCTCTACCTATCTAAAAACCCATGATCCTCGACAGAAAATAGAATATGCAGACTGTGGGCCGTTGGAATCTACAAAATGGCCCACAAACCCTTTTTTTCATTTTTTTTGTACTAAAATCGGATATCCGATTTTAGTACAAAAATTTGTGGTCCCCAAAAATTTTCCCGTTGCCACCTTTTATTTACTAAACTGCCACATGGCAGAAATCTGATATCTGATTAAATCTGATATCAGATTTTATTAGTCATATTTTAGAGAGAGAGAGAGAGAGGAGAGGGAGAGAGGGAGAAAGAGAGAGAGAGAGAGAGAGAGAGAGAGAGAGAGAGGAGGAGGACAGGGAGGGAGGGAGAGAGAGAGAGAGAGAGGGGGGGAGAGGTTCATAGTGTCCCATGAACCCTTATGACCTCTTAGGACACCATATGACCCCTAAGGACAACATACAACCCCTTATGACACCATATGGTGTCATTAGGGGTCATATGGTATCCATAAGCGTCATATGGTGTCCTAGGACACCATATGACCCCTTAAGACACCAAATTGTGTCGTTATGGGTCATATGTTGTCCTAATGGGTCATATGGTGTCCTAAGGGGTCATATGGTGTCCTAAGGGGTCATATGGTGTCCCATGAACCCTTATGACCTCTTAGGACACCATATGACCCCTAATGACACCATATTGGGTTGCTTTGGGTCATATTGTGTCCTAAGGGGTCATATTGTGTCCTACAACCCCTTAGGACACCATATGACCCCTAACGACATGATTTGGTGTCTTAAGGGTTCCTATGGTGTTAGGGGTCATATGGTGTCCATAGGGGTTCATGGGACACCATATAACCCCTTAGGACACCATATGACCCCTAACGACATGATTTGGTGTCTTAATGGGTCCTATGGTGTTGTTAGGGGTCATATGGTATCCATAGGGGTCATATGATGTCTTAGGACACCATATGACCCCTAATGACACCATATTGGGTTGCTTTGGGTCATATTGTGTCCTAAGGGGTCATATTGTGTCCTACAACCCCTTAGGACACAATATCACCCCTAACGACATGATTTGGTGTCTTAAGGGGTCCTATAGTGTCGTTAGGGGTCATATGGTGTCCATAGAGGTCATATGGTGTCTTGGGACACCATAAGACCCCTTAAGACACCAAATTGTGTCGTTAGGGGTCATATGGTGTCCTAAGGGGTTATATGGTGTTCCATGAACCCCTATGGACACCATATGACCCCTAACGACACCATAGGACTCCTTAAGACACCAAATCATGCTGTTAGGGGTCATATGGTGTCCTAAGCGGTCGTAGGACACAATATGACCCCTTATGACACAATATGACCCAAAGCGACCCAATATGGTGTCATTAGGGGTCATATGGTGTCCAGAAGTCATAAGGGTTCATGGGACACCATATGACCCCTTTGGACACCATATGACCCCTAACGACATGATTTTATGTCTTAAGGGGTCCTATGGTGTCATTAGGGGTCATATGGTGTCCATAGGGGTCATATGATGTCTCGCTAATGACACCATATTGGGTCGCTTTGGGTCATATTATGTCCTAAGGGGTCATATTGTGTCCTACGACTCCTTAGGACACCATATGACCCCTAACGACATGATTTGGTGTCTTAAGGGGTCCTATGGTGTTGTTAGGGGTCATATGGTGTCTTGGGACACCATAGGACCCCTTAAGACACCAAATTGTGTCGTTAGGGGTCATATGGTGTCCTAAGGGGTTATATGGTGTCCCATGAACCCTTATGACCTCTTAGGACACCATATGACCCCTAATGACACCATATTGGGTCGCTTTGGGTCATATTGTGTCCTAAGGGGTCATATTGTGTCTTACGACCCCTTAGGACACAATATGACCCAAAGCGACCCAATATGGTGTCATTAGGGGTCATATGGTGTCCCAAGACACCATATGACCCCTATGGACACCATAGGACCCCTTAAGAAACCAAATCGTGTTGTTAGGGGTCATATGGTGTCCTAAGGGGTCGTAGGACACAATATGACCCCTTAGGACACAATATGACCCAAAGCGACACAACATGGTGTCATTAGGGGTCATATGGTGTCCTAAGAGGTTATAAGGGTTCATGGGACACCATATGACCCCTTGGGACACCATATGACCCCTTAGGACACCATATGACCCCTAACGACATGAATTGGTGTCTTAAGGGGTCCTATGGTGTCCATAGGGGTCATATGGTGTCTTGGGACACCATGCGACTCGTTATGACACCATATTGGGTCTCTTTGGGTCATATGGTGTCCTACAACCCCTTAGGATACCATATGACCCCTTAAGACACCATATTTGGTCGTTATGGGTCATATTGTGTCCTAGTGGGTCATATTGTGTCATATGATCCCTTAGGACACAATTAAACTCCTAATGACACCATATTGGGTCTCTTTGGGTCATATGGTGTCTTACGACCCCTTAGGACAGCATAAGACCATAACACACAATTTGGTGTCTTAAGGGGTCATATGGTGTCCTAGGACACCATATGATGCCTATGGACACCATATGACCCCCAATGACACCATATGGTGTCATAAGGGGTTGTATGTTGTCCTTAGGGGTCATATGGTGTCCCATGAACCCTTATGACCCCTTAGGATGCCATATGACCCGTTATGACACCATATTGGGTCACTTTGGGTCCTATGGTGTCTTAATCTCTCTCTCTCCCCCTCTCCCCTAATATCTCTCTCTCTCCCCTAATCTCTCTCCCTCTCTTCTCTCTCTCCCCTAATCTCTCTCTATCCGTCTCCCCTAATCTCTCCATCTCTCTCTCTCTCCCCTAATCTCTCTCTATCTCTCTCTCTCCCTTCCCCCTCCACATCTCTCTCCCTCTGTCTCTGTCTCTGTCTCTCTCTCTCTCCCCTAATCTCTCCACTAATCTCTCTCTCTCCCTCTCCGCTAATCTCTTTATCTCTCTACCTTCCCTCCCCTCCTTCCCTCTCCATCTCTCTCTCCCTTCCCCCTCCCCATCTCTCTCTCTCTCTCTCTCTCTCTCTCTCTCTCTCTCTCTCTCTCTCTCTCTCTCTCTCTCTCTCTCTCTCTCTCCCCCTCTCCCTCTCCCTCTCCCTAATATCATATACTAATTTATTTATAAATTAATATATTAATATATTAATAAACAAATCTAGTTAGAGAATTTACTGATTAAAATCGGATATCTGATTTTTGCTGTCAAATTTTCAAATTTCAAATTTTGGCTCGGGAATGCTTTGGTATTTGGCTTGGAAGTGACAAGCCTGGAAAGTCAACTGAAAAAACTTGTTTTTCAGTATTCCTTGATTTTCCAGACTTTACACTGGTGGCTGACGACTTTTTTTGTATCCAAAATTGATAAAACAAAAAGGGTTTTTTAAGGACGTTCCCAGCTTTCCAACAATATAAGGCTTGTCTTATTTCGACTTTAATAAATAATTATTATTTATTTTCTAATTGAATTCTAACAATAGTCTTGATTGATATACTGATTGAAAAACACTCATAACTTTCAAACGACATAACATTTTTTGAATTCGAAACATGCATCACATCCTATTCTTTGTCTACTATCATAAAAAAATTTAAAAAATTAAATTTCATAAGGTTTTGACCAAGTTAAGGTGGTCAGACGTAGGAGTTTCTGAATTTCTAAAAAGCTGTAGTAAAAAATTCATAAATAATTATTTACTTTATAAAAAATAAAATAAAAATATGTGTCACATCCGGACATGAGTCTAATACTTATATTATAAATATTATAGAAAAATATTATGATTTTATTGTGATTAGGGTGGTAAGACATACGTGTACTTATTTTTTTCCTGAAATTTTAGTACCACTGCATTGAAATTTGAAATTTTCATCAAATAGGATTTTTTTTTTCCAAAAAACAACTAGTAGCTTAGAAACTACATTCAATTTTCTATATATTCTCTTCTTACATATTTTAAAAATAATGTTCACAACTTATTCAAATTTTCATGTCAAGTTGCATAACTCTAATTTTCTAAAATTTCATTGCCACTTAAGGGCCTGTTTTGGCACACCATGATCCTGCACATACCCACTTGTTTTACCATGCAAGGAAAACCTCCTTGTGCCCTGGTAGTCTAGACTTCATGCATCCTTACAAGGAACCTCATGAGAGTCTATCTCTCATGACCCTGGTCATCACAAGGAAGCCCACTCCCCCTATCATGGACCCATATAAAAGTAACATGCTCAAGAGGTCCTAAAAGCAAGTATGAAACCACAAAAAGAGATTCATATCATGCAACCCAAACATTCCACATGAACATATACATGAGCAAGAAGCATGAAACAAGACTACAACAATAAGGAGAATAAGCAAGGGGACCTGTTGGAAAATAATCATAAAACAAGGGCCAATCAATAAGGCCATCATAAGCTACTAAAAAGACATAATGCAAATCACAGAAAAACATACACTTGCTAGTTTTAACAACAACCAGATGTAGCCTTCTCTCATGGCATCTCCACATGACAGGAATCCAATAGCACTAAAATACGAAGATAAAGAGGTCAAAAAATGTTCCAAAACCATAAAATTGAGCATAGGCAAATTTGAAACACAAAAATACATCATAACCTAGCCTATGGTACAGAAAATGAATGAGAGAAACAAATTAAAATAAGCAAAGACAAATACCGGAAAATTCCAAATACACAGTCATAGTGTTTTAGTCATAACTTAAAAACCTAGATCGTATATTTTATAATTTTTACAAATAATTTAAAAGACTTCAATAAATTTTGTGAAAACCTAATTGATAAGATTTGAGAAACATTAAACAGAACGTTGCATACTTGTACATAAGAACAACAAATCTGGGCAATAACATAATCTAAAACACTAAATATCAATAGAATGTAGCCTCTAGTACAAGCGAATTCCCAGAAAAACTGAGAGAGTCATCAAATGGCACAAAATACTAAGACTGGGCAAAACAGCGCTTGTACATAAAATGATAGCACTTGTACCTTCTGAGACAACGCTCCCATGGCTAAGGACAACCTTTCTACAGCAGGTGAAAGTGCTTCCACGCTGTGATTAGTGCCTGTACATGTCCAAGACAGTGCTTTCACTGCTCTATACAACACATTTACAGAAAAGGGACAACGCATGTGCTTAAAGACAACGCTTTTACAGTTGTGACTGAAAATTTTTGAATTTAAAATTAAAATACAAAACTCAGTCAAATCACTTTGAATAAAATATGACAAGGGTATCCTTGACAAGCATAACACTCATAAATAAATGGATTTAACACAGGTTGAGTATGGAAGGAGAAATCCTCAAACAACCACTCCCAGAAATCTTCTAAAAATTCACTAAAAACTCATTCAATAGCTTTCAAATCACAACCAAAGAGAAACTAAACCAGAATACCCCTCAACAACACTCCAAACTAATAGATTCATAGCCCTAAATCACCCAATGTAAGCATATTGAAATTGAGTTGCAAACTTGTCATCAACGAAATTCACAAAAAAACTCCAACTCAAATAAATAAATTAAAACATAACCCATAGTTTAGCTATATGCATTCCTTTCATATTTCATTTTACAATAATGTATGAAAAAAATATTTCAAGTATTATTCATTTTAATCACTCATGCACAGCAAGCAAAGAAGACACAGGAAAACCATGAAAACCAAAAATGAAGAAGGAGAAACCAACCTTAGACCAGTCTGAAGGCAAAAAAAAATGGAATCCGACGAAGCACTCCAGCACTTCCTAAGCTCAACAATCCAAGATCGAAAAAACAAAAAATTCCAAGGAAGTTTTGCAAAGAAAATTCTTGAAGAAGCTCCCCCGTAAAACATCAGGGTGAGAGAAAATATACAAATCAAGAACAATGCAAAACCCTAACCTCCAACTCCACCAATCAAATTGGTTGATTTTAAAATATATTCTCCAATTTGTCCTCCAATTATGCATCAATCGATTCTCCTTAATATTTATTTGAAATCCGACCATTGTTGGATTGCATTTATCAACCCATTGACCTCCTTAGAAAACCTATTAGGGGGTGTGGTTGACTTTCCATCCATTTCTAAGGTTCTCCATGTTGTCTTTATCCCTTACATGCAAAGCTTCCATAGGAAGTTGTATGCCCACTTCTTCACTCCATGATCTACGAATTGAGTCTCCAGCCTTTGCAAATTCGCTTCCGTCCATTCGGTTATCTACAAGAATCTACGACTAATCAGCTTCATGGATATGTGTGTCCCTGGTGAACTGCACCTACTTCTCATTGATCCTTTGCTTGGCTCTTCTACCACACTCCATTTTTTTCACACAAAGTTCTACTACATGTAATTATTTTTTCTAATGGATTTTTAATGTTTTTAAAAAAGTTTAAAAGCTTTTTGATTTTTTTGGAAAATGATTGATGCATCATAAGAGATGAAGCATTTCATGCTTTTCATAGTACCCTTTAAAATATTTGCTACAATGGTTCATGGTTACTGAAGGTATTCTCAAAGACGTTGGTAGGGTGATGGTAAAGGGAGATGAAATGAATGATAAGGTAAAAAGGGGTAAGGATATATATGCAAAAGATTGGATAGGAGGGATGAAAAGAGAGAAAATATGTGTTGGATGATGGATAGGATGTTGGAAGATATGTGTAGGGATGGATGGAGATGTTGGCAAGATAAACTTTGGCAAACACCTTGAAGGGTGGTGGAGTGATGACGGAAAAATGGATTGTGGAGTTTGAGATTTTGGTAGACAAGTGGATGTGGATTTTGGGACATAAAGACACAAAATAGATTTGAAAAGTGCGAGATGTTTGGATGAAGGAGTGAATGAAGCCTTTGAAATAGCAAGCTTGGATTCCAATTTTGACTTTTCTTTAGGATACAATTCTTCTATGAGCCACTTTGGAATCCACATGTTTTTTTCTTTGTGGTTCTTTGGAATGCATTCCTTCTATGAGCAACTTAGGAATCCACATGGTTTTTTAGTTTCCTTTTTGTTTAATGGATCTTGGTGGCCTTTTGGATATTTCCTTTTGCTTTTGGATCAACTTTTTCTTTTCTTTTACATGACTTTTAGATGGGACATGTTGATCTTTGAACACATATGGATTTTTACGATTATGAACTTTATGATTGGCATCCAAATTGTTTTCAGGAGCATTGGGATTCATGATCAGATAGCGATGATATGGAGGTATTTTAAATGAGTTGATGTAGGTGGATGGATGGAAGGTGTAGTGTCATAAATTGTACACCCTTTATTAGTGTGTCGAATTTCATACTCTCCTAGCACCTATTTTAGTATTTCCCTTTCCTTTATACATTATAGGACCTTTATTGTAATTAATTAATATTTAATTCAATATTATGGGTCGTATTCCACTTTATTACATCATTACACTCTTATTTGGGCCCTTAATTCTAGGTGTTCCCTTTATCATTATCCTGATTTATCCTTAATTCTATCTCAATTTCAACTCTCAAAGCATATTTCGCATATTTACACATCTTGGTTTTGAGCCATTGAGCTGAATTTAACATTACAATCATGATAGCTCGCATCCCTAGAAATTTGAAAAAAAAGTTGGTGGGACCAGGGCACCTGGCATTCTAGTCCCATGTTTTTTCCCTAAATTTTGGGAGGATAATTAGGTGTTGAACATTATCCTATTCAAATTTATCTCCATGCGGAAATATATTAATTCTAAGTCAGCCTAAAGGTGATTTCAATTATGAAATCCCTATACACCCTTCTATTTTGTGAACATGCATGTCCCTAATGAGGATCTCTTGCCTTCTTTTAGAAGACTGTTGCTATAAATAATCTCTCTTTGATGTCATTTCAATCCTCCATCCTTTTCCAATTTCCTTTATGGATTTGCATTCTTTGTTGGATTATATCTCTTTGCATTTGTTTCCATTTAAATATTTCATCTTGTGTTAGAGAGATCTCAAGTCCTCACACTCTTTGTTGTGTTGGAATTGAGGTTTAGTCCTCTTTCTTACCAAATGATTCTCCATTATTTTTCGATCTTGTATCAAATCTTCTTGTGAGCATTTGTCATCAATCATCTTTCACAATTCAATGTGGTAAACATGATACCCTATTTCAACTCACTAAAATTAGCAAGATGAAAAAGGGGGGCATATAGCTACCCTCGAATTTTCATCACCTTCCTTAGTAAGCATTAGGTGTTTTTGTGATCTACCATGTGGTTTTGTAGGGTGCAGTTCCTAACTGTGTACTGCAGATATTGCTGGGGGCTTCGTCTGACAACTTGTGGATATATCCTTTTTCATGAATGTTTACTTTTCTATACTTTAGCTTGCATATGCATGTAGTGTCATATGACTACTAAAGTGGGGGATAAATGTAGCGTTGTAAATTGTACACCCTTGCTAGGGTGGTACAATTCTGCACTTAGTTTAGCACCCACCTTAGTGTGTTTGCATCTTGCATTGTAATTTCCCTTTAAGAATTTAATTAACTAATTTAATTAATCTAAAGTCATATTTCATCACTCCCCACATCACAAAATTGGGCCCTTTACCCTAAGTGTGCCCCTTTTTATTTTATTCCTCCAATAAACCATTAAATCATAAACCCTAATTATGTCTTATTTCAACCTTTAAGGCCCGATTTCACATATCAAAACATCTCGAAATCAGCTGTAACTTTGGGATTTGCTCTAATACCATCATATCTAACAACCCTAAAAATTTGGTGAAAAGTTGGTCGAACTACCTAGTCCCCGACATTTTTCCTGAAATTTGGGGAGCATAATTGTATGATATTATAATGCTCAACACTAAGAAATTGGTGATAAATTCAAATCTTAGGTCGGCCTAAAGATGAAATTAAGATCTAGGGTTTCATACATAAGAAATCTCTTTCTTCATTTGAAGGAATCTATCTAATCTACGAAAAGGAAGTTTTTGGCTAAGCAATCACAAGGAGCCTTCTATGTAGTGAAAGAGAAGCTTATGTAGAGTCTTCAACAACATTCATGAATCATTCATCAAATATTCATCAGGTATTCATCATCAATTAGGAGCCTTGAAGAGATTGAAGAATAATAGGAGATCAAGTGGCTTATATCTCTCCCTTGGGGATGGGTATGGTTTCATGTTATTTGTAATGTCTTTGTATGAGCTTCTTTACACTCATTTTTACATTTACATTCATTCTTTATATCATTTAGCACATTTGATTTAGGGAATTCTCATTTATATGCATTTAGGGTTTACTCTCCAAAGCGTAGGGTAGCTCTAGTTTCTTATCTTTCTCATTGTAGGGTCTTGTACACACAAGATTCTTGCACACATTTTTAATACATTATAGCTATTTATGGAGGTGGAAATCACCAAAATAGGGGTTTGACTAAGGCAAAACCTTATATAGCCACCCAAACCCTTTCATTTCAGTTGCTGGTATAGGTACCCGGGATACTTTCAGGATCAGCAGAAGACACAAGGATAGTTGCAAGCCTCAGATCTTCCTTGTAACCATCAGGGACAGGAGCGTGGCACCCTGGTCCTGCCCAAGATAGGGGTGTGGCACCCTTGTCCCCCTACTTTCAGGTGATTTTCAGCAGGGTGGTGTCTCAAAACCTTCAAATTGCAACCTTTCAATTGCAGCTCTCTGTCAGACATAATAGGACTAGAGCGTAGCACTCCTGTCCAGGTCAGTTTGGCTCATTTTTCAACACCAGGTACACATTCAAATTTCTCCCCCTTCTCTTCTTTCAATATCTCAGTTTTAGATCTACAAGTTTCTACAATTTTAGTTCATATATGCTTCATTGTTCATCTCCTAGTCTAGTTGATCAATCACATCCTATTTTTCACATCTTCTCTTCATATACAACAAGAGGAATAGAAACCCTAAGAGATAATCTTTGTCTATCTCTTTCTCACAAAAATTAGCCAAAGTGAGCTATCTCCCTAAGCTCTTTCATTTTCCCAATGTGTTGGAAAAAGTGGGATTTGGTCCTAGTCATCCGATCTCGCTTTTTCCCTTCCACAAATAGCCCTAAAAAGAAAAAGGTGGGGAAAGAGGTGGAGAAAAAATGCAAAGGGGAAGACAAGAGTAAACTGGATGTTCCCCTATATGTGGACCAGGTCGACCTTGGAGATAGAAAAATAGATGAAGTGGATATTGATATGCTTATGGCTAACTCGACCACTAGTCAAGAAAAGTGCTTCCAATGGGTGATTAGCGAAATTATCTTGATCAAATAGGGTATAAAATATATTATCAACACCTTTATTTAGAACCCAATGCCTGATAAAATCGATAAACTCCTAAAAATGACCCAGAAATTGACGAAAGATGTGGTCATGAAAATAGAGCATGAAGCTAGAATAGCCAATTTGGAGAAGGGTTTGGATGATCTAAAGGGTAATCTCAGGGGTTTGGTGGAGATTAGTAAAGAGGCTATGAACTATAGTTTTGAAGGCCTCAAAAATTTGAATGAGAAAATTGTAGTTCATAAAGCCCATCCGCTCAACAGTATTCTGCCATTAGTTGCCAATTCTTAAAAAAAAATCTGGATATAAATCCACAAGGAGAAGAAGTGCAAGTGTCTACCAGACCATCTACTAGGAATATGAGAAGGAACCAGGAGAAAAGCACCATGAGGACCATCATGGAGGAGCTTGAAGACATAACCAAAAATATAATTGAGAAAAATTCAGAGCTTATGGAAGCTCTTGGTTAACTTTTTGGTTTTTTTTTGGGTTTTTTTGCCCAGGTTTATCTATTGTTTTTTGTTGGGTTATGTGGGGTGTCTCCCCTATTTTTGTCTCCATTTGATTGTTGATACTTCTCTAGTTTGATACTGTTTTGATTATTTTTCTTTTGGATTTGGGTTTCGGGTCCCCGTAAAACCCGTTTTATCTTAATCAAAAACAATATAGACAATTAATTTTTAATTTTATATATATATATATATATATATATATATATATATATATATATATATATATATATATATATTTAAAATCTATATTTAAAATCTCACAAATCTATAGTTTACTTCATCTTCAAATTCTTAATGGTTTAGTTGTTATAAGTGTTAGAAAGTAAAGATCTGGTGTAAAATTATGCTTATTTCGGTATCAAGTTTGGCCAAAAGACTACATTGCTAGCAACTCCTAAGATCACAATTCATACACATAATTAAATACCATTGTAAGAGACTTCTACTGAGGCAATAATCATCACAAAATTTTAAAATAAACAATGCAAGTTCAATGCCCCTCGAATTAATTGTCATCTTACAAATTCAAACAATCATCAATACTTTTAAATACTAGAGAAAATTTAGTTGGCCTAAAATATGCATTTGTCTCCAAGTCACAATTCATTCAAACTTAATAATTTACCGAAATCATATAGAACTCGCATATACATAAACAAGTCAGCTATTTTTGTGGAAGAATAAAATTCATATTTGAAAATGAGAGAAAAATCATGTTTTTGACACCACATTCATAAAGCATCCACCTATGCTTCATCATTGTAGAAATAAGAACTAAATGAATAAAGTTGTAAAAATAAACCTTATACACATCCATAATTGTGAAAATTTAAAGATTCAAATTATGTGAAAATAAAAGAGAACCATCATGTCCCTAGCATCCTTTCTCTTATGGATTCTATGCCAACTTAAATCTCCATGTACAAAAGAGAAATAACACATAAAGAGGAGTTGATCTAACAATGAGTGTATTCCATTGATGAGATTAAATATAAGAAATACCATGGTCCAGATTAATAACTTGAGTATCCTTTAGGATCCATGTATCCACCAACAATTAGCTTCAAACACATGAATTCAAGGTAGGGTTGAAGGTTGGGCAAGACCATTGAGACATATTCAAGATGTAGAGGCAAAAGGATATGTATGTTGCATGATGTATCGATCAATGCATAGCATCAATGTAATACTGAGACTACATTTCTAGAGGCATGCTAGCAATTGGGAAAAACCTAGCACAAGGTTAATAAAATTGTAGCATCGTAAATTGTCACTGAGCCAATTTACACCTCATGTTTTTTCCCCTACTTTAGCACATCTCTCCCCCATCTCCTATCTGGGTCCATTTAGTGCCTTAACTCCAACTTTTATGCCAGATACACCTACCAAATGATCCTTTGGGGCTATGTCCTCCTCCCTGGACCCTAATTTTGGTCCTTGATTGAGGAGGACCAAAGTGGTGGTTCCCTAGTCCCTCTTAGTGGGGCCCAATTTTCAAGGGAGGGGTGTGACCTATCTTTCCAGCAAGAAATGAAATTGATGGCTCTATGTGACCATTAGAGGTCAACCTATTCGATAAATTGACCTATAAAGGTATTTGATCAACTTAATTTCATCTATCCATTCAAGCATTCGACCTAAAGCATTCAAGCATTGAAGTGTTCATCATTAAACATTTCTAGAGATCTTTAAGGGTGCATTTCCTTCACTCATCCATTGGGGAGAAAATTACAACATTCATATGCAAGCATGTGTATGTGATTAGGGTTTTGGTCATGTTCATGCCATTTCATACAACATATGTGATTACATTCAAGAAGCAAAGCATCATTATCAGTCATTGTAGATTTGAGGTATATCTTTCTATAGACACCTAAAATTGTCCTAGTTTAATTAAATGAATATTTTATTTATTTAATTATTTTATCCTAAGTCTTATATTAATTAAATAATTTTTATTTATTTAACTAATTCATTAAGCCTCTTCTATCCCTTTCATCATTTAAATCAATATTTTTATTTATTTAAATTATCTTTCCCTAAATTAAATAAATATTTTATTTATTTAATTGGTCCCACTTCTTCTATGAATTAAATAAATCTTTATTTATTTAATTAATTCATTAGTCTTTTCCTTCACAACACATGCTATTTATCTCTTAATTTTCCTCTACCTACCCCCTTCGTATTTTATTATTTCCTCTACCTACCCTTTAATCCTAGCCAACCATTTATCTTTTTGCCTCTTAATCATATCCCTTCATTTTCTAAAGTGTCTTCTATGTAAGAGGATACTCTCATCATTATCAACCCTAATCAGTACTTTATGCAATCAAGCCTTCTTGTGATCAAGTGACTTCAAAACCACAATCTATTCTTTGTTGAGCTCTTCTACACATACAAAATCTGAGAGCATATATATCAAATAAGATCAATGGAGATACGAGACAATGGAGATCAAACCCTACTTGGCATTTGAATGGTAATATTGTTCAATTTGTTGATTTGCATGTTCTTAGGTATCTTCATTGGTGTATGGTGAATGTTTTATTGTAGGACTATGATTGTTTGTGGTTGGATCTTTATGGTTTTGGAATAGTTTGCCATCATCATTTTTTACCTCACACATTTTGGCACACCCGGTGGGACTCTTGTCCCTTAAAGTTTCTAACATTTATTTGTTGTTTTAGTCTTTTTTGTCAAGTTGCAGGGTAAGTTCACAAAGATGGTGGTCAAAATGGGGGGTATAAGTGGACACTTTTTTTCACAAATCAGGTGAACCTGAACTTGGAGGCAAAATTTGAAAGTCATCCACTCAAGCTATGAAGATAATCAAAGAGAAAATATTGTAGTACTCTGATTCTAGTTTCCAAACTACTATTTTTTTTCAAAATTGGATAAGATTAAGGGGGTCAAATCCTTCGCACACAAAAAATAGACCCTGATTTTTTCTAAAAAACATAACATAGTGTCTGATGTACACATAAAAAAATTCATCGTTAGATTTAGTATTTTGACAAATCCTTTTGCAGAAAGATAGTTAAGAGTGAGCACTAGAAGTTGTGTATTTTTTTGTAAGTTTTTGTTGAGTATTTTTTTTTTATGATTTTTCCAATCGAGCACATCCTAAAAATTAGGTACCTATTCATACGCGAAGCATAACTTGCACTAAAAAAATCAAAATTACAAATTTATTTTTTTAAATTGTAAAGAATCAAGTGCACTACAATAATATATAAAGTTTTTTAAATTTTGGATAAGTACATCAAAAGTTATTAAAAAACTGGTACACGTATGTCTGTGAGAACTATGGAGACACTGGTAAAAGAAATTCAATAATAATATGTTATTGTTGTTCAAATTTTTAAAAAATTATATGGTTATTAATCTTAGAAGATGGGTGAAAACATGGTAGCAATTTTAGAAATACCCACTTGATGAAGTGTAAACCTGATGATGACAAAGTCGAGAAACCAAGTTGATAAAATAAAACACATCAAAAAGGAGGGAAATCAAACTTCCAACCCATAGCTTTGTCATCCAGGCCTATTTTCAAGCCTAAACAGTCAATAGCGAGTACAGGGTACCTATGGTATAAGAAGCGCGCACGTGTTGTCTTTACTGTAAACAACGTATATGCCATAATAAAGCTAAAACAACGTCATGTATGCACTACTTTTGTTTAAAATTTGGATGTGTGTATAATATGTATAATATGATATTGTCTATATAATATGTGTATATACATATTGATGCCCTCCTAAATGGACAAGGTTAGCAAATGAAAAACAACACAAAAGACACAAGAAAATCGTTAGTGTTAGTTAATCAAAAACTAATCTAAAAAGGCATATCAAGAGAGACACTAAAAGCATGCTAATGTATCTAATAAATGAAACAAAGATTATGAGGCATCTCCAACTGCCTCTTAGCATGGCCTTAGCTCCTTCTCCCTTGTTCCTCTCCTCTCCAAGTTCCAAAATAGTGTAGCTCTCAGCAGCTTTTTGCACTATGGATGCTTATGGAGGATTGAGATTGTAGTATTGTGCTCCAAATGTGAAATGAAAAGCTAATACTATGCTATTGATACTAAAAATGATTTATTTTATCCAAAATGACAAGATGTTAGTTGATTATGCTAAAATGCTCTCTTAAAATGCCTATTCAGGCCTACTCCATTATCAATCAAGACTCGCTTGATCCTGTGTTGGTTGATGAAGCCTTCAATGTGTAGCAAAGCATTATGAGGTTGCTGGAAGGAAGAGTTGTCACCTTCGAAAAAAGTGAGACAAGGTGATGACTTTAGACTTCCAACCATGGCTTGGAATTGGTTTGTATTCAGGTTTGCAGGGACTGACGCTTCTTGGAGTGCTTGGTCCAAGATTATTTTATGAGATGGCGATAGGCGCAAAAGCTCTAAAATGGATATAAGCGCAGGGGTTTTGTCTAATTGTTCCACAAGATTCTACTGCTTTGGGATGGAGGTGGTGCCTTGTGGAGCTGCCTTTATGGTGACCTTGCCACGACGTGTAACAACATTGCAATTTGAGTTGGGATTTTTGAAGGTTATAGTTGCAACTTGTTCACTGGCATCATACAGATGATTTACGGTGTAATTATACGCAGCCTGTGTATAATCGGTGGTATCAGTGCCTCACCTGGAAGTGGAAGGACCCCTTTGATCTTGTGATGGAAGTGGATTTTTGAACATCAGATGATCATTATTTGTTGTTTTTGGGTCATGTCCCTCAATTTCAATTTCTCCTCGATCAATAAGATCCTGAATAAGATCTTTCAATTGGTGACAATTACTTGTCTTGTGTCCTCTTCCTTGTGGAATTCATAGTGTTCGGTATCTCTCCACCATGCTGGTTTGACTTGAGGCTCGTAGTTTGATAGTTTAGGTAGAGTGACCAAATTTTGAGAAATGAGTTGTCGCAAGACAGTTTCAATGGGTTCCCCTAAGGGAGTGTATGTGCATTTCTGTTTTTGTTGACGAGGTCTAGGTTCATCGTGAGATGTGATACGACCTTGATTAGAAGGAACATTTGTGTTATTCTGAAGTGGAGGATTTTGTCCCGCAAACCGAACCACAGGTTGTGCGTTTTGGATAGTCCGAGCATCCACAACCCCATCATTGACGATATTCTTGTTCTTGTTCCAGAAGCTTGGTTTATCACTATTGAAGCGCGGGCGAGGACCATCTTTTGGTTCATTAAATATTTTGATGAGTCCTTTCTTGATGAGTGCCCGTTCACATTTTAAACCCTTGGTGATCATATCGTTAAAAGAGTCCGTGTCTTTAACATCCAAGTGAAATTGCATTTCTTCGTTTAAGTTGGAAATGAATATTTCCACTAGTTCTCGTTCAGGTAACTGAAGAGAACATCTGCTAGACATTTGACGCCATCGTTGCAGGAATACTGAGAATAGTTCACCTAGTTTTTGTTTGGTGTTGCACAGATCAGCCATGGTGATGTCACGTTCAATGCTATGAGAGTAATGGGTGAGGAACTTCTGGATGAGTTCCTCAAATGTTCTAATGCCACCTGGTAGTCAGGAAAACCATGATGTGGTTGTTCCTCCCAAGCCTTGGGGAAAAAGGTGCATTAGGTAGGTGTCTTCATATGCCACTTCAAGACAAGTGGAATGAAATTCTCTGACATGATCATGGGGATCCCCCTTTCCTCTATATTTTTCAAATTTGGGTGTTTCGAACCCATGTGGAAATGGTGGCATATAAAGATTCCTATCAAAAGGATAGGGACAGATGTCATTAAGTGAGAATTGATTAGTCTTGACACCACTATGAAGTTGTTTGGCGAGATTCTCGACTTGTTGTCGCAACATCTCCATTTCATTTGGAGGAGGAGGTGGTGGGTTACCTCAAGGAATGTTATATCTGATGGGATCTCTACCTCTTTCCTCTTCATGGTGACTTTGTCTTTCTGATGCTTGTCTTAATTGGGCAAGATCAAAGTCAGAGGGGAGTTTTGCTCCTTCTTGAGCGAGTCTTAAGAAGTGAGCGTCCGCATTGCTCCTGAGTATTTCGTCAAGCAGTCTGTTAAAGAGAGGGTTATGTTGGGCCCTTTCTATTGTTGCAGGAGTAGGAGTACTTGGGTTTTCATCATTTGCATTTCCTCCAAGTGCTTCTTGAAATTCATTGAGATTTTCCTCCTCTTCTTCCTCAATTTCTATTTCTCGTTGTCTTGCCTGTGATCGGGTTTGAGCCATTTTGTTTTGAAGTTGAGTGAAAATGATGATGAGTTGTTGATGAAATGAAAGATTGATGGTTGGTGATTTGTGTTGTATGTGGATCTCTAGCACTTTTAAGGTGGATGTAACCGAAATTCCTTCTTTGAATTGCTTGTTTGTTTTTTATAAGGTTTGATATGATAAGGTGTAGAGAAATCTGAGATGTGTTACAGATTTAACTACCTAGTAATGAGAGGATTCACTCATGAACTAGTTTTAACCTGCGTAGATGTGTCTCTTAGGATGAGCTTATCCTAGATGTAGAAACAATCTAAAAAGTGATGTGATGTGTTTGATTCAAGCAATATCTAAAAGAGAACTTTGGGACAAGAACCTCTTAATGTTTTGAGAGTTGGAATGAATTGATGATGAAGTGATGATGTATGAGTAAGATAATGGATGAAATGTTTTCAACTTTGAATAAAAACTTTGTGTTACAAATGGGACAAACTCTACCTCTTCCCTTTTGGGTGTTGGTGGTATTTCTCAAGCTGTGTTGTATGTGATACAGATGTTTGGGAAGAAGTTGGGATTAATCTTACCTCCTTGATTTTTGTGATAACTCAAAGCTCTATATTGCATAAAAGCTCTGCGGTTCAATGATTCAGAATCAAATTCGTTTGTTTTGCCTTGAAGGTAGAGACGCATGTGATACAAAAAGACTCTATGTGAGACAAAGATTTGTCTATTTATATAGAAGAATTTCCTTCTTTTGATCAAAGCCTTTGAGCTTAATGGTTTTCTTTTCAAGTTGATATTCTGATGATGCTTCTTCTTTCGCAAGATGTGAAGAATGGTCATAAAATTTGATACTTTGTTGTTTGCACTTCTGTTTTTGATGTGTTTTGGTTGTTTTTTGAGAAATGTTTGGTTGGATGAATACTTGGTTTTTGAAAGTGATTTTCTATTTTTCCTTTAACAAGAAAACAAAGCAAGCACACAAACACAAGAATGTTGCCCCCAGAGGCACAAATGAGTATGGGTCTAGATCAACCCAATCCTTGGACTTGTATATGACCCTTCCTTTAGATATATTTTAAGGTGTATTTCCAAAGCCTGAAGTCGGCTCAATTTGCACTTGGTCTTTTAAAATGAACACACTTCAAACACTTTTCATCCCTAAGGTCAAATGGCCAGTTGTGATAAATTTAGCCCACATCTTGATATTTCTTCGACTTTGGTACTACATACCTTATGAATCCCGTCGTGGCAGGTAAGGAAAGTCTTGCACGAGCATAACAAGTAGATGATCCCTATGATGGGGGAGTCACCACTTTTATCAAGCCACAAGTGACTTTTCAAAAAGCTATGTTTCTACTCAAGGAAATATGTATGGTGAGTATCTTGGGAGAAAAACCATCTATGCTCTTGCACTAAATTATATCTCAAATATCCTCAATCAATAGAACGGGTGGGCTACTACTTGAAGGTGTTTAGTCATGTTCGATGTTTTTGGACATAAGTTCATTCTGCAGTGACTCACTTAATAGCCTTGTAACTGGTGGTGGGGCTCATTTGTCCTTTCGGCCAGTTACACTGTAGGAACAGCTATACCCAAGGCTACAGCTTTTGCTCTCACCTGATTTCTATAGTGGCTCGAAGGATTTATCGCGCGAGGTCGTTCCCAAGAGTATCGATCCCTTGGCAGGCCTCTCTTAAAAAGATAAAATTTGAGTGTTACTAACACTTTTCTCTTGCACCTAGGACCACGAGAGCCAAGGGAGAGGATAGTGTGTGTTAGAAGTGGGACCACTCGACTGACTTTTTGCACCAGTGTGCCAAGCACGAAAGTCACTTGTTCTTTTTAACTCATCATTGCAATGTGATCTAACTACTTGGAGATGTTGCTCCAACAGCCATGGTGTTCTTTTTAACTTCAAAGGCAATGTGTTTTGTAATCTAGAATTTGGAAATCCTGGTCAACTTAATAAAAAACCCGTTTGCTTGAAGTAAAATTTGCTTGCAATATCAAAACAAATGGATTGTGGATTTTATGTGCACCAAAATTTGAAGTGTGGATTGTAAATCTTTTAGTTTGATGCAAGGAAATCAAATTTGTTTGTTTATTTTAAGCACCAAAAAGATAAGTGATCCTAACTAGAAAGCAATGAAATTTTGTTTGTTCGAGTTTTTAAAAGCACCAAAGGAAAATTTGTAATTTTTAATGGTGAGTTTTAACCTGCATAAACAAAAAAAATAGTTAGTAAAATCTACGTCCAAGGGGGGGCTTCCACAAGCCTAAAATTTCCATGTTTTTGGTTACAAGGCGATTTTTACGACATTCTGTTACAATAGCGCTAATCTGTGTTTGAACATAGGCGCTATTTAACACAAAAGCGCTGAAAGAATGGGCAAAATAGAGGGGCAAAAGCGCTGAAAGTTTATCAATAGCACTAGAAGAACGACCAAAGCGCTAAAACAGTTCCAAAAGCACTGAAATTTTGACAATAGCGCTATTGTAAAAACAATAGCGCTAAAAGAATAAATGTCGGTAGTGCTAGAACGTGTTCAATAGCGCCAAAGCGCAACCTGTGTGACACTTTCAACAGTCAGACATGTTAGTTTGCTAAAAAAAAGGATATTTTTGGTGTTTCGATTTCACGTCGAGTTCACCAAATGATGCCCTCCTAAATGGACAAGGTTAGCAAATGAAAAATAACACAAAAGACACAAGAAAATCATTAGTGTTAGTTAATCAAAAACTAATCTAAAAAGACATATCAAGAGAGACACTAAAAGCATGCTAATGTATCTAATAAACAAAACAAAGATTATGAGGCATCTCCAACTGCCTCTTAGCATGGCCTTAGCTCCTTCTCCCTTGTTCCTCTCCTCTCCAAGTTCCAAAATAGTGTAGCTCTCAGCAGCTTTTTGCACTATGGATGCTTATGGAGGATTGAGATTGTAGTATTGTGCTCTAAATGTGAAATGAAAAGCTAATACTATGCTATTGATACTAAAAATGATTTATTTTATCCAAAATGATAAGATGTTAGTTGATTATGCTAAAATGCTCTCTTAAAATGCCTATAGCTTAAATGCATACAAGTTTTCAGGATCTGGATTATGAAAAAATGGGCTCTATTTATAGGAAAAATGGAGCAATGGATGGTTGAGATTGAGCAATCTCAACAAGGGTCAGGATTGAATGATTTCAAATCCATGTGAGGGCTTTCAACCCAATCCCAGGATGACAAGTGTCAATGTGAGATAGGTTGAGAGGAGAGGGAATAAGCATTTAATGCTTGACATGACCTTGGGAGTTAAAGTCAAGGTTTGGTTGAATGAATAAACTCTTTATTCAAAGAATAAAACTTTTATCCAATGGATAAACTCTTGTGCAAATGTGAAATGGATGAATATGGTCAAAACAATAAATGTTTGGGGAGAAAATTTTGAAATAACCATAAATGGTTATGTAAGAGCCATAAATGGTCATGTAAGAGCCATTAGTGGTCTAGGAAGACTTTGGGGGTTAATTTGTTGAACACACAAAGCATTAAATGTTTTTCAAAGACTTTGGAGTCTTTGAGAAGTGACTCCATTTTGCTTAGGAATGTGACAATAATTAGGGGATGGATTAGGCTAATTAGCAAGGGGTTAGAAGAATCTAGAAGGGGATTAGATTTTGTAAGTGGATTTGGTGGGTGAGGGAAAATAGGATTTTGTTAAAATAAAAATTCATTTATTTCAATAAATATGTGCAAGTTGCATTTGTAGGAAAATGCAAGTGGGGGGGGATAATGATTTAAATAAATGTTTTATTTAATTTATTTAAAAGAGGAATAGGGGATTTTAATTAAATAAATAGATTTTATTTATTTAATTGATTGGAATTTGTTTTAATGAATTAATTAAAATAAATTGAATAATTTATTCAAGTAATAGGAGAATGTTTGGAGATGAATTAACTAAATATTTATTTAATTAACTGATGGCTAGTGGATTTTTAATCAAATAAATACAAAATATTCATTTAATTAAAATGGACAGATTTGTGTGACTACACATATAATATATAATATATGTGTATATAATAATATATAATATATTAAGTATATATATACACACATATGTGTGTGTGTATGTGTATTGTCTCCCTCTCTCCCCCTCTCAAGCGCATATAGGTTGCCTCTCTCTCTCTCTACCTCTCTCCTCTCCCCTTCTCCCTTCCTCCATAAACCATCCCTCTCTCTCTCTCTCTTCTTCTCTCCTTTCCCACTCTTTCTCTCTCCCTACCCCCTTTATCTCCCTTACTTTATATTGTTACATTGCAATTAGGTCTTCCATGTAGTGGTCACCATTTGGATGAACATTAGACCTAATAATCCTAAGGTCCACAGTTTGAGATCAAGAGGCTATGCTTTCCTTGATAGACTTAGCATTTGACTTAGTGTACAAAACCCATTGTGCAACATCCCCCCACCTCTCTCTCTCTCTCCCCCTCTCTCCCCCCTCTCTCTCTCTCCCTCTCTCTCTCCCTCCCTCTACCTCTCTCTCACTCTCTCCCCTTCTCCCTTCCTCCATACCCCATCTCTCTCTCTCTCTCTCTCTCTCTCTCTCTCTCTCTCTCTCTCTCTCTCTCTCTCTCTCTCTCTCTCTCCATATGAACCTAATGCAATTGAAGAAGAGACCACATTGAATAATAAATTAAATGATGAACATACACCTACTCTATTTGATGAATTGAATGTACACAATGCACCGATGTTAACACCTCCTAGAATCATTCGTAGGGAACCAAAGTATCTAATTGACATTGATGAGAATATATTGAAGCCAATGCTTGATAAAATGAATGAACAAACTTGTAGGAGAATGGTTAAAAGAATATGGCAAAACTATTCTGAAAACTTAAATCAAACTACAAGATGTCAATTAATTGTTAAAATGATTAAAATTTTAAATTTTAGAGATAATGAAAATTCTATGCCTAAGATCATCTGATAGTAACAGCGAAAGAACTATTCTAAGAAATCTATTTGATGCATATCAAGCTATTGGTTCAAAATCACATACTAAAGATTCTAATGTTACTCGACGTGCCATTACATCAACCATAATGAGCAAGAAAATAAAAAAAGATCATTTGATAAGAAAAACAAGTAAGTCATTAATCATTAGTAGAACAACATTAAGTAAAGCATTAGAGAGGCGAGAAAAAATAGAGGAACCTAACAATAATTCGCTTTAGGCATTCTCGGGTAGACTACCACGCAAAGACAAGGTTGTTGTTGATGCACTAAAAACATTAATTGAAAAATTTTGGCATGACAACACAAGAGTTTCGCCCGACCAAAGAGATGTTGTTAGAAGGTGAATCGGGTCTACAAATCATGAGCCACATGCCAAACACTATTTGGATATGACTCAAACAAAATTTTATGAAAGATTCCTTGAAAAGTTTCTTCAAATAAGAATTTCTCAAAGATTTCTTGAAATGGAAAAACCTTTTTATATTAAGATTAATCATGTACTCACCACGTGTTGTTGTAGGATGTATATTTAATTTTCCATGCACTATGATATTTTTTGTCATATTTGTTCTACTTTGCACACTAACAATGTTTTGCAGGAATGCAATATACAAGAACCTCCTAAGTTGATAAGAGAATTTATTTCAAGTGTGCTATGTAATAGACATGATGGTTGCATTTATTATAAGATGCCTTGTTTGGAAGGTTGTTGTGCTATATGTGGTGGTTTGCAATGTTTACCAAGATGTGTACTTTTGGACAGCACACATGAAATTGGTAGGAAACTAGATCTTTTGGAAAATACAAGACAGTCACATATGGAGTTAAAGATGGAAAAGATTTGAAGAGATGTGAGTTAGTGAAAAATGATATCTGCAGCTGAATTTATGAAAATGTTTTAAGAGAAACTAGTTTATGAGTACATAATGTGTACACATAGAGCTCAAAGGTTAGATGAGCAATTCAATTTATGTAAGGACACATTTCCTCTTGGCACCATTGTCTCTACTGTTGATTTTGCTGAAAATTTTATACTACAACCTCAAAATGAAGTGCAATCTATGTATTCTCATTCTACACAAGTTTCTATTTTTGTACACATAACATTCATGCATGCAAATGATAGCACAGAGGAGGATAGAAAGGTTGTAAGAGAGTATCACTTCTACATAAGTGATGATCGTACTTATTCATCAAAGTTTGTACAATGATGCTTTAAAGTTTTCTATGATAATTTAAAGGAAATAAACATACAATACAACCGACACTTAATATGGTCAAATAATTGCACCACACAATTCAAGAATGCATGGATGTTTTATTGGTTGACAAGGATGCATATGACAAGCGGTGTACAACATTTTTAAAATTTCACTGAGGCTCGACATGGTAAGGGAGAGCATGTGTACAAAGAGCCCTAGCTAGAGAAGAATTAAAGTAT
This sequence comes from Cryptomeria japonica, assembly GCF_030272615.1. Classification (NCBI taxonomy): domain Eukaryota; kingdom Viridiplantae; phylum Streptophyta; class Pinopsida; order Cupressales; family Cupressaceae; genus Cryptomeria; species Cryptomeria japonica. The sequence continues at coordinate 25,269,268 of NC_081409.1, forward strand.
GAAGGTGGTGTTGAGTTGATAGATACAGAACAATTGTGCAATGGTGTAACTCTATGATGGATCCAAGTAATCCAGGTACGTCAATGGTTCATAGATTTTTTTGGTTGATCACTGAATATAACATTCAAAACTATCTAGATTGTTGTATAATTGCAGGATCGAGTGGCATGCACTCATTTATGAGTTCAAATGCAAGTCCACTAGCAATTTATACAAGATAGATGGTATGCTTTTACTCTTCATGCATGTATTGTTTGTGGGAAGAATGTGAATCACAAGAGTGGGTTGACAAATGGTCTAGTGGACCGTTGGTTCCCATTGATACATATCAAGTTCCCAAAGCACTACAATTGAGCCAGATGGACACATCAATGGATTTTGACCATGTATCCGACCTAGTGGATTCAGGTGATTTTTTGAGTTAATTTTTTTGCAAGTATTCTTTTTGGTTCATTTTTGTTGTACATCACACTTTATATTGGTATTAATTATCACTTTATAAAATGCAGGTCATGTGTATGCACTTGTTGCAGAAGAGAACAATGAAGAAGGAACATATTACTAATTGTGTCGCTATGTTGAGCCTAAGAGAAAAAGGACAACCACAATCATTAATGGATAGGGTATTCAGTACCCAATAGGGTTTGTTGTCGTGACAAGAACATGGCTTAGGAGATACCCTATCAAGAATTATGATGTTTGGTTGTTCAAGGACTTTGAAACACACAGACATATTCTTCATTTCTCTAACCTTGTTGTTGCAACAAATATTCATTTGATGAAGTATCATGGTAGACCTCATAACAAGATTTTATGGAAATTTTGTGAATCTAACCACGAGGCAATACTTGACACAATACGGGTTAGAGCCGATCCTGAAGGCTCACTTGATTGATTCTACAATTCTGAGTAGAATGATTTTGAGAATTTTGTATATATCATCGACGAATTGTTCTATATTCATTTTTTGTATATATAAATGCCCATGAGCTGATTTGTACTTGTTTAGTGGCATAAATTTATATATTTAAATGACAATGAGCTGATTTGTACATATTTAGATGCCAAATTTTGTATATTAAAATGGCGATGAGCTGAATCACACATATTGTAATGCCAAATTTTGAATAAAAACCCATGAGATGATTTGTAAGATATTTTTTTGTATATTCAAATATCCAAGAGTTGATTTGACCATATTTAGAGGCAAATTTTTTAATAATATGTGATAATATTTTGTGACTATTTTTTGTGTCTATGTTTTGTGACTATGTTTTGAGTTTATGTGATGTGATAAGGTCAATCATGACCATTATTGATAAGGTCAATAATGAGAATTATTGATTCTTGTATAATCATGGATAATCATTTGAGTCATTATCGGGTCATAGGAGTCATAGATTGAGTCTAGATACAATTTGAGCAAAAATTGTCATTATTGTCAGAAATGTTGTCAAGCAACTTCTACATTGCACCGGTAGGGTATGAATCTCGATGTTCCGATGCTTTGGGATGCACAAGAGGAGCATACCTAGCATAACCTTGCCTACCTTGACGCGTTCATGACGTTGTTTTGTGCACAAGACGAACCAAATCAATTCTAGCCTATCCTGCAACTTTGCATTGCATGCAACTGATGGTTTTTGCAGCAAGCAAAAAAATGCTACCAATTGAAAATGGCTTTGAGTCATTGGAAAAAGAGATAGGCCATTGTAGAGGAGCCTCACGTGACCCCACAGGTTCAAATGGATCGATCATATGTGTCCTGGATTGGAAGAAACAGTCTGTCAAATTTTGACAATTTTTTGGATTCAGGGCACTTGAGAGATCGCATCGGTAGGGTATGACTCTCGATGTTCCAATGCTTTTCGATGAATGAGAGGAGCATGAATAGCATAAACCTACCCACCCAAATGCGCTTGTGACATTGATTTGTGCACACGACAAACCGAATCAATTCTAGCCTATCTTGCAACTTTGCATTGCATGCAACTAACAGTTTTTGCAACAGGCAAAAAAAAAAATGCTACCAATTGAAAATAACTCCGAGTCATCAGAAACTGAGATAGTCCATTGTATAGGAACCTCACACGACCCCACAAGTTCAAATGGATTGGTCATATTTGTCCTAGATTGGAAGAAACGGTCTGTCAAAGTTTGACAATTTTTTGGACTCAGGGCACTTGAGAGATCGCACCGGTAGGGTACGACTCTCGATGTTTCGACATTTGGGATGCATGAGAGGAGATTTCCTAGCATAAAATTCTCAACCGGACGTGCTTGTGACGTCAGTTTGTGCACACAACGAACCGAATCAATTCTAGCCTATCTTGCAACTTTGCATTGCATGCAACTGACAGTTTTTGCAGCAGGAGAAAAAATCCTACCAATTAAAAATAGCTCTGAGTCATCAGAAACCAAGATAGGCCATTGTAGAGGATCCTCACGTGACCCCACAAGTTCAAACAGATCAATCATATGTGTCCTGGATTAGAAGAAACAATCTGCCAAAGTTTGATAATTTTTTGGACTCAGAGCACTTGAGAGATAGTGTCGGTAGGGTATAACTCTCAAAGTTATGCCGCTTTGGGATGCACAAGAGGAGAATTCCTAGCATAAACCTTCCTGCCCAAATGTGCTCGTGATGTTGGTTTGTGCACATGATGAACCGAATCAATTCTAGCCTATCTTGCAACTTTGCATTGCATGCAACTAACAATTTTTGTAACAGGCAAAACAATGCTACCAATTGAAAATGGCTCTGATTCGTTAGAAACTAAGATAGACCATTATAGAGGAGTCTCACGCAACCCCACAAGTTCAAATGGATTGATCATATGTCTCCTTCATTGGAAGAAATAGTTCATCAAAGTTTGACAATTTTTTGGACTCAGGGCACTTGAGAGATCGTGTCGGTAGGGTATGACTCTCGATGTTCTGACGCTTTGGGATGCATGAGATGAGAATTCCTAGCATAAACCTACCCACTTGGACATTCTCGTGATGTCAGTTTGTGGATACGACGAACTGAATCAATTCTATCATATCTTGCAACTTTGCATTGCATGCAACTGATGATTTTTGCAGCAATCGAAAAAATGCTACCAATTGAAAATGGCTCTGAGTCATCAGAAACTGAGATAGGCCATTGTAGAAGAGCCTCACACAACCCCGTAAGTTCAAACAGATTGATCATATGTGTCCTGGATTGGAAGAAACAATCTGTCAAATTTTGATAATTTTTTGACTTAAGGCACTTGAGAGATCACATCGGTAGGGTATGACTCTCGACGTTCCTATGCTTTGGGATGCATGAGAGGAGCATGCCTAGCATAAACCTATCCATCCAGATGCACTCATGATGTCATTTTGTGCACACAACAAACTGAATCAAATATAGCCTATCTTGCAACTTTGACAACTTTGACAACAACTGGGCAACTTTGACAACAACTGAGAAAGGTTTACATCTTTTATCCAAATGAAGCCAAACTTTGACAACTTCGATGATAATTGAGAAACTTTTACATCTTTTATCCAAATTACTGTAAGGAAGTTAAGTAGCGGAAACAACTTCCTACACTAACCTTGAGAGGAGGGTAATGCAAAACTTTTTCAAATCGTTACAACAGTTACAGAAAATAGAAATAGATATAATAGCATTCATACCACAACACAGTGATTTACGTGGGGAAAACCCTTTCGGGAGAAAAACCCCACACTCCAAAAGCAGCTCAATATTTTATTCAGCAATCAAAAATAGATTACAACATACTTGTAGAGCAATCTCTTCGCAGGAGTACCACTAATCAGAGATTCAGAGGCAACTTAATAGCCATAAGACTCTTACACACAACCTCTATCTCACACACCTCATAAATAGGAGATACAATACAAGAAACCGTCAAACGGTATTACAAAACCATGGGCTAAAACCACCCAATAAGGTTTAGCCGACCTTATCTCCCTTCTAGATGCCCTATGAGATGTTAAAGCACACATCAACACGTGTCGCTCCCTTTTACAGCTCATTTATGTATCCGATACAAATTATTTTTCCTATTTCAGGAGTACAAACTTCCGGAGGCCATAACTTGAGAACCGGGTGTCCAATTGACGAACCGTTTGAAGCGTCAGAAAGCTCGCGAAGTGCTCTATCACCTTGTAACCCGCTGCACTAGTTACAGCCACTTTTCAGGGCATTTCAGAGCCTCTAAAGCCCCCAAAATTAAGTTTAAACATTTTATCGCACCCCTCCAAGATGAAAACTTTAATATCTTCAAAACTAGCTGTGACCTTGCGACGCAACTTTACCGGAATGCTTATCTAGCCAACCAAAAGCTTCAGGGAGAGTTTCGCACCATTTCGTGCTCAAATGAAAACTTACTATAAATAGTAACCTCGCATAAATGCAAGGTTGAGACACCATTTTTCCCAACAATTACCCCAAACACGAGAACCAAAATTTGACCATTGTGAGCATGAGGGTGCTCTCGCACCAAACACATATTGTTGTTTAAATTCATATTGTCGATTTTTGTTGTTTATATTCATATTGTTGATTACATAGGCAAATATTCAATTAAAGTTATAAAAGGGCAGCCACCCAATACAATGAATACATAATAATGAACCGAATACAAGGAGTTTTGTAGGGTTAATTCAATATTTTAGAAATTTTATCAAATCATATTCCACGATTGCAATGTTTTATATCATAGATTTTTGGTGTTTGTATTCATATTGTTGATTACATAGGTAAATGATCAATTAACTTTATAAAAGGGCAGTCACGAAATACAACGAATACACAATAATGAACTCAGTACACATTTATTGGATTGAATATCAACATTTATATAAATCAAAAAAAGGCATGTCTGCCAAGTCAATACAAGTATTACAAAAATGTGGCATATGCCATGTCCAAATCGATATACAATAAAAATGTAGAATATATCTACATGTATTGGTCATTCTATGACCACAACTAACACTATATGATTCTAAACTTGTGATGGATCATCAAAATCGAGCCTCTTCGATGCAGTACACAGCTTTGTAGATGGCTACAAAACCATAATTCAAAAGCCAAGTTAGAATTCTTTTGTAGAAAATAGTTCACAATTAACAACATAACTATGCATTTAATTATAATTTATTTGCAATTGAAATGTAGATTACCTCATCGGTTGATCTCAGATCTAATGTCTTCGCTCTCCTCTCCTTGTCAATCTTAGGAGTTTTCTTGAAGACAAACTTAAAAGGATCCACGTTATGGCCGAACCACGAAGGGGGCTATTGTAGATTAAATGTATAATTAATATAATGTACTAACATAAATATATCAAAAACACTTAAAATCTATAATATAGAGAAAAATGATGTACCGGTGCCTGAAATGCTTCTCCAATGGACTGAGGATGGCTCACCATCGATGGAGAAACTATCACTATTACCTATACAAAACATGATCAAATATTAAATACAATTAATATAATGATAAGTATTTTAGGTCAAAAATAAAAAATGTAATATATCAAACAAATGTGTAACGGATCATGGGATGCTTCTCCAGTGCATGGAGGAGGGCTCACCATTGATGAAGCAGCTATAGATATTTCTTGTATGAAAAAATTATAATATTACAATTTCTCACAAGTTCACATGTACACGTGCATAAAATCATGAAATCAAGAAAATAAAGTAGAGATACATACCCCACCCCTCTCTCGATCCACGGGCGAATCAGGTGCATTCAACAAATCCACATAGCTCAATAGTTGTTGCACATGTAAAATAGACAAAAAACACTAATCAATCTACAAATCCTAACTAAGACAATTTCATCATTTTCAAAAAATTGTACAACTAAAAATGCATTCAATTACCTTCTTCCCACGTTTTGGCATCTTCAAGGAATTCTTTTGCTTAGGACGAGGCCTAGACGTGGAGGGGGTACCCTAAAAAAACAAAATTAACATGAGATATTAGTACATATTGTATGCGGGAAAAGCGGGTCAATGAAACTCAAAATGTGAACATGTTGTTCAAAGGGCTTGTCCACACACCCATAGGACTTTTTGGTGCAAGTTATGGAGTCATGAAAAACGACTCAACTTTCCAAGGTAGGTTCCATGGTTCTCTATCTCACAAGGTCCCTCAAGCCAATGCCTTTTCTCTCAGAGCACTAAGCAAAGTGACTTAGGGGTGATGAATGAAAGAACGAGGGATGCTTTAGATTGATTTTAACATGAATGCCTCCTATTTATGCAGGATTTTACAAATGAGCTAAACTAGATTATAAGATGACAAGGTTAGTAGCAATACTATCCTAACATGATATACTAGTTATATGATTTAAGCTAATGATAATATAAATACTCTAAAATGCTTATTAGATTAATTCCTATTACAAAGAGAGGCTAGATGTATTGATAAAATTGAGCATAAATGAGATACTAAAAGCTTGGCTATTGAAATGGAGGAATGAGAGCTCTATTTATAGGGAAAATAGGGCAATGGATGGTCAAGATTGGAGGAGTTAATCAAGGGTTAGGATTGAAAGTTATCAATCCATGTTTACAATTATCACCAATGAAATGGTGACAATTGTCAACATACGATTGCTTGAGAGGAGAGGTAAGAAGCATTAAATGCTTAAGAAGACCTCATGGTTACCTTAGAAGGTAAGGGTTAAGGTTAGGTTAAGGTTATCCAATGGATAAAGCTTTTACCCAAGGGGTAAACTCTTGTGCAAAGGTTAAAGGGATAACCATGGTCAAAGCAATGAATGCTTGATGAGACCCCTAGGTTAGAAGAGGGTTAAGTTAGGAAAAAAGTCTCTAACCATTCCACTAAGGGTTAGTTAACCATTAATTGTTTGAATACTTTGGGGAAACAATTGTAAGAGTCCTTCCAAATTTGGGGGTATTCAACAAGTTAGCTTGTTCAAGGCATAAAGGCTTTAATGCCTTTTGAAGACTTTACTCCAAATTTGAGAAGTGACCTCCTCAAATTTAGGGAAAGGGGATAGTTGAAGGGTTTAGGTTAATTGATTAGGATTAGATAGGTTCTATAAGAATTTAGGAAGAGGGTTAGGAGGCAAGTGGGAGATGTAGGAAAATGAAAGTGGATGAGGGATAAATAACATGAATTAAAATAAATTGCTTTATTTCAATTTGGTTGAAAGTTGGGGATTTTAAATAAATTAGATTTATTTAATTGGGGTAAATTATTTAATTAAATGTAAATTTAATTAAAAAGTAGAGAGAAGGGATTTAATTAAATAAAATAATTTATTCAATTAAATGACATAAAGGACTTAAGTGAATTTAAATAAATAAATTGAATAATTTATTTAATTAAATAGAAGATTGTGGGTGATTTATTTAAATTAGATTTAACTAAATAGAGGAATGAGAATAAAATGAACATTAAATATTCATTTAGGAATATGGTCATTTTTATATGTCTACACATATAATATATTAAACATAATTTTAAAAATCTAAAATGAAATGACTTGCATATTCCATCAAAACAATACATAAAAAAGGGTGTACAAAATATGATACCGTATAGCCTTGTAGGCCAAAATCGATCGCTGAGAGCGTGATGTCATCAATCTGAGACATTTGGTCCCCTGTCAACACCTACAAACCAAAAATTGGACCAAGCATTAAAGATAGTTAGTATATCTTGTAATTTTTTTGAATTCAAAGTGTACTATTCTATTTTAACATGTTACAAAATTTATACCTCGGGCATCGAAGTTGTAGCTATAGTAATTGCAGGAGGAGTATGGGATACTACTACTGCATCCTAAAATGCATATTATTTGTATCAATTTAAATCAATATGTAAATGAAAATTCATTTATGTAATTTTAAATTTAAGGTGACTGATAAATAAAATGCTATGAATTCAAATAAACAAACTTGTGTCTGCAGCTGATGGCCAAACAACATGTCCATCAACTCCTCTATCAACGCCACATCCTTAGTCATGTGGATCTAACATCTACTACCATAAATCGAGCATGAATGAGATGTGGATCCATTTGCAATGGCCTCGTCATCCGTCCCTATGCATGTCCCCAAGAAACTGACATACACATGCTGAATGGGCTCTCTATCGCCACCCGGAGCAACTAATGGCTCATCATCTAGTACAAGAGGGTGTGCTAACTGTGTCCCATGTTGGATGATGGCACCAGTCAATGTTGTGGCCGCCTGAAGAGTCTGTAGCTCCATCGACTCTTTCATCTCTACTGGGACATCCTGATGCACCTTGGGTTTGGTTGCTAGGGGGCGGCGACTCTCCAGGGCTAATCGCCTATGGGCTCCAAGTCTATCTTGGGAAGAGTCGCCACCTCTACCATGGAAATCTCCCATGTCAAAATAGTTTGGTCGCACATTGAGGACAAACTCACAGTATACTTTTCTCAAAAAGTACAATGGCATCTCATAATTATTACAAGGTGGATCAACAAAGACCATCCACCACCTCTGCCAAAAAAGTTTCTTCATCTGCACATTGGTACACCAATGTATGGTAAACCTCTTTGCATTAAGAGGTAACGACTGACCAATTTTAGGATCAACAAAAAGGGCACATATTTGTTGTTTACTAATATTTTTATTTTTCACTCCCTCATATGATAACCCACTGGCATAGTATTGACGACACATATCCCTAAAGTTTCCCTATTTTGTAATTTGTGTGGGAATGGTTGTGGCACCACTAGCTAATTTTTCTAGGCTAGTGTCGAAGGATTTATGATGCTCAAGCTTAGATGTTTTCAATTTATTAATCAGCCTATTTATTTTAGGCATGTTTTGCCCTAACTAATTAATCAATTGCTCCTATGTCTCAAGTGTACGGTCAAAATGAGGAACTAGAGGTGTATCTTGTGGGTTTTGTTCGGGGTTTTTAGGAGGTGCATCTTGTTGTTATTGTTGTGGATTATCAGAATCTAGTTTTTTAAACAAAAAATAAAAAACCCTAATCAAAATAAACGAAATTAAATTCACAACGTAAAAAAAATTGAATAAACGAGAAAGAAAGACAAAAATTAAGCAAAACTAACCTTGATCCATAGCATTTGGTGGAGAAATGTGGCAGCCCGTTCGTGGTTTCACGGAGAAAATAGAGGAAAAAAGGTCGTGGTCATGGAGAAAATAAGACCTAGTCGTTTTTTAAAAAACTTTTTTTTGACAGGTACTGCGTACGCGCTCACTTTCCTAAAAACATCGCATACGCGCTCACTTTCCTAAAAACACCGCATATGTGGTATCTTTCTTTAGGCTCAGGAACAATGGAACTAAGCGCGTATGCGGTGATTTGAAATTTTAATATTGCACACGCACTGCTTATTTTTTCATGTGTTTTTTAGGTGGTGTCCACTTTTCTGACCACCATCTTTGTGCACATACCCTGATGTGGTGGCGGAAAAAGTGAGATTGGGTAACTAGGACCTAATCCCACTTTAGCCAACACATTGGGAATAAGAAAGAGCCTAGGGAGATAGATCACTTTGGCTACTTTTTTTGGGAAAGAGAGAGCCAAGGATTATCTCTTAGGGTTTCTATTCCTCTTGTTGCAAATGATGAGAAAAACTAGGGTTTGAATGATCAACTAGATTAGGAGATAAATAATGAAGCATAAATGAACTCAGAATTGCACAAACTTACAAATCTGAAACTGAGATGCTAAAAGCATGAAAGGGAGAGGATATTGGATGTGTACCTGATGCTGCAAATTGACCAAAACTGACTTGGACCAGGGTGTCACGCCACTGTCCTATTTCTACAAACAAGAGGCTACAACTGAAAGACTGCAAATCTCATATCCTAAAATTGCAACCTCCTAAAAATCACTGAAAAGAAGAGGGACCATGGTGCCACACCACTGTCCTGGGTAGTACCAGGGTGCCATGCCCATGTCCCAAGTAGATTAGGGCAGATCTGATGATTTTGGCTGGTTCCTGTGCCTTTTGTTGAGCTGAAAGTGCCTCTAGATACCTGTTTCTGCACTTGCAACTGAAAAGGGAAGGTTTGGGTGGCTATATAGGGTTTTGCCTTAGTCAAACCCCTATGTTGGTGATTTCCACCTCCCCAAATAGTCAATAATATACTGAAAATGTGTGTGCTAGAACCTTGTGTGTATGCAAGATCCTAAATGATAAGAAACTAGAGCTACCCTACGCATGAGAGTAAACCCTAAATGTAAATGATAATGCTTCAAACCAAATATGCTAAATGATCTAAAGCATGAATGTAAATATTTAAATTGATGTAAATAATCTCATACAAAGACATGAAAATAACATGAAATCATACCAATCCCCAAGGGAGAGATATTGCCACTAGATCTCCTATTACTCTTCAATGTCTTCAAGGCTCATAATTGATGATGAATGCTTGGTAAATTCTTGATGAATTTTGTTGAATGTTGTTGAATGTTGTTGAAGACTCCACATAGGCTTCTCCTTCACTACATAGAAGGTTCTTTATGCTTGCTTTGCTGAAAACTCCCTTAGATTAGATAGATCTTCATTGCCTTCAAATGAAGAAAGATAGCTCTTATGTATGAGACCCTAGATCTTAATTTTGACTTAATTCCGCATTTAGGCCAACTTAGGAATTGAATTTCCCGCCAATATTTTGGGGTTAAGCATTATAATATTATATAATTTCCTGTCATGGTCCTACCAATTTTTCACCAAATTTTTAGGGTTGTTAGATATGATGATATTAGAGAAAATCCCAAAGTTATAGTTGATTTCGATGTGTTTTGATATGCGAAATTGGGCCTTAAAGGTCGAAATAGGACATAATTAGGGTTTATGATTAAATGATTTATATGAAGAATAACATAAAAAGGAGCACACTTAGGGTAAAGGGCCCAATTTTATGATGTATAAAGTGATGAAATATGACTTTAGATTTAATTAAATTAATTAGTTAAATGCTTAAAGGGAAATTAGAAATGCAAGATGCAAGACACACTAAGGCGAGTGCTAACCTAAACGTGAAATTGTACCACCCTATCAAGGGTGTACAATTTGCGACACTACATTTAGCCCCCACTTTAGCAGTCATATGACACTATGTGCATATGCAAGCTAAAGTAAAGAAAAGTAAACATTCATGAAAAAATATATATCCACAAGTTGTCGGATGAAGCCCCCAGCGGTATCTGCAGTACATAGTTAGGATCTGCACCCTACAAAAACACATGTTAGATAAAATCACAAAATCACCTAAATGGTTACTAAGGAAGGTGATGAAAATTTGAGGGTAGCTATATGCCCCCCCTGTTTCGGCTTGCTATTTTTTAGTGAGTTGAAATGGGGTATCATGTTTACAACATTGAATTGTGAAAGAAGATTGATGATAAATTCTCACAAGAAGATTTGATACAAGATCAAAAACTAATGGAGAATCATTTGGTAAGAAAGAGAACTAAGCCTCAATTCCAACACAACAAAGAGTGTGGGATTTGAGAGCTCTCTAACACAAGATGAAAGATTTAAATGGAAACAAATGCAAAGAGAAGGAAGATGAGATAGAAAGCATGAATACACACTTTGGTGATCCATGAGAAGAGAAAAGGAATCATGGACATCTCGCCCCTAAAACTAGGTGATCCATGGAGAGAAGGACATGGAAAACTATCCCCCAGAGTCTATCTAGGTGATCCATGTAAGGGAGAAGAGTGAGAACACCGTTAGTTCCATGCAACCTTGTGCATGTGTATGCAAGTGGAACAAGGATACCTACCTTCGACACCAAGAAGATATCCATCATGCAACAATGTCATTAATCCAAGCAAGAGATGGAATCCTCTCTCCAACTACTCCCCTCCACCTCCGTCGGCCTCTGCCCCCATCACCTCCACCATCATCATCATCATCCCCACCCCCATCTCCATCCAATAGCTCTCCCAGATCTGTCAAGCGTGGGAAGGGATGCTCCGCCCAGTAAGCTATATACTCGGCATCCATGCCGGCATCCTCAATCTCTGGCCACATATCCCAGGGTAGGGGCACCATCTCTGCCAGCTGTGTCACTGCCTGATCATATGACAATAGGGGTCCAAACTATGCCTAATCCCTGATAGTCCGAGCATACATACCTGAACCCCGTGGCATCCTCTGGATCCTAGCATACTGCTTGCACACCCTATCCACAAGCTGTCTCTCCAACACATAGGGCATCCGCCCAATCAGATACCTTCTTCGGAAGGTGTAGGGAAGCTCTACTACATCGTCCTCCCACTCCTTGCACCCTAGGTATGGTCTCCAGATGACTACATCAATCTTGTCTATCACCCATCGCCAGTGCTCCAACCTGCCAATCCATGGCTGCGACGTGATCATATCATGTAGGTGCACAAAACTGCGTCCATGTCCCCTGGCTCTGAAGTGTATCGGCCTTGTCACTGGCAGATGCTCATAAGCCCATACCTGCAGTAGTGTCACCCTGTAGCCCAGTCCTACTGATCCATGGTATACGAACTGATGTAGCTCATAATACAGGTGTGCCAACACACATGGTCCCCAGGCATATCTAGTGTGCTACGTCACCAGTGTCTCCAATGCTCCTCCCCAGCCTATAGCCAACCCCCGTGTCACCCTGTCTGGACACAGGAACCCACTAATCGCTCCTCCTAGCACTACTGGCAGCGCCAACCCTATGGCTGTCATCGTGTCCCACGCCACATGTCCTACCCTCATCTCTAGTCCTGGGTCCTGGAATACTCGTCTCGGGGTCTCCCTGTCTCCATCTCGATCGTATGGGAACAGATTACCATCAATCGGTATCCGTAGAATCCTGTAGACATCCTCCAGGGTGACTTTCATCTCACCCATCGGCAAATGAAACGTACACATCTCTGAATGCCATCTCTCAGCCAGCGCAGTCAACAATCCCATGTTCGCCCGAAACTCAAGCACATATAGCACATGTCTCAAGCCCATCTCCTCAATAGCAGCTCGCTCCTTGGCTGTCAGCTCAGGTTGCAATCTCTGAGTCGATGGGAATCTCTCTCGTGACTCCAGCATAGGCAAATACTCCTATAGTCAAGCAAATCAATCATGTCAGTCATAGTGGCATTCATTGTTCATCACAAAGTGTTGCTATCTATCCCAGTGACACTCACTGTTCATCACAAAGTGTTGCTTCTATCCTAGTGGTACTCCCTGTTCATCACAAAGTACTACGTGTTTGGCACTCCCTGTTCATCACAAAGTGTTACTCACATTTGCACTCCCTGTTCATCACAAAGTGCTACTTATACTTTAAGTACTCCCTGTTCATCACAAAGTACTCTATCTTGGTACTCACTATTCATCACAAAGTGCCTTGATCTATCCTAGTCTTCCCTAGAGGACCTTCTTGAGTGTATCCTCTCAGCAACTTATCCAATCGACAGCGTATGTTCATCATAGAACTGTCGATTTGACCTAGAAGACAAAAACTTGCATTTTTTCGACATAAATGCGCTTTTCTAACACAAACGCGCTTACAGACTGCACAGACGTGTCTGAACAACACAGACGCGCCTGTATGACACAGACGTTCCTATCCTGTGCATATATGCGCCTTGACGACACAGACGCCCCTGCATGACGCAAACGCGTCCGCATTTGACATAAACGTGGTTTTAGACACAGACGCGCCTGGCACCTACACAGACGCGTCTGGCGGACACAGACGCGCCTGGCACCAACGCAGATGCGCTTAAACGATTTTTGACATTTTTGAACCCTACTTCTAAGCGCATTTATTGCTCTATCTACCATGCATTAATGACAAAATTAAATGCGTCAAAGTACGAGGAGGTTTTGTGGTACTTACTGGCTCTCCTACCTCTGCTGGCCTCTGGAATCGACGAACGTGGTCGAATCTGTGAACGAAAGCCATCGCTGCTGACTGCTACTGCTCTATTTTCGCTCTGCACTCTACTCTCGTGGATGTGTGGATGACAATGAGGATGTCTTTTGCCCGTGGTCTATCTTATAGCCTACCCTAGCCCTCACCCTCGTTTCCCAAGTCAGTCTTTATTATCCCGTGACTTTGTCACTTTATGTGGTCAGTCCATTCTAGCCTTTCTTTCTTATCGAGAGATTGTCTACAATCTTTTCAGACATTTTCATCCAATCTCTCGAGGGGGCATATCATTCCCATCTTGGGGCAACTTTTATCAGTTCATCTTATCTTCTTTGAAACAACGCGACAAACCACATTGTCTCAAAGAGGGGCAAAATGTAGACACCCAAAATTGTCATGTCTAATTAAATAAATATTTTATTTATTTAATTATCGAAGCCTAATTCTTCTATTAATTAAATAAATCTTTATTTATTTAATTAATTCATTTATCCTCTTCTATCCTTATTTCTCATTTAAATAAATACATTTATTTATTTAAATTATCCTTTTCCTAAATTAAATAAATATTTTATTTATTTAATTATCCCATTTCCTCTATTAATTAAATAAATCTTTATTTATTTAATTAATTCATTAACCTTTTCTACACATGACACATGTCATTCATCTCTTAATTCCTACACTACCTACCTCTTTCATTTTTTTCTTCTACCTACCCTCTAATCATAGCCGACCTCCTTTTTACACCTCTCAATCTTATCCCTCCATTTCATATTGTGTCTTCTATTTAAGGAGATGTTTCCTTCATTATCAAACCCTAATCAATCATTCTAATCAATCATCCTAATTAGCTAATGAATCATCTTAGTGACTTGACTACACTACGATCCTACTTGCAACCACATTCCGTTCTTTGTTGAGCTTTTGTGCACATAAAATCTGAGAGCCAATATATCAAGCAAGATCAATGGAGATAGGAAGAATGGAGACCAAAACCCTATTGGACATGTGATGGTATAATCTTTGTGATTTCATTTGATTTGCATTGTTTTAGGTAATCTTCATATGTTATGGTGGATCTTTGTTGCTGTTAGGCTAGGGTTTTGTGGTTGAATTCATTTAGCCTTTCAATATTATTATTATTGTTATCCATTTTCACCATAAACATTTTGGCACGCCCGGTGGGACTCTTGTCCCTTTGTATTTAACCTCCTTGTTGCAGATTTTGTGTTTTTGAAGTTGCAGATCGGACGTTTTCGACAGCATTTTTTGTATTTCCGCGTCTGCGTACATTCGGATCGCGTTCTTGATTTTCTGGCACGTCTGCGACAACTTAAATCGCGTATGTGCTATCGGCAACATTTTGTTTTGCAGGTTTTCAAAAATCGTGTTTATGTCATAAAGCCGCGTCTGTGAAGATTTTAGCCGCGTCTGTGTTCGGAAATCGCGTTTGCGTTCTGGAGCCGTGTCTGTGTCTCTCAAAACCGCATTTAGGTCATAGAACTGCGTCTATGAAAAGGGTAACCGCGTCTGTGTTTGGCAGTTTCAAATTTTGGGATTTTTATTGATTCAATTTTTAGATTTTCCATTTAGGGTTTCAGATCTGGTTTATTTTAAGCTAACATTTTCAGATCCAGCTAATGAAATTGGTGCAGCTTGTCTTGAAGGCAAAATCATTTGGTTGAAGGCCCCTATTTCACAAAGTTTTTTGGGTTTTAAAAATTTACCTAACTTGTGTGTTTGCAGGAAGGGGTGATTATTTCAAACAACCCAAACTACTAACAACTTTTTGTTGCAGGTCCTTGGCAAGGGTTTTGGATTTTTATTGTGTGCCTTGTTTTGATAGACTAGCAAACACTTCAATTGGTGCACTAAAATTGAATCATTGTCTTTTGTGTCTTGAGCAATAGGCTCTTTTTGTTTAATCTTTAGAGGGCCTGTCTTCCCATGTGGTCATTAGGACTACTAGTGAGAAGAGAACGACCCAAGTGGTAGCGAGGAAAACCCACCTCTTCCGAACCACTATAAACAAATATATTCATGGTGAAAACTATGAATAACGTGTGTTGATTAGTTCATACCGACACTATGTCTCCCCATAAACCCGTTTGATCAAATTTATTTGATCAGTTGTAGGGCGTAACCCCTACCGGCTGGGAGCCTTCTGTATTTACAGAGCTGAAAGTGTCGCATGTATGGCCACACGAGCGGATGCCCTTACTAGCACCTTTTTGTTTTAGAAGCCCAAATCCTTCTAGTTGTTGAGGCGGAGGTCGGACCTCTGGTAGCGGCCCACACACATACGGTTCTTAGTAGAGATACAAAGTTTGCCACGGGGAGTTTTCGTGGGGACTGATGCTTGGCTGACCCAAGAAGTGAGTGTCGAGGGTGGAGCCAGTGAGGTCAAGCATCTAAGTATCCGCTCTGAATAGCATAGCCTCGGGGGTAAAACCCCATGTGGGATCAACAACTATTATCTTGGCCAGCCATAAGAATTGTGCTTGACTTATTTTAAACATTCAAACATTCAAGACCAAACAGCAAAACATTGTGTCTTTGTGTCTTCAAGTGTATGCAAAACAATTTTACATCAAACAACACACTTTTCTTGGAGTCATTTTGAGTCTAAACACTTGCAAACATTGGGTCTTCATCAACACTGTGTCCTCTTGTCACGAAAAAATAGTCAAACATTCAGATTTGGTCACAACAAAACGACTTCACAGATTGGAAAAAATTGCACAAATTTTACAGAAACACGTCTGTGTCTGTTTTAATCGCGTCTGTGTTGTCTAAGCGCGTCTGTGAAGGGCAGAATCGTGTCTGTGTGTATAACAGCGTCTGTGTTGAATAGAGACACGTTTGTGTCGGGGAACCGCGTCTGTGTTCAGAATTGCACAAAAAATTTTACAGCCCACAAACAAAAGAAATCAGTTTTGGAATTCTTGAGCTTCCTAGGTTGTTTCTCCAGGTTTCATTTAGCATTCAACATATCTTTGGGTCTCACACAGTCCATCATTGCTTCACATTTCATTTTACATTCACACTTGTCTAAACTTGAGTCAAAAGGTCACTTGCTTGTCCTCATCATACTTTGTCAACACACCACATACAACAATACTTTGCTAAGTGGTCTCTCATCAAGGCTTCTTACCTTTGGGTCTCATTTGGTCTTATTTAGAGTCAAGGTCAACTTACCTCATCAAGAGAAACTATCCTCTCTTTGGAAGTCACACCTACTCTACTATATACATACTTGGTCTTACACTTTGGACATTGCAAGTACACCTCAGATTCATTTACATTCCATCCAACTCTTGGTCTTCCATACTTTTTCCATTTTTCATCTAGTCTCACACATCTTGGTCAATACCTAGTTCATGGTTGAAACTCGTCTTCAAAAATCTAGGAGAGAAGCTAAAGAGGCTCAAGAGTTCGCAAGTTCTTATGAGTATGACAATGATATCTTTTTCAATACTGATCATAACACATTACCTGACATGGATGCCTATAGAAACATTCCAAATGTTGAGAACATGGACACTACAAACAACAATGATACACACAATGACAATGTGGACAACTTTTCAATACATTCAGCAGATGTGGAAGAATCCATTATGAATCCCCATTTCAATCGGTTGGTTGAGGAAATAATGAGGAGAGATAGACAATACTTCCTACAAATGATGGCACAAAGTGGAGCCAAGATACCTCATGATTTTGACATGTCTCAAATAATGGAAAATCGACCTTTGCAACAAACTCACTCCAACATGGATCAAAGAAGGCCTAATAGTGGAGGCAATAGAGGACCACATATGGTACCTGAATCACCATCGTCTTTGGTGCAAAAACCAGATGTCCCACATACACATGGTCAAGCATATGATACTCACCTTCGCAGACCATTATGGAAGTCTTATGCAGACAGATATGCTCAATCACACACTCAAGCTACGGATCAACCAAAGCAATTGGATATTCAAAGGCATGCTCAAAATTTGGACACAAGGAAACCCCGTGTCAAATTTGGGGGCAACACATTAGAACATGACATGCCTGTACAGTATGGTATACATACACAAAATAGATATGGTGTTCCTCAACACGAATCTATACCAAGTGGTCCATATACGCAGCATCATTATAGACCTCCTCCATATGAACATGTGTATGATCAATACCATCCATATATGCAACAAGCTCCTCCTCCAATTGGTGCCTCAAGCATGGGGTATGGTCCAAGAAGTCGATCTCCACCTAAAAGCAATTTGGAGCAACAAATCAGGGACTTACAAAAGAAAATGGAGGACATAAATACAGCAAAGCCAACATACACAATGAGAGACATATGTCCTTATCCATTCGACAAGAGCATTCCAATGCCTCCATTTCCTACACACTTTGTGACGCCTAAATTTGATAAGTATAGAGGAAAAGGGGATCCTAAGGCACACATAAGATAGTTTTTCACAGCTTACATTGAAGTAGCAGCAGAAGAGACATATTTGATGAGATTATTCCCACAAAGCTTAGGTGATCAAGCTATGGAATGGTTTTCCCAACTTCCACCTGGTATTAAGTCATGGGGTGACTTAGCTGAGGCATTTATTCAACATTTCTCCTACAATATAGAGACAGACATATCAGTCACTACTTTATGCAATACCAAGCAAAAAGAGGGAGAGTCTTTTGCATCATTTTTACAAAGATGGAGGAATCTAGCTAGCAGATGCTCTTGTGAAATTCCACAAAAACAAATGGTAGAGATGTTCACACAAAACGTTAACAAAGACATTGGCTATGATCTAAGGAAAGCTTGTTTGTCCACCTTCAAGGACGTCATTGAAAAAGGCTTAGCAACAGAAAAGGTTCTAATTGAACAAGGAGTCATTAAGATATTCAAGGAAAACAAAGATGACTTTAAAGGAAAAGATAAGCCAAGATTTTGGAATAAAAACAAGAACACAGTCAATGATGGTGTTGTTGATGCCAACACAGTGCGACCCAAATTCATCTTTTCGGGATCTAGTTCTACAAACAATCAAGTGAATACTCAAACAACTTCTAGATCACGAAGGAAGTACACTCCATTGGGAGAACCACTTGAGTCAGTCTTCAAAAAGTTAGTGGCAAACAAGGTAATCACAGTTCCAGATTTTCCTCCATATGAACCAAAGGTTAAACCAAATTGGTGGAATGATCATGAGTATTGTGAATTTCATAAGAGCAAGGGTCATAAGACAGGAAATTGTCATCGACTGAAGAACATCATACAAGATCTCATTGATAGAGGTGACATTGAGATTGAGGGACACTCATCCAATCAAGAACATGAGATGTTTAAGGAACCATTCCCAAAACATGACAAAGGAAAAGCTAAAGCCACAGATGACCAAACCAACTATACCAAAGCATCCTATAACTATGATTCAACTATCAATCACATCTCGATGGACAATTACATCTCTACCATTATCATCAAGGACAAAAACCCTGAAAATTCTAATCGGAGACCCAAGATTGTCCTAAAAGGTGTTGGATCTTCTTCCGAACCTACTTTCGAATGTAATGTCACAACCCGCCGAGGTAAAATTACTTTACAAGGGGCTCCAACCAAAAACACTGCTTTCTCATCAACCAAGCCTGAGTATGACCTTGTAGAACAGTTAGGGAAGACACCCGTGCTCATCTCCATCCTTGAGCTCTTACGCATATCCCCCGCACATAAAGCTATTCTTGACAAAATCTTGAGAGAAACCGTCGTTCCTTCTGATCTGAACGTGGACCAGTTTCAAGCCATGGTGGGATACCTATCCATTCCACATTCCCTTACATTCACAGAAGCTGATGACGCCTCCGTAAGTCAACCACATAATGCACCACTACATGTTTAAGCCTTCATACACAAACATCAAATAAAGCGAGTCCTAATAGATGGAGGAGCTGGTTTAAACATTTGTACATTGAGCACAATTAAACAATTGGGATATTTTGATAAAGCTGTGGATTCTACAAATCAAATTACTATCAAAGCATATGATGATGAAGAGCGTTCATCCAAGGGTACAGTCATTTTACCTCTCAGAGTTGGGCCAGTTACAAAGGATGTGGTTTGTCAAGTCCTGGACCTTGATCTCACATACAACATATTGCTAGGACGTCCATGGATTCATGAGATGAGCGCAGTACCATCTACATATCATCGATGTATCAAGTTTCCACATAATGGAGTTGAAGTGACCGTCAAAGCAGATCCAAATCCATTCATATATTGCAACAATCTACAACCTCGATCAGAAATAACAATCCCAGTCAATCGCGAAGCTATTCCTTCATCGGCATATGTGGATCCAGAATCCTTGAAAGCTTCTACATCAAAACAAGCAGAGATCAAAGAAAAGTTTAAGTTTAAAGACATGGGATGTGGTGAGTATATATTTCATGTTGATCAACTCCCATTATCTCCTAAGGTATTCAATCAACAGGAACAACCTACAAACAATTTGCAATGCCAAGGAATTGGGTGTGAACCACCTAGTGTTGTGGCTACTAAGTCTGAATGCAAATCTCCTCTAGTTGTGCAAGCACCTCTTGATATCAATAGTCGTAAGAGTGGTTCCAACAAAGAATCTATTGAGCATATCGCCAGCTCTCTTAAAAAATCACATAGCCTTACCATTTCATCCTCTCATTCCATTTCCACTCCACTTCCAAACTTGGATAAACAAGAATTACAAAAGCCCTTACTCATTGGGGATCACAAATCAAGCTATGAACAGAAAAATCTAAAAGTCAATAATAAAGAAAAATCCTTTAGTCCAAATCAAAATCAAAAGCTACTGGACTTTGCAAAAATCAAATTCAAGGATAAAAATCTTATGAAGCAAAAAGAACAAGAGTTGATCTCCCCTAATATCAAAATAACTGGGGACAAAAGTTCTACAATTTTAAGTCACAAAGCATACTTGTTGATCCTAAGTCTCCATCATGCTATCCTACTTTCACTTCTTTTCACAGTCATAAGC
This sequence comes from Cryptomeria japonica, assembly GCF_030272615.1. Taxonomy (NCBI): domain Eukaryota; kingdom Viridiplantae; phylum Streptophyta; class Pinopsida; order Cupressales; family Cupressaceae; genus Cryptomeria; species Cryptomeria japonica. Next base: position 25,290,200 of record NC_081409.1, read on the forward strand.
CTTCATAACTCATCCACTTGTTCCACACATACATCCCCTTTTGGCGATACATCATGGACCTTTAATGGAGCTTCCTCAAAGGACTTTGTTATCAGGGATGCCCAAACTTCTTCAGGTGACACGCATATGGGCCTGTGTAGTCCACACACTAGTAATTCTATCTCAATTCCTTTATCAAGGAAGATAGACACTCAAGCTACACATCATTCAATCAAGGAACAATGCAGTTACAATCACAAGGTTAAGCCTCATACATTTGAGCTGGGTGACTTAGTTCTCAGAGAAAATCCTAAAAATCAGCAAGACAGAGAGAAGAAGGGCAAGTTCGAACCAAATTGGCTTGGTCCTTACATCATTACAATAGCATATGGATCTGGGGCATATCAGCTCTCTACTATAGAAGGTGAACCTTTGGAGGATCCTATCAACAACATGCACCTTCGCAGGTTCTACACATAGCTCTTTGGAATATCCTAATTCAAAAATACAAAAAAAAATAAAATTCAAAAGTACAAAAAAAATTTATAAAACATAAAAAATCGTTACTTGGTGAAAACCTGGCAAACAGGCGCCTTGTGACACAAAAAAATCAAAAAATCGAAAAAAGTAAAGAGAAATAATTTCGTCCAACGGTGAAAACCACTTCGGTGGCACCCTAGGCAAGTACCATGGTGAAAACTGGGTCACCAGCGCCATGCGTAGAGACATTGCTCCTCCCTCCTTCAGGATTCACTTTCATCCTTTCACTTTGCACACACTCACAACCTATTCATTCATAATAAACTTACCCATTCCCATCATGGCTTGTTATTGATCTACCCAAGATTGGTTAGCCATTCATAATAAACCTCCCTTTTAACCTCCCTTTCCATCCATAATAAATCATATTCTATCTGTGGCTAAGGCAAATCCTACATCTAGTGATGGGTGTGGAACTAAGAACATCACATGTTTCAAGGAGTACAGTTTCTTCGAGCTTCCTTCAGTCTATCCGCACACAATCCGCAATAAAGCAACATTTGCATCACAGATCCGCAATAAAGTTTCATCTTCTCCGCAATAAAGTATCAGTTTCATGGATTCAGTCAATTTCAAATGAGACAGCAGCAACAATGAGCTTCAACAAATCAAATCTTTCAACAGACTCAGACAGCATTATGGTTCAATGCTATCTATCCATTTTGTGAAACTAAACATTGTGACCACAATCAAATAAGACTTATACAAGTGACAAGAGACACTAAACTTGAGGACTACAGTGGATGTTGGTGTCGAGTCTTGGTTTTCTTTTGATTTTATCTTTTGGTGACATGTCTTTTAGCTTTTTTAGGATGTCTCTGACTAGAGATTCTATCTCTAGGATGTCTTTGACTAGAAAGGCGAGGATGAGGTATTGTCACCTATTTTTGTTTGCTGTTTGTGGATTGTCTCTTAATAATGCTATGACTTGTCCAAGGATATGAGGACACTATGAGTCTAGGTTGAACTGGGGCATTCCTTGTTTGTGACTGTCTTATCTCCATGCAAACAGGTACAATGACTTTCTGGGTTGAACATATGCCTCGATTGTCATAACCTACTTGCCATAATAAAGTTCAATGATGATAACGCACAAGAAGCTCTTTCACATTCATATCTTCTATCTTTCATCCCCCTTTCTTGATTGACTTCCATCATCCTTCTTGAGTCCGCGTAGCCTGCTATCACATGACTGAGTATAATGACACACCAAAAAAACATTTGCATTTCATGTAGTTGCACCTGCATTACCACATATAAGAATTTCATACATACATATAGATATCACAACTGCATCACATCCTGCACACAACACATGTTAGCACATTTTACATTCTCATCATGCAAATAGTTCTTGCATTATCATATTCATCTGCATTTCATACATTCACATTTGCATCATGCATACACATATTCAAAACATAAAAGAACAAAAAATATATTGCATTGCATCATATACATATTTGCATCCATATCATAAGCATCACATAGAAAAATCTCATCACATAGGTACACATGCATATAGCTACCGCAAAGATGAATCATCTCATATATATAATCATAAGTGTCATGATACAATGATGTCAAAATCATATGGCTACAAAATCACCCGCAGGTGTCTACATCATCATACAAAAATGGTACAAAATTGATACATAGGGAGCCCTCTAAGGCTATGATGAACTCCCTCCCTCGGAGCTTCTTGGCCTCGACGGAATCTGAGCCCCTGAAGGACCCGCCCTAGGATCATCCCTCCTGTCCCCTCTATCTGGTGGTGGTTGGGGACCCATGACCCCACCACTAGATGCCTGTCTCCTCCGACTCACTCCCGTAGCTGTCGCTGTCCGCGATGGTCTATGGAAGCTCCTCGCCCGCTAATCTGCTGGCACTGCACCATAATATAGGTTCTGCCAGTAGGCAATCTCCTCCCCTGCTCGCAGGACATAAGCATATCCTGCCCCTGTGTCCTCTGTTGCCTGTCTCCCAGCCCTTAGTGTTGTCTTAGCCTCTGTATAGTGCTGAATAGCCTGGTCTCTCTCCTGCTCAGTATCTCTGAGTTGTCTCCTAAGTTGATCCCTCTCCCTCTCCAGCTCCTGAATCTCATCTGCCTGACCCTGGCAGATCTCCCTGAGCTCAATCAACTCATCCTCCTTTGCGTCAGCCCCCTCTGCCTCTGCCTGTGGCTCCCCCTGTATGGGTGCTTGCCTCTGTGCCTGTACCTGTACTGGTGCCTGTACTAGCACCTATCCCTGTACCTGTCCCTATCCTTGTCCCTGTCTCTGTACCTGTCTGGAACCTTGTGCTGCTGGTACCTGTAGCGGCAATCCACCACGACCCCTCACCACCCGATCCTGTCTCTCCTTTCCTCCCTCCCTCCGAGGTGCAACCCTCCTCTCTCCAACTACTCCCCTCTGCCTCCGTCGGCCTCTGCCCCCATCACCTCCACCATCATCATCATCATCCCCACCCCCATCTCCATCCAATAGCTCTCCCGGATCTGTCAAGCGTGGGAAGGGATGCTCCGCCTAGTAAGCTGTATACTCGGCATCCATGTCGGCATCCTCAATCTCTGGCCACATATCCCAGGGTAGGGGCACCTTCTCTGCCAGCTGTGTCACTGCCTGATCATATGACAATAGGGGTCCAAACTATGCCTGATCCCTGACAGTCCGGGCATACATACCTGAACCCCGTGGCATCCTCTGGATCCTGCCATAATGCCTGCACACCCTGTCCACAAGCTGTCTCTCCAACACATAGGGTGTCCGCCCAATCAAATACCTACACCGAAAGGTGTAGGGAAGCTCTACTACATCGTCCTCCCACTCCTCGCACCCTAGGTATGGTCTCCAGATGACTACATCAATCTCGTCTATCACCCGTTGCCAGTGCTCCAACCTGCCAATCCGTGGTTGCGACGTGATCATATCATATAGGTGCAGAAAAATGCGTCCATGTCCCCTGCCTCTGAAGTGTATCGGCGTCGTCACCGGTAGATGCTCATAAGCCCATACCTGCAGTAGTGTCACCCCGCAGCCCAGTCCTACTGATCCATAGTATACAAACTGATGTAGCTCATAATACAGGTGTGCCAACACACATGGTCCCCAGGCATATCTGGTGTGCTGCGTCACCAGTGTCTCCAGTGCTCCTCCCCAGCCTATAGCCAACCCCCGTGTCACCCTGTCCGGACACAGGAACCCACTAATCGCTCCTCCTAGCACTGCTGGCAGCGCCAACCCTATGGTTGTCATCGTGTCCCACGCCACGTGTCCTGCCCTCATCTCTAGTCCTGGGTCCTGGAATACTCGTCTCAGGGCCTCCCTATCTCCATCTCGATCGTATGGGATCAAATCCCCATCGATCGGTATCCATAGAATCCTGTAGACATCCTCTAGGGTGACTTTCATCTCACCCATCGGCAAATGAAACGTACACGTCTCTGAATGCCATCTCTCAGCCAGCGCAGTCAACAGTCTCATGTTCGCCTGAAACTCAAGCACATATAGCACATGTCTCAAGCCCATCTCCTCAATAGCAGCTCGCTCCTTGGCTGTCAGCTCAGGTCGCAATCTCTGAGTCGATGGGAATCTCTCCCATGACTCCAGCATAGGCAAATTCTCCTGCAGTCAAGCAAATCAATCATGTCAGTTATAGTGGCATTCACTGTTCATCACAAAGTGTTGCTATCTATCCCAGTGACACTCACTGTTCATCAAAAAGTGTTGCTTCTATCCTAGTGGTACTCCCTATTCATCACAAAGTACTACGTGTTTGGCACTCCCTGTTCATCACAAAGTGTTACTCACATTTGCACTCCCTGTTCATCACAAAGTGCTACTTATACTTTAAGTACTCCCTGTTCATCACAAAGTACTCTATCTTGGTACTCACTGTTCATCACAAAGTGCCTTGATCTATCCTAGTCTTCCCTAGAGGACCTGCTTGAGTGTATCCTCTCAGCAACTTATCCAATCAACAGCGTATGTTCATCACAGAACTGCCGATTTGACCTAGAAGACAAAAACTTGCATTTTTTCGACATAAACGCGCTTACAGACTGCACAGATGTGTCTGAACAACACAGACGCGCCTGTATGACACAGACGTGCCTATGCTGTGCATATACGCGCCTGGGCGACACAGACGCCCCTGTATGACGCAAATGCATCCGCATTTGACATAAACGTGGTTTTAGACACAGACGCGCCTGGTGCCTACACAGATGCGCCTGGCGCCAACGTAGACACGCTTAAACGATTTTTGACATTTTTGAACCCTACTTCTTAGTGCATTTATTGCTCTATCTACCATGCATTAATGACAAAATTAAATGCGTCAAAGTACGAGGAGGTTTTGTGGTACTTACTGGCTCTCCTACCTCTGCTGGCCTCTGGAATCGATGAACGTGGTCGAATCTGTGAACGAAAGCCATCGCTGCTGACTGCTACTGCTCTATTTTCGCTCTGCACTCTGCTCTCGTGGATGTGTGGATGACAATGAGGATGTCTTTTGCCCGTGGTCTATCTTATAGCCTACCCCAGCCCTCACCCTCGTATCCCGAGTCAGTCTTCGTTATCCCGTGACTTTGTCACTTTATCTGGTCAGTCCATTCTAGCCTTTCTTTCTTATCGAGAGATTGTCTGCAATCTTTTCAGACATTTTCATCCAATCTCTCGAGGGGGCATATCATTCCCATCTTGGGGCAACTTTGTATCAGTTCATCTTATCTTCTTTGAAACAACGCGACAAGCCACATTGTCTCAAAGAGGGGCAAAATGTAGACACCCAAAATTGTCATGTCTAATTAAATAAATATTTTATTTATTTAATTATCGAAGCCTAATTCTTCTATTAATTAAATAAATCTTTATTTATTTAATTAATTCATTTATCCTCTTCTATCCTTATTTCTCATTTAAATAAATACATTTATTTATTTAAATTATCCTTTTCCTAAATTAAATAAATATTTTATTTATTTAATTATCCCATTTCCTCTATTAATTAAATAAATCTTTATTTATTTAATTAATTCATTAACCTTTTCTACACATGACACATGTCATTCATCTCTTAATTCCTACACTACCTACCTCTTTCATTTTTGTCTTCTACCTACCCTCTAATCATAGCCGACCTCCTTTTTACACCTCTCAATCTTATCCCTCCATTTCATATTGTGTCTTCTATTTAAGGAGATGTTTCCTTCATTATCAAACCCTAATCAATCATTCTAATCAATCATCCTAATTAGCTAATGAATCATCTTAGTGACTTGACTACACTACGATCCTACTTGCAACCACATTCCGTTCTTTGTTGAGCTCTTGTGCACATAAAATCTGAGAGCAAATATATCAAGCAAGATCAATGGAGATAGGAAGAATGGAGACCAAAACCCTATTGGACATGTGATGGTATAATCTTTGTGATTTCATTTGATTTGCATTGTCTTAGGTAATCTTCATATGTTATGGTGGATCTTTGTTGTTGTTAGGCTAGGGTTTTGTGGTTGAATTCATTTAGCCTTTCAATATTGTTATTATTGTTATCCATTTTCACCATAAACAGATACTACTCAATGAAGAAAAGAAATTGATGAATGATCAAAGACTTCCAACATGAAGTAGGAGATCCCAATTAAGGATATGTACTTAAGATCCCCATTAGGGATGCTTTTTCAAGTATGAGAGAAGGAATGCAAGTATGAATACACCTTTACAATCATTAAGAAATCCTTATAGAAGACACTACTTCGCAAAGGGGAAATTTTAATCTTGAGAAGGAGAGATGTTTGAAATCACTCTTGCCCCCTATATATATACGAAGAAGAGATGGGATATAAATAGGCTATTATGTTGATTCCAAAAGTATGATTGCACGTGAAATTTTACCATCATGAATGAAAATTAGCCCCTAGTAAGTGAGCTACCAATGTCACATAATGATGAGCAACATAATAGCCATTAATGTTATTTAAAGACATGATAGATTGAATGAGGTATTTGAATTTGACATGTTAAATATACTACTATAAGTGAGATTAAAAACATGTATAGAATGATGAATGTTAAAAATTCTTTAGAAAGAGAGAAGTTTCTAGGAGAAGAATAGGCCACTAAGTCATACTTCTCTTGCACACAAGAAATCTTAGGAGAGGGATAAGTATAATTTATTAGAGCCTTATTCCTTGAAGAAGGGATTTTAAAATGAGTATAAGATAAAGCCTCATAAGTGGGATTAGAAATCTCTTGAGGAGATTCATAAAGAGATTTGTTAATCACCAAGATTTCCTTATGAGGGGGATGAGTCTTGAAAGAAGTAAAAGATGATTTAATTGAGGTGAGGTCATCATCACTACTAAATATAGCATTCACATTGAGAGATGGTCTTTTAGATGCTTTGGTGGGCTTAGAAGGATCATATCCAAGTCCAAATGAAGCTTCACGTGTATTCTGTTCTAAAGGAACTTTAATTTCGTGTTCATTTGCGCCACAACCATTACCATCATAGCCACTCTTAGCTAAAATGTGAAAACCAGGAGCATAAAGGGATGTCAAATCAGTTTGAATTAGAAGCAGCCACAAAATGGTTACTTAGTTGTTTAGACAAGGTGGGTTTCTCTTTAGGTTCCTCCTTAGATTTATCCTTATCAATCTTAGATCCTTTCCAAGATACTCTATACTCTCCTACAAATGTAGGGTTGAAGTCTAGAGATCCCCAAACATCATCTATGAGCACTTCTTCAGGAGAAAACATCGCTTTAGGAGGAGATTTCGATTGAGTAGAAGAATCAGGAGTACTAGAAGAAACAACATCATCGAAGGGAATGGATGTATTTGAAGTAGGGGGATTAGAAGAAAAATGGGAAGTAGTTGAACAAGAAGATCCATATTTTAACTGTTCTTGAAATTTGGTATCAGCTAATAAGGTGTATGTCGTATTGTTATAAATGAACTTGACTCGCCTATGCAAAGTTGAGGGGACAGCTTGCATGCTATGAATCCAAGGTCTCCCTAATAGAAGGTTGTATGTCAAATTACCAGGCATAACATGAATGGATGTAGGTAACACAATAGGACCTACCTTAATAGGCAAGGTAATGACACCTAGACATTTTTTAGCAACATTATCAAAGCCTCGAATAGTAAGAGAAGAAGATTCGTTGAGAGAACGGTCCACGTTAATCTTATCCAATAATTCCACACCACAAACATTAAGGACAGATCCATTGGCCACAAGGGTTTGTCTTATAGCACTATCGTGGACAATAAGCACAATCATAAGAGGTTCATATTGATTTTAGATTTCAGGAGAAGGTAACTCATCATGTGTGAATACATTTTGAGCTTTGGGTTTGTTCGTAGGATCAATCAAGGAAGTCATGTTATTAGGTGTCACTGTAGGTAGGACATCTAAGTTTTTCAAAGCATCTTGGAACATCCCATGATAAGCAAGTGAAGTCTAAACCAAATCCCAAATAGAAATCTTAGTAGGAGTGGCCTTAAGTTGTTCAATGAGATCATACTCCTTGCTAAGATTTGATATACGAGGTGCTTGTGGAAGAATAGGTTGAGAGGGAGAAAGTGAAGTTTGCATAACTGGAGGAGAACTAGGTTGCCTATTGATTCTTGTGTTGTAGATATGAGCAGCCACATGATAACTCTCTCCAGTAATTTTCTTAGCATACTCATAAGGGTTCTTAGTAGGATAGCCTCCTTGCACAGTAATAATAGGTTTCTTAGGAGTGCAAAAAGAACCATTAGCATAACCACCTTGAACCACTAAGATAGGCTTACGTGGGGAATTTTGAGAAGGACAAGCACCTTGAACTGTGAAGAGGGGTTTATTAGGTGTTTCATTCACAATGTATCAAATTGATTGAGGATGGTTTAGGAATATCAAAGGTGTCCTTAGAAGAAGAATGAACAAGATTGTTGGAAGAATTGTTGATAGTCTCTTCTTGCATTAAAATATTATCATAGATAAGATCGATTTTAGGAGGAAGACTAGGGGTAGGCATTGATGTTTTAGGAAAGGTCATATCATCCTCTATCACCAAAGGATCTACATGGGTAATAGACTCTCTAGGAGAAAGATCAACATTACTCTTTAAAGTCTCACCTTTGAGAGGGAGATCTTTGGAAAAGATGTTAACCATCTTACCTTGAACTAGGGTATCCTTATGAGTAGGACTAAGTTGAGGAGAGGGAGATGCTTTTCCTTTAGATAAAAAATGATTGAGATTCATGGAAGGTGGGATGCTATCAAGAGAGTTATCAATCATGATTTCATCTTCTTTAGCTAGGGTTCTCTCATGGGGTAGAGAATAATCAACACCTTCTTCTAATGGTTCATCCCAAATAGTGAGGTCATTGGGAAAAGTATTAAAAATATCTTGCACAAAGATGTCCTTATTGCTATTGTCAATTTTGAGAGAAGGGATAACATTGTTCATTAATTCTTCATCCTTAGGAAGGAGAGAATCGCTACATATATTTAAATCATCCTCTTTCCTCAGCATGTCTTCAATAGGATATTTAGGGGAGAGAGCATTAAGGAAATTGATTATGATTTCATGTTCTTTCTCTAAGGCATCTTCAGGGTTAAGACAAACCTTAGGAGAAGGTCAAGCATTTCTCATTAATGCATCATCTCTAGTGGGAATTTTGTTGGAATCAAAAGAGGAAATGCCCTCACTAGGAAAAGCAAGGATAATACCATCTTCTTGCACAAAATGAACCTCATGAGGGGAGTATTCTTTAGGAGGGAGATGAACATCTTTCTCCAAATATTCATGCTTAGGAAGAAGATCTTTGGAAGAAGTGCTCATAACCTCATGTTGTACTAACATACCCCCATTGGTAAGACCAAATTTAGGAGAAGATAAGTCAACGTCCATCAATACCTTTTCACTTAGAGAGGCATCATGCAAGGAAGGTAAGTTAACATTAATAAAAGTGTTTATGATATCATCCTCTTCCTCTAAGATAGCTAGATGAGAAGGTCATATTTTAGGAGAATTGTCAAGATCACTCTTCAAATATTCATCCTTAAAGCATGGGAGAGTTTTGAAGGGATTGGTAATAGCTCTTTTAGGCACTAAAATATTGTCATAGATAAGAGGAGGTTCTTTAGGAGAAGGAAAAATTGAAACAAGGGAAGCTAACCCATTATCATATTTAGGAAATGAATGCATCATGACAAAAAAATTCCACTTTCAAATGATAACATATGCCAAATAGAAGGAAATGTTAAATTTTAACCAATGCAAGCACTCTAAATGTCAATTTAGAAAATGAAATTTATGAGTGAAATGTGTTCCAAAATCAGATCTGAAATTAATGATCCAAATTAAACTATCCACAAGTTCAATTTTGAATTGAAAAATTAAGGTTTCAACAAAATTAACCTCTAAATTTTGAAATTTGCAAGGAATTGAAACTTGTAAATGTAAATTTTAATTTAAAATATGAAAAACACTCAGATCTGAGAACATAAATCAGAATTGAAGAAGGTTGGATTCACATCGGGTTCACCAAAATGTGGTGGCAAAAAAAGCAAGATCGGGTGACTAGGACCTAATCCCACTTTAGCCAACACATTGGGAATACAAAAGAGTATAGGGAGATAGATCACTTTGGCTACTTCTTGTGGGAAAGAGAGAGCCAATGATTATCTCTTAGGGTTTCTATTCCTCTTGTTGCAAATGATGAGAAAAACTAGGGTTTGAATGATCAACTAGATTAGGAGATAAAGAATGAAGCATAAATGACCTCAGAATTGCACAAACTTGCAGATCTGAAACTGAGATAATGAAAGAATGAAAGGGAGAGGATTATAGATGTGTACTTGATGTTGCAAACTGACCAAAAATGACCTAGACCAGGGTGCCACGCCACTGTCCTATTTTTGCAAACAAGAGGCTGCAACTGAAAGACTGCAAATCTGATGAAACTGCAACCAACTAAAAATCACTGAAAAGAAGAAGGACAATGGTTCCACGTCACTATCCTGGGTAGGACCAGGGCACCATGCCCCTATCCTAGGTAGATTAGTGCAAATCTGATGATTTTGGGTGGTTCCTGTGCCTTTTGTTGAGCTGAAAGTGCCTCCGGGCACCTGTTTCTGCACCTGCAACTGAAAAGGGAAGGTTTGGGTGGCTATATAGGGTTTTTCCTTATTCAAACCCCTATGTTGGTGATTTTCACCTCCACAAATAGCCGATAACATACTGAAAATGTGTGTGCTAGAACCTTGTGTGTATGCAAGATCCTAAATGATAAAAAACTAGAGCTACCCTACTCATGAGAGTAAACCCTAAATGTAAATGTGAATGATTCAAACCAAGTATTCTAAATGATATAAAGCATGAATGTAAATATACAAATTGATGTAAAGAATCTCATACAAAGACATGAAAATAACATGAAATCATACCAATCCCGAAGGGAGAGATATTGCCACTACATCTCCTATTACTCTTATATGTCTTCAAGGCTCATAACCAATGATGAATGCTTGAAAAATTCTTGATGAATGTTGTTGAATGTTGTTGAAGACTCCACATAGGCTTCTCTTTCACTACATAGAAGGTTCCTTATTCTTGCTTTGCTGAAAACTCCCTGGTGCAAGAGCACCCCATAAAACCCTTCAAGATGACAATTCAGACTCTGAGAAGGGAGGATAAGGCATCAAATATGTCTTTAGAATGTTTTGTATAGGTTTTCAATCATGCATTGTGTGTTTGTAATAAAGAACCTCATCTTGTGAGCCAAACTCCTATTTTGGCATTTCTATAAGCCAATTAGGACTTTTGGAAAATAGGGGATCAAATGTGTTGGTTTTAGTGTTTTTAGGATGTTTTAGGAGGGGTTAGACTTGACCCAAGGCATTAGGAGGTGAAAGATGACATTTTGACAACTTTTGCAAAAGTTGTCAAAAGTTGTCATGAGCAACTTTTATGCACTTTTTGCATTTTGTTTATTTGAAACTCCTCCAATGGCTCTAAACTCTTGGTTTTCAATTGAGAGAAGTTTTGGAGTAGTTTATACACCTTGTGGATCCAATTCCCAAGGAGAGGTTGTACGGAGAAGTGTTTTGGTGACAGCAAACTAATAGAATTTTGAGTTTTTCTTGCAATTTTGGAGTTTTGGTCTGTGGTACGGTACTGTACGGATTGGGATCCATTCCCAATGATGTGAATTAGTTGGAGAGGAGAGTTAAAAAAAATTTGGCTTTGGTTTGAAGTTCTATTTGTGTGTTTTGCTCTTGATATTCAAGTTTTACTGTAGGTGCCCAAAAAACCAGGGTTTAACCTTGGGTTTTTCCTCCTCCATGGCCATATCTTGCACTTTATCAATCTGAGACCCATGGGATTTGGTGAAAGGAAAGTATGTTCTATGTATTCTAGGATTCCAAGATTTTTTTGCAGGAGGAGAAAGGGAGAGGTGTGTTTGGAGCGACCCTAGGTAGACATCTCTATGTGGCTACCTAGACCTTGAACAACAAAGTTACCCTTGTGTACAAATGGCGATGATTCCAGGCATGTAACCCTTGAATCCCTTATGGTTTATGGTTCCCTACATTCTCATGGGATTTTAATTTCTCGGTTCATTCATCTGGATATAGGTGCTTCACAAAAGAGGCCTAATTAGCCCTTTAGGACAGTCAATTTCCTACCGGCTCAGACCTTTGTTTATCAGACCCTGACCCTTCCTTTTTGGGATTTGTGTAACTTTCAAAAGGGTATTTTAATCCATAATTTTTTTTCCAGGTTGTTTGGTAAAGTTTGAACTTAAGGTCCCTTTACCCGCTAAAAAGGGCTACAAGCAACTAGGCCTAATTGGGTAGGTTTCTTAAGGAATGGGTATGAATCCTTACAACCGGTGCTTGGTCTGACCTTGGGGAGTCTTGTATGACCCAAAACTGGTATGCAAATGGTCTGTAACCCTCAGAGGTATCATAGAGTGTGCTAGAGAAAGGTACCCAAGATTGTGTAGGTATGAGCCTTGCAGATGGTGAGTGGATTGAACTAATGTTGTATAGCCTTGTCTTGGTAGGGTCCCATTGTTGTCTTGAGGGGTCAATGTCATAATTTTTGAGGTGTTTGGAAGGTTACAAGGAGGTCTTTGCATCACTCCCTTAGATTAGATAGATCTTTGTTTCCTTCAAATGAAGAAAGAGAGCTCTTATGTATGAGACCCTAGATCTTAATTTCGACTGAATTCCGCCTTTAAGCTAGCCTAGGAATTGAATTTCCTGCCAATATTTTGGGGTAAATCATTATAATATCATAGAATTGTGCTCCCAAAATTTCAAGAAAAAAGTCGAGGACCATGTGCACTCCCGTCATGGTCCGGCCAACTTTTCACCAAATTTTCAAGGTCGTTAGATATGGTGATATTAGAGTGAATCCCAAAGTGACAGCTGATTTGGAGGTATTTTGATATGCGAAATCAGGCCTTAAAGGTTGAAATAGGACATAATTAGGTTTTATGATTAAATGATTTATATGAGGAATAAAATAAAAAGGGGCAGACTTAGGGTAAAGGGCCCAATTTTATGATGTATCAAGTGATGAAATATGACTTTAGATTTAATTAAATTAATTAATTAAATGCTTAAAGGGAAATTAGAAATGCAATATGCAAGACACACTAAGGCGGGTGCTAACCAAAGTGTGAAATTGTACCACCCTAGCAAGGGTCTACAATTTATGACACTACACCTGTAGGCTGAATCAATGACGATTACAAACAAAATCGTGTTTACAAATCTTCTTTTTGCATCTACATTTTTGTCTAACTTTCCATGTCTGTGTTCTATTTCCGCATCTGCATCGAATTTTTCCAAGTCTGCATCATATTTTCACGTCTACATTTTATTTCCACATCTGCATCATTTCTTTCCATGTCTATGCCATTTTATATTGTATATGTGGTTTATTGTAATTTTCCAATTTGCAGATTTTAGATCTAGGTCTTTCCGCGTTTATGTTAGGTATAATTGCATCTGGATTTTTCCATTTAGTCTTTTTTTTTCCATTTAGGTTTAATTCTGCATTTCGATTTATTTTTGTCATAACCCCTTGCTTGGACTAACAAAGTGGTGCAGTTGTTCAAATAGAAACGTATTGTCAAAGGCCCCCTTTTTCACATTTGGATTTGGATTTTTCTAAAATTATCCTAACGAGTGTGCTTGCAGGTGGGGGTGATTATCAAAAACTACTAATCATTTGTTGCAGGGGTAATTTTTAGTTTATATCTTTGCATTTCATTTCCTAGATTAATTATACTCACATGTTTTCATTGATCTTTTCTTTGTTTGTTGAGGGTTAATTAACTTGCTTGAAGTGTCTTGTGATTTTGGCACGCTTTCGTTTAGATTAGAACCCTAAAGGTAATAACAAAATTATCCTCTCCCCTCACCTTCCATTGGACCTTGGGTGTAAGAGAAATTGTTATTTTCTTTTAGAGGGCCTACCTCCTATCTTGTGAGAGGGAATGACCCAAGCGGTATTTTGTTCTGGTCTGCTATATAAAAGATTGTGGTTTTAGACAAAAGTCCCTTATCACCTGGTGTCGATGTGTTATATCGACATTAGTCTCCCATAGTATCCATGTGACGCGTAAAAAACTATAGTGTAACCTTTGTAGACTGGGAGGCCTCATTAATTTGAGCGAAATGTCACATGTATAGCCACCAAATGCCTCATAACATGACTCGACACCTTTAGAGTAGTGGCCCACACCCTATTTTGACCAAACATCATGATAATTTTAGTGCAAGGGGATAACTGGTTTTCCCCCCAATATACTCACCATAAGGCTCCCGTGAGATGAGATAGAAATCCTCGGCTTACCATTAGTTACTTGTAGCTTTCCAGGAGAGGGTGATAGGTTCATCCTTCTAGTCCTAGAGGCCCCTAACTATTCACTCATGAAAAAGGAAAAATTAATGAACACACCCCTCAAGGTGTCCGTACACTTGAGCCAACGGATATTCCACGTTGTGGGCTGAAGTTACCGCCATGAGAACATTGACCTAGGCTAAGAACTTTTTGATGTGTTTTCGATTGTGCTAGACCCATGGAAATTGGGTTGATTTGGCCTATTGGACATACACATTATGATCAATTTTGACAAAAACACCTTCATAAATTGTGTCTTCATTGTTTGTTGTATTTTATTGCCACAAGACATTCAACATCAAGATCTGGTCACATTCAACAATTACACATTTGGACAAATTCATAAAATTTTCTCAGAACCGCATCCGTGACAGTTAAAAATTGTGTTTGTGTAGAGAAACCGCATTTGCATAGGGTAGAAACATGTTTGTGTATAAGAGAGTGAACATTGTCAGAAACAACAAAAATCACTTTTGTGATAGTTAAAAATTGTGTCTGTGTAGAGAAATTGCATCTCCGTGGGGCAAAACGCATTTGTGTATTAGAGAGTGAACATTGTCAAAAACAACATAAATCGCGTTTGTGACATATAAAACTACGTCTATGATTTTAAATTATGTCGGGGTTGCTTAAAGTCGCATTTGTGCAGAAAACAATTATCAATCCTAAGGAAAACAACATTTGCGCAAGGCAGAAACGTGTCTATGTTTCAGAGGAGAAAATTTTGCAAAAGTTGCAAAGAAAAACGTGCTTACATTTTGAAATCAAAAGAGCTTCCAAGGAAGCTTCCTTTAGGGCTTCATCTTTACTCAATTAGTCCTTAACCTTGTCATACATTTTCAACCATTTTCACCCATTTGCATATACACACCTTTCAAGCTAGAGTCAAAAGGTTGCTTTGTTGTCCTAATCATATCTTTCAAACATACTACAACATATCACTAGGTCGTTCCCATATCATATCTATAATCTTAGGGTCTCACTTGGTTCTCTTTAGTTAGGTTCAAACTACCTCATCAAGAAATCTATCATCTCTTTCGAAGCCACACCTTACTTTAGATCGCACTTATCTTGGACTTACACTTTTGGACATTGCAAGACAACCTTAGATTCTTTCTATCTCATATTCCTTCTTGGTCTCCCATAGTGTTGACATTTTCTTCCATCTCTCATTTTAGCCAAGGTTTAGTTCATGGTTGAAACCCGTTCACAAAGGTCTAGAACAAAAGTCGAGGAATCTCTAAGATCTCTCAACATGAGTACCTATGAGTTTGATGGAGATGAATTTTACAATCCATTTGAGAGTCACAATAATATACCAGACAATGATAATGAGAACAACAATGAAAATGACAATGCATCTATTACTTCCGCAGACATTGAAGAGACTATTATAATTCCAAGGTTCAATAGATTGGTTGAAGAAATCATGAGAAGATATAGACAATACTTCTTTCAAGTCATGGCTCAAAGTGGAACAAAGCTACCTCATCATTTTGATATGTCACAAATTCTAAAGGAGGATCCTAATCAAGTGAATCAAACAAATGCAAATCCTAGAGGAAATAATGGTGGTAATAGGAGAGAACGTTTTGTGCCTAAGTCACCCTCATCCTTATTTCAAAAACCAAAAGTTACCAACACCCATACTCACACCAATTTTACTAGAGATTCTCATGAACAATCCCGTGGTCGACCATTTGCATGGAGGAGAAATACACATGCTCATACCCATCATAACAACCAATATTATACCAATGCATACAATTATACTCAAGGGAACATTCATAATCATTACACGAGGAGACCCCATGTGAGATTTGGGGACAATACTCAAGATCATTCTTATGATACCTCTAGTTCTCATGGTCATGACATGTACAATTGGCCTAGACCTAGTGCTCATCATTATAATACCATACCAAGTGGTCCATATACTACCTACAACTATGTTCCTTCACCATATGAGCACATCTATGACCAATATCATCCATACATGCATTATATCCCTCCTCCTCCGCTTGGTGGCTCAAGAATGGGACTAACTCAAAGAGAAAAGACACCACCTAAGAATGACATGCAACAACAAATCAAGCATTTGCAAAAACAAATGGAAAACATGAATGCACCAAAGAAATAATATATGATGAAAGACATATTTCCTTATCCATTTGAAAAAAAAGTATTCCAATGCCTCCATTTCCTCCACATTTCGTGACACCAAAGTTTGATAAGTATAGAGGCAAGGGAAATCCTAAGGCACACATAAGAGAATTTTTCACATCTTGCATTGAGGTAGCAAGAGAAGAAACATACTTGATGAGGTTGTTCCCACAAAGTTTAGGTGGACAAGTTATGGAATGGTTTTCTCAACTCTCACCTGGAATTAAGTCATGGAGTGATTTAGCAAAAGATTTCATACAACATTTATCATACAGTATTGAAAAAGATGTGTTAGTGACTACTTTGTGCAATACCAAATAGAAAAATGGAGAGTTCTTTGCTTCATTCTTACAACGATGGAGAAGTCTTGCTAGTCGATGCTCTTGTGATATCCTACAAAACAAATGGTGGAAATTTTTACTCAAAATGTCAACAAGGATATTGGATATGAACTAAGAAAAGCTTGTTTGTCCACTTTTAAGGAAGTCATTGAAAAAGGATTGGCAGCAGAGAAATTCCTTATTGAACAAGGCATCATTAAGCTATTCAAGGATAACAAATAAGAATAAAATGGGAAAGATAAACCCTACTTTTGGAACAAGAACAAGAACACTGTCAATGATGGCGTAGTAGATGCAAATATGGTGAAACCAAAGATGACTTTTCCCGGTGCAAGTTCATCCAATTTGAATAATCAAGTGAATTCTCAAAGGCCATCAAAGCCTCCAAGAAAATACACTCCATTGGGAGAGCCAGTTGAGACAACATTTAAGAAATTGGTTGCAAACAAGCTTATAACAATACTAGACAATCCACCTTATGGACCAAAAGTGAAACCTACATGGTGGAATGATGATGAGTTTTGTGAGTATCACAAGAGCAAAGGGCATAAGACTAGCAATTGCCATAGATTGAAGAACATAATACAAGATCTTATTGACAAGGGCGACATAGAAGTTGATGGTCACAGTTCCAATGAAGAACATGCGATGTTTAAGGAACCATTCCCTAAACATGATAAAGGAAAAGCCAAAACAGATAATCAAGCTAATTACACTAAGATGTCCTATGATTATATTGTTAACCACATTTCAATGGACAATCATGTTTCTACTATTATTATAAAGGAAAAAACTCCCAAAGGTTCTACCCAAAGGAGTAAAGTTGTTTTCAAAGGCATCAGACCATCATCGTCATCAACCTCTGAGTGTAATGTCACAACCGGTCGAGGTAAATTCAACTTGCAAGGTGCTCCATCCAAGACCACAACCTCACCATCTACCAAAAATGAGTATGACCTTGTAGATCAGTTAGGGAAGACAACCGCCCTCATTTTCATCCTTGAGCTTTTGCATATATCCCCTTCACATAAGGCTATTCTTGACAAAGAATTGAGAGAGACCTATGTACCCATTGATCTAAACATGGACCAATTTCAAGCCATGGTGGGATATCTTTCTAATCCACATTGCCTTACACTTACAAAAGCCGATGATGCATCCATATGCCAACCACACAATGCACCTCTCCATATTGAAGCCTTTCTCCATAGAAACCGCATCAAACGAGTCTTGATAGATGGAGGAGCAAATATGAACATTTGTACCTTGAATACTATTAAACAATTGGGATACTCTGAACAAGTTGTGGATTCAAGAAATAAAATCGTTATCAAAGCATATGATGATGAAGAACGCTCATCTAAAGGAATAGTCACCTTTCCTTTAAGTGTTGGATCAGTTACAAAGGATGTGGTTTGTCACTTGTCCTTGATTTATATATCACATACAATATACTTTTGGGACGTATGTGGATTCATGAGATGAGAGCAGTACCATAAACATATCATCAATGTATAAAATTTCCTCACAATGGAGTTGAAGTGATAGTCAAAGGTGATCCAAATCCATTTATATATTGTAACAACTTGCGACCAAGACCAAAAATAATAGTTCTAGTCAATTGAGATTCTATTCCTTCATCAACATATGTTGGTCCCGAGTCTTTGGAATCTTCTACATCAAAGCAAGTAGAGCTAAAATATAAGTTCAAGGTTAAGGACATGGGATGTGGTGAGTATATCTTTCATGTTGATCAACTCCCACTATCTCCTAAGACATTTAGTCGACATGAGGAGCAGCCCGCAAACAATTTGCATTGCCCAGGAATTGGGTGTGGGCCACCTAGTGTTGTGGCTACTAAGTTTGAATGCAAATCTCCTCTAGTGGTGCAATTAGCTCTTGATATCAATAGTCCTAAGAGTGGTTCCAACGAAGAATCTATTGAATATATTGCCATCCCTCTTGAGAACTCATATAACCTTACCATTTCATCTACTCATTCCATTTCCACTTCACTTCTAGACTTGGATCAACAAGAATTACAAAAGCCCTTACTTATTAGGGATCAAAAATCAAGCTTTGAAAAGAAAAATCTAAAAGTCAAAAATAAAGAGAAGTCTTTCAATCCAAATAAAAATCAAAATTTATTGGAATCTGCAAAAATCAAAGTGGAGGATAAAAATCCTATGAAAAAAAATAACAAGAGTTGATCTCCCCTAATATAAAAATAACTGGGGGCAAAAGTTATAAAATTTCAAGTCAAAAGATATACTTTTTGATCCTAAGTCTCCATCATGTCATGCTACATTTACTTCTTTTTGCAATCATAAGCCTTCATCCCTCATCCACTTGTTCCACACATCCATCCCCTTTTGGCGGTATATCATATCAATGGACCTTTAATGGAACTTCCTTGAAGAACTTTGTTATCGGAGATGCCCAAACTTCTTTAAGTGACACACATATGGGCCTACGTTGTTCACACATTAGTAATTCTACTTTAGTTCCTTCATCAAGGAAGACAATCAATGAAGATACACATCATTCAATCAAGGAACGATGCAACTTTAATCACAAGTTAAAGCCTCGCACATTTGAGGTGTGTGACTTAGTGCTAAGAGAGAATGCTAAGAATCAGCAGGAGAGAGAAAAGAAAGGTAAGTTTGAACCAAATTGCCTTGGCCCTTATGTCATCATTGTATAATATGGACCAGGTGCATATCAGCTCTCAACACTAGATGGAGAACCTTTGGAGGATCCTATCAACGACATGCACCTTCGCAGGTTTTATACATAGTTTTTCATAGTATCCCAATATCAAAAATACAAAAAAAAAAAAAATCATCGAAAAAAGTAAAGAGAAATAAATTCGTCCAATGGTGAAAACCACTTCAATGGTGCCTTGGGCAAGTACCATGGTGAAAACCGGGCCATGAGTAGAGACATTGCTCCTCCCTCTGAACCTTCAGAATTCAATCTCACCCTTTCACTTTGCACACACTCACAATCTTTCATTTCGCAATAAATTTACCCATTCCCATCATGGCTTGTTATTAATCTACCTAATATTGGTTTGTCATTCATAATAAACCCCTTTTCACCCTTTCCTTCCATAATAAATGATGCATCCATAACCGGTAAACCCTCAAAAGAGAATTGACCGGCTTATGCAGCAAGAGTAACACGACGAAAGCAACAAGAAAACATAGCAAGATTACATAAATAGATCATATTATTGTCTTAGAACCTCCGACAACCAACCGGTTATCATCATACAATCATCATAGAACATCCAGTAGTCAACCAATTACATGCAGGCTACAAGCCAGATACAATCCATCTGGGACTCTCAGAATCAACCAGAGCACTAATCACAAATCTCAATCCTTATTCTAATTTCTACTTCCTATGTCCTACAAATGATTTCATAATACCCTATATATACCCTCCAGAACATATCTGGGTCGCCCACAAAAGATTACATTTACCAATGTAGGAAAATGAAACGTGTAACTAGGTCGGCCCTAAGAATGAAATAAATTCTTCCAAAAAACAACAACTAAGAAATGTGGATCAAGAGGAAGGTCAACCACATGCCAAAGAACATTGGACAAGACCCCAAATAGATCCACATGCCAAGAAACTACTCCAAAAATGAAGGAAGACCAAGCGGTAAGCACAAGAACCATCTTGGAACCCAGAAACAGTCAACCGAGAGCGATAACTAGTCGGAAAAGAATCCAAATGAACTGAAAATCTAGAATTAAGCATATGAACCAGCCTGGAAACTGAAAATAGGATCTGCAATGAAAAGCAAGCAATGACCGGCACCTACCGGTAGGAACACAAAAAAATGCACACTGAACTAAACAAGAACTAAACTGAAAGGAAATATTTTTGGTTGATGCAAGATTTCTCATAGACCGGGGATGCTCCTGCATCAATAAATCAAGTCCAATTTGTAACTGGGGCAAAATCCTAATTCTAGTGATCGAAGTGGTACCCTAAGCATCACATATTTTGAGGAGCATCATCTTTTCATTCCTCCTTCTTTTCATGTATAGTCCACAATAAAAGATCATTTGTATCGCCAATCCACAATAAAGTTTCATTCTTCTCCGCAATAAAAGTATTAGTTTAATGGATTTAGTTAGTTTTAGATGAGAATGCAATCAACAGTGGGCTTTCAACAAATCAAATCTTTCAGCAGACTTTGGCAACGACATTGGTTTTTCAGTATTATTTGTCCTTTATCAGGAAAACAACAGTGTGAGCAGATCAAACATGTTAACATATGCGGCAAGAAACACAAATAACTTGAGGATTACAGTTTATGTTGGTGTCAAGTCTTGGTTTTCTTTTGATTTTATCTTTTGGTGACATGTATTTTAGCTTTTCTAGGATGTCTCTAACTAGAGATTATATCTCCAGGATGTCTTTGACTAGAAAGGCGGGGATGGGGTATGTTCACCTATTTTGTTGGTTGTGGATTGTCTCTTAGTAATACTATGACTTGTCCAAGGATATGAGGACATTATGTGTGTAGTGTGAACTAGGGCATTCCTTGTTTGTGATTGTATGATCTCCATGCAAATAGGTACAATGACTTTCTAGGTTGAATCTATACCCGGATAGTCATAACTTATTTTCTATAATAAAGCTCAATGATGATAATAGTACAATAAGCTCTTTTCACCTCCATATCTTCTATCTTCCATCGCCCTATTTTTCCGTTTGTCCTCCATCATCCCTTTTGGAATCCATGTAGCTTGCTATCACATGACTAAGTATAATGACACGCCAAAAATATTTCCATCTCATGTAGTGTTCATCTACACCATCACATGTTAGTAACTCTCATTACATGCATATAGAAATCATAATAATAATCACATCCTGCACACACCACTTATTAGTATTTCATATAAACATTTGCATACAATCCATTCATTTGCACTCTCATATATAGAATACATATAACAACATAAAAATAATGCATTTCATCATTTATATAGTGCATAACATCATGTAAGTGATCATAGAACATCATTATCATACATTCATTTGCATTAGTACATATAAATTTGCATCATGCATACAATTAAAAAAAAACACAAAAACCAATGCATCACATCATATACATATCTCATTTCATCATAATAAGCATCATAGAATCATAATAACACATGCATACATAGACTGTATCATCTCATCATAAAGCATATAAAAGCATCACATAAGAACACATGCATATAATCGTTGCAAGGATAGGTCATCTCATATATATATATATATATCAGTGTCATGATGAGATGATGTCAAAATATCATGTGGATACAGAATCACCTGAAGGTGTCTATATCATCATACAATAAAACTGATACAAAATGGGATCCAAGAGAGCTATGATGAAGACCCTCTCACAGAGCTGGTAGACCCTCAATTGAAACTGAGCACTCGAAGGCCTAGCCCCTGGATCATTTTGTTGGCCCCCTCTTGCAGATGTAGTGGTACCTATGTCTATCCCATTGTGCTAATCATTAGGCATTATCATAGTGCTTATGTTTATCACATGGTGTTGCATCCTAGTGTATATGTTTGTCACATTACACTATATCCTATCTTGCTAAAGCACTCGCCGGATTTTATCAATTCAACGGTTTATCCTATAATCAACTTAGCAAACCTACCTATTCTAGGGCACCTGTTGAGTGCATCCTCTCAGCATCTTATCCAATTGGCAACATATGTTTATCGCAGAATTGTCAATTCTAGCCTTGTTTCCAGTTTGTCTTCCCTAGGGCACATGTTTGAGTGAGTCCTCTCAACAGTTTATCCAATTAACAATGTATGTCAATCACACAACTGTCAATTTTGGCCTTTTTCTAGACATAGATATGTTTATGCAATGCAAACACGATTTTATATATCCTATGCGTAGTTTGGCATCACAGACGTGCTTTATCGACACAGACGCGACACTGTCAAACCTAGATGTGCTTTTGCATTACTGACATGCTTGTTAATCACAAACGCGGCGTTGCTCTATACATGCATCCCTTTAAGATACATACATGCCCATATCTCATAGACGCAACCATACATGCACACATACACGATTGCATTCATATACGTATGCAAATTCAACCTAAACTCACATGTTTTATGCATATGTGCTCAAACCTAACCTAAACGCATTTTTGACCTAAATATTGATTCCACGTTTTTGCATAACTAGACCTAAAATGCATTAAATGTGTCATAAATGCAAAAACGTACGAAGCAAGGTCAGGGTACTTACCGACTCACCCAATGTGTCATCTGGTTGTTGGAGTCATTGGATGTGATCGAATCTGTGGATCCTCTCTATCATCTCTCTTGTACTGTTAACTACTCTCTAGGTGCTCTACTCTGCTCTGATCTCTTGAGTGTTATGGATACAAAATGAGGATGTTTTTCTTTTAGCTTGCATATATAGAGTGCCTAACCCTAGTCTGTTGTGTCAGTTTCCTCCCTCCCTAGTCAGACTTTTTCTTGCCTGACCTTGTAACAGGCTATCATGTTAGTCCTTTCTAGCCTTTCTTTCTTATCGAGAGATTGTCTGCATTTTTTTCAATCCAATCTCTCGAGGGGGCATATCATTCTTGTCTTAGGGAAACTTTGTATCAATTTATTTTATCTTCTTTGAGCCAACGTGACAAGTTGCATTGTCTCAAAGAGGGGCAAAATGTAGACACCCAAAATTGTCCTAGTTTAATTAAATAAATATTTTATTTATTTAATTATTTCATCTTGTCTTCTATTAGTTAAATAAATTTTTATTTATTTAATTAATTCATTTAGCCTCTTCTAGCCCTTTCCTCATTTAAATACATATTTTTATTTAATTAATTTATCTTTCCTTAAATTAAATAAATATTTTATTTATTTAATTGGTCCCCACTTCTTCTATTAATTAAATAAATCTTTATTTATTTAACTAATTCATTAGCTTTTTCCTTCATGACACATGTCATTTATCTCTTAATTTTCCTCTACCTACCCCCTTCATATTTTATTATTTCCTCTACCTACCCTTTAATCCTAGCTAACCATTTATCTTTTCACCTCTTAATCTTATCCCTCCATTTTCTAAAGTGTCTTATATATAAGAGGATACTCTCATCATTATCAACCCTAATCACAACCACAATCTGTTCTTTGTTGATCTCTTGTGCACATACAAAATCTAAGAGCAAATATATCAAACAAGATCAATGGAGATAGGAGACAATTGAGATCAAACCCTACTTGGCATGTGAATGGTAATATTGTTCAATTTGTTGATTTGCATGTTCTTAGGTATCTTCATTGGTGTATGGTGAATATTTTATTATAGGACTAGGATTGTTTGTGGTTGGATCTTTGTGGTTTTCTAATAGTTTGTCATCATCATTTTTCACCTCACACACTTTCCATTATTTATTTCAATATTTACAATATTTCATTCAAGCTTAATTCCTAAACTGGGGTTTGACTTAGGTAAACCCCTATTCCCAACCTATTTCCCTTCTCTAGTGTGTGCAAGAATAGGTACAAAGTTGCAATCTTCAAAATCGACTTTATTTACAGTGACGAATCAATGCCCGCTTGGAGTGTGAAAAGTTCGAAGGACCAGAGCGACCACCATCCCGTTCCCGACAAATTAGGATATCTTTTTGGGAACAGGTCTAAATACTCTTATAATCCTAAGATATAGGATCGTGTCTTGATCTGACGACTGTAGCTCACTGTTCACACATTTTTACTTCAATTTCACCCTATTTGTCCTAATTTCAGCATCTTCAACAAATCAATTCAACTCAAGGGAAAGAAGAGGCATACTTAAACCTCTGGAATCATATCAAAATCTAGATCTATCTAATTCCTATCTTTCCCTAATGTAAAGGTCCCCAAGAAAAATTTAGAGGTTTTCATCCTTCTTGTGGTGGAAACCCTAATTTTTCATCTTCTACAAAAATATGGTCAAATTTTATGTTTCATGGTTAACATATATTAATGTTAATCTTTTGAAGCCGCAAGTACAAAGATGTATGTGCTCAAATCTAATTTCTTGTCATCAAATTTCATAAATAAAATTAACCTTCATATTAAAAAATAGACCACATTCATGTATATTATTGGAACATAAAGGAAAATTATATTAAAAAAATAACATTTTCTCATATGAGAATTTATTCAATATAAAATTTTCTCACTATATATTTCACCTATATTTAAGAAGGGGTGTGAAGAATCTTAATACATTCATGAAGTGATTTGTTGATATCTTTGTCAAATAGTTAAAATAAATACTCAATATGTTCCTCATAATTAAGCTAATGTCCTATGCCAACTTAATTAACTACACTTAACTTTGTTGGTTAGCTATATAAAAATGTTGTTGAGTGTGTGTTCTTTCTGCTTCCTTGTTGCATATTATAGAGCTAGAGTTACACATAACCAAATGTCTATTTGTTAAGCCATCTCTTTCAATCATGCCTTGAAACATATATCAACCATTTTATGCAACTATTAGATAAATTTCTTAGATAAAACATTGCAAAAATAGTAAATTCACATTTCTTTATAGTCGCTCATGTTTGAGAACACCAATAACAAACTTTTTCATGTGACCTGAAGGTTCCTAATAAAATTTCTTAAAATATGAAAAACCTTCATAAAAATGGATTGAACCTTTAATTTTTTTTAATTTGGTGTCTACTTAGGTCTCATGCATACACATTTGCATTTTATATGACAAATTTTGCAGTATTTTAATATTTTTCTTATTCAATACTAAAGACAAACATCAAATTTCAAATGTACATAAACAAAAACAATCAAACATATTGATCCATATTTATATTATTTTTTGTTGTGGAACAATAGCATTTTCTTAAATTATAAATTTTGATTAATTCTTCTAGCCACAACTATAAAATATAGTTCCAAGTTGAATAATGTTTAATTAGTTGGAACTACACATTTTTTAATGAAAATGGTTGAATAAACAATTTCCATGGAATATTGTTGTGTTGTCAAGGACAATTAAGTGTTTTGCTTATTATCTATCATTAGGATTCAATGATGATATTGGGATTCGATCATCATTATAAAGCTGATAAATAAAGCCTTTACTATGAGTGAGGTTGGTTATTTGCATTTCTTTTGTTGGTTCTAATTTTATAGATACCTATTTTGTTGTTGTATGTATATGGTTTTGCACAATATAGGAGTAGAAATAGATGTTGATTTACCAAATCCAATGAGCAAGTGTCCATCCCAATTAGTCCATTATTTCCATAATATTTCCATTCCCTACTTATATATTTTTTTCTATGCTCGTTAGCTAATAGCATGATATAGATTCAATTTTTAAATAGGTGAAAACAAACTCCATTGGGTTTTCTACTCATTTGTGCAAACAAACTCCACTGAGTTTGCTACTCATTTGTGCAAAAAACTACAAAAGGTTTCAGAGTGAGATGAATATGTAGAAGTGGTACAGCCTTAGATTCCATTAAATACTTTGTAGCGCTTGATAAACCCTTGCCACTTATTAAAAAAACAACCACCCTTATAAGTGAACCAGGAAAAACTCAAACCTCTAGGTATAAAAGAAAATGAGCAATTACTTTTTAATGATTTAATTTGAATGATAGATGATAGTTATGCTTCATCCTTGTCGAATAGTTATTCAAATATAGTTCTTTGATTTTGAGGCATTATCTCATATTAGCATGTCAAAAAACATTTTTTAAGATATTTTATGCATATCCTCTATGGACATAAAAAATTGTACTCTCTAACACATTAACTTATATATAATTTTGTATTGGTGCAACCCATGCAACTCCTTCCAATACAAGTGTTAGTAATATAATCATATCTTAATGAACAAATATGATATTATTCAGGGGACTTCACTTATATTCCTCTAAAGATAGGTATGCTATTTTAACTATAAAAGTATTTTAAAATTATAGATGTTGGACTAGTAAAATTCAGATTTTAATGACAATCTATTTTGTAGACACCTAAATGATACTGAATTCAAATCTTCTACAATACCAAAAAAAATCAGATTTTATGCTGTCAAATCTCATTTCATTCCTGAACAGCGATCAAAAAGTCAAAAATAAACAAAAATCAATAAATAAAATCCAAATTTCATTTCATTCCTGGACGGCCATCAAAAATTCAAAAATAAATAAGAAATAAATAAAATCCAAATATTCTCCAGGAACATTCTCACCTACCAATTTCTGTTATATATGTTTCCTCATATGTAGCACGTGCAACGCGTTCTTAAACTTTCAACAAAGTCAACACGTAACTCCGTTGACTGATCCGTACACACAAAAAATATAAATATCAAATTATATGGGCAACCTCAGCCATAAGGAGTCCCTATAGATGAGGCATGACAGATTTCCTTCGATTTTTCTTCCTTGCCATTTGTATTGGGTGAATAAATTTGTCGAAGGATTGAGAGAGATCTTTAATTGTTAAAAGTAACTATGACATCCATAATGGATCTACCGGTGGATCCTAGCAGGGGATACTGTAACTCAAATTCTATTTACTACAGCAAGCGAAGACCACTGTATCTTCCCCAAGACGAGTACTTGAATCTCCCCGCTTTTGTCTCGCAGCAACCCCACACTGGGAAGATCGCTTTCATTGATTTTGCAACAGGATACAAAATCACCTTCCCCCAGCTATGGAACAGCGTCAGATCCTTAGCAGCAGGGTTAGCCGACATGGGCATCAAGAAAGGCGACGTAATTCTCCTCCTCTCGCCCAATTCGGTCTACTTCCCCATCATCTGCATGGCAATTATGTCTGTGGGCGCTATTGTCACAACCACCAATCCACTTAACACGGCTGCAGAGATCACAAAGCAGGCGAAGGACTCATCTTCTGTGCTGGCCTTCGTAACATCAGAACTGGTAAACAAATTGGCTGATGCCAACCTACCAATAGTTCTGATATCAACAATGCCAGGCTTCAGTCAGGCAACAACCAACAATGGCGATTCCTCTGTTACAAGGTCTTTGGTGGACCTGATGGCAACAGATCCTGCTAAAGCTCCCAATGTCCCAATTAAGCAAGATGACACTGCTACCTTGCTTTACTCCTCTGGCACCACTGGCCTCAGCAAAGGCGTCATCTCCACACACAGAAACCTCATATCCATGGTCTGTGTTTTGATAAGCAGATTTAACTTGTCCACCACTTCCGACAATAGTTTTTTGTGCACTGTGCCCATGTTCCACATCTATGGCCTTGCAGCTTTTGCTTGTGGGCTGGTGGCCTCTGGTTCAACTATTGTTGTGCTATCTAAGTTTGAGTTGGGGGAAATGCTTGGGGCCATTGAGAAGTACAGAGTGACCTATTTGCCTCTTGTACCTCCAATATTGCTGGCTCTGACAAAAACAGAGGTTGCTAGAAAGTATGATTTGACGTCTCTGCATTCTGTGCTTTGTGGTGGGGCACCCCTTAGCAAGGAGTCAACTGAAGAGTTTATTTCTAAATTTCCCTCCATCACAATAATGCAGGTAAGTTGTTAGCCCTCCTTGTTTTTGGTTTTTTTTTAACCTCATTTTTGGTAGATTACAACATTCTGAAAGAATGTGATAAGAAGATTTCAAACCATCCATGTTTTGTTTTTGGTTTTAACTCTATGGGTATTGGAAGCCTTAAAACTTTGAGCCTTCTTTTTGTTTTCTGATTGGGGCAACATTTTTTTTCCAGGGTTATGGGCTGACAGAAACAACAGCAATAGGAGCATCCACAGACACCCAAGAGGAGAGTAGACACTATGGAACAGCAGGCATGTTGTCCCCAAATACAGATGCAAAGATAGTGGATCCTGATTCTGGCCTTGCTCTTCCTCCGAATCAAAGGGGAGAGTTGTGGCTGCGGGGCCCAACAATTATGAAAGGTGTGGAAATTTCTCTACCTCCTCTATGCTATTATTTTTCTTTCTCATGGTGGGTAAGGTATATGTCCCTCAGTCTATACGGAGTGTTCTGTTGTAGAGTTGTGAACTACCCTATTGTTTAACTTTTTTGGCTTTTTAGCCCACCTTTATCATAAAATCCGATAATTTGGGAGTACAGATTTGAATGCGGTTCTTTTCCCAATCTTAACAACTAACTGGTCTCCTACATATTTGAGCCACAGGGCGCCTTATTAAAGCCCTGATGATTACCACTTCAGTGTGCCTTACTAGAGCCTGATGATTACCACTTCAGTTCGCCTTATTAAAGCCCTGATGATTACCACTTCAGTGTGCCTTACTAGAGCCTGATGATTACCACTTCAGTTCATCACAATAAACTTCTCGTACGTCTTTGGTTTGATATCACAATAAGATGCATTATGGAATGATTAAGCAACCTGTAGATCTAAATTTGTTCTAGAGAATATGAATGGACAAAAACAAGAATAAAAGCTTAAAAGCAAGGCAAGTCATAACAGGAGAGATGACAATGAATAGGGAAAAGAATCTAGTTTAAGTGGTTAAATCTCTTGGAAATTCTAGATTGTGTCTTAAAACATTTTAGATCAAGTAGCCATTTTTTAAGTTAGCTCATAGAAATGATGGTTTTAAGCCTCTCGCATGTAAATCTTAGCAGAATGCATACCTTTGGAAATGGCTATTAGCATAATAACACATTAGGGTGGGTGTGAATTAGATGTACTTCACTTTGAAAACGTAATATTTACTCTAAACACCTAACAAGAGCCTTACATGCACTTACCTCCATTGGATTGTATTGTAGCCTCTCCCAAGTGGAGATGTGAGTGTTCAAGCATGTGACTAAGAGAAACAGCCTTCTGGAAATAAAATTTTCATTCATGAGTTTAATGAGACAAGGGACCCAAAACTGCAGTGAACACGTGCTAAGTTTGTGATCTAATGAAAATGGAATGCATTTGTCAGATGCCTAACAGTCACATGAAAAGAGTGTGACCAAGTTTTTAGTCCTCCTCATTGCAATATCGTGCCCATGACCCCACCCAATATGTAGCAAAAACAAGGGATTCTATAAAAAAATGCAATAGCTGGAACTTGAATAAAATTTAGAAATTACGAGCAATATTTATAGGCTGCAAGTTAAGTTACTACAATGGTGGGTCATGTCCTAGTGTAGAAGAGGTCTTAAATTTAATGTAGAGAAAAAGTCTGATAAATTTGTATGATAAAAGTAGTGTAGAATAATAGATTAAATAGAGAGCAAAGATAATATGGAGTATCTTTATATGAGATTTTTTTTTGAATAGTACAGTAAAAAATTGTTATCACAAAAATTCAATCATTCTCTAATATAATAATGAATCTTTCCTGTTTCATCTTTAAGTATGTGTGGAATCGTGGAAATAAATAGACGCATTGAAGCTGTTTTACAAATAACATAAATTATGAAGAAGTTAAAATAACTACGTTAAAACATAAATGAAAATAGCAAAAACTCAAAATAACATCTAGACAGAATTTCTATCACTATAAGGTTGACTCATGGAGAGAGGTTGTTCCCTTGGTTGGATGTGGATTATCTATGAATCTAACTCATAAGTGTTGGTGAATATATAGAATGTGCAGCAATTGGTTGCTACCAATTGGCATTTAGCTATGGGGCTTAGGCAAATCCTATACCTAAGTAGGTCTTTCGACTCTGTTACCTTTTCTCATATTTTCCATGAGTGAAAAAGAGTGACAGATTGTTTGGCCAAATGGGCGTCTGAACGTCGGCAAGATTGGAATATTGCAGATCATGGTCATTTGCCTCTAGATTTATCTCATACGTTTGAGCAATTAATTGGAAAGATAAGATTGATTAATTGATTGTTCTTTGTTGAACTGCTGGACATTTCTGATATGTAACTTTCTCCTGTAGATTAATAAATTTTTACTAATTTTTTTTTAAAAAGACAGGCTAAAAAATTCGAAAATACATATATTCACTGTCTCATAAAAACAAATGTATAATAAAAAGAGTAAATGCGAAGCGGCAAACCACATTCAACAATTGGGCTTGGCTGCCAAGGGTTATAGTAGTGATATTCAGTCTCATAGAATGGGGAAAAGGAGAAACGGCAAGCATAAGATGCAATGCACAATTTCATTTGCTTAAATATCTCTTAGATTTCTCCGGGCTAAACATTTCTTTCTGGTCTAAAAGCATTTTCTATTTAATTTTGCATTATTACGTTTTGTTTGATTTTTTTACAAGGTCAAGTGCTGCCAAGCTCACAAGCTTATTCTAGTAACCCTGAAAATCAACTCAACTCAAATGCTATGAAAGTCACAATTTCTGTGCAGCCAAAATTTTTGCAGATATGAATTCTCTCTAGAAGGTCATTTTCTATACATCACCAAAAGATTCCCATGAGAATCTTCATGATCACGAGACCTATAACATATTGCATTCAATTGCAGGTTACTTCAGCAATCCAGAAGCTACTACTTCAGCTATGGACGAAAATGGCTGGCTACGTACAGGCGACCTCTGCTACATTGATAATGAAGGCTATGTCTTTGTAGTAGACAGGCTCAAAGAACTCATAAAGTACAAAGGTTATCAGGTATTAAGCTTCATTTCCTTCAGTACGATTGACTCGTTAGCATCTGACTTGAAATGTACTCTCTTGGAAACAGTGAAACCTGAAAATCCATATTAATACAGTCATGATGATTTGATATTTCTGGGCATTGCTTTACAGGTTGCTCCAGCAGAATTAGAAGCACTTCTCCTTTCTCATCCTGAGATTGCTGATGTCGCAGTGATACCGTAAGTAAGAATTGATTTTGCATTCTCACTTACAGCATGAAACATCTACAATACCCATCTCTTATAAACAAACTTAAATGCTGATACCTGATTCAACTCCCATTTAAATAGTTTTGTACTCCTGAAAAATCTCTCGAGAACAACATTGGTAATCATGAGTTTCTATGTTGCACAAGGGATCGTTGAAATTGTTAAATGTTTGGTGTAGGTTTCCGGACAAAGAAGCAGGCCAAGTTCCAATGGCGTACATCGTAAGGAAACAGGGCAGCACACTCTCTGAAGCTACTGTTGTCGAGTTTGTTTCAAAACAGGTCATTTGCTTTGAAAATATTGAAACCTGAGTTTTGATTTCTCAATATTGAATTGGAATTTTATGACTTCCTTCAAACTCTTCTAGTACTGTGAAATAATCAGTAAAATGTGTCATTTCAGGTGGCACCTTACAAGAAGGTTCGCAGGGTGGCTTTTGTGAGTGAGATTCCTAAAACTGCAGCAGGAAAGACACTAAGAAAGGATTTGATCAAACTTTCCGCATCAAGACTTTGAATTCAAAAGATTTTAATATTCAGATTCCCTTTTGCTGGCAAAACATGCAAGCATAACCATTTTAGTTAGAGGAAAATAGAGCCAGGGAAGGGAACATCTGAACGTAGCAAATACAAACAGGTTATGTATCTGCATATATCTGTGGTCTGTAATGATGAAGACCAAGATTAGAGTTTCTTCATTTATGCCTGCTTATAGCATCATAGGAAAATCTAGACAAGATTTGCTATTACTCATGCTTACGGCATCCAGAGCAGAAATTTTTGTAGCCTTTCCACCATACAAATAAAAATAGCTTGCAGTGCATACTAATGTTCTGCTCAGATTTTGTGCAATGAATGCTATGACAAGTTACCAGAAAAAGTGAGTAAGATTAATTTCACAGAGGTAGCAATTTTAAATGGAAATTTTGGATTAACTAAATTGGTAGTTCAGTTCCAAATCGCCCGAAGGCTACTCTGCTGTAAACAATATACGCCAGATCCAATTGTGGGTTACGTTTGATTCCCACACTCTGCCTCTATCTCTGCCTCTATCTCATTGTAGCATATGATTTCCACATGATCTCCACAATAGTGCATTATTAGTCTATCATTAAAATGAATGAAATTTAAAAATTAAAAAAAATTAGAAAGAAAAATAGCATCAACCAACATTCCGGCAATCTCAACCGTGATACTGGTTGAAATCTAATTTTTTTAAGGAACCCTTGTTAACCTACCTCAAAATCTAATCACTTTCCCTGTCAAATCCTTCCCAAGCCCATGATTCATGTATCACCTCTTATAACTTTTTTTTAAATCCTTTCTTTGAATCTCCTCATCCTTTTGCATCTTCCTATTTAACTATTTTCCTTCTCCATCTCCCCTCC
Source organism: Cryptomeria japonica (assembly GCF_030272615.1). Classification (NCBI taxonomy): domain Eukaryota; kingdom Viridiplantae; phylum Streptophyta; class Pinopsida; order Cupressales; family Cupressaceae; genus Cryptomeria; species Cryptomeria japonica. The sequence continues at coordinate 25,323,377 of NC_081409.1, forward strand.
TCTCCTCTCCTCTTGAGTTCCCTGTAATTGGGAAAATGACTTCCTCCTCTTATTCTCTAGACCCTTTCCTCTCCTTTGTAGCTCTCTCTTTCATATTTGAATCTTCTCGATTTTTTATTTGTTATTTTATTGATATAACTATTATAATTTTGATTTGAATGGTCTTTTTTTTATATTATTATTGTTTTATTGGTTTATTATTATTATAAATTTTAAATTATCAAAAGTAAAATTGTATATATATCTAAATTATTTTTTTCTCATTTAATTATGATTTTTTTTTTAATTGGTATTCTAATTTTATCAATTAATAAATTGATAGTCTACCTTTAAAATTTTTGAATCATCTTCCCCATCCTCTTTGTCTTCTAGATTCTTGTATGGACTTTTCTCCTCTTCTTTTTTAAACTACCTCATCTGTTGACAATCATTTGTTTGAATCATTTATCTTTTCTTGTCTTGCTCTCTACTTTCTCATAACTAATCATGAACTTTGATTCAAAGCATTGAAAAAAACTCATGATAAAAAACAAATAAAAATTTCTAATAATGAATCATGAACTTTGATTCAAAAATTGAAAAAAATTCATACAATATAAAAAACTAATTTCTAATACTAAGTCACGAATTTTGATTCAAAATATTGAAAAAAAACTCATAGAATGAAAAAACAAATGAGAATTCCTACCTATCATTATAATTGCCCATAAACTATTGAGGATAAGAGACAATTATCTCCAGAATTGAGAATTGTCTCACAAGTTGAATCATTTAGTAAAAACAGACAGAAATGTATAATGTTATTTTTCTACTATAAGTTGATTGAATAAATTTTTACTGACCTTTAATTCCTCAAAAATTTATAAAATGACCCACACATTTTAAAAAGCCGTGTCTTTAGGGGAACAAGATGTTGACCCACCGACTCAGAACTCAGAAGAGGAATTGACTGAACCAATTGAAAAGCTACTTCCACGAAAGTTTCAAAGCCAAAAAAAAAAGGTTTGTACCGTTAATACACAAAAAGGTCCAAACTGGAAAACACAAAAAGTACCAAATTTCCAGTGGAATTAAAAGAAAAAAATATAAAAATAAGGTGGTGTTTGCTTTTTCCAGAGCTTGGTTCAAGAGTCGCCCAAGTTAGGTGGCAGAAAAAAGGTTGTCTTTAGGGGAACAAGATGTTGACCCACCGACTCAGAACTCAGAAGAGGAATTGACTGAACCAATTGAAAAGCTACTTCCACTAAAGTTTCAAAGCCAAAAAAAAAAGGTTCGTAGCGTTAATACACAAAAAGATCCAAACTGGAAAACACAAAAAGTACCAAATTTCCAGTAGAATTAAAAGACAAAAATATAAAAATAAGAGGGTGTTTTCTTTTTCCAGAGCTTGGTTCAAGAGTCGCCCAGGTTAGGTGGCAGAAAAAAGGTTGATTACGTATGAATAAGAATGAGTGGAATCTGAGCTGGTATGAATAAGACATACATAATGGCAGTGAAATTAGTGTCTTGTCATGCGAAGATTGTACAAGTGCACACACTAAGATGTCATCATCGTTCTGGAATATCATGTGCTAAATGACTGCATTCACTGCCCCTTCATTTTTTAAATGTTAAATGACTTGGTTTTGGTCTTAAATTTGTGAGAAAATCAACATGTTGATTTATGGATGCTAATGCAAGAGTGGTTGTCAACGATATATTTTCTCTTCCATTTTCCTTACAAAAATTCATTTGATAGGATTGTCACCTTGCTTTTTCTCTTTACATCCTTGTCATCAATGCTCTATGTAATTCAACATGTTTTTTCAAATATGCTCATTCAGGGTATCTCGCTTCCAAACAATGTGACAACACTCACTTTTCACTTTTTTGATAACATGTTGTTCGTTCAAAATTCTATGAAGTAATGACTAATACCTTGGACTTATTAGAACTTTCTGTATAGGATTTAATTTCGCCATGCACAAAACTTAATTCATAATTACTTGTCCAAATCTTAAGCCACTTTGGATTCCTAGTGAATGATATGAGGTGAGGCATCGTTGCATCACAAGGTACCTTGGAATCCTCTTTGGTATTGGAGTCTCACTTAAAAAGATGTAGAAATGGTTCTTGTCTAAAATGAAAAAACAAACTCTTTAATTGTGTAAGGAAGTTAAGTAGCAAAACCACTTCCTACACTAACCTTGAGAGGAGGGTAATGCAAAACTTTTACATATCTTTACAATAGTTACAGAAACAAACATGAATAGCATGCATACCACAACACAGTGATTTGCGTGGCCAAAACCCTTTCGGGAGGTAAACCCCACACTCCAAAAACTACCCAATATATTATTCAAAAATCAACAAATTACAATATACTTACAGAGAAAAAATTTCACGGGAGTGTCACCCATGGAGATCCAGAGGCAATTCAATAGCTATTAGACTCTTACACACAACCTACATTTCACACACATAATGTATAAGAGATACAATACATGAAATCGTCAAACAATTTTACAAAACCATTGGTTAAAACCATCCAAGAATAGCGTCCATCTTAACTTTCAATGGCATTGCAAGTTCAACAGATCAAGATGGAACAAGTTAAGCCCTTTCTATGACTAGTAAAAACGAAACTATCAAGCATGCCTTCTAGTTTTGTTTCGATGTTTAGTGCCTTTGGAACTGTATTTTCTCCACTTTCCTTGCTCTCTTTCCCAATGCTTGGTCTTGAAATACATCTCTACTAGGGCTCTCACCATATCACAACGTTATTACTTAGACCTTCAAACTCATAACCATTAAGTACATATAGAGATTTTGATGCTTGGTTTCCTTCTCATACACTTCCTGCTCCCTTCAAATTGAATCCTTGATCATATATGCAAACTTCTCACCCTATATCTAATATTTAGGCCAAACTTGAGCTCAAAAAGACCTTCAAGGATCTACAAGCTCAAATTAGTTCATTTGAAGCAAAATACAAAATCCAAGACTACCAAAGTGACAATAAGCTTGATCAGACCCGGTGATCACTAAAGTTTTCATTAAATGATTTGATGGATGAATCTTGGTACAACTTTAAGAGTTTCATACATTTTTTTCTTATATCAAGGTTTCTATTGGTTCTGGATGGGTGACAATGTATGTGAGCATTTAATGGAATGCTTAAAATTTCTCACAACGAGGATTGGAAATTTTGTTTTAAGGAGTCGTTTTTCAAAATTTTAGTTGTTCTTTTGTATTGTTGTTTCAAATTTGTGTTCTTTGTTTTGTTAGTTTTACTATATTGGACAATTCTCTCTAAAGCTTTTGATGAGTGAACAAGTAATGTTAATGTTGTTCAAAAACTTCTATTTTGTTTTTGGCTATTGGGTAGCTTTATTTGTTTGTTTCTTTGTAATAGTTTTTTTATCTTTCTAAATCCAATAAAACAACTTTGGAATCGTGTAAATAACACATGATGGAAAGGGTTGTGTAGGAGTTGTAGAATGTTTTTTAGATAGCATGACATATTTTTTAATGCTATGAAAGTGTCATATGGAGTGAGGAGTTGTGTATGGTTGGGTGATATAGTTATTGCTATTATGAGTGTACACAATGCAAAAAGTGGTTCTTACCATTGTATAAATGGCATATAATAAGAGAAGATATGTGTGGGATTATGCACTACTACATGAGTAACCGAGACTAGTGTTGAATCATTTACAAATTCTTGAAGAGAAATCATAATGGCTGCATTAATAAGAACTTGTGAAATCCACTTAGGAGCATTTGCAACATGATTTAATTATAGAATAACTACAAGAATTGATCTCTTACCACTCATTGATATTGTGATGCTCTTAGGAATGACTAATACACACATCGACAACAATGCATGCATATGTGCCAAAAGATTATATCACAAAAATCAATTAAAGCTATGTTACAAACTAGTTCCTCTCGAAAAGGATGAATAGTATTTGAGAAGTGGGATTGATGGGTGATATATATACCCAGAGTGATATAAAAATTGATTCATCCTAAACCATAGTGTTGTGAATGAGGAAAGCTTTTAGAAAATGTAGTCCTTTGATAGTGGCTTCCAAGATGAGATTGATGTGTTTACTATTGACTATGAATCTTAGTGGCTATTTTAATCCCCATATCTTCAATTGTTAGAGGAATTATTCTTCACATATGGTGCAATTGTTGTTACTATTGTGCTAAGATAACTAGTTTCAAGGTACATCCCAAGAATCTAAATGTAATACTATGATTTGGACACCCTTATTACACTTTTGTGTCTATTTTAGCCCTTAGCCTATATGTGTATATTTTATGATTTTTGTATCATGTTTGTATAGTCTTAATTCCCTATCTAATGTTGTTTCCCTATCCTTGTTTAGCCTCCCTAAGTGTATACATTCATTTAGTTTTTGCATCCATCATATAACTTAAACCCTTATTTAACCCCCCTTTAACTTTGGTGACTTCTCCCCTCATTTAGCCTTGAAACCTTGTGTGAACTTGTAATATCCCAAATTGAATTAATTTAATAATTTAATCAACATATGGACAAGTGCTACAATTTTTTTTAAGGCTCGCTACCTAAGGAAGCACGCTACTCTTAGAATGACTTGTTGCAAAGAGAATCATTGTCTCAAAGAAAGATAAAAGGACCTGTTGAAGAGATTCACTATATTAGAGTTGGATACATGAATATATGAATTGCAATAAATAAGCTTTTAGCAAACAACTTCTAGCAGTCTCCTTAGAATGTAGGTACTCTTGACAAGTTGCCTCAAGCAACCATTAAGCAATTTAGCTCCAATAATTCCACCACACACTTTTAGCGCCTCGACTTCGCATCTTTTACAATCTACATATCTGCACTTCTTGCAATAAATCTGATCTTATATATATATATATATATATATATATATATATATATATATATATATATATATATATATATATATATATATATATATACATATATATATATATATATATACATACATACATACATATATACATACATACATACATGTATGTATGTATATATACATACATGTATGTATATACATATATATATACATGTATGTATGTATACATACATACATGTATGTATGTATATACATATATATATACATGTATGTATGTATATACATATATATATACATGTATATATACATCTATATATACATGTATATATATATATACATATATACATATACATGTATATATATATACATACATACATGTATATATATATATATATACATGTATATATATATATACATGTATATATATATATATATACATGTATATATATATATATATACATGTATATATATATATATATACATGTATATATATATATATATACATGTATATATATATATACATGTATATATATATATATACATGTATATATATATATACATGTATATATATATATACATGTATATATATATATATATATATATATATATATATATATATATATATATATATCATGCACGAACAAATAAAACATCAAATTAGATCGGCCAAAATAGGGGACAAACAATAATCCCAACTAGTCAGCCTCAAAACATAATTATGGTGAAAGCGGTCCAATACACGAGACAGAGTGGACCTAAAACAACTTATTACAGCTTTCTAAGTAGCCCCAAACATCAACCACATCGGTGCACATCATCCAAAGCCAGAAATAGGGTAATGTGAGGATGAAACACGAAGCACTTAACCAATCACCCTAAAAGAACAACTTCCAAATAATTTCACCATGAGACATAGCAAGGTCCAACTTGACAACTCATCACAACCTCCAATGTTGGTGCAGACCCCCGAATGCATAGCGCAAGTAAGAAAAATAACCTATTGACTAGACAACCATAAATCTCCCTACCAACCAACTCTCGACAATATGTGACACCAAAAATATCAAACATTGTCATGTAGACCACATAAAGACATTCCTTGATCATCCAACTACCTTCCCATTTCTTCCTTTCACACTGTCATGTCAAAAAAAAATGGCATAACCAAACTAATACAGAGTTCTTCATACCCAGATACCTAAACAACATAGTCATGAGATAGAACATTATGAAATATATTTATGATACATTTCATCACCTGAAATATGAAATGAGGCACTGCACAAATATTATAAGTGTATGCCTAAAATGGTGTTAGTGGCCATTTAAGAACAAGACAAACAAGCACACCAATAAAATGTTATATGAAAAGATATAACAAAGAAAACAAGTTCAAATAGCAATCTTTCCAAACCGTTCTACTGTTCTCTCTCTCCAAGGATTCTTCTAGTCAATGGTTGCTCTTAGATCATTGAGCACCTGACCTTTATAATGACAAATCCAAGAATTAGTGATATGGGATGGAAATGATCTATATGCAATGCATTTTAGATCTACATGGATTAACAAAGCTTGCTAAGATATGGTATTATGCTATGATGAAGATGATGATATGATAAAGAAACTAACAAGTTATGCTAACATGATTCATGATTAAAATTGCTATGTTACTATACTCCTAAATGATTAAAATGTTTGATTATCAAAGAGAGGCTAAAATGATTGATGAGAGTAGACTATAATCTGGATGCATGAAGACTTGGATATGAAAATGAAGGAATTGAAGCCTATTTATAGAAGAAATGGGCAATTGGAGGGTTAAGATTGAATAATCTTAACAAGGGTTAGGATTGAATGATCCTCAATCCATGTGATACTTTCAACCCAATATCATGTTGACAAGTGTCACAATGAGAAAGCTTGAGACGACAGAGAAGATGCATTAAATGCCCGAGAAGACATGGTGGTCACCTTAGGGTGTAAGGTTAGGGTTGAGTTAGTGGATAAAGTTTTTACCCAAAGGATAAACTCTTGTGCAAGGGTTAATAGGAAAACTAGGGTCAAAGCAATGAGTGCTTGAAGAGACCCATGGGTTAGATAAGGGTTAAGTTAGAGAGAAAGTCTATAACCAAGGGTTGAGGTTGACTTTACCATTAATTGTTATTGAAGACTTTGGAGGTTATCTTGTTGAAGACATAAAGCCTTTAATGGTTTATGAAGACTTTGAGGGTTTTTGAGAAGTGACCTTCTCTTAAGGAATGAGCAAATGCTCAAGGGGGGATTAGGCTAATTAGGATGGTTTGGAAGAATCTAGAAGATAATTAGTAATGCAAATGGATTTGTTAGGAAAATGCAAGTGGGGGGATATTTTTGGATTTAATTTGAAATAAAATGATTTATTTCAAAAAGTGGTTACAACTTGCATTGAAAGGATATTTAAATAAATAGGATTTATTTAAATAGGATAAAGATTGTAATTAAAATTTAATTAAATGGAATGGGGATTTAATTAAATAAAAATGATCTATTTAATTAAAGGTCGTGGTCAATGAATTAATTTAAATAAATTGAATAATTTATTTAATCTATAGAGAAATGTGGGGGGGGGGGATTAATTAAATTTGATTTAATTAATAGAGGAAATTATTTAATGGATTAAATAAATATTAAATATTTATTTAATTAGGTGGTCATATTTATATGTCTACAATAAGCATGTCCACCAAGCTACAAGAGAAGAAACAACAATGCAAAGAAATGTAGAGCATTTTCCAAACCAGATCTGACAACAACCAACCTGCCAACATATTGTATCTACCAGATAACATTTGTGACAACACCAAGGACCTAAAAATATAGGTGTGCAATTTCCACAACACACAGATAAGCTAACATCCAAACTATAAGACCGTATTAGCAAACATGGAGGGACGCAGAACATTCTCCCAGACAATCTTTAAAGTACTTGCCTACCAAATCATCCTTCACCAACCTACAAGGACTAGAACATCCTTGTAACACCATTTTCTCACTCAAGAGAAACGAGAGAGATATAAAAATTGCTTGTAGCATGTACAAGACCATCAACAACATATCCACTTCATCACCATGCTTCTAATCCTCATCTTAATACTTATAATCCTCATCTTAATACTTGTAATCCTCATCTTAATATGATATCATCATGATAACGTCTATGTCGACAAATAACAATGCATAACATCCAAACATGAACCTCATCACCATCACTCTCCATCACCATCTCTTTTCAAACACATCATCATTATGATTATGATTATGATTATCATTATCATACTAGTGCAAGTGCCAATGACACCCCAACATACTAAGTGTAGACATCAACACCAATGAGGGTTTACGTCCAACCATGGAATTCATCAGCACAACAACATCTCTACACACAACTAAACATATGGCATTAATGACAACACAACACCATAACATCAATCTCCTACAACCTCCACAATGTTGAGGGCAACCATCTCCACAACGTTGAGGGTTGACATCAATGACAACAATTTCCAACATGTATATAATATGAATGTATGTATATGGATTTTTAAGGATATGTATGATGTAATAAATGAATACAAACAATATAAATACTTTTTAGTCTCAATATGTTATGTTGTTTATGTTCTAACTTCTTGTTTTGTTAAATAGATAATCTTCTTTTTGGATCCAATTCCTTGTTCCCTTAATAGGATTGAGTTTGGGGTATAAAGACTAATTTACACTAGAAAGTCTAAGGCTCAAAAATTTATATAAAGACTGATGCTCTACAAAATGGGGCAAGATTAGACAAAGCCTATGGTCATATAACACACAAAAACACAAGAAATTGTTAGTGTTAATCAACCAAAAACTAATCTAAGCAGGCATATCAAAAGAGACACTAAAAACATGATAAATGATTTAACTATGGAATTAAATACCACAAGACATCTCCAAATGCCTTTTAACATGCTCTTAGCTCCTTCTCCTTTGTTCCTCTCCTCTCCAAGTTCCAAATTAGTGTATCTCTCAGCAGCTTTTTGCACTATGGATGCTTATGGAGGTTCAAGATTGTAGATGATTAATTATGCTATGCAAGTGTAAAATAAGCTAAATATGAGATGCTATGAAATGAACTAAGATTTATTTTTAGTCCAAAATGATAATATATTAGTGATTTTATGCTAAAATGCTCTCTAGAAATGCCTATAGATTAAATGCATACAAGTTTTCAGGATTATGAAGAAATGGGCTTTATTTATAGGAAAAATGGAGCAATGGATGGTTGAGATTGAGTAATCTCAACAAGGGTCAGGATTGAATGATATTTAATCCATGTGAGGGCTTTCAACCCAATCTTAGGATGACAAGTGTCAATATGAGATAGTTTGAGAGGAGAGGGAATAAGCATTAAATGCTTGACATGACCTGAGAGGTAACTTGGGAGTTAAGGTCAAGGTTGGGTTGAGTGAATAAATTCTTTATTCAAAGAATAAAACTTTTATCCAATGGATAAACTCTTTTGTAAAGGTAAAAGGGATAACCATGGTCAAAGCAATAAATGCTTGAGGAGACACATGAGTCACATGAGGGTTGAGTTAGGAGTTAACCATAAATGGTCATGTAAGAGCCATAAGTGGTTTGGAAGACTTTGGAGGTTAAATTGTTGAACAAACAAAGCATTAATTGTTTTTCAAAGACTTTGAAGTCTTTGAGAAGTGACTCCAAGTTGCTTAGGAATGTGACAATAATTAGGGGATGGATTAGGTTAATGAGGAAGGGTTTAGAACAATCTAGAAGGGGGTTTAGGAGTGCAAGTGGATTTGGTGGGTGAGGGAAAATATGATTTTAATTAAAATAAAATTAATTTATTTCAACTTGTGGTTGCAACTTGCATTTGTAGGAAAATGCAAGTGGGGGGGGGATTTATGATTTAAATAAATGTTTTATTTAATTTATTTAAAAGAGGAAAGGGGGATTTAAATTAAATAAATAAGATTTATTCATTTAATTGAGTATGAATTTGGTTGAATTAATTAATTAAAATAAATTGAATAATTTATTTAATTAATAGGAGAATGTTTGAAGATGAATTAATTAAATATTAATTTAATTAATTGATGGCTAGTGGATTTTTAATCAAATAAATATCAAATATTTATTTAATTAAAATGGACAGATTTATGTGACTACAAAGACTAATTTACACTAGAATTTCTTCAAATTTAAAGCTTTATGCTAGATAAAGGAGGAAAGGAAATGATGGAAAGGATATAAAAATTTGCAAAATTGTCCTCTTGATGTCTAACCTATGAGAGGGGGTTATGAGCCAAGGGGATTGGAAATGGAAAGAGAGAATAGGTCTGAAAGGGACCCATAAAGAGATGTGATCAATAAGAAAAATTACCGAATAACTACCATAGGAAATAATAAAGGAGTACAATTAAACTCCAAAACAAAAACATCCATGTCAAAAGGAGACAAGAAATGAAAGAGAGATTAAGGAGAAAATCAACCTAGGAAAGAAAGTGACAATAAAATGCCCAAAAGGAGAGGAAAGAAGACAAAGGAAAATGAAGGAAAGTGAAGAAATACACCGCAAGAGAATATAGATTGCAACAAAAATAAGATTGAAGAATGCCAATGTGGGTATCGCTTACCAAAGTTTAGTATGATAACCAAAGTTACATTCATATTTTATACAACCTAGTGGATCCAAACTAAAGTAAGAACAATGAGATCCACATGCATTTCATTTGGTAGCTAACATAGGATGGTGTTCTCTCCTTAAATTACTTGCCTTTAGTTGTTGATATCTTCAATAAACCTTTCACATCATATTAACACCTTTAGATGACTAATGCTTGAGGTGAAGGAAGTTGTCTTAGGAGGTCATTTCTTGCATCTTTTTGGGGGGAGGATTTTTCTTACAAGGTTTTCTACTTTTCTTCATTTTTGAGAGAATTATATTGTGCATAGGTACCTCATCAACTCTAGTTATTGAGACCCACCTTGAGACATTTTCCCTTTGTAAGTTGCACTTAAGGGGGTATTAGTATGAAAAGTCTATTTACTAGTTACATTATAGCTAGTGAGTCTTATTCAAACCTCACTACTTAAGCTTTCTTAGAGACCTTTTCTTTTTTTCTCATTTCATGTGTATATGACACATGCTTCCACACTTATCATGTGTACATGAAACATGCTTCCACACTTGTCATTTTACACGTGTATGGTAGTCACTTACCCCAATTAACTTCTTTCCTCATTCTTGTTTTTATATACAAGGGATTACATGTACATTTGATTCATATTTGTATGAGTAGTGATATTATAGCTTATTTTTATTAATCACTTTGTAGAAGGATTATTTATTTTTTCTAGGATCTTGTGAGACTATGAGTCTCTTGGTGCCTCCAACATTGATGAACATTAGGAAGGTAATGACTAGGGGCAACCTTGTCTAAGAAGCAAATAAAGACTTGAGATTTTGTAGGGAACCTAATAATAGCTTTCCTTAGGTCCTTATAGATGCCCACTTGTCAGTGGCCAACAAAAGATGTGGAATTAACAACAAAATTCAAAGTGTTCATGCAACAAAACTAAAAAAGTTGTTGGATATATCTTAGTTTTCCTTTAATACTTACTCTAATAAGAATACCATTCTCATCTATAATAGTTCTTTAGTCCCATAGTATGGATGAATTTATTCAAGCTATGTTGTAATCCTAATTTTATCTTTTGATGTCACTCCCTTATTTATTTTGTTACGTTTGCTAGCAAATTGTTTTTCTTGGTTGCAATTCTTTAAGTAATCACTTTATGTATCTACTATTATTAGGTGACTAATCCCATTGCAATGCCCTTTTATATTGTTAAATGCCTTGAATTATGAGTATCCACACTTACTAATAGTATGTTATTGGTTAGATGGTTCTTTGTTGTCTACTATGATGTAATGTCTTATTGCTTGCTCCAATTAAGACTCGTTTTGATACTTTTTCAAACCAAAAACAATTTATAGAACTTTAAAAAATATATTTTTGTATTTTATAATCTAAAAATTATATTTTTATCTTAACATTAATATGCAAAATTATAACACCTTACTAAACATTTATGAAATGATTATAAATGAATTAACATTTACTAATCAAATTATTTTTAAAGTTAATAACATTACTATAAAATAAAGTGTGTTTAACACGATAGAATTGGATAGGAACCAAAGCAAAGTTAAAGCAAGGGTTTTTTTTTTTTTAACAATTATAAGAATTATATATAATTGACCAGAAACTGAATGTCTTGCTCTAGAATAAATTAAAAGAGCACATGTTCATGCTCAAGGATTCTAAGAATGTGAAGGATTAAGTTTTTTATTTAAAAGGAATGAAAAATACCCATTGTACGGTTGGGTCCACAAATTGAATATGACCGACTGCCTATGACTAGATTATACAGTCTGATTGGAAACAGACAAATAGAAGAATCTTTGATTGTAAAGATAGGAAACGTACCTACCTTTCTATATTCCTCTAAATTAGCGCCAGATAGAAAGATAATACATCGCCAACTTTTGCGGGGCCACAGTGGAAGGAAAGGTTGGTTGGTTTTAGTTGTAAATATAATATGCACATTCGTCACCCACCTAAAAAATTAGTAAAGTAGTCAAGTTTCACATATCCCTAGTTTTATATGACTACTAGAACCTAGATGTCACTCATTGGCCAAAACTATTTCACATGAGGCTCACATGTGTGGTAACGTCATATTTATTTATTAAATTGATTTTTTTAATTCTAATTCAGTCAAATGTGTATCTATTCTAATTGTATATCTAGAATATTGGATAGATAATACACATGTGTTAGTTCTATTTATATGTTATCTAAGTGTTAGGTTTTGTTATTAGTTTATTAATTGTTTAGTTATTATATGGTTATAAGAAAGAAAGAAAGCTAGAAAGATTCTTTTATAGTCCGCAATATCTAGAGGTCTACATATAGCTTATATGGTGGTCTATATATGGGTCTACATATGACTTATAGTAATATGAGACTGCCTCGTATTCTTTGTAGGAGGCACCTCTGTGAGATTTAAACTTGTGACATCTCTTTCAAGAACACATGTTCTCCACCACTAAGCCAACACAAGCTATACTGGATTCAATTATATAGTTTTTGAGTCAAACTCATTGACTCATTTGGTTTGTAAACTTTTATTAGGGTATGTAGTTAGTCAGCATATTAGAGTGAGTTGGTAGGTAGACTATGTGGGTGGTCATTTTTTCATCATCATTTCCAAAACTTTAAGATCTTATACAATCATTGCCTATTTTATAGTATTGCATTTAAATCTTTTAGTATGAATATGGATGTCATCACCAAATTTTCCTTCTTTGTTAGGTCACGATGTTCTACATGTGTCATCAACATACCTATTTATATATCTTTTGTATCATTTTTCTCTTTCTATATCACAAATGACCGTTACTGAGTACACTTGTGCACTAGGCTTGATCACTCACATAGTTGTACAATTACATAATCATGCATACAACTCCTTATATCATATGATATTCACACAACACTGGTAACCATATTGCACACCTAATTTCATCACTAGTAATCATATCTCATGCCTACAAGTATTGTCATAAGCCAAGTCATGCATTGGCATGCAACTTCTAACATCACATTTAACTCAAGAAGTTCCAAGAACCACACCACATATTCGTGTAGAACTTCTCACTCTATATGTCACTTGTGTAATGTTAGGAACCATGTTACACAAACTAGAAGACATGCTACAACTCTTGTGGAGTCATTTACATCATGCATCATTTACACAATTGCAAGGATTGTGTTGCATAGTTCCACAAATAATTGTATTTGATTTTTGTACAAGATATACACTTGTGTGCACCACAATACAAGGAATATGGTCTTGGATATTCAAAAGTTAAATGCAATGGATTATGTTACATATCTCGACAATTAATGATGGAAGAATGAAGCTCGTAATTTTCATAATTGATTTGTCTTAGACTTAAGTTGTATTAGTGTCAAAATAATTAATATCTTATACTCTTTGTAGATAAAAAAAGTTATGCTTTAAAATTGAGCATCATTAGTTTGAGTTTGATTTCCAAGGATCTAAACATCATGCCCTATATGATATATTAAAAAAGAAGACTTCATATTGCATTGTGCCCTAATATCTAGTACCTAATGAACTTATACATATTGTGTTATTTATGAACAACATTTGGGAATTTGCCAAATTATTAGGGTCAACAACTACCATAAGTTAGACTCTTAGATGGATTGAATTTGTTAATTTAAAAAAATATTTGAAGTTACAGATAAACATATAATATGATGTGTAATGGCACATTAAATGTTCCTAGTTAAAAACATAATAATAAGTCACACAAGTTTGTACAAAGTAGGTTCAAATAATTAAAGTTAATGTTGATACAAACTTCAAATTGAAATTAAGGTTGAAGTTAAGACTAAATTATTTTATTACATTAGTCTTTAGTAAAATCCATCCCCATCCACATAGATTAGAGATTTGTTCTCACTTATCTTAATTCATCTCTCTAACTTGAACCCCAAGTAATTAATTCCCTAGATAATCTCTATCCATCCACTATGTAGTGCTAACAAGTGACCTGTGTCCCTTTTGTCATAATGGTGTTATATAATAGCATATCATCTTGCAATGCATGTTTCATGATAAGAAAATGCAAATGCGATTGTATCAATTCCTAAAGAGTCGCCTACAAATAATTCATCTCTTTCAATTCCTTTTAAGAAAAATTTGCAATAAACGCCTTCTCTTTGGATTTCAATTTGGTAATGATAACATTTCTAAATTCAATCTCAAAATACCATTTGACAAAGAGATGGGATGATAAGAGCTAAAAAAACTAGGTAAGAGTGAGGGCCATTGTGTCTTTATTTATTAAGATAATATTGATGAATTTTTCTCTCATAAAATTATCTATAGAAATTGTAATGAACGAAAAATTAGGGTTTCACAAGTTAAGCTTTGCAAACTATGAAATGACCTAACTTTCACATGCATCACATTTAAAGAAGGATGAACTCAATAGATCCAACCTCAATTTTATTAGGAAGAAGTTGAATGTTGATTGAATTCGTATACCCCTTTTGTTTGAGTTGAAAATGTAATTGAAAAGATGTAAATTGAATGTCAAACCTAGAGTAAGAAAGTGCATGCATGAACTAGGAACTTGGATTGATAATGCTAACTGACAATGAAACGAAAATCTTCACAATAGGTATAGAAATGGATAGGGAATCTAACTATGCACTTGTAGATGAAATCTGAAGCTGAATTGGCAGGACTAGGGGGTTGGACGCCTTGGTCTTCTAAGCTATAATCTAGGAATCTAGATCTTGAGACAGTCTGGAAGGCAACCTTAAAATTTGGAGCTAAACTTAGAGGACCAAGATGATAGGGGCGTTGGGCACCCTGGTCCTTGATAACTAGGTTGAATTTTCTCCCAAAGACTAGTGCCTGCTTCTTGAGGTTTCTTGAAGTCTTCTGACTCTGTCAGATACTTATAGCTGCACACAAGAGGAAAGAAAGGGGGTTGTGGATAGGAATTTGCCCTAGGTCAAACCCTGGGTTTTGAAATTAACCTTAATTGAAATAGAAATTGAATTGAAAGCATTCCTTTTGAGGGTAGAGGCAAGACTTGGAATTGAAATGCTTGAATGTAGATGATTATACCTTCAATAGGTGAACCAATGTTCTTAGGATAAGTCCTCCATGTGTTGATGCAATAACATTATAAATGACATAAAATCTATCATGAAATCATAATTGAAACATAATATGAAGATGCCTTGATGTAGTTTGTTGCTCCTTGAATAAGGTTTTTCTCTTGAGGAAGAAGAATTGCTCTTGAATTGATAATAATGTTAGCATAGGATGTCATTAAGGAAATGAATCGAGAGAGATTCCTTATATGGGGTTTTAATAATTAAAATCACCTTAAGGCCGACTTAGAATTGATATATTTTGACATGAAGTGGGATTTGAATTAGAAAAGATCACCAAATCATCCTCTCGAAATTTAGGGAAAAAAGTGTGGGACCAAATAACAAAGATTCGCCCTGGTCCTATCAAATTTTTTCGAATATCTAAGGATGCAAGATAACAGGGATCTAATGCCAAATCTAGCTCAATGGCTCAAACCATAATACATAGGTATGCAAAATATGCTTTGAGAGTTGAAATTGGGGTAAGATAAAGGATAAATCGAGATAAAATGATAAAGGGCACACCTAGAATTAAGGGCCCAAATAAGAGTATGATAATGTAATAAAGTGGAATAAGACCCATAATATCGAATTAAATATTAATTAATTATGATAAAGGTCCCATAATGCATAGAGGAAAGGGAAATACTAAAATAGGTGCTAGGAGAGTGTGAAATTGGACACACTAATAAAGGCGTACAATATACGATGCTACATTTAGCCCCACTTTAGCGAAGTATGATCTTGCGATCATACTCTCAGTAAAATATAAATGAAAAGGTAGAACATCCGAGATCAAGAAAAAATAGGGATAAGATAATGTTGAGGGATGGTCAAGCCTCCAAGCATATGACCTTATCAATCCATGCAAGTAACCTTCAAATATAAACAAAAGAAAGCAACGTTAGTGCAAAAACACAAAGTTTCAAGTCAACTAGTTGAAGAGATCTCGATAATCAAAATGTCTCAACTGCTAATATCATTCTCGACATGTTATTACAAGAGCACATGTGGACTTATAGAAAGAGCAAGGACGTACACCAATTGAAAGCACAATAAACTATGATCCAACACTAGCAAAGTGTGTAATGTTATGGGTTCATGGGAGAGAAAGCAGGAACATGGATTGCACAAGCTATCAAGTTGTGTTATGCTAGGTGATCCATGTAGGAATGAAGAGTCGAGAAATAGTCTAGCAAGTTGTGTTATGCTAGTTCCACTCATCTTGCTAGAATTTCGTCTGGTTTCAGGAGTTAAGCATCTCATCTAAGACTTTGGTCTAGTTTCGAGCATGCAACAACCTGCATAAGACATGTAATTGAAAAAGGATGTGTCTAGTTTCATGAATCAAGCATCTTGTATAAGAGTTAGGTCCGTTTTTGAGAATGTATACCTTGTATAAGGCAAATGATGCATAAAATGAGGATGAAGCATGAAGATGCGACAATTCCATAAATGATAGATAAGATAGGAATGGAACATGATTATGAAACAATCCCAAATTGATAATCAATAGTTGAAATGCAACAAGGAGGTCGCATATATGTGCCCCCTTAAGATGTCAACATAGTCCTATGTTGATATCTTAAGGTAGATAGAAACATGGATACCCACCTTCAACACCAAGGAGATGTTTACTAAGCAACAATGCATACATTCCAAGCTAGGAAGAAATATGTCTATATAGGCTTCGTCTCTTTAAGCAAGGAATAGATAATTGTAAAAGAGATATCTTGCAACAAGTGTACAAAGGGATCCTTTTGAGGGATGCATGATTGACAAAGGAGGAAGAGATCTTTGCATAATTATACCCACCTCCAAGAGTAGAGGAGATCCTTAATAAAGATGACATCTTGGAAAGGAGAAGGGAACTACGAATAGACACCTTCTCCAATGTTTAGGAAAAACTCGATTCTTAATGAAGGATTGCACACTTTCACTAAGGAGAGATTATTCATATAAGACAAACCATTTCAAGGAAGAATAGTTACTAAACAAGGAATGCACATGTACTCGTATGAAGGATAATTCTATGCAAGAAATGACATCAAATTATGAAAAGGTACAACTCAACAAAGGAAAAGTGAATCCTTAGAAAGAATGAATGGTTGAAAGGCTATTCTTACTCCCAAGCGTAGAGACAAGAATAAAAATGCTATTATGTTGCTACCAAAGTATGATTGCACCTGAAATTGTACCACCATGAATGACAATGAGCCCCCTGAGAAATAAGCTAGCAATGTCACATAGTGAGGAGCAACATAATAGGAACTTAAATGCTATGTAGAAGGAATAAGATGACAGTCCGACTCATTGTCATCTAGTATTTGAATGATACCAATTACAATAAGTTGTTGAATTTAATCCACTAAATCATGATATTCATTAGTGGAATGGCCATGAAAGTGTGGGGAAGGCTTTAGTTCAAAATTTAACGATTGATTAAAGTCAATTTTTTTTGGAAGGGCTTCAGTTCAGAGGATGTTCTTCATGTTCCTACTCGTTCGGAACATTTAATTTTTTTGGAAGCTTCTTAGTCCTTCATTCTTTTTCTCTCTTTTGGAGAGGATTTTTCTCCCTATGGGTTTTTCTCCTTTTCTAGACATTTGCAAGAGATTGCATTACATTGGTTTGTACATGTGTACCTCATCAAGCCTTTAGTTGTTGGGACCCATCTTACATTCATGCATTTAGAGGTTTTCTACTTTACCTGAAGTTTCACTTAAAGGGGGGTGTTAGAGCATTTTAACAACTAGTTATGCTTTTTTTGCTTAAGTTCACTTAGGTTTTGCATTTTTTTGCTCCTCATGCTTGCACTCCAGTTCTCTTAAATTTACCTTATGGAATCTTTGTGCTTTCTTTATAAGCACCTCATTGTACAATTGTAATTCATTATGTAATCTTTGCCTCAGAGGAATATGACATAATTTTTTTGCTACTCTCGTTTGTGGAAGGTGTTCTAGTTTGTTGTTTGAACTTGTAGGCTTGTCTTGCAAAATTCAACATGGTATCAAACTCAATCTTTAAATTCAACAATCCTTACCCACTACATGGCTTCTTCAATCCCATTCCTTAATGCATCCCAATTTTATTTTGCATTTGGTCATTCCACAAATAGTTGATGCCCTGCCAACTTTTATTGCCACTTAAACTTGCATTGACCATTATTCTTCTTATTCTAAAAACACTCGTTTCTAACTTCACTTTCTCTCCCTTTGCTTAATACTTGGTATTTGAAATTAGAAATACTATGCTCCAAAAGTATTGATGTTGTTGATGTTGCTTGTAATGCCTAACAGTTGCACTTGTTTGAAAGTTTCTACATTTGTTTCAATAAATCTATTTCTTGAGGCATTTTCAACAATTATGTTGCTAGGTGTGTGTGTGTGTGTTTCAAAACTCTCATTCGGGCGTGGGTTGGTAGGATGTTCCAGTTACACATATTCACAAATAAGTAGGACACATGGTCACTCCTCAAAGTCACTCTGGCATGCTCGAAAAACATAAAAATAGTCACTCTGGCATGCCCGGAAAGCAAAATAATAGTCATATGGGTAGAACCTAGAAAGCAAAACACATGGGTAGAGCCCAAAAAGCTAGTAATCAAAAGTAACAATAAGCCACTTAAACGACGAGAGAAACACTAAATAGCGCCCAAAGAGGATCCCTGCCATCTTATGAGAGAAAATCAAATCATTTTATTTGAAATTGGCAAAGACACCAGAATTTTGGCATCGTAGTTTTTTGTTTTTGCTGCATGTAATTAAAGAAACTGCTATTGTGTTCCTCTTCTCCTCCTAGTCCATTCTGCCATCTTTTCCTTGTGCAAATATTGCCACGAAAAAAGCATAACTTTTCTCATAATTTAGTTAATTTTGTCCATAGAAGGAGGAAGAAACATCTTTCAAATTTTTTACAGAATTTTGCAACGCTTGCTCAAAACAAAATGAATTGTATTCTATAGGGGAGAGGGACCTGTAGTTGAACGAGGTCGAATAGTCATTATAGCAATTGTGCTTATAATATCCAATCTTACCACAAATTTATACTATATATTATAAATAAATAGTCCACATGTAAATAAAAAAAGACCAAATGTTGGTCAAAATAGACCTATAGTTGAGCACATAAGAACCTGTAAATGTTATATAAAAAGTAAAAATATACATTCATTAACAAGTGAAATAAATAGTTTTTTGTTTGAAATAAAATATCATAACTATCCACTATAAGTGTGTCATTGAAAAAATAAGATGCTCATTTAATAAAATAAGATATTTGCTTAAACAAGTATTGTTGTCATAGTGAAAAAATAGTATTCTTGTGTGTACAACTATTGGGGTAGCAATGTATATTCATTGGAGTATTTCATATTAATAATTTGTCCCATCACAAATATAAAAGGTGAGCACAAAAAATACCTTGTATTTTTCCATGAAATGAGAAGGATTTTCAACAAGTTTTAGTGTTCAACTATTGGTCCATTTGTGTTGGATATAAGTTGTATTTTATATAATAATGAGTTTTTTCTATAACAACAAATTGTTTTTTTTGTTTAACTATTGATCCATTTATGTTGGATTTACAAGTTAGAGATAACAAATATTTATGGTTACTAATATGTATTTGGTCCATTTATGTTGCATATAAGTTATACTCTAAACAAAAATATGATATTTTACTAAAAAGAAATGACATATTTTTTCAATTACTAGACATTTTTAGTTTAAGTTTTGGTCAAATCTTTAAAACGTCATTTTTTGGACACTTCACATAGACGTGTTATTTTGACGAGTTGCATGATGAGTCACGCCTTCATACCTTAGTTGTAGATAGTTAAATGTCCATTTTACATTTCTAAAAAAACGGAGATCTTACGATATTCCATGTGACAGCTACATATTGACGAAATTAGCCTTAACGACCCCTGATCCCTCTCCCCTAACCACTTCTAAAAAAATGAAGATCTTACGATATTCCATGTGACAACTACATATTGACGAAATTAGCCTTAACGACTATTGATCCCTCTCCCCCAACCACTTTTAAAACATCTGCGAACAGTTTCTTGCGAAACTTTTCTACTTCCTAGAACGTGAGCGTCTTTCCAAAATTCAATTAAAAAAATCCAACATCATTTGAAAATATTAAAATCGTATTTAATTCCCCAAAACCGGTCTAACGTCATCAAACACTCAGAGATCATACTCGTTTTCTCTGATCTCCGCCATTTTTCGACAACCCAAAAAAATCGTTTCACATCCACTGCAAAAATGACAGGTCACGAGATCGACCCCCGCAGCGGGTACTGCAAAACCAATTCCATCTTCTATAGCAAACGAAAACAGATAAACTTTCCCCAAGAAGAGTATCTGGACCTCCCAAAATTCGTCTCAAGACTTCCTCACAGAGGACAAATAGCTCTTGTGGATGCCTCAACAGGCGAAAAAATAACCTTTTCTCAACTATGGGGAAGTGTGAAATCCTTAGCAGCAGGATTATCACAAATAGGGATCAAGAAAGGCGATGTAGTTCTCCTCCTTTCGCCCAATTCTGTGCACTTCCCTGTCATCTGCATGGCAATCATGTCGATCGGTGCCATTGTAACCACAACCAATCCACTCAACACAGCCAGCGAGATCGCCAAACAGGCCTCAGACTCGAAAGCAAAATTAGCTTTCGTCATACCAGAACTAGAGGGGAAGTTAGCAGAGGCCAACATACCGCTAGTTCTTATAACTAAAAACAGCAGCAGCAGCAGAAGGTGCTTGATGGACCTTATGGCATCAGACACATCGAAATTGCCTGATGTAAAGATTAGGCAAGATGATACTGCCACCTTACTCTACTCCTCTGGCACCACTGGTCTCAGTAAAGGAGTGATCTCCACCCATAGAAATCTCATCTCCATGGTGTGTATTTTGCTCAAAAGGCTAAATCTGTCTGGTAGTTCTGATGACTGTTTTCTGTGCACTGTGCCCATGTTTCATATATATGGCCTTTGTGCTTTTGCCTGTGGGTTGCTTGGCTCCGGGGCTACTGTTGTTGTGCTGTCAAAGTTTGAGCTGGGAGAGATGCTTAGAGCTATTGAGAAGTATAGAGTCACTTATTTGCCTGTGGTTCCTCCAATTTTGCTGGCTCTGACAAAGACCGAAGCTGCCAAAGGGTTTGATTTGAGTTCTCTGCAAAGTGTTATCTGTGGCGGAGCTCCTCTAAGCAAGGATTCTACTGAGGAGTTTATTTCGAAGTTTCCTGGAGTCACAATAATGCAGGTTTTTATTATTTTTTCTTTTGTAGTTTACTGGTTTTAAAGTTCTTAAGAATTTGTGGAAGAAGTTTGATGAATTGAATTGTTTATTATGAAATTGAGATACCAATTTGGTGCATGAAATTTCTCCTTGTGGAAGCTCAGAAGGGATTCTGTAAGATATCGATTTGATCACTGGCAGAAAAGACAAGCCCAGAAGGGTTTGAGGAGATATCGATTTGCTTTTCAATTTACCTTTGGTATTGTTTTGTTGAGCAAACCTAGAAGGTTTTTTTTTTCAAATATTTAGCTTATGTATTGTATAGATTTTGTTATTATGGATTTTGACCATGTGACCAAGCTTTAACTGAAACTTGCCAGTCCAGCTACACTTGTAGTACCATTTGAAATGGTATAAACTGTAAAGGAGTTTTGGAAAATAGAAATGTGTTATTGATTGTGTAAATTGGGATCCAAGCCCTGTTCAATCCTTTGTAGACAGAACATATTGGTTTTGGCAACTAGTTTGAACAACTAGATTTCAATAACAATGTATCTGTCTGGTATTGATCTAGCAGTAAGGTATAGCACTACGCTCCGCAATGACCCTGGTCAAAACCCCGTGTGTAGTTTCTATGTGACAGTTTTGTCATAATAATCTTTTGTTACCAGTGAATGGGGGTATACGATAATTATCAATTAAACCCTCATGTCTGGCAAGACTAGATGTGACTATTTGGATTTATACTGTGTGGAATCGTGGACTAGGGATGATAACCGGGTCATAAAGGTGTGATAGTTACTGCTTAAGCCTTCTGTCGAGATACTTGGAGGTGAGAATATTGGGATTTTACTCCCTGCAGGCTGGAGAAGGTACAATAGCTAGTTCATTGGGATAACTTGCAACGGAGTTGGGTGAATTACTGATCAAATCTTCTTTCCATGTGTGGAAAGGTAAGAAGTTGTGGCTTCTACTGTTTTCAGAGATGGGGATATTCCTTCTCAATTGGATGTAGTAACCAGGTTGTTAGGATTGCTGGCTGTGGATAGTTAATTCCCAATCAAACAATTTGGTGTAAAACCTGGGATATTGAGCTTGCATACTTCTGACTATCCGTGTTTATTCCATGTCGAAGAACTCCTCCGTAGCCAAGCTCAAACTTGTGCATCGTAATGAGCTGGGTTTGAGCCCTGAGCCTTCCCAACCTAAACATTTTTTGGTTCCTGATGCGAGGATTACAGAATCTTGAAACCATGGAACACAGAAAGTTATATGTCCATGGCAACAAAATAAAAGTCTCGCTGCTTGTCAAAGTCACGTACTCTCTGAAAGGTTATCAGAGCAGAGGAACCCCGCAGTGAAACTTAAAGCATGATTAGAGACATCAAGCAGCGTAAGTATTCAGGAAAATAAACCCTTGTGGAAATATATAGAGACCACGATAAATGCGCACAGACCAGAAGGCAAAGAAAAGGAAAAACCTGTTATTTAACGTTTCGAGTTATGATGTAAGTCAGCATCTTTGGAGGGGTGGGAAGGACTTAATGGTGTGGAGGCAGTGAGAGTGAAGGTGACAGGGGAGTTGGTGATTTTTAACAGGTTCAGCACCCATAGTCATAGTGGTGGGTGATTTGCAAAAGGTTTCTTCATCCCAAAAAGTTCACTCTTTATAGACCTCTGCCAGATTTAGCGAAAACTTGTAACTATTTTAGAAAATATTACTATTCCTGAAATAAATTGCTTTGACGTATAGGCATTTCAGGCTTACACTTAGGAAAATCTGAATTCTGTTGAGACAATCCCAACAGGTCAAGGGTAGGGTCTTGTCATGTCACTTGCAAAGGTGCTAGGTTCTATAATGATGAAACATATCATCTTCAAGTTATTGGATTGCAAGCTGCTCAGGAAACATTGGAAATTTATAATAAATTATATATTTTATTTTTTTCTGTGTAAGAGTTCCATTCTATTGCTCTGGGAGCAAGGAGGGGCAATCAGCCCCTCTGGCTTAGAGAAAAAGGAATTTCTGATAGAAATAGATGACCATATGTCCGGTTTTTAACTTATCTGCAAGGAGTCTCTTGATCATCTTTCTAGATTTACAAGTTTGTAATATTTCTCCTCAAATACATTAACATGAAGTTTTTGCAGGGCTATGGACTGACGGAAACAGCAGGAGTGGGAGCATCCACTGACAATCAGGATGAAAGCAGACACTATGGAACTGCTGGCATGCTATCTGCAAATACTGAAGCAAAAGTTGTCGATCCTGATACTGGAAATCCTCTGCCTCCTAACCAAAGAGGAGAGTTGTGGCTTCGTGGACCAGTTGTTATGAAAGGTAAGAGTGTTGCAAGCAGCTATATTTCGATTTGAATTAGAGGAATATCAACCAGCGCTATCCTCATAGTCACTGTCATACACAATCTAAAGCTATAGAAATGTATACATATCCACTTAAGGGCACTCCAAAAGTTAAATCTTGTAACTGAAGTAAGCTATCTAAAGACACACCAATATAAAGAACTCTAATGTAGAGGAATAAATAGGTAAAATGAATTATTCTGTGCTTATAGAAATGCTCTACTATTTGAAATGATCCAGGAGTGCAATAACATTGAATTGCAGTCAATTTACAATTTTGTAAATGTCGTAAAATGTTATAAGTCATCCTTGTTAGAGCAGTGGCACAGAATCAGAGATATTGGCAGTTGATTGTTTATGTCAATTACAGAAGTAACAAAAATTGCTAGCCAGTGCTCTGGTCAAGAGAGAAGTAAGAAGAAAAGAAAATTGCATCTTTTGATATTTTAGCTTTTTGCAGCTTAGTTAAAAAGTTTATATAAGGAAAACTGTACTTACAAGTTCCATCAGATTTAACTGGCTTCAATATGTTGAGGCAATTTTGGAGCATGAACTTAAGCTGTTCCCTGAAATTAGAGAGAATTGCATGCAAAGACTTCCTGCAACCCAATGTTCTGGATTAAAACAAGGAAACATAATTAAATTCCGTGTATGTTGCTCCTTGCAGGACCCTCATTTAAATTTAATTATATTGAGATACTTAAACTAGATTTATTGGAAGAAATACCAACCCTTATGAAGTGAATTTCTAATGTTCAAATAACCCAAGAACAATATTGTCTGATCAAATTGCAGGTTATTTCAGCAATCCAGAAGCCACTGTTTCTGCCCTAGACAAAGATGGCTGGCTACGAACAGGCGATCTCTGTTACATTGATGATGAAGGCTACATCTTTATAGTAGACAGACTGAAAGAGTTGATTAAATATAAAGGATACCAGGTATGGCATCATTTTTCTGAAGAGTTTGACTTGTTAACTTCCATCTTTTCTTGCGAATTTTCTATGAATTCACTAAATTATAAATTTCAGCTTTATATAATTTTGTTTTTTGATACAGGTTGCTCCTGCTGAACTAGAGGCACTTCTACTTTCTCACCCTGAGATTGTAGATGCTGCAGTAATACCGTAAGTAACAATGGCCTTTGAATTCAATTTAATCTAACCTCATCCTATGTTATTATGCTTAAAAAATTTCAGATGGTACATACAAATCCAAGGAGAAATATTTTTCTTCTTTATAATTAAAACTGCATATTTTACATGTTCCATATTCAACAGATTCTTAGGGATTTTTAGAGGTTGTCTATTTCAATCTTTCCATGGAGAGTACGAGAAATTCTCATTCTCTAGTTATATTAGATCTTATCCTTCTACAGAGTTCCAAAAGTTGTATATCCAGATCTTTCTATAAATATCAGAAGACTTTCTTCTAATTTTTGCTTTGTCCCACGGTGTTTTCAGAACAGGGATGGTAGGAAATGTAAGGATGCATTCTGGGGATTGTAAGGGACAAGAGACATTTACTGGGTGTCGTTCAAAACATTAAGGAAATGAATCTACATAAAAATTAACAAGATTTTAATACGTATATTATCCACTATCCAGTAAAAGGTCAAAATTTGAAAAACAATAGATTCCATAATTCAGGCTCATTTTTCAATTGAACATTTTGTTTAGTTGGTAATCATGGCCCTCTCTCTCTGAATCACTATTAAATTTTGTTTGCAGTAAAACAATTTGTTCTTAGAAAGTGACAATCATGTTCTTACTGTGCTTTGGTAATGCAATACCATTGACATTGTACTCCATTACTAATGAAGCATAGCGCTGCAATAAAGGTTGCTTCAGATCTATACAAAGCCACTTTAACCCCACACAAATTGCAGCTGTATATGAATGAACTGAAAAATCTGGTATACAATTCAGAGGGGAACATTATAACATCATAACTGTGATCATGGACCCTTTTCTGCCGCTTTGTAGAATTTTGGTTTCAACTTTCAGCCATGACAACATCATATGCATAGCCATTGTTAATAGCATTATGGGAATGACAGGAATAACAGATTGAGGTTGAAAGATCATTTCAACTTTTTAGATTGGAATTGATTGTGTTGCATAATATCTTCTTACTCTTCCAGTTTAGTCCAACTCCAGAGTTTTGGATATTGTTAGAGATTTTCTGCAGGCAAATCTTTTGAAATGATTATATGTGGCTGTTACAGGCTCCCAGACAAAGAAGCAGGACAGATTCCAATGGCATACATAGTAAGGAAACCAGGCAGCAGACTATCTGAAGCTAGTGTTATAGAATTTGTGGCTAAAAAGGTAGCTTGCATTTTGAATTTATTATCTATAAGCATGGGATTGAGCATGAAAACATTTGGGGATTCTGTTCAAATTTGTAATATTTTCTGCATTGTTTGAACTTGTTTGAGGGGTTTGTGTTGTAGGTGGCACCATACAAGAAGGTTCGTCGTGTGGATTTTGTGAAAGAGATTCCAAAAAATGCAGCAGGAAAATTGCTAAGAAAGGATTTGATTAAATTAGCCACCTCCAAGCTTTGAAACTTTCGGAGTTTCAAGCAAGTGCGGGATATCAATGCTTCAGTTGATTGATAAGAGCTCATATTCGTGTTTGGAAGGAGTACCTGTAGAATTCAGGTTTTGGATGTTCTCAAGTATAAAGAATGAAGGGACATTTCTGATTCAAATCTAAGGCCTTCTCTTATCAGTTTGTGTTATTTTCCATTATAAAAATCCTCCTAACCTCTACCACTCTTGGCTTTCACAATAAAATACCTTCAGTGCATGGTTGTAATGGTGATATTTGACAAGAAGCACACTCAAAGTTTGGTTCAGTCTCAATCCTTATTTATCTTCATTTGCACCTACCTACATATTTGTCCATATAGTTGACCTCATCTCTTTCTATTTGCACCTATTTCTTATTATCTATATCACACCAAGTTTTTGGGCTTGAAAACAAGGGATGAGGGGATGCATCTCTATCATTAATTTTTTAAGACTATTTTAAGGGATGTTTAGTTAAAAAAAAAAAGTTTTTAATAATATAAGGAAATTTTAAATATTCATATTATAACATTGACAAGGTATTTATTATATACATTAAAGATCTTTAATACACATCATTAGCATATTTGAGAGTTCACATGAGAATTGAACAAATTAATAAATTTAATCGATTTCTTAATTTCGTTGTCAATGTACATGTTAGAAGAAATATTCTATTGGGCATCCATGATTTACATTGGAAAAGTATGGTGCAATAAATATGTTCTTATAAATGCATTTAAATCCATTATTTACACCACTCTTATGGTTATTGATTCTAATGGTATCAATATTGTCATTTTTTTCTATTGTAGTGAATTTACAAGGTATTGGTATATTCTTATTCAAATTCAATTGATGAAGTGACTAACCCTATCTATGAATCCATGTAGATTATTATCCATGCATAGTGATTCATTTTTGGGCTGTAGAAAAATAAATGTTTAAAAGAGGATTAGAGAAACGTGTGTTCAAGATATTGACATCAAGGAAATGATCAAATTAGCTCAATTGAAACTCCAAGGAAGAATCAAAGTGGAAGTGAGACTTTCCTATTGGCAAATTTCTATAAGAATTAACTTGTTATCATAACTTTTCATTTCTTTATTGATACACTTATAAAAAAATGTTTGCACTTTGGGCAAGTTACTAGTCTATCTTATGCATTAGCATTTACCTTTTGTTGGTTTTCATTGATTTAAAAATAAATTGTACACCTCCTTCTATGCAATTCAACAATTCTACACGTTAGTTGTCTAAGATGTAGCACTTTTAGCAACAAGATTATGGAGTCAATCATTATTCCTCATAGAAGATTAGAGTACATGGATTTTGCCTTAATATGTTTTCCTCATGCTACTCCTTTAAGGTTTTCTTTGGCTTTTCCTCACTTTAAAAAAAATCAAATCTATTGATGGTCAAATTGACACATGCAACATAGGTAGAGTGAAATCACCCATGTCCTAAAAAGATAACATATTGGATAAATTTAGTTGGTCAATGTGGTCTATTTGTTCAAGGGACCTATATTGGTTATATTATTTTGGTTGATTAGGATAACATTTACTCACTTTGATTAGAATATTTTGTTTTTGTGTTTTTTTTCTTGATAAATTTTGAATATAATCATACTTTCAATGTGTTTATAAAGAAATTTTTGAAACATAATTGAATTTATGAGAATTAAACTACATAGAGCAACTTTAGTATTTTAATTCCTATCTTTTATGATAAAAGCATGAGAAATTCAAGAATCCACAATACTATGATCAGTTTTACCTCAATCGGTCATACTAGAGATGCAAGATTCAAATGAGATTTAAATGAGAAACAAAAATGGATACATAAAATTGTTGTATTTGACACACAAATTTAATGTTATTTCAATAACTCATTCCAACAGATTTCATCAATAAACAATCATAATATTTCCTCAAAATGATCAACAATGTAAGAATGAAATGAGATAATTTATCAAGTGGCAATCCCAACAAGATAGTTAGACTAAAATTTAATATTCTTCTTCCAAAATTTATCTCTTATTAATTATTATTATAAGTAAAACAAAACTTTTAAGACCATTAAAAAATAACTAAAAAAGACCCTTCTATAATTTTGGACACTTCCTTTATAATGTAAGAAAAAGCAAAAATCCATGATTACATCTAGATAGTTGCTTCAAAACACCCTATGCAGCTACTCTATTTTTAATCCACTGGAAATAAATAACTCCATATATTGCTAACATCGTGGATGTTTCTAACTAACCTAGATGTCCTATTTTTTTCTTATAAAATTTAGGAACCACTTTATTGTTTTATGGGATAATATTGAAAAATAAATAAATAAAATTACAAAAGAGTCCCGGATGACCAACGATAGTAGTTACGTGCAGGTTTAGCTTGAATAAAGGCCCTTGACACGTGAGCAGGCAAGTGGAGTAGTAGGAGCACAAAGTGGATTTGTTGAAAAGGCTTTTAAACAAATGCAATTTTTTTTTTGCTTTATTCTGAACAGTTATTCAAGCTCTATTTGGAAGGAAATGGAAGAGAATTGTGTGGAGAGGAAGGAAGAAAGAGAGGAGAATACAAGGAAGGGATATTGGAGGATTCAAAGCAAAATCTTCTAATTCACAAAATTTGGAGGGGTGATAAAGTTTCTCAAAGAAATATGGTTTCAGATTTTATGTAAATTTTTTGATAATGTTGTATCAATAGTTGTGATTTAAAGTTGTTATTGATGAATGCAATGTACTCTTTAGATTTAAAAAGCAATAAATCATGTGATGCCACATCCGTGCACCAATAAAACATGACTTAGTGTACAAGTATCAGTCTCACTTTTCTTTTTTTTTTTGGACACCTTGATAAAAAGCATGCTGATGTGGCATCATATTTGATGATGAAATCTTAGTTATAAGCAGGGGACTTGCTAAGTAACCTACTGTAAATAATTGGGAGTCATTTGCAATTTCCATGTAAGATTTGGAGAAGCACGAAATTGGGGTGCTCAACTACTAAAATCCTTTCCATAGAAATTTCATTTGACTCATATACATTTTAAATTCATTGTTATGATCACTATTCCAAGATTTCAAGTGAATGCAATTAATTCTCTTTATCACCCATATCTTTCTAAATGCTTTATTGCACTTTTTAATTCAAAATTTCAGGTTAGAGAGTTACATTGGGGTTAGTCTATTCTCCCTCATATTTAATTCCATGGTCAATTCATGGTTTTGAGTGGTTTCATTAACTTTAATGTTGTATGGCCCATTTTGCCCTTATCTATTTAAATGGGTTATTGACATTCCTGCACAGGGGCTTCACTTAGTGAACTTAGGTTATATCACATGTGTTCATGGCATACGAAAGAATCCCCCTATTTTCAAAAAATATTGCCCTAAACTCTTTTTTGTCACCCCCTCCTAATACACAACTTGAATTAAAAACCCCCCTATTTTCACCAGATATTGTATTTTTTCATAGCCCAAATTAAAAACCCCCTATTTTCACCAGATAGGCAATATATTATTGTCGATTTTGAGATATCAAACCTCCCAATATGAATGCACGTGATATAACATTGCCTAGCTAGTGAAGCCCCCATGCATTCCTATTGTTCATGATTTCATGTGGCTTCCATTTGGTTCATTCCTCAACATCCATATATGTTTAATGTTTAATGTTTAAATATTGTTGTTAGTACATGGTTATGGATGGTGCTATTGATTTTATTTCCATAACCTTCACTAGTTTAAATATTTTATAACTATTGTTAGTTGAGGGTTTTAACTAACATGTACTAGTTTTATTCTTTGTGATGTTGGAAAAAGGTGAATGATGGAGATATCGAGAGGAAATCTTTTCTTCCCTCTAAGGAGAGATAAAAGTTTCACTTCGGATTTCTCTTCAAACACATTTTCCACATTACATTGGAAGAGGGAAGAAAATACACTAGATTCAACCTCTAGAGAAAGAGATTGAATTCTGAGTGATGGTAAGTGAATCCCCTCTTATGAGATTGAGATTTGAATTGATTGAATTGTGTATTTTTTGATCAAGTGTAAAAGTAACAAAGATCTGATTATAACTCGAGAGAGAAGCATAGGATGAAGTTGTGCACCTGGATCTGGCAATAATCTATCAAGACGAAGCCACCCTAGGAATTTGAGAAAAAGTTGCCTGGACTATGGTAGGAGTGTACATGGTCCTCCGAAAAATCCGTGAAATGAAAAGGGTTTTTTTCGCCTCTGCAAATGGAGTCCAAATCTGAAAGTACAGTTGCGCACCTGCAACCTACACACATAAAAGAGAGGGAAAGGTGTTGGGATTGGGGATTTACCTTCAGGTCAAACCCCAGTTTTGGAATTAGCCAAATGATGAAAGAAAGTACTTGCAAGTAAATGTAAATGAAAGACTGAAATGTAAGTCACCTTAAGGGAGGTTGTGATAGAAATGTTGATAGAATTGCTTGTATGAAGTTAAATGTTGGAATGAATCTCCTCTTCAATGGTTGAATCCTTGACTTGAATGCAACACCTAGCCTTGAAAGGAGACTTGAGAATGCTCAATGCTAGAAAGGAATGCTTGAATGCGTGATGATCTCATGTATTTGTGTTATTCTTCTTGAACTTATCTCAAATGGGAGGAGAAATGCGACTTAAATACTTGTCAATTAGGGCTAATTGACTGATTTTCCATTGCAGGACGACACTAGGGGAGTTTTCCCGCTCAATGTGCAACCTCCAAAGCACATTTGGAAAGGGTCCTACCCCAAAATGGGGCAAGGGATAGGGGCACCACGCCCCTGTCCTGCCCTTTTTGCAAGACAGGATGTAGTCTAGGCAGTATGGAGGGCAAGCAAGATGCAATTCTCAGGCGTCGAGCAAGTCTCTGGTCTTTGATTAGGCTTAGGGATTCAAATCGCATGCGTGAGGACCCTAATGTGGTTGACAATTGCAAGGGTCACAATTTCATGACACTACATTATTTATTAGTCATTTGTTTAATGATTTAATCATTGTAGTTAGTGTAAGCTTACCTTGGCATAGAATTAAGTAAAAATAATTATGTAGGAAGGGTTTCTTATAATGAAACAAAAAATTTATTCTTATCTCAACAAAATCAAAGGGATGGACAATATTACTATAAATTTGAAATGTAAAATATAGATGAACTCTAAAAAATGCTCCAATGTTAGCCAAGATAACACACCATGAAAAAGAAAATAAGAAGTTAGGAAGAGAATCTTATTGTAGATATAGTATGAGAGTGATAGTATGAGAATTTATAGAACCCTAACCTCTAATTTGATGGATTAGATTATAGTAATGTTTAGTAACTATTTATATGTGTGTGGGGGAAAAAGTGACACTAAGCAAACAGGCCCTAATCTCACTTTCAACCACACACTTGTGGAATACGAAAGAGCCTAGAGGTATCACACAATTGGCTACTTCTTTTTGTGGAAGAGAGAGCCACGGGCTACCTATTAGGATTTCTATTCCTTTGTTGTAATTGAAAGATAAAATGATGCAAGTTCAATCTCTAATCCCAAAGTGCAAGTATGAACTAATAACAAGATTGCAGAATTGAACTTAAACTATGGAAAGTTATAAACACAAGAATAAGACAAGAATGCAAATGCGTACCCGGAGTTAAAATCTGAGTGAAAATGTTCGGGATGGGGGCGCGGGCGCCACTGTCCTGATTCTGCCCCTGAAACTGCTCTGGAAACTATTGTTTTGCAACCTGGAAAGCTGTCAAAAATGCTGAAAACTGCTGTCTGACAGAAGGACCAGGGCACCCAGCGCCCCTGTCTTGGCAGGACCAGGGCACCCCACGCCCCTGTCCTGGTCTTTTGCTCTGACATTTGGTGCGGGGCTCGGTTTCCGTCTGCTTCCGCCAGATCTGCAACTTGTGGCGTCGTCCGAATCCCGAAATCTGTACTTATATCTGAAAAGGTGTGGTGGGCGGCTATATAGGGTTTTGCCTTAGTCAAACCCCCGCTTTGGTGATTTCCACCTCCACGAATAGCCAAATTGTATTGTAAAAGTAATGTGTGTGCAAGATCCTAAAATGCAAGTAAGCAAACTAGAGCAACCTAGAAAGTAAACCCTAATTGCTTGTAAAT
Organism: Cryptomeria japonica; assembly: GCF_030272615.1. Lineage (NCBI taxonomy): Eukaryota > Viridiplantae > Streptophyta > Pinopsida > Cupressales > Cupressaceae > Cryptomeria > Cryptomeria japonica. The sequence continues at coordinate 25,356,369 of NC_081409.1, forward strand.
GATAATGTAAATGCTCCAAATCAAGATGCAAAGTGATCTAAAGCATGAATACAAATGATATAATGAAGCTTATGCAAAGACATGAAAACAACATGAAATCATACCCAACCCCAAGGGAGGGGTACAAGCCAATCTTCAGTCGGTGATCCCTTATTACTCTTCAATGTCTTCAAAGCCCTAAATGGATGAATGAAATTGATGAATGCTTGATGGATGGTTGTTAAATGTTGTTAAAGTCTTCAAAGATCTGCTCTTTCACTGCATATGAGGTCCTTGAAAACAAAAATCGGATGCTTTCAAATGAAGAAAGAGAGCTCTTATGTATGAAACCCTAGGTCTTAATTTCAACTTTTGGCCGACCTAGAGATTGAATCTCCCGCCAATTTCTTGGGGTTAAGCTTTATTTTATGATTAGATTGTGCTCCTAAAATTTTGAGAAAAATGTCCGGGACCATGTGCACTCCGGGCGCCCTGGTCCTGACAACTTTTCACCAAATTTTCAGGACCGTCGGATATGATGATTTTAGAGAGAATCCCGAAGTTACAGGTGATTTCGAGATGTTTTGACCCCCGAAATCAAGCCCCCAAGTTCAAAATAGGACCTAATTAGGGTTTTTGATTAAATGATGTATTGGAGGAATAAAATGAAAGGGGCACACTTTAATGAAAGGGCCCAACTTTATGATATGGGAGATGATAAAATAGAACCTTAGACCTAATTACTTTAATTAATTAAGTGCTAAAGGGGAAATGCAATGCAAAATGCAAAATGCGCCAAGGCGGGTGCTAAACTAGGTGTGAAATTGTACCACCCTAGCAAGTGCGTACAATTTATGACGCTACATTTAGCCCCCACTTTAGCGGTCATATGAACACTACGTGCATATGCAAGCTAAAGTACAGAAAAGTAAACATTATTTGAAAAAGGATATATCCATAAGTTGTTGGATGAAGCCCCCAGCGGCATCTGCAGTACTCAGTTAAGAACCACAACCTACAAAACCACATGTTAGATCACAAAATCACCTAATGCTTACTAAGGAAGGTGATGAAAATTCGAGGGTAGCTATATGCCCCCCCTGTTTCGGCTTGCTAATTTTAGTGAGTTGAAACAGGGTATCATGTTTACCACTTCGAATTGTTAAAGAATATTGATGACAAATGCTCACAAGAACATTTGATATGAGATCAAAAACTAATGGAGAATCATTTGGTAAGAAAGAGGACTAAATCTCAATTCCAACACAACAAAGAGTGTGAGGGTTTGAGAGTTCTCTAACACAAGATGAAGGATGTAAATGGAAACAAAATGCAAAGAGAAGAAAAGAAAGGAAAAAGCAGCATGAACACACACATTGGTGATCCATGAGAAGAATAGTGAGAGAGAAAACATGGACTTCTCGCCCCTAGATCTTGTCTAGGTGATCCATGGAAAAAGGGACATGGAAAACTAGCCCCTAGAGTCTGTCTAGGTGATCCATGTAAGGGAGGAGAGTGAGAAAGTCTAGCCTTATGCCACTAGTTCCACTCAACCTCGTGCATGTGTGTGTAAGTGAGGTTAGAAGCACCTCATAGGAGTCTATGCCTGAGTATGCTACAACCTGTATATGTATAGTACAAAAGCGTGACATCTCGCTCTAAGAGTCTGTGCTCTGGTTCCGAGAATAATCACCTTGCATAAAAGAAAAATGGAGACATCTCGCTCTAAGAGTCTGTGCTCTTGTTCCGAGAATGACCCATTGCTCAAAAGGTGTAATGTTTATGTCATAAGCAAAGTAGAACAAGGATACCTACCTTCATCACAAAATAAGATACCCCAAAAATGCAACAATGTCATAGATCCAAGCAAGAGAGTTTTACACTCTTTAAGCAAGGATAAGATAATTGAAAAGGGATATCTTGTAGTATGCGTAAAGGAGATCCTTAGAGGAGAAGAGATCTTTGTACAAAAGACACCTATCCCCGAGAGGAATTGTCTTAGACAAATATAACATCTTCTAGAATAAGACAAAGAAGAGAATAAGAATGCAATACTTCCTTCTTTTGCAAGGTGAAAGTGATTCTTAATGAAGGATGACACTCTTTTTAACCCAATTGGGAGAGTGAATTCATTATGGATGTATTTTACCAAGTGCAAAAGAGGTTGTAATCAAGGACTTACACCTCTTGTAAGAGAGAATCCTTGAACAAACAACAACAAATGCATACAAGGAATAACATCAAGTAATAAAGTTCACACCATCCACGAAATAGGAAAAAGTGGATCCTTAGATAAAAATAAGGAAAGATCATTGCCTCCCAAGGATAAGGACAATGAGAAGGACTTACACAATCTTCTAGGGAGAGATTTAGACATAAGCAAAATGTACTACATACTGACATGAGTTCATGCAAGCAAGACATTAGTGTATGTAAAATGCTCCTCACAAGAAGTGGGTAGGATAAGAAAGAGAATACACATCTTCTCCCATATCTAGGAAAAGAGGATTCTAAAGAAAAGATAATCAATATTTCCACACTATTACCCCATAGGAACAAGAGATAACATAGAAAAATTAGGCTATTATGTTGCTTCGAAAATATGATTGCACTTGAAATTGTACCATCATGAATGACAATGAGCCCCCAGTAAATGAGCTACCAATGTCACATAATGATGAGCAACATAATAGCCATTAATGTTATTTAAAGACATGATAGATTGAATGAGGTATTTGAATATGACATGCTAAATGCTCAACTATAAGTGAGATCAAAAACATGTATAAAGTGATAAAAATTGAAGAAGAAAAGTCACAAGAAATCTTAGAAGGATGAGTGTATTTTATTAGAGCCTTATCCCTGGAGAAAAGGACTTTATGATGAATAGGAGATAAAGATTCATAAGTGGATTTAGAAATTTGAGGGGAGTCATAAAGAGATTTTTTCATCGCCAAGATTTCCTTATGAGGGGAATGAGAGTTGATAGAAGTAGAAGATGATTTAGTTGAAGTGAGATCATCATCACTACTAAATATAGCATTCACATTGAGAGATGGTCTTTTAGATGCTTTGGTGGGCTTAGAAAGATTATATCCAAGTCCAAATGAATATTCATGCACGTTATGTTCTAAAGGAACTTTAATTCCTTGTTCATTTGCGCCACAACCATTTCCACTATAGCCACTCTTAGCCAAAATATGAAAACCACGACCATAACGATTAGCCATTTCAGAAAGAAAAGGTGGTTTTTCATAAGACAAAGAATCAAATTCTTCAGAATTAGAGGTGTGAGGAGAAGAAGTTTGAGAAGCAGCCACAAAATTATTGCTCATAGGTTCAGGTAAGACTGATTGATCTCTAGTTTCTTCTTTCTTTTTAACTTTAAGCTCTCTAGGAGGAACCCTATACTCACCTACAAAGGTGGGATTGAAATCAAGAGATCCCCAATCATCTTCTGCGAGAACCTTCTCAGGATCAAAAGCCTTTTCATGTGTAGATTCAAGTTGAGAAGAATCTTCTTCGAGAACTTCAGACTCATCCAAAGAATTTTGATTATCAGAGGGTGATGATTCATCCATAGGTATCTTTTTTAACGAGTCATCACTAGAAGAGGAAGGCTTAGAAGAACTCCCTTTGGAAGTAGATGTTTGCAAACAAGCTTGAAAATTAGTATCACCTATCAAGGTATATGTCTTATTATTATAAATAAATTTAACTTGTCTATGCAATGTAGAGGGGACAGCTTGCATATTGTGAATCCAAGGTCTCCCTAATAACAAGTTGTATGTTAGATTTCCCGACATAACATGGATAGGAGTAGGCAAAGTAACAGGTCCCACTGTGATGGGTAAGGTGATAATACCTAATGAAGATTTAGCCACATTATCAAAGCCTCGAATGGGACGAGAGTCGGGCTCAATAAGGGATGTATCCACATTCATCTTATGCAATAGATTAATGCTACACACATTAAGGCCAGAACCATTATCTATCAGTGTTCGTCTTATAGCAGTGTCATTTATGATAACCACAATCATCAAGGGATCATATTGATGTTGAATTTCACTAGTAGGCAACTCATCTTGAGTAAACACAATTTGAGCTTTAGGATTCATCACAGAGTTAACCAAAGACACTATATTACTAGATGTATTAGGTGGAGGAACATTCAAATCTTTCAAGGCATCTTGTAACATTCCATGATGAGCGGAAGAAGTTTGGATCAAATCCCAAATGGATATCTTAGCAGGGGTAGCTTTAAGTTGTTCTATGAGATCATATTCCTTACCGAGAACTTGTGAAATACGTGGAGCTTGCGGAAGAATTGGTTGGGAAGGAGGAAGTGAAGTTGGGCTAACTGGAGGAGGGTTAGGTTGCCTATTGTTTCTTGTGTTATAGGTATGAGCAACCGCATGATAACTCTCTCTAGTCAGTTGCTTAGCATACTCATAAGGGCTCTTAGTAGAATAACCTCCTTGCACAGTAATAATAGGTTTGTTAGGAGTGCAAAAAGAATCATTAGCATAACCACCTTGAACCACTAAGATAGGCTTATTTAAAGGTTGAGAATTTTGAGAAGGACAAGCACCTTGGATAGTGAAGAGAGGTTTGTTAGGTGTTTCATTCACATGTATCAAATTGATTGAGGATGGTTTAGAGGAATGAACAAAAGTGTTGGAAGAATTATTGATAGTCTTCTCTTGCACTAAAATCTTATCATGGATTAAATCAATTTTAGGAGAGAGACAAGGGGTAGGCATTGATGTTCTAGTAGGAAGAGTAATACTAGGAAAGGTCATATCATCCTCTATCATCAAAGGATCTACATGGGGAATAAACTCTCTAGGAGAAGGATCAACATTACTCTCTAAAGTCTCACTCTTGAGAGGGAGATCTTTGAAAGAGATGTTAACCATCTTGCCTTGAACTAGGGTTTCCTTATGAGTAGAACCAAGTTGAGGAGAGGGAGAATAATTGAGATTCAAGGAAGGTGAGAAACTATCAAGGGAGTTTTCAATCTTGATTTCATCCCATTTGGCTAGGGTTCTCTCATGAGGTAGAGAATAATCTACACCTTCTCCTAATGGTTCATCCCAAATAGTGAGGTGGTTGAAAGGAATGTTTGAAATATTGTCAATTTCGGGAGAGGAGATAACATTGTTTATTAATTCCTCATCCTTAGGAGGGAGAGCATCAATAGATGTGTTAAACTCATCCTCTTTCCTCAAAATATGTTCAATATGATCTTTAGGGAAGAGAGAATTAATGAAATTGCTTATTATTTCATCTTCTTTTTCTAAGGGATGCTTATGGGTAAGACAAACTTTAGGAGAAGGGTAAGCATTTATCATTAATTCATCATCTCTAGTGGGAATTTTGTTGGAAAAGGAAATACCATCACTAGGAAATGTAGGGATAATGTCATCTTCTTGCACAAAAGGATCCTCATGAAGGGAGTGTTTTTTAGGAGGAACATGAACATATTTCTCCAAAGATTCATGCTTAGGAAGGAGATCTTTGAAAGAAGTGTTCATAACCTCTTGTTGTACTAACATGCCCCCATTGGAAGGACCAACTTTAGGAGAAAATAAGTCAGTGTCCATCAATACCTTTTCACTTAGAGAGGCATCATGTAGGGAAGGTGAAGTAACATTAAGAAAGGTGTTTATGATATCATTCTCTTCCTCTATGATAGCTAAATAGGAAGGGCACATTTTAGGAGAATTGTCAAGATCACTCTTAAAGTCTTCATCCTTAGAGCATGGGAGAGTCTCAAAGGGATTGGTAGAAACTCTTTTAGGCACTAAAATGTTGTTATAGATGGGGGGAGGTTCTTTAGGAGAAGGAAAAATTGAAACAAGGGAAGCTAACCCATTATCACATCTATGAAATGAATGCATCATGACAACAATTTTCCTCTTTCAAATGATAACACATGCAAAATAGAAGGAAATGTTTAATTTTAACCAATGCAAGCACTTAGAATGTAGATTTAGAAAATGAAATTTATGATTCAAATGAGTTCCTAAATCAGATTTGAAATTATTGATCCCAATTAAGCTATCCACAAGTTCAACTTTGAATTGAAAAATTTAGGGTTTTAGCAAAAATTTCCTCTAAATTTTCGAATCTTGCAAGAAATTAAAACTTGTAAATACAAATTTGAATTTGAAATAGCATGAACACTCAAATTTGAAAACATAAATCAGAATTAGAGAAGATTGGAATTCACGTCGGGTTCACCAAAATGTGTGGGGGAAAAAGTGACACTAAGCAAACAGGCCCTAATCTCACTTTCAACCACACACTTGTGGAATATGAAAGAGCCTAGAGGTATCACACAATTGGCTACTTCTTTTTGTGGAAGAGAGAGCCACGGGCTACCTATTAGGATTTCTATTCCTTTGGTGTAATTGAAAGATAAAATGATGCAAGTTCAATCCCTAATCCCAAAGTGCAAGTATGAACTAATAACAAGATTGCAGAATTGAACTTAAACTATGGAAAGCTATAAACACAAGAATAAGACAAGAATGAAAATGCGTACCCAGAGTTAAAATCTAAGTTAAAATGTTCAGGATGGGGGCGCGGGCACCACTGTCCTGATTCTGCCCCTGGAACTGCTCCGGAAACTGCTGTTTTGCAACCTGGAAAGCTGTCAAAAATGCTGAAAACTGCTGTCTGATAGAAGGACCAGGGCGCCCAGCGCCCCTGTCCCAGGGACCAGGGTGCCCAGCGCCCCTATCCTAGCAGGACCAGGGCACCCCACGCCTCTGTCCTGGTCTTTTTCTCTGAAATTTGGTGCGGGGCTCGGTTTCCGTCTGCTTCTGCCGGATCTGCAACTTGCGGTGTCGTCCGAATCCCGAAATCTGTACTTATATCTGAAAAGGTGTGGTGGGCGGCTATATAGGGTTTTGCCTTAGTCAAACCCCCGCTTTGGTGATTTCCACCTCCACAAATAGCCAAATTGTATTGTAAAAGTAATGTGTGTGCAGACCTTGTGTGTGTGCAAGATCCTAAAATGCAAGTAAGCAAACTAGAGCAACCTAGAAAGTAAACCCTAATTGCTTGTAAATGATAATGTAAATGCTCCAAATCAAGATGCAAAGTGATCTAAAGCATGAATACAAATGATATAATGAAGCTTATGCAAAGACATGAAAACAACATGAAATCATACCCAACCCCAAGGGAGGGGTACAAGCCAATCTCCAGTCGGTGATCCCTTATTGCTCTTCAATGTCTTCAAAGCCCTAAATGGATGAATGAAATTGATGAATGCTTGATGGATGGTTGTTGAATGTTGTTAAAGTCTTCAAAGATCTGCTCTTTCACTGCATATGAGGTCCTTGAAAACAAAAATCGGATGCTTTCAAATGAAGAAAGAGAGCTCTTATGTATGAAACCCTAGGTCTTAATTTCAACTTTTGGCCGACCTAGAGATTGAATCTCCCGCCAATTTCTTGGGGTTAAGCTTTATTTTATGATTGGATTGTGCTCCTAAAATTTCGAGAAAAATGTCCGGGACCATGTGCACTCCGGGCGCCCTGGTCCCGACAACTTTTCACCAAATTTTCAGGACCGTCGGATATGATGATTTTAGAGAGAACCCCGAAGTTACAGGTGATTTCGAGATGTTTTGACCCCCAAAATCAAGCCCCCAAGTTCAAAATAGGACCTAATTAGGGTTTTTGATTAAATGATGTATTGGAGGAATAAAATGAAAGGGGCACACTTTAATGAAAGGGCCCAACTTTATGATATGGGAGATGATAAAATAGAACCTTAGACCTAATTACTTTAATTAATTAAGTGCTAAAGGGGAAATGCAATGCAAAATGCAAAATGTGCCAAGGCGGGTGCTAAACTAGGTGTGAAATTGTACCACCCTAGCAAGTGCGTACAATTTATGACGCTACAATATGAAATTGGGTAATAATGAAACTTGACTTTTATTTGATAAGATTAGAAATCAAGTGGGTATTAATGTAAGTTGATGTGTGTGTGTGTTTATGTGCGCGTGCGCGCACATGTGTATATACATATACGTATGTGCATATATATATATATATAATGTCTACTTGAAGCCTATTATAGAGACTATTGAAATATATTAAGTGTCTAAATATGATGATCATTTCTTGAACAATTTGCAAGTTAATTGGTATTGAAACTAATATTTTTGGTGAGTTTTGTGTCAATAAAACCCTCGTAAACATATGACGGTCAATTATTGAAAAGAAAAATGTATGCAATGGTGGTTTTTATTATTGTACAAGTCTATAATAATTAACTGGAATTAGTTGAGTTGAGTTAGGCAAACTATTTCATTATGGAATTGGGTTTTTGTGATCCAAGGCAACTTTATGTTGGGTAATAAGTCTAGCCCCTATATTAATAAGACAAATCTAGGGATCTTCAAGTTGGTTGATAAATAATAGTTGGTGGACTTTGAGTCAAGATCTTGATGTCCTTAGATGGAAGTGTTAAAGTGTTGGAATTCCCTAAATTGGGAATGGTGTTGGAATCCCTTGCTTGTCATTAAAAGATATTAACTATTAAGAATAATTTAAAGTAAACCTATTGGAGTAGGATATAGTAATTAATGAAACCTTAACTATGGGAAGCAATGTGTAGGTATCCTTTGAGAGATCTTGAAGGAGAACAATGTGTGACTTTGATCTTGTTTGGAAGTAGGTACATACGTGTTAGCAAAATTGTGCCTCAACCTTGTGATCATAAAAGGTTATTGTTGATAAATGAGAGTAGGGTGTGTGCACCAAGATGGTGTGCAAAAATGTGGACACACCCCCCAAAAAACTTGGAAAAACACAAAACATGCATTGGTTATTTGAAATTTTAGAAACCTTGTACATGTTTTGGCTCGTTTTGCCGAGCCTAACCGAAGCAAAACCATGTACGAGGTTTTTCTTATACTAAACGCGTACACGGTTTAGTTTTCAAAACCATGTACGCGTTTTTCTATCAATAAATTTTTTTTTTACTATGGTCGCTGGGTCATTTTCACCTGCAACCACAAGAAAAAACACTTTAAGGGTTTCAAGCTAAACGATACGCGAACAGGGTTTTTAAAAATCAAACACACACACAATGGAAAGAGGTAAGAGATCAATTTTTTTTCATCTATTATATGCATTTGATAAATTATATTCGCAATTAGAATGTAAATTCATCGTTTTTTATTTATTTTTTATTTTTTTTGTTATGAATGCATATCATATTCGAAAAATAATGCCCCCAACAAGATACACCTCTTGAAAACTTAGGGAAAAACCCACAAGAGAACCCAGAGGATAACCCACAACCAAACCCTAAAGATACAAGCTCTCCAGCTCCTCCAGTAGACCATTCACAAGCTACACAGGAGGATTTAATAAACCAGTTAACACAAAACATTGCCAAAAAAACTAGACTGGTGAATAGACTGAAGGCATTATGCATCCCTTGCCACCACCCTAGAATCATTAGCTAGTAGTACCAATGAAGTTTCCAATCAAATTACAAAATGGGGAAGCTATAGGGATTGATGTTATGCCTTTTATGCTAGTAGGTTGTCATATAATGAAGTGAAAAAAAAAACATAAGTAAAGCACAAATATGTGCTCTTTTTATTGATCCCAAAACGAGTGAGACCTTACCTCTTAATTCAAAGAGGTTTCCTATACACTGGTGTAGCCATTTGCAGATGAAAAATGCTTTTTGGGATAGGTGGTGGATGGTCTTTGACCAACCACCTTGTAATAATTTTGAGGTTCCATTATATTTTTTGAGGAAAATATACTGTGAGTTTATCTTCATTGAACGACCAAACTATTTTGATATGAGAGAGTTCTATGGTAGAGGTGGAGGCTCTGACGAAGATAGACCTGGAGCTCGAAGGGTACTAAACCCCCAAAGTCACATCCCCCTAGCACCAAAACATGTGGTCCATGTCACGACCCCAGTAACCCTGAAAGCTTCGATGGAGCTACAAACTCTTCAAGCGGCCACTGCATTGACCAATGTCATCATTCAGCATGGCATATAGTTATCACACCCTCTTGGCCCGAATGATGATCCAGTAGTTGAGCCATCTAGCCTTGGTGAGCCCATTTAGCATGTGTGTCCCAGTCGTTCGGGTATATGCTTTGGGATGGATGTTGAGGTCAGTGCAGATGGTTCCATGTCCCATCTGTGTATAATTTATAGGAGTAGATGTCAAACTACCACTACAGAGGATGTGGTGTTGACTGATGATTTCATTGATATGGTGTATGGTGGTCACACGCAGACATAGGTGTGTTGATTTGAATTGATAACATTTTATTTATCTCACTCTTAAAACTTGTAAATGTAAATGAATTTTTATTAATAGATCAATTTAAATTGATACAAACAATATGCATTTCAGGATGCATCAGTGGGTGTTAATACACCATCTTATATTCCTCCCACACTTGTTGCAGTTGCAGCTTCGACGCCTGAGGTATAAATTTTGTAACATGTTAAAAAGAGTACTACCTTGAATTCAAAAAAAATAAATTATAAGATATATTAAATCTCTTTAATGTATATTTATTTTGTGTTTTATAGGTGTTGTTAGGGGATCAAATGTCCCAGATTGATAATGTCACGCTCTCAGCCATCAATTTTGGCCTAGAAAGCTATGCAGTATCATATTTTGCACACCTCTTTTTATGTATTCTTTTGATTGAATATGCAAGTCATTTAAATTTAGATTTGTTAAATTATATTTAATATTATCTACTGATATCTCTTGTGTTGATTTTGTTTATTTTAGGGTACCCCACACGTGTCCAGGACACTTCCTCAGCGAAAGAAATGCTCAAGGACGCCTAAACGTCAAAAGGTAATTGAACGCACTTTTAATCGACATAATTGTTTGAAAAGGTTGAAATTGTCTTAATTGGAGATTGTAGATTAATTAGTCTTTTTATCTCTTTTATATACAACAGCGATTGAGATTTGTAGAACTGATGAATGCACCTGATATGCCAGAGGATCAAGAGAGGGAAGAGGTATGTATCTCTACTTTATTTTCTTGATTTGATGATTATATGCACATGTACATGTGAACTTTAGATAAATTCTAATCTTATCATTTTTCATACAGGAAATAGCCATAGCCTCTTCATCAATGGTGAGCCCTTCTAAGTCTATTGGAGAAGCATCCCAGGCTCCGGTACACTTTTGTTCTATATTTTGTAGATTTTTAGTGTTTTTGATCTATATATGTTATTACCTTGTATTAATTGTATTTGACCTACAATACTTATCATTGTATTAATTGTATTTAATCTTATCATTTTTCATACATGAAATAGCCATAGTTGCTTCATCAATGGCGAGCCCTCCTAAGCCTACTGGAAAAGCATCTCAGGCTCCGGTGCACTTTTTTTCTATATATTGTAGATTTTTAATGTTTTTTATCTATATATGTTATTACCTTGTATTAATTGTATTTAACCTACAATAGGCCCCTTCTCGGTTTGGGCATAACGTGGATCCTCTCAAGTTCCATTTTAAGAAGACTCCTAAGTCTAACAAGGCAAGGAAATAAAAGATGATAGATCCCAGATCAGCAAATGAGGTAATCTACAATTCAATTGCAAAGAAATTATAGTTGAATGTATAGTTATGTTGATAATTGTGAACTATTTTGTACAAAAAGATCTTCTAACTTGGCTTTTCAATTATGGTTGTGCAGCCATCTACAGATCCACGTACTACATCAAAGAGGCTCCATTTTGATGATCCACCACAACTATAGGATCATATAGTGTTAGATGTGGTCATCGAAGGACCAATACATCTAGATATAGTCTACATTTTTATTGTATATCGATCTGGACATGGCATATGCCATATTTTTGTAAAACTTTAATTGACTTGGCATATATGCCATTTTTTGTATACATACACAATTATTGTGCATTTTGATATATATAAATGTTGATATTCAATCCAAAAAATGTGCATTGTGTTCATTATTGTGCATTTTGTTGATATTGATTTGATATTCGGTACATACACAATTTGTTCATTGTGTTCATTATTATGCATTTTGATATATATAAATATGTTTTTATAATTGATATAGTTAATTTTTGCTCAAACAAAGACATACAATTCATTATGTGAGCAATATATCCAAAGCGCTCAATGAAATAAGTTTGAATGACAACAAACAAGCTTACAAAATTGTAATAAAAGAGCCTCCAACACACAATCATTAAAATTTGTCTCTACCTAAAATAGTAGTTGCAAGCTAGGTATTGCCAAAACCAGTGGCTTGCTAATCAATTACTTTAGCTAAACAAATGTCTTTTCTTGAATTCTACCCCATATAAAAGACTTAACAATTGCCATCATGGAATATGAAGCATTGCAACTGTGGAATATGATTTGATAAGATTTTTTAGATATTGAACTACCCCTAGAAAAATCCATGTCTCAATCACAATGAAAGTCTTTGATCTCTTCAAAATAGCTTCCACTTTTACTAAATTCCCAATAATAGTTGGATCCTTGTCTGATAAATTTTGATCTTAGCTACTCCATAGACCTAGCTAATCTTTGATATCAGACTTAGAAAACTAATCGGTGTATTTGGTGACTGCCCTTTTATAAAGTTAAATGAATATTTGCCTATGTAATCAGCATTATGAATGTAAACAACAAAAAACTATTTTCTACAATCATGGGTTACAATGAAATAAGGCGATTTGATAAGCTTTTTGATGCTCGCAATGTTTGAATTTGGGTTTTTGTCTTGTTTTGTGTTGTTTCATCTAAATAAGGTCATTTGGGACCTTTAATAATCATTTGAAGTCATTTGTGAAAGTTTGGGGTCATTTGGATAAAAGGTGTAAAAGTTGCTCAGTTGTTGTCAAGGTTGCAAGATAGGCTAAATTTGATTTTGTTCATCGTGGGCATGAACTAGCAACATGAGCATGTCCGGGTGGGCATGTTTACGGTAGGCATGCTCCTATTGTGCTTCCCAACTATTTGGAACATCTAGAGCCATACCCTACTGACATGATCTCTCAAGTGCCCTAAGTCCAAAAAATTGTCAAACTTTGACGGACTATTTTTTGTAATCTAGAACGCATACGATTGATCTATTTTAATCAATAGGGTTATGTGAGGCCTGTCTACAATAATCTATCTCGGTTTCTCAAGACTCGAATCCATTTTCACATGGTAGCATTTTTTCAGTCATGCAATGCAAGGTTGCAAGATAGACTAAATTTGATTTCGTTCATCATGGGCACGAAACAATAGTACGAGTGTGTCCAGGTGGGAAGGTTTACGGTAGGCATTCTCTTGTTGTGCCTCCCAGCTCGCTGGAACATCCAGAGCCATACCCCACCAGTGTGATCTCTCAGGTGCCCTAAGTCCAAAAAATTATCAAACTTTGACGAACTATTTCTCACAATCCAGGACACAACGATTAATCTGTTTGAACCTATAGGGTCATGTGAGGCTCATCTACAACGACCTATCTTGGTTTTTGAAGACTCGGAGCCATTTTCATATGGTAGCATTTTTTCAGTTGGTGCGAAAATCGTTAAATGCATGCAATGCAAGGTTGAAAGATAGGATAAATTTGATTATGTTCATCATGGGCATGAACCAACAACATGAGTGCACCAGGTGGGTAGGTTTACAATAAGCATTCTCTTGTTGTGCCTCCCAGCTCGCTAGAACATCCAAAGCCATACGGTAGGCATACATATGTACTCATAAATAGTCTTAAATTAGGTCACGTACTCATAAATAGTCATACAAAATTTCAAGTATAATAAAAATGCATCACAAAATTCCATTTATGCACAAATTTACATATATAAAAAATTGCATATACAAAAATTTCCATATACAAAAATTGACATATATTCAAAAATTTGCCTCTAAAAATGGACAAATCAGCTCTTGGCTATTTAAATATACAAAAAAATTATTTACAAATCAGCTCATGGGCATTTATATATAATTTGGCATTTAAATATGCAAAATCCAACTTATGGTCGTCTAAATATGCAAAATTTGGCATTTAAATATGTACAAATCAACTCATGGCCATTTAAATATATAAAATTTTGCCTCTAAATATGAACAAATTAGCTCATGGACATTTATATATGCAACAAAACAAATATAAAACAATTCTTCGATTATATATACAAAATTCTCAAAATCATTTACCTTGAACCATAGAATCATTGTAATGCTCCAACAACTGAACACTTGTAGATGACCCAAAATCAATCAAGTGAGCCTTCTGGATGGGCTCTAACATGTATTGTGTCAAGTATTGCCTCGTGGTCGGACTCATGAACTTTCCATAAATTATTGTTATGAGGTCCACCACGATACTTAATCAATTGAATATTTGTTGCAATAACAAGGTTGGAGAAATGAAGAATATGTCTATGTGTTTCAAAGTCCTCGAACAACCAAACATCCAAATTCTTGATAGGGTATCTCCTAAGCCATGTGCCTGTCACGACAATGGACCCTATTGGGTACTCAATACCCTCTCCGTCAATGATTGTGGTTGTCAATTTTCTTTTAGGTTCAATACAACGACACAAAAAGTAATGTGTTCCTTCTTCATTGTTCTCTTCTAGAACAACTGTGTACACATGACCTGCATTTTATAGAATGATAATTAATACCAAAAATAATGTGTGATGTAACAAAATGAGCCAAAAAAATTCCTGCAAAACAATTAACCAAAAAACTCACCTAGTTCCACTAGGTCAAATACATGGTCGAAATCCACTGATGCTTCCATCTGGTTCAATTGCAGTGCTTTGGGAACTTGATATGTATTAATTGGAACCAACGGTCTACAAGACCATTTTTCAACCCACTTTTGTGATTCACATTCTTCCCACAAAAAATACATACATGAAGAGCAAAAAGATACAATCTGTCTAGTATAAATTACTAGTGAACTTGCATTTGAACTTCCAAATGAGTGCATTTCACTCGATCCTGCAATTGTACAACAATCTTGATAGTTTTTAATATTAGATTCACTGATCAACCAAAAATATCTTTGAACCATTGACGTACCTGAATTACTTGGTCTCATTGTAGAGTTACACCATCGCACAATTGTTGTTGCATCTATCAACTCAACACCACCTTTGTACTTCAATTCTTCTCTATCTGGGCCTCTTTTTACGCATGCTCTTGCACCATCGTGATCCCCCTTTCCATGTCTAGCCCCAGTGAAATTTCAAAAAATTTGTACACCCCTTGTCATATGCATCCTAGTCAACCAATAGAACATCCTTGCATTCTTGAATTGTGAGGTGCAATTATCTAACCATATTATGTGTTGGTTGTATCGTATGTTTCTTTCCCTTAAATTATCATAGAAAACTTTAAAGCATCCTTGCACAAACTCTGACAAACGAGTACGATAATCACTTATGTAGAAGTGATACTCTCTTACAACCTTTATATCCTCCTTTTTGCTATCATCTGCATGCATGAATGCTATGTGTACAAAAATAGAAACTTGTGTAGAATGGTAATACATAGATTGCACTTCATTTTGAGGTTGTAGTGTATAATTTTCAGAAAATATCTACGATAGAGACAATGGTACCAAGAGGAAATGTTTCCTTGCATAACTTGAATTGCTCATCTAACCACCGAGCTCTGTGTATGCATTATGTACTCATAAACTAGTTTCTCTTGAAACATTTTCATATATTCAGTCAGCTACACGTATATCATTTTTCACTAACTCACATCTCTTCAATTCTTTTCCACCTTTAACCCCATAAGTGAGTGTCTTGTATTTTCCAAAAGAAACTAGTTTCTTACCAATTTCATGTGTGCTCTCCAAATGTACACATCTTGGTAGATGTTGCAAACCACCACATGTAGCACAAGAACCTTGTAGACACGTCATCTTATAATAAATGCAACCATCATGTCTTTTACATAGCACACTTAAAATAAATTCTCTTGGTGACATAGGAGGTGCTTGTATATTGCATTCTTGCAAAACATCGTTACAGTGCAAAGTACAACATATATGATGATAAATATCATAGTGCATGAAAAATTCAATGTGCATCCCACAACAACATGTGGTGCTTACATGATTAATATTAACATCAAAAGGTTTTTCCATTTCAAAAAGTCTTTGACTAATTCTTATTTGAGAAAACTTTTGAAGGAATCTTTCATAAAAAAATTTTTGAGTCATATTCAAATAGTGTTTGGCATGTGGCTCGCGATTTCTAGATCCAATTCACCTTCTAAGAACATCTCTTTGGTTGGGAGAAACCCTTGTGTTGTCATGCCAAAAAATTTCAATTAATGTTCTTAGTGCATTGACAACAACCTTGTCTTTGCGTGCTAGTCTACCCGAGAACGCCCAAAGAGAATTATTGTTAGGATCCTCCATTTTCTCCCACCTCTCTAATGCTTTACGTAATGTTTTTCTACTTATGTTTAATGACTTACTTGTTTTGCTTATCAAACAATCTTTTTTTATTTTATTGCTCAGTATGGTTGATGTAATAACATGTCGAGTAACATTAGAATTTTTAGTATGTGATTTTGAACCAATAGCTTGATATACATCAAATAGATTTCTCACAATAGTTCTTTCACTATTACTTTCCGATGATCTTAGGCCTAGAATTTTCATTCTCTCTCTAAAATTCAAATTTTTAATCAATTCAACAATTAATTGGCATCTTCCAGTTTGATTTAAGTTTTCAAAATAGTGTTTCCATATTCTTTTAACCATTCTTCTACAAGTTCACTTGTTTATTTTATCAGGCATTGGCTTCAAAATATTCTCATCGATATCAATTAGATACTTAGGTTTCCTATGAATAATTCTAGGTGTTAACATTGGTGCATTGTGTGCATTAGGTACATTCATCGCATCAAATTGAGTTGGTGTTTGTTCATCATTTTATTGATTATTCATTGTGGTCTCTTCTTCAATTGCATTAGGTTCATTCGGTAAATCAAGTGTTGTTGGTGCATCTTTATCGTTTGTTTGATTATTGATTGTGATTTCTTCTTCAATTGCATTAGGTTCATTTGGTACATCTAATTGAGATTTTGTGGATGACATACCTTCTTGTTGTTACAAGTGTGGTTGTTGTTGCACCAAAATATTGACATGTTAATGCTCGATACAACCACTAGACTTATAGAATCCACATGAGGCGGTTAAGCCATGTCACAAACCCGAGCGTTGCGATGTACAACACAAGGAGACCAAGGGCACACACCTTGCAACAATCCCCCCAGCGCAAGCGAGGGGTTTGAACCTGTGACCAATCTTTGATACCCTTTGTTACAAGTGTGGTTGTCGTTGCACAAAAAGATCGACCTATTAATGCCCAATACAACCACTAGACTTATAGAATCCACAGGAGGCAGTTAAGCCATGTCACAAACCCAAGTGTTGCACTGCACAACGCAAGGAGACCAAGGGCACAGACCTTGCAAGACTTGTCCCATTGTTCTTAGTTCACGTAATTTCTTCATATGTTGCCTTTATCTTTCCTTTTTCAGCTTCTCGTTGTTCGATTGTTCCTTGCTTGTTCTTTCCCATCGTTAATAACAATTTTCTTAAATAGAATAATTTTGCACTAATTAGAAAAATAATTCAATCGTTTGAAATCATGCAAAACAAAATTTCCCTTACTTTTGACATTTAAAACTATCACAATATCAATTGCAATGGAGCCTTCAACGACTTCAAAAACTCCTTTTGCGGTCGTTGAGGCCTTTGACCAAATAAAAAATATGTGCAAGAAACATGTACAGGTTATGTTTAGTTAACCTGTACGCGTAATTTGTCCCTACAAATACCCTTACAGGGCAACATTCGTAATTCCCATAACCCGTATTAGTTTTTTATGTTGAAAAACCTGTACGTGCTTTTTATGTTAAAAAACCGTAGTCCCGCAGGGCTATGGCCCCCCCTCCCCAAATCCCTTGCAGGAGTGCAGTAACCACCGCACTCCCACAAGGGATTTGGGGAGGGGGGCCCACAACCCTACAGGGTGGACCTTAGCCTTGTGGGGTTGCGACAGACACCCTGCAGACCCACAAGGTTGTGGGTCCCCCACTCTAAATCCCTTGCGGGAGTGCGATGGTTGCGACACTCCTGCAAGGGATTTGGAGAGGGGGGGCCTCAGCCTTGCAGGGTTGTGAGGTCCCTGCCCCCTTTTTTTAAAAAATAAAAATAAAATAAAAATAATTAAAATATAAAGTAAAATAAAGTAAAAACAATATTAATAAAAAAAAAACAATATAAAATAAATAATATAAAATAAATAATATAAAATTAAATTAATATAAAATAATTAAAATAATATAAAATGGAGAGAGAGAGAGAGAGAGAGAGAGAGAGAGAGAGAGAGAGAGAGAGAGAGAGAGAGAGAGAGAGAGAGAGAGAGAGAGAGAGAGAGAGAGAGAGAGAGAGAGAGAGAGAGAGAGAGAGAGAGAGAGAGAGAGAGAGGGAGGGAGGGAGGGAGAGAGGGAGGGAGGGAGAGAGGGAGGGAGGGAGAGAGGATGGGAAAGGAAGGGAGATAGAAGGGGGGAGGGAGAGACAAAGAGTGCGGACGGAGGGAGAGAAAAAGAGAAAGGGTGAGAGAGAGAGGGATAGTAAGGGGAGTAAGGGAGAGGGATATAGAGAGAAAGAGTGGGGAGAGAGCATATTGGTTTATTATTTTCATCCTTGAATCTGATGCTCTCTCTCAGGGGATGATCTAAACTTATTTTTGTAAGCAGTATTGGCACTGCTTTTTATATAGTAATAACCGTTCATCTTGCCCCTCAAGACACCATATGACCTCTTAGGACACCATACGACCCACACCATATGACACCATTAGACCCCTTAGAAGACCATATGATCCCTTAGGACACCATCCTGTTAGGATAACTGGTGAACAACTGAGAGGGGGGGGGGTGAATTAGTTGTTAACAAATTATAACATTTAATCCACTTAATAACATTTAACCAGACTATGTACCAGTAAAGCAGAAACAGATACCGGTAAACAATACAACTTAACAATTAAACAGATAATCAATGCAAAGAATCCATACCACATAACAACATGATTTGAACGTGGAAAACCCGGAAAGGGAAAAACCACGGTGGGAAGCCTACCCACAGTTAGATGATACTTCTACAGAAAGTATGTGTTACAATGAGGGTCCTGCACATGCAGGAAGGTACACTGCCTAGAGTGTACTACTCATTACAAAAGAGTCTCACTGACTACAGAGAGGCAACAACCATCTCAAGATAAATGGACAATAATCCAATAGAGTGAACTGCCAAAGATAGCATCTACCATGTCTGATTACAGTCTCAGTTAAGCTCAATACCAGAGGCCTTTGACCTCTTCCTTAATCCCAATTCGATCACCTATGATCGACCAAATCTCCTTCGCATATGATATTGCATTCCAAGACCATGAACACTTATTTAATTACCATGCCACCACTTACCACGATCTACAATGAGATCTTACATCATTTTATACAACCCTAAGGCCTAAACCAATTAGGTCGGTCACCTACAAGATATTACAACAATATCATTACATAAATCCATATTACAATGATATTCCATGTCCTCTTAAGACCAAAACAACAATAACCAATCCATAAATCATCTCAAAACATCTTGGTAACGTGTAGGGTACACGTTAACGTGATACCAGTTCATAACCTAGATAGGTACCGAACCTATTATGGGTCCACCATACCAAAGCAATGTCTTCAAGTAGTTGAAGCACGATCAAAGAACATCTTTAGCATCCTGAAATCCATGTAGAAGCCACACCAACACCAATTATACATCCTGTCAAGATTCCTCAGTGAAGCTCTGTCGGTAGAGCCTTAAACCAATGCCGGTAAGGGTTTACCAGAGTGTATGATAGCATCCGATTACCAAGTCAATACCAACTGACCAAGATATGCTCCAGAAGAACGTACCACATGTAACCAATCACTTTCAATAAATCCAAACATGTTGAAAGTGTCCAACAGATAGTCTCTTATGTTGGTAACACTAGATCTTCTACCAGTAACCAAAACCTATCTGTCGGTAAACAATCATAACAGCTAGTGTTGACATCAATGACAAAACATCAATGCAACTTAAATCAATTCATCCATAATGCCAACAGATGCAATGCCTTAGCAAATTGTATGGTCCTACTTGGGGTCGTATGGTGTGCTAAGGGATCTTATGGTGTCGTTAGGGGTCATGTGGGGTCCTAAGGGGTCACATGATGTCGTTAGGGGTCACGTGGGGTCCTAATTAGGCCACGCATGTGTTACAACACCATATGAACTCTTAAGATATCATACATGGTTCTAAGGGGTCCTAATGGGTCTGCACATATGTTAGAACACCATATGACCCCTTAGGACATCATAAGACCCCTTAAGATATGATATGGTCGCAAGGAGAGGTACCCCCTTATGGGGTCCAAGGGGGGTGGCCCCCTTGATAAGGATTTTTGGGGCAACGTCCCCCCAAAACCACATTCTATGTATAATTTATCATTATAAATCTCAAAGGAGGGATACCCCCTTGTAGGGTCCAAGGAGGTGGCCCCCTTGATAGGGAGTTCAGGGGAAATCTCCCCAAAATCCACATTTACCATTAGGTCACAAACCTAACGGTGGATATGTTATTTTATTTTCCTAAAAGGCAACCATATTTTATGTGAGCATTATTTTACGATTATGTATTGTGATATATTGTTAGAGTCTAATAGTTTTTGAGTTGCCTCTAGATCTCTAGTTGGTGATGCTCCTATGAGTATATTTCTTTGTACGTATATTATAATTTGTTGTTGATTTATAAATTATATATTGGGTGAGTTTTTTAGTATGAGGTTTTTCTCTCAAAAGGGATTTCCCCATGTGAATTGTTGTGTTGTGGTATCCATAATATTTATGTTTATTTTTGTTAAGTTTCTATAACTGTTGTAAAGATCTAAAAAAAAAACTACATTATCCTCCTCTCAAGATTAGTGTACGAAGTTAATTTTTTAACTTAACTTCCTTTAAAGTTGTATCAAAGTCTGATCACCTTTGGTTTTATTTGTGGATTGTTGAGTTTTTTGAACTATCTAGATTTGAGAGGGAGATTGTGCAGAAGATACTTTGAGATCTTGTTACAAGAATTTTTAGATGGTAAGTTCATTTGGGAGAATTGAGGTGCAACAATATTTTAAAAATAATTTTTAGATAGGGAAGTTAAAGATGGATGATTTATTAATAGATCAAAATTTATGGGATGTTATTGATGAGAATGTTTCCAGGCCTCTAGATCCTACTTTGGCTGCTCAGTATGATGTTATGGACTGTAAAGTCAATGGTCTAATTAGACTATGCTTGGTAGAATATATTTTTATTAATGTCCATAAAGAGTCATCCACAAAGAATTTATGGAGGAAACCTGATGAGATGTATCGAGCAAATTTTTTAGTGTACAAGATTTTCTTGAGGAAAAATTGTATTCCTTGATAATGGAAGAGGGTAAACAAATTACAGACCATCTAGAATAATTCAATATGTTACTATCTCAATTTACATATGTTGGTGTCAAGATGAATGAGGAGGAGAAATGTCAAGTCTTGCTTTGTTCTTTAACTAATCTTTGGGATTCTTTAGTAATGGCTATTGGTAGCACTTTGTTATTTTGAAGACTAGAGATGCGGTGGATTTTTTCTTTATGAAGAGATGACGAGAAAGGTATCCATCAATACCCAGGAGACCCTAAATTTTCATGAAAAACCTAAGGAAAATGGAAAGAAGAATGAGACGCATGATAAATCTAAGTTCAAAAGGAGATCAAAATCTCTTGGAAAGTCCAAAATTATTTGTTGGAATTGCAGTAAGCCTATACACTTTTTTCATGAGTACAAATTAGAAAAGAAAAAGAAACAAAAGAAATTTGATTCTAATTCGAAGTTCAAAAAGGAAGATGGTGATGCATTCATTGCAACTTTGGTCTTGTTGGATATTGTTGCTGCTAGGATATGTTGTTGTCATTGATGTCAACATATTTCAGTGTTGCAGAAGAGTTGTTTGGTGTTCCGGTGATTGCATTGAGCCGATATGGATGGTTTATCTATTTGGGATGTTGCAATACTTTATTCCTTATTGGTTTCAGTGATCTGATAGATTGCTTGATCATATTATTTGATCTGGTTTATAGTTCAATATTTTTTGTGCAGTACTTGACAGAGTTTGCTATTTGCTTCGATGAGCTCTGGTATGATCATATATTTAGCTGCGGATTTGGGAGAATGTTTTGGATGTTCATGTGTAACTTTAGTTTAGATGGTTCGTGATTTGGTGCTCCACAATTCATCTTTCTAGTCTGAATTGTTGTTGTTGAGTATTCCTGTGAGCTGGCATGTTGATTGATGAAGATTTGCATAAGTGGTGTTGGTGCAGCTATTGTGGATGGTTTCAATGTTATTGTTGGTGTTCCTGATCGTGTCATATTTGTCTTGGTGGTTTGCATTGATTTTTGTGTGTGCATTCTTGAAGATTTCATTGATCCGATGATATTCTTCATGTTATGCGGTATTCTTGGTGGTGTAGCATGTTGTGGTTGATCTTGGCGAGATTTCTGTGGTGATCCATGTTTGGAGAGTTGGTTTAGGTCCATGTTATGTCATGTATATCATTATATTGGTCCAGTGGTTTGCATATGTATCATGTGATGTAATTTTATAATTAAGGGTTGAGGGTTTTTGCCAACCTTGTAGTCAAGGTTGATGAATTGTATATATAGGTGGTATAGTCATGTAATTTGTGTATTGGTGTTATGTCTACATTATTAGAGAGTGGTGTATGTGGTGCTTAAGCAAATTTATCCTTTACTGTGGTGTATTGAGCAGAGATTGTTGCAAGGAAGACAAATGTGCTTAACTAGAACTGTCATTGGCCATAAAGAGATTCTATATTTGTAGTTCATGTAATCCAGATTGTAGTCCGATCATTATTGTAAGGTAGTGAACATTTCCTAAGGGTTGGAGCCTTATGGATCTTCTTATTTTGAGCAGTGAGCTCTAGGCAGTGTTTTTGAATGCATGTGCATTCCCCATTGTAATATTTACACATACTACTGTAGAGTATCATCTTATTGTGGGTAGGTTCCTACCGTGGTTTTTCCTTTAACCAGGCTTTCCACATCAAAATCTTCATGGCATGTGTGTTGGTGTTATTATGTCTATACTTATTCTTGCTACAATTGTTTAGATCTGAGATTGTGCTTGATTTGATAAATCTGGTGAAAACTTATTCACCCCCCCCCCCTCAGTTTTCCTTCTTGATTGATGCTAACAATTGGTATCAAAGCTAGATCCTCTAAAAGAAGCTTGACCACTTGAGGAGATTTGGGATGGCAAATTATGTGTTCAAGAAGGAGATTCCTAGATTTGATGGAAGTAATTATACTGTTTGAAAGGACCGGATGGAAGTTCATTTTAAATGCGTTGGGGATGAGTATTCGAAGATTACAAAGGATGTCTACAATGTTCCTCGGAATAGACCAGTTACTGCTACTAAAATAAAGGATGATGAACATAACATAAGAGCTAAGGAAGCATTGCTGAGTGCCTTGACTGATTCGAAGATGACTAATGTGATTGGGTTGCAGACTGCACATGAAATTTGGAAGAAGCTGGAGACTTTCTATGAAGGAGATGCACAAGTTAAAGTTGCTAAGTTGCAGAGCTTGAAAGGGAAGTATGAAGCATTGAAGATGATAGAAGATGAAAATATATCAACCTTTATGGCTAATGTGAATGATCTTGTCATGAATATCAGATGTGCCAGTGGAACCCTTGTAGAAGATGACATTGTTGCTAAGGTGCTAAGATCACTACCTCCTTCTTACAAACATAAGGTAGCTTCTATTGATGAGATCCAGAGTATGACTATAGTGACTAGAGACATGTTTGTTGGGAAACTTACTACATTTGAGTTGAGAAAGTTTGGAGAATCACGTGGTAAATCTGAGACTGCATTTAGAGCCTCTATATCCGGGAAGCAGAAATATGATCCAGGAGAAAGTTCTTGTTGGGTATCAAGATTTGAAAGAGAGAAGAGAGAGATGGAAGAGAAAGAAAGAGAATTGGATGAGCTTGAAGCCCTTATTGCTTGAAGATTTCCTAAAGGATCTGGTAAGTATGATAGAAAATTACCTTTGAGGTATTTCTCTTGTAATAAGATAGGACATTTTGGTTTTAGGTGCCCTGAGAGGATGTCTAGGTATGATAAGCATGATAAATTTGAAAGGCATGATAGATCTCATAAGAATGATAGATATGAGAAGCATGATAAGTATGACAAGCCCTATAAGCCCTACCGAAAGTATGGAAATTAGAAGAGATTCTATTATGATGCTAATTAAGGTGTAACAAATAAGGTATCAGGGAATGGGAATTCAGAAGACGAGTTTGTATCTATTGCTATCAAGGAAGATGGTCTTGTATCAATGAATCCTACAAGTTGCATTGTTGAGGAGAAAGCTTTAGCTGCTAAGATTGAAGAGAAATATGAATGGCTGATTGACAGCGGTTGTTCACATCATATGACAGGTGATAAAAGCAAATTTCTAAGTATGGAAAGGTATGATGGTGGAATAGTGATATTTGGGGATAACAAAGCTTCTATGATTCATGGTAGAGGTTCTATATATTTCATTGGTAAGCATAATATTGATGATGTCTTGTATGTTGAAGGTTTGAAGCATGATCTTTTGAGTGTTGGATAGATGGTTGACAAGGGATATGATTTTCAATTCAATAATGGTAAATGTAAGATCCTAAATGCCTCTATTATAGAGATTGCACCAGGTACTAAAACTAAAGGTAATATCTTTTACTTGAATGCTGGTGAAAAGAGTTGTTTGATTGCTCAAATTTATGAAAGTTGGTTATGGCATAGAAGATTGTGTCATGTTAACTTTGATTACATAGTAAGGATAAGTTCTACTCAAGTTGTTAAAGATTTGCCTAAGATCAAGTGAAGCCTACTAATCCGGTATGTAAGGAATGTCAAATGGGAAAGATAACAAAAATTTCATTTAACAATGAGCTATATTCATCTAATGGATTGCTAGATCGTGTTCATACTGACTTATGTGGTCCTACTACAATGAGAAGCATGCAAGGAGAGATATATTTCATGTTGTTGATTGATGACTATTCAAGGATGATGTGGGTGACCTTTCTAAGGGAGAAATTAGAAGTGTTGGAGAAATTCAAAATATTCAAAGCCAAAGTGGAGACTAAGACAAGAGTGAAGATGAAATGCCTGAGATCTGACAGAGGAGGAGAATTTACATCAGGAGAGTTTGATACATTCTGTGAGAGGAATGGAATAAGAGGATATTTATGATAACTCAATGATGAACAGATAGTACCAAACCGGTACTGGGAGGGGGGGGGGGGGTGAATCAGTATAGACAAAAACACAATCCTAAAACTGGTTTGTCAATAGACACTGTGCATAGGCAGACAGACAGTAACTCTGGTCTTAAACAAAGTACAACCGACAAAGCCCAAAATAACTGAGACAAGCATAAACCGGTTGACACTTATCTTCTCATACAATCTAATACTTCATTTTCATTTCACCCTAGTGCATGAACATGTAATCTATTATCAAAAGATATATAAACAACTAGATCAACGTGATTCACCTTCAGAAAAAAATCCCTCAAACCATCACATGTATAACACCACACATGACACACAGATTTTTCACGTGGAAACCCAACTGGGAAAAACCACGGTGGGGATGAATACCCACAAGCTATTTTTGAACTCTTTAGAAGTCCGCTCTATTAGGAGCCTTGTCTGGTTAAAGACTTATACAACAAGTTCTATTAGGAACCGATCTTATTAGGTATCACCCAGTTAAGGGATGGCTAGAATACCCGGTTAAGGGTTAAACCCTGTTAAAGGTTACCTTGTTAGAGGATTTCAAGAACTCAATGGTTTTGAGTCACCCTGTTAAAGGATTTACAGTAAGTCGGTTAAAGCTACCCTGTTAAGGGATTTCCCAACTGTTGAAGTGGTTAGAGATCAATAGGTATTACAATGATCTGGTAACAACACTCAATGCCAATGTAGATCCACTTTAGCTCCTCTTCACCTTCTGCACTTACACTCTGCAAGTATCACTTCTCTCTTCTGGTCTGGCAAGAATCACGTATCTCTTCTCTTGGATACACACACACAACTTTTG
Source organism: Cryptomeria japonica (assembly GCF_030272615.1). Classification (NCBI taxonomy): domain Eukaryota; kingdom Viridiplantae; phylum Streptophyta; class Pinopsida; order Cupressales; family Cupressaceae; genus Cryptomeria; species Cryptomeria japonica. Next base: position 25,382,667 of record NC_081409.1, read on the forward strand.
CCAACAACCTTAGAAAGAAACACAACATCAACCTTATAGGAAACAGATAGGTCAATAGCATAAACCCTAAACCCTAAACCTGTTAGGTTAAGTAATTCAAATGGTTCAATCCTGACCATTGAGCACATTGCATTAAATGCAACAGTTTTGAACCAATCTCAAGACGTTCTCCATCGTTCGTTTTCCACCAATTTCATGGCGGCTGATAACCCATCATGCGTTATCACCGTTTACAGACTTCGCACATTCCTGAGGTAGATAGGAACAATCTCCTTCATGCAAGATCCTTCACACGCACAAGGTTGACATGGCAACATGATCTGTTCTTCGTTACAATGCTAACTCATAATACAAAGTCACCGATTGAGTCACACGGGCTTGAGGCACTTCAACCGGAAACCCTGAAGTTGAGACTACCAACCGGTAGTCATACAAAGCTTCTATGTGTCGGTTCCCATAACCACATGCCGGTTCACCTTAAACAAACACACCGCTTCACTTTGGCACATATATTGGTTCACAATTTTATACCGATTTTCACATATACCGATTCTCTCTTCTTCAACATATTGACATCAATGACAACATACAATGTCATCATGTCCTCATACCGGTTCACATAATGCCAACAATTTATCTGCTCCTAGAACCCCTCAACATAATGGAGTTGTTGAAAGGAAAAACATAACTATCTTAGTTGCTACAAGGACTATCCTAATTGAAGGAAATGTTGCATAGATATTTTGGAGAGAAGTTGTTGGCATTGATGTTTACACATTCAACTGGATGCATATTAAAGGTGACTTTGGTAAGACTCCTTATGAACTATGGTTTTGTCATGTTCTTATAGTTTGATATTTCAAAAAAATTGGAAGTAAATGTTTATGTCAAGAGAGATGAGGATATAGGAAAGTTTGATGCAAGATGTGATGAAGGAATCTTCTTGAGATATTCTACTAAGAGAAAGGCCTACTCGTGCTACAGTAAGAGATTGAAGAAGATGGTTGAGAGTGCAAATGTGAAGGTGGATGAGTGTCTTGCAAAGCAGATCAGAGCATGTAGTTATGATCTTGATGATGAAGATGTTATTCCTAAGCCTGTGGAGACTGAGATCTTGAAGCAAATTGATTCGGTGGAAATAGTTAATCTGGATATTGCTACTACTAGTGAACAAATGCAAGAACCTGAAAATCAGAACAATCAGAAGACACTGAGGTATGTTAGATCGAATAATTCATAAAATTAGATTATTGTGACAAGAATAAAGGTGTAATGACTAGGAGAAGGATTGTTGCTGAAGAAATATGTTTGATTTCAAAGATTGAGCCTAAGGATGTTGCAGAAGCATGTAAGGATGAAAATTGGTTAAGAGCAATGGAAGAAGAGTTGAATCAGATTTAAATAAATAACACTTGGGAGCTTGTTTTGAGACCTAAAGACAAGAATGTGATTGGTACTAAATGGGTGTAGCAAAATAAACTGAATGAAGTCGGTGAAGTTGTCAGAAACAAAGCAAGATTGGTATGCAAAGGATGTTCTTAGTTGGAAGGTATTGACTATGAAGAAAAAAAATCTCCTGTAGCTAGAATTGAAGTTGTTAGGTTGCGTGCATATGTTGCTTATAAGAATTTTAAGGTATATAGGATGGATGTCAAGTCAGCCTTTTTGAATGGTGATTTGGAAGAGAAAGTTTACATCGAGCAACCAGATGGATTTTCTCTATCTGATGAAGAAGATATGGTATGTAAATTGAAGAAAGCTCTGTATGGACTGAAGCAAGCCTCTAGAGCCTGGTATGCTAGATTGGATAAGTATTTATTGAAGTTGGGATTCTGTAAAGGTAGTGCTGACACTATTTTATATTTCAAAGTGAAAGATAACATTTTGATTGTTGAAGTCTTTGTTGATGATATCATTTTTTGCAGTGATGATGATTTGAGTAGGAAGTTTGTTGATGATATGCAAAAAGAATTTGAAATGTCTATGATAAGTGAAATGAAATTCTTTTTAGGACTGCGGATTACTCAGACTAGTAAAGATATTTTCATTTCTCAATTTAAGTATGTGAATTAAGAACAGTTGAAGAAGTTTGGATTATCTGATTCTAAGTTACTTTTTGGAACTCCTATGATGACTAGATGCAAGTTGTCTAAAAATGATGAATCTAAAAAAGTTAATCAGACTTTGTATAGATCTATGGTTGGTGGATTGTTGTACTTTACTCAAACTAGACCATACATTATGCATGTTGTGTGTCTTTGAGCTAGATTTCAATCAAATCCTAAAGAAACTCATGTCATTGTTGTGAAGAGGATTTTCAGATACTTGAAGAGGATTGTTGACTATGACCTATGGTATCTGAAGAATGATGATTTCTGATTCTGTGCTTACACTAATGTTGATTGGGATGGTGATGTTGATGACCGAAGAGCACTACTAGTGGAGCATTATTTCTAGGAAATAAGTTAATTTCATGATCCAGTAAGAAACAAGATGATGTATCTTTATCTACTGCTGAAGTTGAATACATTGTTGTTGCTAGTAATTGTACTCAAGTAGTCTGGATGAAGCAAATGTTGAAGGATATTAGAGTAATTTATGATGAGCCTACTGTTATATAGTGTGACAATTCAAGTAATATTAATATTTCAAAGAATCTAGTGATGCATTCTAAAACAAAGCATGTGTCCATAAAGTATCATTTCTTGAGGGAGAAAGTCAGTGATGAAGAAGTCATATTGGAATATGCATCTACAAAGGATCAGATTGAAGATATTTTCACTAAGACTTTGCCCACAGATACATTTTCTTAATTGAGAGATAAGTTAGGGGTCTCTCCCCCTCTTGTTGAGAACTAGATGCATGGAGTTGCATCAATTCGATGGATTTCAGAGCCCTATCTCTTTCCGGGTTGATGAGTTGGCGCTGCTATTCAGCTGGAGTAGTCAGTGTGTGGTTCAGATTTTTAGTTGTGAGTTTATCCTAAGGGGGAGATTATCCTTCTTAGAAGATGAATTTTCGGAGAGAGAGACCATAATTTGTATTATGTCTTTGCCATTGCTATCAAACGGGGATAGAGTCATGAGAAAAAATACTTTATTTTTGGAGCTTTGTGTGCATGATATTAGGGGGAGATTTTGTTAGTGTAGGTTTTTTATTTTCCTTATGTTAGGGGGTATTTATTTTTCCTACACATATATTATTTAAGCTTGCTTAGGTTAATAGGAGTGGTTTATATGAGGACACGTGGTGAAATACTTCAGCTACATGTGTAACTCTCCACCTCACATGGGTAGTTGAGTTACACACCCTCTTTTGGCTTGTTGTGCCACCTCTCATAACCACTATTTTGTCATTTCCTAAGTGGGTTACGGGGTAGTTGGGTTTCACACCCTCTTTTGGCCTTATGTGCCAACTTTCTCAACTCCTTTTTTGTCTTCATGTAAGGAGGTTATGCCACATGTTTTGGCATTTACCAAGAAGGTAAAACCTCCCACTTTTTATGGGGAATAGGAGTTAATGCACCCCTTGGATGTATATGCTTATATTTTTCTATATAATAAGCACTATACTCTCACCTTCACTAGTGAAGTTATTGAAGTGATAGCTTGGTGAGAGTCTTCTCCAAATTCTCCTCTTTGTCTCTATTTCTCTCTCATATTGAAATTATCTTCATTCAACTATTTTGATCTTCGATCATCTATTGTGTGAGGAGTTGCATGTGATCTATGACTGACATCAGATCTTGGCTCGATTCTCGCTTCTCGCAAAATCTCACAGATTTGTTGGTGATGATTCATTCCTTTGCATAGATTATATTTCACATTCATATGTTTCCATCAATGCCAAAGGGGGAGATTGTTGGATATTGCTTCTACTAGGATATGTTGTTGTCATTGATGTCAATATATTCTGGTGTTGCAGAAGAGTTATTTAAATATTTCAATTCAAATGCATCATTTCATATGACCTCTAATAGAGACTAGTTTTTTTAATATGAAGAATTTGATGGAGGTAAGGTGTACTTGGGTGATGATTCTTATTTAAATATTGTTAGTTATGGTAAACTTAGAATAAATTTTCCTCATGGTAGAATAAAAATGATTAATGGTGTGTTGAATATCCTTACACTAGCACAAAATTTGTTATCTACAAATAAACTAATAAATGAAAATGTACAGGTAGTATTTCTTGATGTTATTGGCTCAGTTTGTCGTTGCGTCAGAAGATCGATCTGTCAACACCTGATATAAACTGTAGAGATATGGATTGCACGGGAGGCGGTTAGTCCCTTGTCATGAATCCTGAGTGGAGTGCTGACCATTTTGCCAGCAATATCCCCCTCAACATTACACGAGGGGATTCGAACCCATGACTCGACGCTTTGATACCATTTTTTGGTCCAGTTTGTCGTTGTGTCAAAAGACTGATCTGTCAATGCCCGATATAAACTATAGAGATATGGATCACACATGAGGTGGTTAGTCCCTTGTCACGAATCCGAGGGGAGTGCTGACCATTTTGCCAACAAATGTAGGACACAAAATGGTTAGAGGTGTTGTAATGGTGAAAAATTAGGGTTTCCACCACAAGAAGGATAAAAACTGCTAATTTTATGGCTTAAAGATCATTACATTTAAAAGAGGGTTCCAATCCATAGATCTAGTCACAAAATAGAAAGGATTACGACTGAGAACTCTGATTGGATTGGAGTGGGGTGTTGATGTGAATTAATAAACCCTCTTTTGTGAGTTGAATTGCTGAAATACGAGTAAAAGTGTTAAAAATGAAGGTAAAAATTGGAAAAAGTAAGCTACAGGCGTCGAATTGAGCCACAAACCTGGTTCTAAGCAATGTAAGTAGATTTGCACCTGTTCTCTGAAAGAGCTCCTAAAATGTCAGAATCGTGTTGCGGGCATTCTGGTCCTCTGAAATTTTTGCACTCCAAAGGGGGATTGATTCGTCATTGTAATTAATGCTTATTCTGAAGATCACAACTCCATACCAGTTTTCTGCACATGGAAAGAAAGGGAAATAGGTTGGGAATAGGAGTTTTCCTAAGTCAAACACCCAGTTTAAGCATTAACCTTGAATGAAATGTTGCAAATACTAAAATAAATGATGGAAAGATATACCTTAGATCTACAATGACTGATAATGATGCTTTGCTTCTTGAATGTAACCACATATCTTCTATGAAATTGCATAAGCATGACAAAACCCTAATCACCCACATGCTTGCATATGAATGATGTAATGTTGCTACACAATGGATAAATGAAGAATATGTAGCCTTGAAGATCTCTAGAAATGACCGATGATGAATACTTCAATGCTTGAATGATAGATTGCTTAAATGGGTGTCTTATGATTCTCTTGTTATCCTCGGCGATGTTCAAATGAGAGGTATGGAACTCCTTATATACTTTCCCCTGAAAAAACACCTTAATTTTCTGGCATAGGCTGACAAGGAGATCACATTCCCGCTAACTTATTGTGACCGTTGAGAGGGGCCAAATTAAGGTCCTATTTAAGAGAACCAAGGTGCCACACCCTGGTCCTAATGAGGACCATGGCACCAGGCCCTGGTCCTACCACATTGTAGGGCTAGAATCAAGGGGTCATGTGATGTGTAAAGTGGAAATAAGGCTAGATTTCAATGATATGAATAGAATTAGGTCCTAGTTCGACTTCGAGACATGAATGCTAAGAGGAGGGCCAAAATGTGGACCAACTTGTAAGGGAGTACAATTTTGACACTACATTTAACCCCCACTTTAGCGAGAGTATGAGTCTATGCCAATACTCACAGTAAAGAAGACAAAAGAGAGAGATGAAGAGGAGGAGCAATGAGGAGCATGATCACAAGGAGTATAAGACATCACTAATTTTGAGGGACCAAGCCAACAATCTTAGGATCTTAACTCACTCAAACATATGCAAGGACACACAAAAGAAGACAAAAATAAAAAGACAAACAAAGACAGAAAGACAAACAAAAGCAAAAGACACAAAATAGATAAGCTAAAGACCAAAAACAAGACCTCAAGTTAGCTAGCCGAAGAGACCTCGATATGAAAATCTCTCAACAAATAATATCATTCTTGAAAAATGCCATCTCGAGAACACAAGAGAACACATAAAAGAGAAAATCACACATCATCCATGAACCACCATTAGCAAAGCTATGAGTTCATTTGAGAAGAAGGAAAAAGAGAACACATATACATGCTAGATGTGTTTTTCAAGGTGATCCTTGAGAAGAATGATGAGAAAGAACATGGATACTTGCCCCTAGATATGTTTTTCTAGGTGATCCATGTTGGGGAGGAGAGTAGGAATAGTCTAGCCATGTTCCGCTAGTTCTATACATCCTCATGCGTGTGTGCAAGTGATGTCTAGTTTCAAGTATATAGCACCTCGTTTAAGAGTTTGTTTCCTATGGTTTTCAGTGTGTATCAACCTATTTAAGACAACAAATGCAAATGCCAAGCAGACGAATGCATGAATGCCAAGGGGCAAATGTTTGGTTTTAGGAACATCTTGTATAAGAGTTTATTTTCTCTGGTTTTGAGAATGTGTGACCCCGTTTAAGAGAGATACATGCTTGGTTTTGAGGACATCCCATGTAGGAGTTTGTTTTCTTTGGTTTAAAGAATGTGTAACCCTGTCTAAGACATATCTCAAATGTTGTGTTTGGTTTTGGGCATGAAGCATCTTGTATAAGGGTTTGTTTTCTCTAGTTTCAAGAATGAACACCCCGTATAAGGCATGCAAAAATATGGTACAATATGGTATAAAGAGGGTGATATGAGTGCCCCCCCCTTAAGAAGTAATTCTACACCGGCTTCCCTTTATTTGAACTAGCATCATGATCATCAAAATCATATCCGCAAGATCTAATATATCTTATATTCCCTTCATCAACCTTCACATTAGCACTATCAACCATCTTTTTCAATCTTTTATTATAACACCGATAGGCCTTACTTTTAGTAGAATAACCAAGAAATATTCCTTCATCACATCTAGCATCAACTTTCCAAGATCTTCATTTCTTTTGGTATAGCATTTACTACCAAAAATTTTCAAATATATAACAATAGGAGCATGACCAAACCATAACTCATAAGGAGTCTTACCAGTATCACCTTTGACATTTACTCAGTTAAGAGTGTACATAGCAGTACTCACAACTTCTCTCCAAAATATATGTGGAACATTTCCTTTTATCATCATGGTTCTAGAAACTTCTTGAACTATTATATTTTTCCTCTCCACAACACCATTTTGCTATGGTATCCTAGGAGCAACTAATTGTTTCTTAACTTCATGCACTTCAGAGTATGCATTAAACTCACCAAAAGTGAATTATCCACCTCTATCAGATCTCAGACATTTCAGCTGCATTCCAGTCTCAGTTTCAACTCTAACCTTGAAAATATTGAACTTCTCCAACGCTTAAGACTTCTCCCTTAAGAAGGAAACCCACATCATTCTTGAATAGTCATCAATCAACAACTTGAAATACATGTCACCCTACAAGATTCTCATTCTAGAGGGACCACACAGATTAACATGCATAAGATCCAACAATCCATTAGAATTATATTGCTTTCTCTTATAAGTAACTCTTGCTTTCTTCCCTAATTGATACTCCTTACATACTGGATTAGAAGGCTTTATTAACTTTGGTATATCTCTAACTGCCTAAGTAGAACCTATCTTAACCATGCAAGCAAAATTTACATGACACATCCTTTTATGCCATAACCAACTTTCATCAATCTGAGCAATCAAACAACTTTTACCACTACCATTGAAGTGAAAGATATTACCTTTAGTCTTTGTACTTGATGAAATCTCAATTCCAGAGCTACTCAAGATCTCACATTTGTCATTCTTGAATTGCAAGTTATATCCCTTATCAACCATCTAACCAACACTCAAAAGATTATGCTTTAAACCTTCAACATACAACACATCATCAATATTATGCTTACCATCAAGAGAAATATAACCTCTACCACAGATTACAAAAGCTTTGTTGTCTCCAAATCTTACTATACCACCATCATACCTTTCCAAGTTCACAAATTTACTCTTATCACCTATCATATGATGACAGTTGTGTGGTCAAAATGTGGGGGATGCCTGCACCTGCAAGAAAACGAAAATCACACACACACATGAGACATTAGGTTAGTGAAATCAAGAGATTGAAAATGCAAACTAATCTAATTGTTAGTCCAAGAAATATCAAAATCGCTAAGCCCGTCCCATGCTCCTCTATCTCTAAAGATCTCTAAGATTCAAGGTGGCCCTCACTTGGAAGAGCACTTGATCCTCAAGATGACAACCTAGAGAACGAGTTATGAATGATGACTCTAGGATCAAAATGACTACAACTAAGATCCTAGCTAAGATGAGATGATAGATAAATATGCAAGATGCAAGATGGAGATATGAAATGAGTTCCAAATTGAAAGATTAAGTGAACTAATTAGGTTAATATGAGGATGAGATATGAGAATGCTATGAAAATGATATGAATTAAGCTAGCAAGATATTCTAAACATGTATAAACAAACTAAGATATGATATAATTAAAATGGCCTAAATGCTTGGTGATGGGGATTGGGCTCCTTGATAACCTGTACAACACAATTAGACTATAGATTGGATGCAATAAAAAACTTGATCCTTAGATTGAAGAAATGGGCTCTATTTATAGAGAAAATAGAGAAATGGATGGTTGCGATTGAATATTCTCAACAAGGGCTAGGATTGAAAGTTATCAATCTATGTGAGGGATTCAATCCAATCCCAAGTTGACAAATGACATCTTGAGAGGGCTTGAAAGATGCTAAGAAAGCATTAGGGAAGGCTTCAAGGGGTGACATCATTGGATAATTCTTTTATCCAAGGAAGCAGGCTATTGTCCAAGAGGTAAACTCTTGTGCAAGGATAAAAGATGGTCAAGTGGACAACCATCATGGGTTAGGGGTGTGGGCTTGTAAGAGGCATTAAATTCCTTTTGAAGACTTTGGAGGCTAACTTGATTCAAGAGGAAAACCACTAGTGGTCTAGGGGACAACTTTGTAAGATCCTTACAAATTTGGGGGTATTCAACAAGTTACCGTGTTGAAAGGAGAAGGTATTAAATGCATTTTGAAGACTTTCACCAAATTTGGGGAAGTGATTCCCCAAATTTAGGGATTGGACATGATCAGGAGGATTAGAGGGATTGTATAAGAAATTAGGAGGGCAAGTGGAAAATGTAGGATTTGGCAAGTGGGTGAGGGAAAATAGGAATTTTAGTAAAATAAAAAGATTTATATTAGTCAAAAGAGGATGCAACTTTTATTTGTAGGATTTTGAAAGTGGGGGGATTTTACAAATAAATTTTGATTTATTTAGATGCAAAGGAGATCTTAATTAAATATAGATTTCATTAAAATGGGAAAGGGAATAAATTAATATTTTTGATTAAATATGAATTTAATTAAAATGGCTAGAGGGGGGTATTTAATTAAATGTGAATTTAATTAAATGGCTTAGATAGAAGAAAGGTATATTAATTAAATCTTAATTTAATTAATAGGTGATTAGAAGAATAGGGATATTAATTAAATCATAATTTAATTAATAGGAAGAATTAATGATGATTAAATGAATAAAATCCATTTAATTAGTTGTGCCAGTTTTAGGTGTCTATATTTTGCCCCTCTTTTAGTTAACGTGTGACCACATGTTGATTCAAAGAAAACGTTTGTTATGTCGTCAAGATTTTTCGATATGATGTTGTTGCCAAAATTGTCGATATGATGCCCCATTTATGAAGAATTGATGTGATATGAAAAGTCGATATGAAGTTGGTGTCAATATGAGACTGATATGAAATTGATGTCGATATGCCCCCTTAGGAGATAAATTGAGAAAATTTTGATTTGCGGATAGTGTTGCGATGTAGTACGATTTTCGAAAGTTGGATGATTTAAATGGTTAATTTTTTTGATATTTATCTACCGATAAATTTTAAAAGGAATATTGAAGAAATGAGGAAGACTAATGTGGGCATAGCGCGTACATGCCACACACGTCTATCGAGGTCGCTTGTTAGGAATCTTGATTATTGATATAGTTCAAACTTGATTGTCGATATGAGTCATAATTCGATATGGGTCTTGATTCGATATGGATCTTGATTCGATATGAGTTTTGTTTCGATATGGGTCCTAATTGTCGATATGGGTCTTGGATTGATTAATTTTTGATAGGGAACTTGGATTGATTGATTTTTGATATGGAACATGGTTTGCTTGATTTTAGATATGGAACATGGTTTGATTTATTTCGATAGTAATATGATATCAGGGGACTTTGGACATTTATTTGTTCTGACTGACGATTGCTTCTGATTTGTATCATTGATTTTTCTTTGGATCAGCATGTGGTCACACATGTGCATGATGATATGATATAGATGTAGTAATTTTGATTTTGATGAGCTATATGATATGCTTTTAATCTATATGACTTTTGCAGATGATGTGATGTGTGTGTTTTTTTATTTTTATGATTACATGCTTATATAGTGTTCATAATGATACTATATGTTTAGAAGGTGATATGCAGATGATGGTTGGATTTGATGAATGCAGATGTTTCTAATAATGCGATCTAGCTTTCTACCTGTTGTCGGTATGATATGCTCATGTATGGGGATAATGATAAGATTGATCAAAATCGATAAGATTAAGGTCAAGTTTGGTTTCAGGAATGACACCTCCTGTATAAGACAAAGATGATCAAAGCGTCTGGTTTCAGGAACAATATATCTTGTATAAGACAAAGATGATCAAAGCGTATGGTTTCAGGAACGATATATCCTATATAAGACATGATAGAATGGATTAGATGAAATGGATTGATAGAATTGATAAGATTGAGATCAAGTCTGGTTTTAGAAATGACACCTCTTGTATAAGACAAAGATGGTCAAAGCGTCTGGTGTCAGGAACGATATATCATGTATAAGACATGATCAAAATGTCTAATTTCAGGAAAGATACATCCTGTATAAGACATGATAGATGATAGTTGGAAGAATGATGAAGACATGAAAGTGAACAAAGATTCCATGATGATGCGATAGATATGCATATGATGGATGCAATTATGAATATGACTAGATGATGATGATGAGATGTATCTTGAAAATGATGTGTAAATGATAATGATAATGAAATGATACTACTGCAAGATTAAAATGATATGCAACCTAATGCAAGATTAAGATGATAATGATGTGCAACTAATGCAAAGGTTAATATGCATTCTCATTCTCAATGTTGTAATCCGTTGTGATCAAAGTGCCAGTGCTTCCTTTGTTTTCATCATCGGGTCTTGATTTGTTGAAAGTTGATACAAGCATCATGGTATAATTGAACCATAATGACCTAAGTATAGCTTACATGGGTTTTGATATTGCAAGATGACACAAGCGTCGAGGTATAATTGAGCCAAGACGACCTGAATGTTGCTTGCGTAAATAGACAAGAGTTAACCTTTGTCTCATACATATCGGAAATGTCCTCGGAGATATGCCACCTAATTGCCTCGTAGGACAAACTTGCAAGGTAAAAGACTTCACTCACAAATAGAAAACAAGTAAAACATCACATTCCTTCCTTGCTTCTCTATTCGTTGAGACATCCTTGAGTCACTTAGGAGATATGATAAGCAAAAATGAACAACCATAAGTAATCATGCATGCTATTGGAAATGTATTCTTGTCAAGTAAACCATCTTGCAAATAGATCTTTTGTTCAATTCCAATCAGTTTAATTCCATGATATCTAGTCTTCTTGCACCGTCGTTGTCATTTGTTGGTTATTTTGATCCTTGTTGTCTTGCTACGTGTTTGTTCTGATGTTAAAACCCAAAGGCGAAATGCCCCTAGCGAGGTCACAAACCTACCCCCACTCTAGATAGTACTCGATATGAATATGTACAATTAATCACCAAGTCATGGTGGGATATGATGCGGATAACTGATCAAATAATCAAGGACAGTGACTACGCCAATTATGTTCAAGATTGATAATGTGTGTATAAGCATTCTGTGATGGCTATTGGTTTAGATTAGATGGATCAAAGATAGGATGTGAGTATTAATAGATAGAAGAGTTGTTCTCTCACAAGTGGCGCCTGTTGCCAAGTTTTTACCCTTTTTTTATTGTACTTTTGATTTTTTTTTATTTTTCTGATTTTTTTATTATTATTTTGTGTCACAAGGTGCATGTTTGCAGGTTTTCACCCTAGTGATGATTTTTTATACTTTTTTTATTTTTTTTCTTTTTTGCTTGATTCTTGCATTGGATGACTCAAGTGTAGAACTTCTTCAGATGGATTTTTTTGGTTGGTTCATCGAGCCCGTCCCCCTCTAAAGTTGACAACTAATATGCTTCTAATCCATAGGTTGATATGATGACAAATGGGCCTAACCGGTTAGGTTCAAACTTCCCCTTCTTTTCTCGATCTTCTTGATTTCTAGGATTTTCTTTTAGGATGAGATCACCAACTTTGAAAGCCCTTGGGATGACTTTGTGATTATAGCTTCTACACATTCATTATTGATATGCCTTGAGATGGTCATAGGCATGTTGTCGTCTTTGATCAAGAAGCTCTAGCTCTTGCAACATGTTCACTCAATATTCCTCATCTAGAATGAGGCCCTTCAAAGATACTCGGAGAAATGGAATTTCTACCTCAAGAGGTAGAATTGCTTCTAAACCATACACCAATAAATATGGTGTAGCCCCTGTAGATGTCCGAATACAGGTCATGTAGGCTCAAAGTATCAAATTGAGTTGTACATGCCAATCCTTGATAGCATCATTTACTGTTTTATTGAGGATTTTCAAGATTGTTTTGTTTGATGCTTCTGCTTGGCCATTTCCTTGTGGGTAGTATGGTGTGGACAATCGATGTTGGATTTTGAATCATTCGCATAGCTCTCGCACACCTTGATTCTTGAAAGGAGGTTCATTATCTCTGATGATAGAACTGGGAATACCATATCTGCAAATGAGATAGTTGAGGATGAATGATGAGATCTATTTTTGAGTTACGATGGTCATCAGGATTGCTTCAATCCACTTGGTGAAGTACTGTGTGGCGGTGATAATGAACTTATTCCCACTTGAAGAGGAAGGATGAATATTTCCAACCAAATCAAGTCCCCATTGATAGAAAGGCCAAGATGTGGTGAACGGTTACAAATCCTGTGTTGGTGCATGTATGAGGTTACCGTGAATTTGACATTTAGGACATTTCTTAGAAAATTGATAGGACTCTCTTTCCATTGTCGGCCAGTAATATCTCATTCTTAGAATTTTCTTTGTGAGAGTAGGACCACTTGAATGTGTACCATAGATACCTTTGTGAAGCTCATGTAAGGTAGAGTCATATTCGTTACGATCGAGGCATCGAAGAAGAGTACCATCTAGACCTCGACGGTAAAGTGTGTCAGCGATTAAGCTATAGCGGGTGACTTGTCGGATGAAGATTTGTTTTTGGTTGCAAGATAGGTTGAGTGGGAGAGTATTGTTTTTGAGATAATCATAGATCTTCCTGTGTAGAGGGGAATCAGAACCAGTTAGGGCACAGGTGACTTGGGATGTGGAATTGTCATAGGATGGAGAAAACAATTACTATACCAGGAATTCGTAATGATTTTGTTTATCTGGAATTTGTAGAAGTGAGGAAATAGTGGCCATTGCATCGATAGCTATGTTGTCCAATCTTGGAATTTGCTCAAAGGTGATGTGCACAAAGTATTTTTTGAAGTCATCCACCATTCTCTTGTAAGGCATTAGCTTATCATCTTTTGTTTGATAGTCATCGTTTATCTGGTTGATAACTAATTAAGAATCCCCATAGACTTTTAATTATGTGATTCTCCATTCTACAACCACCTTGATTCCTGTTACCGGGGCTTCACGTTCAGCAATGTTGTTGGTGCATGGAAACATTAGTCTGTAAGATCATGGAATTGTGTGCCCCTCTAGAGTGATGAACAAGATGTCAAGGCCTGATCCACGTTGTGTATAGGATCCATCAAAGTATAGGGTTCATTTCTTGGGGGTTATAGTGAGTACATACATGTTTATAAATGACCTGCAATTACCTGTCCTTTGATAGCTCATCATTTTGTGTAATGAATATCAAACTCACTTAGAATCATGACCCATTTAGCTAATCTTCCTGTGAGATTTTCCTTGCTAAGTAGATACTTGAGAGGATCGATCTTTGCTACCATCTTGATTGTGTGGGCTAGCATATAGTGGTGAAACTTTTGAGAAGCAAACACCACTGCTAAGCAAGCCTTTTCGATGAAAGTATAATTGAGTTCATATCCGTTCAAAGTCGTCTTGATGTAATAGATAGCCCTTTATTTGTTTGTTGGATCTTCTTGTGCTAGCAGTGTCCCCTAATGATACTTTTGTTGTTGATATATAGAGAATGAGTGGCTTGCCTACTATTGGAGGTACCAAAACTGGTGGATTCATCAGATATTGTCTGGTGGAATGATTCTGCATATTTGTCCTCCCATCTGAAAGGTATATTCTTATGAAGAAGATGATTGAATGAGAGACATTTATCTGCTAGTTGAGCGATGAATCTCTTGATGGATTGTAGCCTACCCTACAGAGATCGTAACTGGCTAATATTTTTAGGAGGTGGCATCTCCATGATAGCCTGTACCTTTGTTGGATCTACTTCAATGCCCTTTTTTGATGTAATGTAGCCCAACAGTTTGTCAGATGTGATCCCGAAGACACACTTCTTAGGATTTAATCTGACCTTGAATTGCTCCAATCATTGAAAGATTTTATCTAGTATGCTTAGGCGTTCTACTCTATTGAATCATTTAGCTAGCAAATCATCCATATAATCCTCCATGAAAGTATGCATCATGTCATGGAAGATCATTGCCATGGCTCTTTGATAAGTTGCACCAGCATTTTTCAAGCCAAAAGGCATGGCGTTCCAACAATATGTTCCCTGTGGACAGGTGAATGTAGTTTTATCTTGACCCTCTAGGGCTATCTTGATTTGGTTATAGCCAGAGAAGCCATCCATGAGAGATAGCATTGTGTGCCATGTTGTTAGATCCACAATAGTGTTGATGCTTGGCAAAAAAAAGTCATCCTTCAGACATGCTTTGTTGACATCCCTAAAGTCTATGCATATTTTGATACTTTTGTTGGGTTTAGAAACCGGTACAATGTTTAAGATCCATTCAGTATAGTCTATAGGTCAAATGAATCTGACATCTAATAACTTCTTTAGTTCTACTTTGATCAATAATGCCACATGTGGATTCATCTTCCTTAATTTTTGCTTGACAGGTTTAGCTCCAAGAGTAATGGATAAGTGATGCATGATTAGATTCGGATCTACCCCTAGCATGTCTACATAAGACCAAGAAAAATTGATTTTCTTCTCCTTGAAGAATTTGATAAAATCTGGTCGTTCTTTTTCTGTGAGTGATTTTGCTAGCTGTATGGTTTTGACTGCTGCCTCAGTGCCGATATTTATTGATTAAGTTGGCTCAATCAATATTGGTGACCTTTCCTGATAATGTTCAGGAAGAGTTTCAAGTCTCCCATCTTTAGGTGCCTCAAAAAGGTTTTCACCTTCAGATATGTCCTTTATTTTTACTTTTTTGTGATCTAATACTGTCATTGATTGGTTTTCACCATTAGATCTTTTGTTTATTTTATTTTTGCGACTGAGAGACTTGTCACTCCCCTGATTGCAGATATCATTATGTTGTTCACTGGTGGAGCACGTTTTTGGGTTGACTGAGCATAGGTATTGGACAATGGATTTATCGTTTGGGAATATTGGTATATCATGATGTTCGGGTTCTTCCCAGTCTACGAGATCATGATATATGAACGGTAGGGTGTCATTTGGTGGATTAAGATCAGCTATTGTAAATGTCATGATGGATTCATCATTGTAGTCATTTGGGATATCGGTGAGGTCTATGATATTCTCGAGGTCTTCAATGGTACTTTCCTCGATATTGCCTTGTTTGTATTGTCACTGCTCATTCTCACTAGCCTCATAGATATGTTGTGGTCTGAATTCAAGCGATCGATATCTTGAGCCTTGTCCCTCATGAGAACGGGGTGTATATGTGTGGATTGTATCCACCTTAATATCTTTAGTAACATAAAACCAACTATCCCACTCATATTCATTAGAATCGGTTTCAAAATCACTATCCCAAGTTACCTCGATGTATCTGACAGGTATGTTGTATGGTGAGAAAAGATCATTAATTATTGACACCAGTTTAGTAGCTTGTTATGATTCGGGATCGATGCTTGCTTGTACTCTTTGAATTTGTTCATACATTGTTTTCTTTCTATGAGTAGCAATTTCTTTAGGTTGTCGCTTAACCTTGGTTTGATCTGGTTCTTGTACATGATGTAATTTTTTATCAGAAGCTTCCTCCTTTTGAATAGCGATCTCTTCTTGTCGTTTCTCATTTTCTTGATGCTTTTGCTCCTTCCTTGCCTTTTATGGTGCTTCGTTCAATGCTTCTTGCCATGAGTCTTCATTATATTTTTTGTTTGCCTTCCATTGAGGTTTTTGATGATGATTTTACTTTCGCACAAGCGAAATTTGTTGACCATACCCAAGTCACATTTTGTCTCTTGCAAATTGTGAAGGAAGTTGCATGGGTTCTATGATGCCTTCTTGGTGCTTTCCAATAGGTCCTTTTCATTTTTATCTCATTTTTTGCATGATCTTGAACCCATTTCCATATTGTTTTGTTGGTATGGCCACTTCTATGGTAGCAGCTTTGATTTCTTCTTTATCCTTGTATAGCCAGCTAAGGATGTCCTTATCTTCTGATTCTTCAACTAGCATGCCCATTTGGATAAATTTACCCTCAAACTTGGTGAGGGGTTGTGTTGCCTGATGTCTTGATGTGGAAGGTTGTCCATAAGACCTTGGTGAAGTTGGCAATGTAGATAGACATAAGGGTTTAGAAGAGTACTCCCCCATGCCTTAGTCCTTTATTTTCATCTTTTGCTTGAATTCTATGGATAGAGACTTGAGTTCTTCTTGATGGTTAGATGCTAAGGAAGCTTGGGTCTCCCTATTGTGTGGAACCAAGCTATCTTGAGCTGCCCCGATAGCATTGCAACACTGAAAAGTGTTATTATTTGCAGATATTGAAATTTTATGTCCATTGTAGGGGAACTTGATACATTGATGGTACGTGGAAGGCATCGCTTGCATTTCATGGATCCATGGATGACTCAATAGTATATTGTATGTCAATTCTATGTTCAAGACTTGGAAAATCATGTCTCTTTGTATAGGGCCTACCTGAATGGGTAGTATTATAGTTCCTTCAAATGACCTATCTTCATCATCATAAGCTTTGATAGTGATTTTCTTTTTGGCATCAATAGATTGCTCAGAGAAGCCCAATGCATGGATAAGCTTTAGAGTACATATCTTGAGCCCATATCCTCCATCTATTAATACTCTTTTTACCCGATGTTTATAGACTAAAACCTCTATATGTAGTGGGGTATTATGTCGATGATTCAAGGAGACATCATCCTGTTCAGAAAAAGATATGTTGTGCGGTACCGTCATATGGGCCACCATGGCTTGGAATCGATCAATATCCAGATCATTTGGAATGGTTGTTTTGATAAGAGCTTGCTCCAAGATATCCTTGTGTTTTGGCGAAAGTTTGAGGAACTCAAGTATAGATATTTGAGCGGGTGTTCTCCATAGTTAATCGACTAAGTTATATTGAGTCTTGGGGAGAGTTGTTGATGTTGATGTGTTCCCTTTCAAGATATATTTATGAGCTCTTGTTATCACATTTATCGATGCATGTTATTGTTTGTCTTTGATTTTTATGACATTCACTTGATTGTCATATGTTGATATGTGATTGATCGTGTTTTTGTATATGTGATTAATACAAGCTCCTTTGGTATTGTTGGACGTTGATGCTCCTCCTTTGTCGTAATTAGGAAGAGGATTTTTGAAAGCTTTATGGTCACTATTGGTTTTATGACCATCGACCGTTAAGTCGCCCTTGTCTATCATGTCTTGAACTATGTTTTTCAGCCTCATGCAATCATTTGTATTATGCCCCTTGTTTCAATGATAATCACAATAATGAGAGTCATTCCACCATGGTGGTTTGACCTCAAGTTTAAAGTTGCCTGTGGCTGGCAATGTGATGATCTTATTTGCCAATAGCTCTCAAAATGTTGATTCTAAGGTTTTCCCTAATGGCGTGTATATTTGTTGATATGGGAAAGCATTAGTGTTACCTCTTTGGTTTATGTTGTTCCCTTGGTTGTTGTTGTTGTTGCCTTGGTGATTCTTGTTGTTGATTGACATTGAAGCTCCTTGGTTGGTATTTCGTTGATGAGTGTTAGTGCCTTGATTAGCACTTTTTTTATCATTATTGGATGGTGGGTTGCCTGATAAAGTCAACACTGGTTGTTTAGACTTTACATTGTTGGCATCGATCTCCCCATCATTAACAATGTTTTGTTCCTTGTCCAAAATCTGGACTTGTCTGAATTATTGTTATTGTTTTGATTGTTAAAGGTGTTATTGTTTGATGAATTAACACCTTCCTTAAAGAACTTCAATGTTCCTTTCTTAATGGAATCTTCCTCTACTTGGATACCATTTTCTATTAATTTTGCAAAAGATGGTATGCATTGTAGTTTGAGTTGATAACTCATCTCACTATTTAGATTATCTATGAATATTTTCATCTTTTCCTTTTCAGGCACATCTCATGGGTATCTTGAGACCATGCGCCTCCATCATTGTAGAAACATCATGAATGTTTCATTGCTCTTTTGTTGTGTGTTACACACATCCAGCATGGTGATTGCGTGTTGAATGTTATAGGAGTACTATGTTATGAACTTGTTCATGAACTCATCAAATGATCTGATGGGAGGTGTGAGTTTTGACAACCACTCCAATGTTTTCCCTCCCAAACTTCTTGGGAATAATCTCATTAAGTATGTGTCACCATGAGAAAACTCTAAGCTCATGGTACAGAATTCCCGAACGTGATCATGGGGACCATTCTTACCATCGTATTTGTCATAATTTGGTATATCTAAATTTGGGGGAAAAGGTACCATGTTCAATCTCCTATCAAAAGGATAAGGACAAATTTCATCCAAGGAGTATCGTACCGTGGTCCCCTATTGCATGTCCTGCATTTGTCTTTGAAGTGTTCGGAGTTGTTGTGTAAGAGCAGCTAGGGGCACATTTTTCATCCGAGGGGGAGCTTCCCCTTGTTCATTAAGAGTGTCATGATTGCGGGCATGCTCTTGTTCATGAGTGTTGTCTTGTTCATGGGTGTGATCTTGGTTGCGTATGTTTTCTTGATCATGGGCCTCTTCTTCTCTCTATTGTTCTTGATAAGAATAGTTTCTCACTCTTGTTCTTGAAATTCTCTCATCTATATTCCTTCAGTTTTTTGCGTCGAAATCCTCGGGAATATTGACTCATTTGCTACTTAGCATGAGTAGATATTTTTCCTTATCCGCTTCTATAAGTCTTTCTACGAGTTTTTGGAAAGACGCGTTCTCTTTACATTCTCGGAGAAGTTCTTCGATGATCTTTGTTTCTCCCATATTTACATATTCATCAAAAGGATTGGACAGTATACGACCCATACTTGATTATAGTTGTGATTCTTTCTTCTTATTTCTCTGAGATTGAGTGACAATGGGTATTAATATATCTCTACTGTAGTGAATTCTTCTTCTCCTATTAGGGTTCTTGGTGGAGTTGGTGGCTCAGGTTGAGCCTCGTTTTAAGTGATAAGAAAC
This sequence comes from Cryptomeria japonica, assembly GCF_030272615.1. NCBI lineage: Eukaryota > Viridiplantae > Streptophyta > Pinopsida > Cupressales > Cupressaceae > Cryptomeria > Cryptomeria japonica. The sequence continues at coordinate 25,402,592 of NC_081409.1, forward strand.
TTTGGAAACAAAGCAAGGTTAATCCTTCCTCCACTATTAAGGCATTGGTTGAATGTTGCTTTCTGAATGTAAGCCCTACTTCTCAAAGGCTCTTTGTCAAATTCATTGGTTTTTCCTTGGATATACAACCTTATATGATGCAAGAATGCGCAATGTGATGTAATAAGTTGACGGTTGATATAGAGAAATTTATTCCTCTTGATAAGTGCCTTAGAACTAGGTTGTCTCTTCTTCAACTTAGTCTTTTGATGAAGACTTCTTCTTCTCAAAATATGGGGAGTGCTCATACAAAATGATCAAATTTTAATGTTGATGTTGGATATGGATATTTTGTTTTGGATACTCAAGTTTACTTGTCAAGTAGAGGTTTAGTTTGATTCGCCTCCATGACAAAGTATGTCAAATGATATGAGTCAAGTTTCATGATGTAGAAACTTAATTTGACAACTTGAGAACCTAACTAGGTATTGATGTTGATAATATTGTTGGATAATGGAACTCTTGATCACTCTATTGGATACTCCCTAATTTTGTTGGATGAAATCTGATCTCAAGATAGTTGATGATTTGATACCTCTTCCTAAAGGTTCTTAGTTGGATTTGGAAATTATCTTCTTCTCTAAGGATGCTCTTTGCTCTTTGTTTTGAACTGATTGTTGTATTGGTTGATTTGCAAGATGTTTTAATGCTTTTGACAACAAGAGCACAGATGAAAACAATGATTATCCCTATGCTAAACATTGAGTGTTTTCAAATCCCCGATGTTTGCATTGGTTTGATTTACAATAGAAGACACATCAGATAGACTCTTTATTCAAAGGTCGTTGACAATATCATAGCCAACTAGTCTCGATACTCCATAAGCTCAAACAACCTTGTCACCCCCTAAAGGGCGTCCGTTTTTTTGCCTTTAGTCATAAATTAACCCAAAGTGAATCACTTCATAGTTGGGTAGTTATCTTGGGAGATATTTGGTGAGTAATCTTGGGGGCGGATTCTTTCCCACCCTTGCACTATGATATCGCCAATGTTTGGCAACTGACTCAGCTCAAAGCTTCTATTTCTATGGTTTTTAATCAAGCTTATGTTCAGTCTTCAATGATAAACTCCCTCGGGAGGCTTCCCAACCTTTAGAACAAAGGCTTTGTGTATCTTAAAGATATTGGGGGAAGACTAATCACTGAGAAAAACCGTTGGAGGGGACTTTCGTCAGCCTCCACATTTGATTATAGTGGGTTGGAACACTTGGCGATAAAGTCATTTCCCACTTAGGTCATTCCCCTCTCACCGGCCTTAATGGCGCCCTAAGGGAAACTCAGGAGGGCAAGCCTTCTAAAGAATTTAATTGCTTGAAGTAAAAGAAAGCATGAAAGAGTTGTTTATTTTTTTGGTCACCCAATTAAGGGGAGAGTATATTCCTACCACTTTCGAGACATGTTTTTAATCTGCAAAGCAATGATGATTTATCCTCTATTTGGAGATGTTGCTCTAACAAGCATGGTGTTTATTTTAGTTCCACTTAGAAATTTGTTTTCTAACTAGGAATGGAAATCCTGGTCAACGAAATGAAAGCACGTTGCTTGAAAGTAAATCGCTTTGTAAGAAATGGACAAGTTGATTGTTCTTTTCAATCTTGCAAGAAAATGTGGATTGTTCTTTATACCTTTTGAAAGAAAAGTGAAAATTTGTTGTTCTTTTTAGAGCCCAAAATAAAGTGTTTTCCCCTAATCTTGCAAGAAACCAAAGTGTTTGATTTGTTGTTCTTTTTATAACTGCAAAATTTGAAGTGTGAGTCTAACTTGCAAGAAGAAAAATGTGAAGTTGTTGCTCTTTTTAACCTTGCAAATTTGATTCTTTTTAAGCCGAAAGGAAAATGTAGTTGATTTTAAGCCCAAAAGAAAGATGAGGTTCTTTTTAATCCAAAAGAAAAATGAGTTCTTTTTATCCAACTTTAAAAAGCTAGAAAGAAATCACAAATCCTAATTCTAACTCCTCCAACCTGCAAGAAATTGTTAAAACCTATAAGGAAAGAAGTTAGTGAAAAAGAAAAACCTTTGGTGGGCTTACACAAGCCTAATTTCAAATCTTGGTTACAAATTTTTCACTCCTGATCTTGAAATGCCCTGAATTTTGACTAAGTCTGAAATTTGGAGGATCTTCCAAAAACTAGATTTTGCATTATAACTTCTAGAGGTCTGAAACCCCTCTCAAACATCCTGACAATATATATGGAATATAACTTAAGCCTAATTTTTAATTTTTTAGCTCTGTTACAAATTTCCTAATTGTCGTACAAGGTTTCTCACCTACTCGCATGCCAATTCCTACAGGCCCATATGACAAAATAGTTTACTCGTACGAGGTTTCTATTTACTCGTGTGGCCTCAAGTATTAGCTCGTACGAGCTTATAAAAGAGACAAAGGATATGATAAAACAATTTACTCGTACGAACTTGCGTGAATCCTGCAGAAAAATTGTTAGAAAAAAATGGATTTTAGGGGTCCTTCCCCATGGTGGGCGCCAATTCATGTGTGGTCAAAATGTGGGGGATGCCTACACCTACAAGAAAACACAAATCACACACACACATGAGACATTACGTTAGTGAAATCAGAGATTGAAAATGCAAACTAATCTAATTATTAGTCCAAGAAATCTCAAGATTGCTAAGCTCGTCCCATGCTCCTCTATCTCTAAATATCTCTAAGATTCAAGGTGGCCCTCACTTCGAAGAGCACTTGATTTTCAAGATGACAACCTAGAGAATGAGTTATGAATGATGACTCTAGGATCAAAATTACTACCACTAAGATCCTAGCTAAGATGAGATGATAGATAAATATGCAAGATGTAAGATGGATATATGAAATGAGTTCCAAATTGAAAGATTAAGTGAACTAATTAGTCTAATATGAGGATGAGATGTGAGAATGCTATGAAAATGATATGAATTAAGCTAGGAAGATATTCTAAATATGTATAAACAAACTAAGATATGATGTAATTAAAATGGCCTAAATGCTTGGTGATGGGGATTGAGTTCCTTGATAACCTGCACAACATAATTAGACTATAGATTGGATGCAATAGAAAACGTAATCCTTAGATTGAAGAAGTGAGCTCTATTTATAGAGAAATGGATGGTTGAGATTGAGTATTCTCAACAAGGGTTAGGATTGAAAGTTATCAATCCATGTGAGGGATTCAATCCAATCCCAAGTTGACAAATGTCATCTTGAGAAAACTTGAAAGATGCAAAGAAAGCATTACATACTAATTAAGCATTAGGGAAGCCTTCAAGGGGTGGCATCATTAGATAATGCTTTTATCCAAGGAAGCAGGCTATTAACCAAGAGGTAAACTCTTGTGCAAGGATAAAAGATGGTCAAGTTGACAACCATCATGGGTTAGGGGTGTGGGATTATAAGAGGCATTAAATGTCTTTTGAAGACTTTGGAGGCTAACTTGCTTCAAGAGGAAAACCACTAGTAGTCTAGGGGACAACTTTGTAAGAGCCTTACAAATTTGGGGGTATTCAACAAGTTACTTTGTTGAAAGGAGAAGGTCTTAAATGCATTTTGAAGACTTTCTCCAAATTTGGGGAAGTGATTCTCCAAATTTAGGGATTGGACATGATGAGGAGAATTAGGCTAATTAATGGAGGATTAGAGGGATTGTAGAAGAAATTAGGAGGGCAAGTGGAAAATGTAGGATTCGGCAAGTGGGTGTGATAGTTCTAATACTAAATATGATTAGTACAGATGCCAAGTTAACAATATGAGAGGGGGGGTGAATCATTCAAACTTAATCTTCAATAAAAACAACAGATTCAACCTCGGTAACCTTATCAAAAAAACAGTAATGCATACAGACCCATAAATAGATAAGATCACAAACATATAACACCAGATTTAACGTAGAAACCCAAATAGGGAAAAACCACTATGGGATTTTGGACCCACTAAGAAGTATACTCTTCTAGAGTATGCTCGATTAAAAGCAAATCTTGTTAAAGATTACAAACACATTGCTAGATGTGACCCGGTTAAGGGATTTCCCTCAGATCTATTAGGATCTTCACCTTGTTAGAAGTGACCTTGTTAAAGGATTTCAAACACTCAATAAGAATGTCACCTTGCTAGAGGATTTTACAAATAAGACTGTTAAGTCCACTTGGTTAAGAGATTTTCTGCTACTTCTCAAAATAACAATAATAAAAATATGTCTGCAACTTCACATCTAAAAATGTTGAAGCAGATTCTTATTTTCTCAATACAATCAATTCATAGGACTTATCTTGTCCCTCTGCTAGGCTCTATACTCTGTTATCAAAACAGATCTTCAAGCTTCTGTGCTCGGTAATCACTATGTAGCATCCTTGTGCATACACTTGCCCGCATACATTGTTTATCAACAGTTTCCTATTTATAAACAATCTTCCAACGTGTTTCCCATGATCAATCATAGCCATCAGATCTTCAATCTTGTCCAGGTTCAATGTATCCTTCGATCTGAAAATGTTTTACCCCACCTTGGAACTTGCATTTTCACCTTGGAACTTGTGTTAGGGTATTGCGGTTCAACTTGAGCTGTAGATCTTCCTGCCGATCTTCTTTTACCATAGATTCTTTAACAATCTTCATACACGGCTTACCAATCATTTAATCTGCTCCAGCTCATCAGCTTCCTTCATTAAATATCACATGTAAACATTTAATGCATTCTGTTATAGCTCGGTTGTAACTCGGTAAATACTAAACTTCACTCAGTAGACATTCTGCCTTCATTAACCGATAGCGATAACCTTAGGGTTTACCGACTAGGTTCCTTAGGGTTTACCGACTAGGTTCTTTGCTTGGTAACATAGTATAGTATTAACCTTTCAAACAATAGCATATGTAGGATATCAAAACAATCTAAACATCATGATCTCATCATTGTCTAACTTGGTAATAGTTGCCCATTGAATAACTTATCCCCTTATTCATCATATTCTTTATGTGTCTTTTACTGACATCTTTATACTCATCAAATCATACTTCTTAAGATATGGCAACATCATACTTAATTAGAAAATCAATTTCTTGACATCAATGACAAAATAATAATATTAAGACAGTAATCATCCTTAATCAGTTATATCCATAGTCATCAACAACCTTCTCAATATCCTTATTGAAATGCCAACAATCTCTCATTGTAATTGGAATGCCAACCTTCTTCTTGTCTGTTATAATGCCAACAATCTCCCCCTTTGGCATTGATGGCAAAACCAATTGACTGTATTGATTCGGATTCAGATTGCTGTGAAATTCTGAAATGCTCTCCCTCTATCATTAGTCTTCTCCCCAGTTCTGAAATGTAGTCTTCTCCTTCGGTTAGTAGACTTCTCCCCCATACATTAGTGTTCTCCCCCTTTGACAACAATGGAAAAAATGAAAAGAACTAAAAACATAATTTCTTCCTCTGAGAAGTGAATTCCATGTTGTTATGTATCAATTCAGTCTCGGTCAGAGCATTTTGTCTTCAATTCCTGTTCCCTGTTTATTGTTTCCTGCACACCTTTAGAAAACCTCCTAAAGTGTGTAAATCAACATCAACTCCTAAAAGATATTTTGTAGAGTCATCGAATTGATGCTTTCACTGAACTCGATCAGTGAATGGAAGATAGGGGTAGGACCCCTAACTGACTTCTGAGATACTCAAAAGTGTCCTTTGGCAGTGGCTTGGTGAAGATGTCTACAATTTGTTCCTTTGTGCTAACATACTCCAAAACCACTCTCTTCTCTTGAACTTTTTCTCTAAGATAATGATATTTGATAGAGATGTGCTTTGTCTTAGAGTGCATAACAGGATTCTTTGAAATGTTAATGGCACTAGTGTTATCACAAAATATAGTTACTGGCTCGGTAACTTGCTCATTTATACATTCCAACAGTTGTTTGATCCATGCTATATTGGTGCAATTGAGTGCTGCAGCAACATATTCAGCTTCTGCTGTTGACTGAGAAACACATCCTTGTTTCTTGCTAAGCCAACTCACTAGTCTTTCTCCTAAAAAGAAATCTCCTCCACTTGTTCTTTTCCTGTCATCAATGTTGCCTGCCCAATCAGCATCAGTATAAAATTTTAGATCAAAAACATTTCCTTTCCGATATACTAAGCCATAATCTTCAGTGCCTTTTAAGTATCTAAAAATTCTTTTGATTGTCGTCATGTGTGTTTCCTTAGGATCTCCAGAAAATCTTGCAACTATACCTACTGCATGTGCTATGTCTAGCCTACTGTGAACAACATATTGCAATTTTCCAATCATAGATCGGTAAAGTGTCTCATCAATAGATGTAGATTCATCATTCTTTGATAATTTACAGTTGGTAGTCATAGGAGTACTTACTGGTTTTGAATCATCCATTCCAAATTTCTTCAAGATTTCCTTTATGTACTTGGATTGAGTAATGAAAATCTCATTTTTCATTTGCAGTATCTGTAGACCTATAAAATACTTTATCTCACTGATTAGTGACATCTCAAATTCTTTACTCATTTCATTTCCAAAGTTCTTGCATAGAGAGTCATTTCCACTAATGATAATATCATCAACAAATATGGCTGAGATCAGTATTCCATTTTCGTCATTCTTCATGTACATATTGTTGTTTTCACTTGTTCTTATAAATCCAATTTTGATCAAATATGAGTGCAATCTCTCATACCATGCTCTAGGTGCTTGTTTCAGACCATATAAAGCTTTGTTCAATTTACATATCTGATCATTATTTTCTCCTTCAACAAATCCTTCAGGTTGTTCAATGAAAACTTCTTCTTCTAATATACCATTCAGAAATGCAGATTTGACATCCATTTGATATACCTTGAAATTCTTGTAAGCAACATATGCCAACAATGTTCTTACTCCTTCAAGTCTTGCCACAGGTGCTAAAGTCTCACCATAATCAATTCCTTCTTCTTGGGCATAACCTTTGCAAACTAGTCTTGCTTTATTCCAAATGACCTCACCTTTTTCATTTAGCTTGTTTCTGAAGATCCACTTTGTATCAATTACATTTTTGTCCTCTGGTCTTGGGACTAGTGTCCATGTGTCATTCTTCTTGATTTGATCAATCTCTTCTGTCATAGCATTTATCCAATCTTCACTGTTAAAAGTCTCTTTCATTATTCTCGGTTCAAATTCAGATATTAGACATGTGTTCTGTCTCAGTTTGTTCCTTGTCATCACTGGATCATTCTTATCTCCTATAATCTGACTTGGTGCATGATTCCTTCTGACATACTTGGCTAATACAGGCTCGATAGGCTCTGTATGATCTTCTTCATCACTCGGTATCTGGATATTCTCTTCATTTTCTTCAGCAGTCTTCTTGGTTGAACATAGACAAATCCTTCATAATCTTCTGGTTCTTTGGAGTTTCCTTCATCATTTCTTTCTACAAATTCATCAATTTTCACATTTGCACTTTCTACTATTTTGTTAGATGATTTGATCAGACATTTAAATGCTTTGCTTCTAGAAGAATAACCTAGAAATATTCCTTCTTCACTTTTCTGATCAAACTTACCATTTCTATCATCTTTGTGAACATAGCATCTACTCCCAAAGATTTTAAAATAACTTACATTGGGTTTCTTGTCATACCAGATTTCATAAGGTGTCTTCAAATTTCCTTTCTTCAGTTGTACTCGATTCAGGGTGTAAACTGTTGTGCTTGTTGCTTCTCTCCAAAATGTTTGTGGAACTTTCTTTTCAATCATCAAGGTTCTGGCACAATCCACAATAGATATGTTCCTTCTCTCAGCTATCCCATTCTATTGTGGAGTTCTCGGTGTAGAGACTTGTCTTTTTATACCATGATCATTGCAAAATAAGTTGAACTCATCAGAAGTAAACTCTCCTCCTCTATCTGATCTGAGACATTTCAGTTGTCATCCTGTTTCATTTTCAACTCTAGCATTGTACCATTTAAACATTTGAAAAGCTTCTGATTTTTCTTTTAAAAACATTACTGACAAAATCCTTGAGTAATCATCCACAAATAATATGAAATATTTATCACCATAATAACTTTGAACTTTAATAGGACCACAAAGATCAGTATGCACAAAATCTAAAATTCCCTTAGAAGTGTAGGACTTACTTGTAAATCTTGATCTTGTCATCTTACCCATCTGGCATCCTTGGCACATAGCATTCTCAGGTTTTTCAAGACTCGGTAGACCTCTTACTCGGTGCTTCTTACTTATTTTGATCAGATTATCAAAATTAACATGACAAAACCTTTTATGACATAACCAGGTATCATCTATCCTTGCATATAGACAATTATTCTGAGTTGAGTCAAGATGAAATGTATTACCTCTTGTTTGTGTCCCAGTAGCAGCTAACTTTTCATGCTTGTCATGAACTTTGACAATTCCTTTTTCAAACTCTATTCGGTAACCTGCGTTGTTTAGCTGTGCTACACTCAACAAAATGTATTTCAAACCTTCAACCCAATAAACATCATTACATTTAGCATTGTCAAGAAGTGTTATGGATCCTTTACCTCTTACCGGACATGGTGCATCATTACCAAATCTTACATAGCCTCCATCATAATCATCTAATTTAATAAACTTGTGTTTATCACCTTTAATGGGATGTGAGCAACCACTATCTATGATCCAAGAATCATTAGTATTTATATGAGATATTAAAGCTTTTTCTTCATACCTTTCTTCATCTGATCCATATTTGATAGCCACATAAACAACTTCCTCTATATTAGTTTCATCTAATTTATCATCATTAGATTCCTCATCAGCTATTAGGCATGTCCTTTTATCTCTTCTCCTGAAGTCTCGGTGTCCTCTATAATGATTATCTTTCTGTCTGTCATCTCGGTAATTTCTATTTTCACTAGATTCTTTGTCAGGACAGTTAGAAGCTATATGTCCTATCTTATCACAATTGAAACATTTTAAAGGTATCTTTCCTTTAGACTTACCTTTTCCTCTCGGTAGCCTTCTGGCTAATAGTGCTTCAAACTCTTCTTGCTTTCTGATTTCCTCATATAGTTTGTGTACCTCCTCCATGTTTTTGTGAAATCTTTCACTTGCTCCACTGTGATTCCATTCAGAGCACTTATACTTTCTGTAAAGCAAAAAATCGCGATCCAACCCTAGTTGCTCTCCCTTCTTCCAACTCCAAGGAGAGAGAAGGGAGATTCACTAGGGTTGATGGTTTTCACTTAGGGGAGAGACTTTACATTCAAAAGAGGGGTTGAAACCCACAAGATCCAATCCCACGCAATGCAAGATTGGATGCTAAATGAGTTTCAAGGGTTATGACAGCAAGGCTACCCTCTTTTGTAAAGAATGTTGATAGAAGAATTAAGCTAGGAATGCATAGAAGGTGACAAAGATTCGCTTATAAACTGAGGTAGGGATATAGGATGAAGCTGCAGACCTGGAATTAGCAGTAAAATGTTGATACGGTGCTGTCCTGCAAATTTGAGCGAAAGTTGTCGGGACGATGGCGCCCGAGTGCCACGGTCCTCCGAAAAATCCGCGAAACGAAGGGGGATTTGTTCGTCTCTGCACAAGGATTCCAGATCTTCAATTTCAGCCGCGTACCTGCAACCTACACACAGAAAAGTGAAGATGATTGGGGGGTTAGGGATTAGGGGTTTGCCTTTAGGTCAAACCCCGGTTTTGGAATTAACCAAGAAATGAGCAATGCTGTAAATGTAATGTAAAACAAGTACTAATACCTTGTTGTAAGGATGTTTGTATCCTTATGTGCGAAGGTATAGATGTTGTTGTTTGTTGTATGTTGTATGTTGTATGTAGCATGTAGTATGTGATCTCCTCTTCAATGGTTGAATCCTTGTCTTGAATGCAACACTTAGCCTTGAATGGAGACTTAGAAGGAATGCTTGAATGCTTGAATGTTTGAATGCTTGAATGCTTGAGTATAGTTTCCACGCTTGTACACATATGTCCTTCTCATGCCAAATGAGAGAGAAAAATGTAGTTTATATACTTGTCATTTAGGGTTAAAAGACTGATTTTCCCGTCCTTAGGCCGACCAGGAAAGATAATTTTCCAATTTGCAAACATAAAGACCCGAAGTCCAAAAGAGACCGGGCCCAAAATAGGACCCAGGGACCAGGGCGCTGGGCGCCCTGGTCCTGAAGGACCAGGGCACTGGGCGCTCTGGTCCCACCTCCCAGGACAGTAGGGTGCAAAGGAGGTTCAGGCCAGGGTGCAAGAAAATGTAGTTTTCAGTGTCATAATCAGGTTTCGGGGTCTCCATTCAGGTTGTGTGTTGCGTCGCCATCGTGAAGACTGAAATGCAGTCGAAATTGCAAGTGTCACAATTTTAGGACGCTACACTTTCTATCATTGTAATCATCAGTTTCATCAATATGAAAAGAACTAAATGCATATTCAACTTTATTTACCGATGACCCACTGTTATCAAAGTTACTTAACTCAAATGCATGTAGCTTACCAATAGTAGCATCTAAAGAAACTGGCATATTAGGTACAGACCTCAATTCATTGATTGCAGAGACTCAGATTGCATAGGCAGGTAGAAGGGTTCTTAGCATCTTACTTGTTACATCATTTTCTTCAATAGTTCCTCTTGGTCCTTTGATTTGATTTACAATCTCCTTTAGTTTTGTACTATACTGGGTTATGTTCTCACCTTCATTCATCCTCATAGATTCAAGTTGTCCTCTTAGACTATCCACTTTTGCTCTTTGAACATGTTCATCTCCACCATACACAGATATGAGCTTAGTCCACATTGCCTTTGCATTAGTACATCCTTCTAGATCATTAAACTCTGAGTCGGTCAATGCAGATGTTATTTCAATCATTGCTTGAACATATTCTTGCTTTTCCTTTATCTATTCCATTGTCAATGGATAGATGCTCGGTGTGATGAAATTATTCTCCAGATAATAGAGAACATATTCTCCAATTCTTGATAGATGCAGTGTCATCCTTTTCTGCCATGTAGAGAAACTTGACTTATTCAGCTTCGGTGCATCCCTCTTATACATCTTTTGGATCTTTAACTCAAGTGTCTTTAAAATTTTCTTCCGAAGTCCAATGCCCTGATACCAATTGATAGTTCTGATACTAAATATGATTAGTATAGATGCCAAGTTAACAATATGAGAGGGGGGGGTGAATCATTCAAACTTAATCTTCAATAAAAATAACAGATTCAACCTCGGTAACCTTATCAGAAAAACAGTAATGCATGCATACCCATAAATAGATAAGATCACAAACATATAACACCAAATTTAACGTGGAAACCCAAATAGGGAAAAACCACTGTGGGATTTCGGACCCACTAAGAAATATACTCTTCTAGAGTATGCTCGGTTAAAAGCAAATCCTGTTAAAGATTACAAACACATTGCTAGATGTGACCCGGTTAAGGGATTTCCCTCAGATCTGTTAGGATCTTCACCTTGTTAGAAGTGACCTTGTTAAAGATTTTCAAACACTCAATAAGAATGTCACCTTGCTAAAGGATTTTACAAATAAGACTGTTAAGTCCACTCGGTTAAGAGATTTTCTGCTACTTCTCAAAATAACAGTAATAAAAATATGTCTGCAACTTCACATCTAAAAATGTTGAAGCAGATTCTTATTTGCTCAATACAATCAATTCATAGGACTTATCTTGTCCCTCTGCTAGGCTCTATACTCTGTTATCAAAACAGATCTTCAAGCTTATGTGCCTGGTAATCACTATGTAGCATCCCTGTGCATACACTTGCCCACATACATTGTTTATCAACAGTTTCCTATTTATAAACAATCTTCTAACTTCTTAATCTCCTTGATCACATTTCCCATGATCAATCATAGCCATCAGATCTTCAATCTTGTCCAGGTTCAATTTATCCTTCAATCTAAAAACGTTTTACCCCGCCTTGGAACTTGCAAATTCACCTTGGAACTTGTGTTAGGGTATTGCGGTTCAATCTGAGCTGTAGATCTTCCTGTCGATCTTCTTTTACCATAGATTCTTTAACAATCTTCATACACGGCTTACCAATCATTTAATCCGCTCCATCTCATCAGCTTCCTTCATTAAATATCACATGTAAACATTTAATGCATTCTGTTATAGCTCGGTTGTAACTCGGTAAATACTAAACTTCACTCGGTAGACATTCTGCCTTCATTAACCGACAGCGATAACCTTAGGGTTTATCGACTAGGTTCTTTGCTCGGTAACATAGTATAGTATTAACCTTTCAAACAATAGCATGTGTAGGATATCAAAACAATCTAAACATCATGATCTCATCATTGTCTAACTCAGTAATAGTTGCCCATTGAATAACTTATCCCCTTATTCATCATATTCTTTCTGTGTCTTTTACCGACATCTTTATACTCATCAAATCATACTTCTTAAGATATGGCAACATCATACTCAATTAGAATATCAATTTCTTGACATCAATGACAAAATAATAATATTAAGACAGTAATCATCCTTAATCAGTTATATCCCTAGTCATCAACAACCCTCTCAATATCCTTATTGAAATGCCAACAATCTCTCATTGTAATTGGAATGCCAACCTTCTTCTTGTCTGTTATAATGCCAACAGGGTGAGGGAAAATAGGAATTTTAGTAAATTAAAGAGATTTAATTTAGCCAAAAGAGGATGCCACTTGCATTAGTAGGATTTTGCTATTGGGGGGAATTTTACAAATAAATTTTGATTTATTTAGATGCAAAGGAGATCTTAATTAACTGTAGATTTAATTAAAATGGGAAAGGCAATAAATTTATATTTTGAATTAAATGTGAATTTAATTAAAATGGCTAGAGGGGGGGTATTTAATTAAATGTGAATTTAATTAAATGGCTTAGATAGAAGAAAGGTATATTAATCAATAGGCGATTAGAAGAATAGGGATATTAATTAAATCTTAATTTAATTAATAGGTATAATTAAAGATGATTAAATGAATAAAATTTATTTAATTAGTTGTGCCAGTTTTAGGTGTCTACAAGAGAAACCACTGTCAATTACCCATTCATCTTTCTCCTCAACTTTAGCAGCTAACACTTTCTCTTCATTAATGCATCTTGTAGAATCTGTAGTTACATTATCATAATCCTTGGTAGCAATGAACTCAAATTCATCTCTTGAATTACCCTTATCTAGCTCATCATCTGTCACACCTTCATAAGCAGCATAATAACACTTCTTCTGATATTTAGGCTTATATGGCTTAAATGGCTCCTTAGGATTTCTCTCTCTTTCTAGACACCTTGATGCAAAATGTCTTATCTTATTACATGAAAAAATTTTAAGAGGTAACTTCCCTTCATAATTACTGGCACCTTTAGGCAATCTTTTGGAAATAAGTATTTCAAGATCCTCAATCTCTCTTTCTTCATCTTCCATCTCTTTCATCTCTTTCTCATATCTAGATACTCTTGTATAACTTTCTCCCGGATCATATTTCTGCTTCCCGGAAATAGTAGCCTTTAATGTAGATTCAGTCTTAGGAAGAGGGTCTCCAAACTCACTCAACTCAAAAGAAGCAAGCTTTCCAACCAACATATCTCTTATGACATTTGTCACAGTCTGGATCTCATCAATACAAACAGTCGTATGCCTGTAAGTAGGAGGCAAGGATCTTAACACTTTAGCAACAATCTCAGACTCTTAAGGGACTCTATCGGCACATCTGATTCCACACACAAGCCCATTCAATTTCTGCATAAAAGAGGTAATATTCTCATATTCACCCATTTTCAAGTTCTCATACTTTCCTTTCAAACTCTGTAACTTAGCAACTTTCACATGATTGTCGCCTTCATCCAAGGTATCTAACTTTACCAAGATCTCATGAGCAGTCTCAAGATCCATCACATTAGTCATTTCAGAATCTGACAAGGCACTCAACAATGCTTTCTTGGCTCTGATATTGTATTTTGATTCCTTCAACTCATCTGAAGTAGAAGGACCATTCTGAGGGGTATTATAGACATTCTTAGTGACCTTCCAATATTCTTCTCCAATGCATTTCAAATGTACTTGCTTTTGGCTCTTCCAGAGAGTGTAGTTCATTCCATCAAATCTTGGACTATCCTTCTCAAAATAAAGGGTTGTCATCCCGGATCTCCTCAAGTGGTCAAGCTTCTTTCGGAGGATCTAGCTTTGATACCAATTGTTGGCAACAATGCAACAAACTGAGAGGGGGGGTTAATTTGTTTGCACCAAAACTTCAGCAACTTAAACCACAAAACAGATCTGATGATTGATAATTAAAGCATGAAATAGCACCACATCAATAACACACATAACACCAAGATTTTTGACGTGGAAAACTCGGTTAAGGGAAAAACCACGATGGGAACCTACCCACAATGAGATAATACCCTGTTAGAAGTAAATGTGGATATTACAATGGGAATGCACGTGCATTTAGGCACACTGCCTAAAGCTCACTGCAAAAAAAAAGAAACCCAAAAAGGCTATAACCTTAAGGGAAGGCTCACTGCCTTACAGGAAGTCTCATTGACTTACAAAAACATTCAGACTATAATCTAGATCATATGAACTGTGAAAATAGCATCTCCATATGCTTGAGTACATTTTTGGTTAGGTAAACGATATTCTCTGCAATACTTCTCTTCTCCTTCACACTTCTGAAAGATCAAATCACTTCTTCGCACATTCAACTTGATAATCCCCTCACATATACAATGTAAACACTCGCAAACATAATTACATATATTTATACAAACCCTTCAACCTGTATTTCAAGGTTGCCAAACCCTCAATACAAATTACAAAATATTATCCTCACATGCTACAACAATATATGCGGACCAAAACAATGTTGGCTAAGACATATCCTGGACCCAAATCAATATCGCAAACATGCAACACCACCAACAATCACGCCTCGATCATCTGCAACACGCTACAACCACCAAGAATATCACATAGCACAAAGAGCATCACCGAACAAGGAAAATATTCGACAATGTGCACAATAATCAATGTGGACCATCAATACACATAGAACACAATCAAAAGACATTCACAAGCAACGTGAATTGCATCACAACAACTGCAACAACTCGAATCATCAAAATCATCATCATCTCTCTACCAGAGCTCAAGAATATCAACATAACTGACTATCAAAGTGAAAGATTCGCTTGTGGATATCCAAATCATGAACCAAGCTAACTGAGGAAACATATCAACATCCACAACACACTCCACACATCTGCAACCAAAGATATAGCAATTCTGGAGCAATACGGAGCACAAACCAGAATACCGGATAACACGAACAACTACATAACATCCAAAATACTAGATCTCATGACTTGATCAAATCATCATGTGGACCTCTGCAAATGGGAATAAACCATCTACAGACAATATACCAGAAACCCTTTAAACCACATCACCACATCTATAATACATAGGCTAAACCAACTCATCCAATCAAAACTAAAACACTGGAATACACAGAAAACTGTCCAACAATATCCTTATCAACAATCTCCACATATGTCACATATGTTGACATCAATGACAACATATCAGCAAATATCCAACAAAAGGAAATAGTGATACCTTAGATAGAGAAAGAGGTAGGGATAAGGTTCTTGCCCCCCAAGTATAGAGGCAAGAATGGACCATGTTGCTACCCCAAGATGTTTGAAATTGAAAAAGCATCACCTCTTATGGCAAAGAGCCCCCAATTAAGTTAACTACTTGTGTCATAGGGTGAGGAGCAACATGGAGGGTAAGAAGAGTGCTAAGGTACTACTTTCTCACAAAGAAAGAGAGCAATATCAGTGGAAATATTTATTTAAGCCTTATCAAATTGTTCTTGAACAAATTCCTTAAATGCTTTACATTTTTCAAGAGCATGACAGTAAGTGCAATGAAAAAGACAATGCTCATCACCTTCTTTATGCTTTTTGCTAAAGTTTACAAGAGAAAAAACAACATTCTTGTCATACTTTAGTTTCCAAAATATTCTAGTTGCTATCCTTTCTTGATCATCAATAGGAATAGGCTTTGTCTCTTGTGATGTAGAATTAGGATTATTAGAAGAAGAAAGATTTCCATATATGATTTTAACTTTGCCTCTATCAATGAGTACTTCCATTGTATTATGAAAATCAAGACAATCATTGGTAGTGTGATCATTAGTTTGGTGATATGAACAAAAAGTAGGTTTTGAAGAAGAAGCACTTTTAGCTACACGAATGGCTTGTTGTCTTGCAAGATGGTCTTTTAAATATTGAACCCTAAGGAGATCATCCATAGGAGATTTATGATCGTGTCCTAAGCCTCCTATGCTTGTTTGTGTAGGAGGGTATATAGGGACTTGAATTCCTTGTTCAAATTTTCCAAGTCTCATCCTCTAAAACCTTATTTTGATATTATGTTAAAGCCACTCCTATAAGAACCTTTTAATTGAAAAGGTGGAGGAACATTATAATAATTTCTTTGAATTTTGTAGTATAAGTGTTTTTAGAAGGGACAAAGGGACAAGTAGATGAAGAAGGAATATCTTGTAGAGGAGGAATTTCTTTTCTTTCACCATGCATATCCTCTTTGGTAGATTGGGAAGGAAGATCCTTATCATCTAAGGCCTCATATTTATGTAATGTTATGTTGGGAGATAGATCGTAAATGAAATGCATAACATCATCTTCTCTACAAATGTTTTGATAACTAAGATAGGATCTAGGAGAATAAGGAGGATCTAGAGAGATGGAAATACCAATATTTTGATCTTGCCCCCCTTGTGCTAGGGTATGCGTATGAGAAGAAGATGGTGTCATGTTGCTCTTCAATGTTTGCTCTCCATTAGAGAGATCATGGATAGGAGTATTAGCTTGTTCTCCATTCACATTAGATACCCTAGGAAAGGTACAAGTATTAGTTTTCCCATTAGCATCTCTAGAATCAGGATCTACAAAAGCTTTGAGGTGATCTACATATGAAATGTGTTTTCCCAAAAACATGATAATCAAATAACATGCACTATAAATGAAAGCTTTGAGATCAAATTCATTGAAAGGAAGAAATTTTGAAACTCTAAAAACACAATATGCCAAAGTGCTATGAATGAAAATAAGTAATGTAAAATGAAAGAAGCCATTATCCACAACATGATTTTGATAAATATAAGTGAAAAACAAGGTGGCCATATGTGAAATAGAAAATAAATCAAATCCATTAAATTCGATTACAAATGTTTTAAAATTAGATCTGAAAATTGATGTGAAAATTTGTACAACCCACAAACCAAATTAACCAAAGCAAGGTGAAATGAAACAAGTCATTATCCAACGCATGATTTTAATAAATATAAGTGAAAAAGCAAGGTGATCATATGTGAAATAGAAAATAAATCATTCTATTAAATGCCATTATGAATGTTTTAAAATAAGATCTAAAAAATTGATGACATGAAAAATTGTACAACCCACACCAAATAACCAGAATATATTAGGATTTTTATGAATTAAACCTTAAAATTTATGTAACTTGATTAAAATGAGATCTATGAATTTGAAATGTTTCTAAATCAGATCTAAAACAATTAATCAAATTTAAACAATCCACAAGCTCAATTTTAGAATTAAATATTAGGGTATTTGTTAATTTAACTTCTAAATTTTTTAAATTCAATTGGAGATTAAACTTGTAAATGTAAATTTGAATTTTAAATTGCATAAACACTCAGATATGATAACATAAATCAGAAATAAACGTGTAAGGAGGTGGGTTCACCAAACTGTAATTGTGAAAAATTAGGGTTTCCACCACAAGAAGGATGTAAACTGCTAATTTTATGGCTTAAAGACCATTACATTCAAAAGAGGGTTTCAATCCAATAGATCTAGTCACAAACTAGCAAGGATTAGGACTACAAACTCTGATTGGATTGGATTGGGGTGTTGATGTGAATTAATAAACCCTCTTTTGTGAGATGAATTGTTGAAATTAGGGTAAAAGTGATGAAAATGAAGGTAAAAATGCAGAAATAGTAAGCTATGTAGTTGGATTGAGCCACAAACATGGATCTGAGCAATGTAAGTAGATTCATACTTGTTCCCAGAAAGAGCTCCTAAAATGTCGGGATTGTGTCGTCAACGTCCTAGTCCTTCGAAGTTTTTGCACTCTAATAGGGGACTGATTTGTCACTATAAATAATGCTTATTCTGAAGATCCTAGCTTCGTACCAGTTTCCTAGACATAGAAAGAAGGGGAAATAGGTTGGGAATAAGCGTTTGCCTAAGTCAAACACTCGATTTAGGAATTAACTTTCAATGAAATGTTGTAAATACTGAAATAAATGATGGAAAGATATACCTCAGATCTGCAATGACTGATAATAATGCTTTGCTTCTTGAATGTAGCCACATATGTTGTTTGAAATGGCATGAATGTGAAAAAACCCTAATCACACACACATGCTTACATATGAATGATGTAATGTTGCTCCACATTGGATAAATGAAGAATATGTAGCCTTGAAAATCTTTAGAAATGCTTGAATGATAGATTTCTTGAATGGGCACCTTTTGATTCTCTTGTTATCCTCGTTGATGTTCAAATGAAAGGTGTGGACCTCCTTATATACTTGTTTGTCAAAAACACCTTAATTTTTTGACATAGGACGACATGGAGTTCACATTCCCCCTAGCTTATTGTGACCATTGAGAGGGGCCAAATTAACGTCATATTTGAGAGGACCAAGGCACCACGCCCTAGTCCCAATGAGGACCATGGCGCCACACCTTGGTCCTACCCCATTTTAGGGCTAGAATCAAGGGGCCATGTGATGTGTAAAGTGGAAATAAAGATAGATTTGAATGATATGAACAGAATTAGGTCCTAATCCAAATTTGAGACATAAACACTAAGAGGAGGGCCAAAATGTGGACCAAATTGTAAGGGAGTACAATTTAGGACACTACAGGTGCTATGGTGATTGTTACATGTGTCAAAATCGACACATTCTATAAGTTAGATGCATACATTATCTAGTGTAATAGTACTTTTTTGAAAAGAAAATGTGTAGCTACTTTGTTGGAAGAGACGAGGGTTTCACCTTCAGAAATGCTTATGTTTTTTGGGTACCCAAGTGTTCTCTTTCTTCTAAATCAAAGTTACCTATAGAGAAAACTTTGTTATGGTACTAGAGACTTGGCCACATTATACAAAAGGGTCTAGGGATCTTGAAAGATAAAAACCTTGTTGAATGTATGATACATTGAAATCTTGATTTCAATTTATGTAAGCATTGCATTTATGAAAGACAAAATTGTATTTAAGTTTAGTTGAGTTCTGATAAATCTTGTGGTGAGTTGGATCATATTCATTTCAATGTGTTTGGTCCTATAGATGTTATTTCCATTAGAAAATCCACATATTATGCTCTATTCATTGATGGTTATAGAAAAATTACATGGGCATATTTTTTAAAGAGTAAATCTAAAGTTTTTAGTCAAGTTAAAAAATTTAAACCAATGGTTGAGTTACAAACTACAAAGAAAATAAAATGTTTAAGGACAGATAATGGTGGTGAATTTTGCTATAATGATTTTGATAGATTTTGTAAAGATTGTGCTATTCATAGCAGAAGTCAACTTTGCATTCTCTACAAGAGAATGGAGTTGTAGAAAGAACAAAAATGTAGTACTCAATATCTAGTTTCTAAACTACTAAACTTTTTTAGAAAATAGATAAGATTAAGAGGGTCAAATGCTTCACATACACAAAAGTGATCCTTTTTTTTTTCAACAAATCATAATGTAGTGTCTAGTGTTAACACCCTTATTTTTTTAGTTTCATTTAAAATTTTGAAAAACAATTGGTAGGAATTTAGTTAAGAGTAAGCACTAAATTTTTTATCTTTTTTTGTAATTTTTTGTCGAGTATTTTTTTTTAATGATTTTTCAAAGTGGATGCATCCTAAAAATTATATCAGTGAGCAGAAGCCACACATAAATTGCTCAAAAATAAATGAAAAAATGCAAATTTTTTAATGTGTAGATAATGAAGTGTAAAACAATATTATATAATTTAATTCATATTTTGTCAAGTAGGTCAAAAGCTATTAAAAAAATGGTACACATAGGTCTTTGATAACTATGGAAACATTAGTAAAGGAAATTTGAAAAATATGTTAATGTTGTTCAAATCTAAAAAATATATATGGTATATTTTTCCTTTGTCATTTACTTTTCTTATACTTTAAGATATATTTTATGTATATATTGGTAGATGTTTGAGAATGGTTTCATATCTCTACGAGTCATAATTTACAGATTCTAAGAGATCTTATTATTTTTAAAACTTAATCAAGTTTCAATAATCAAAAAGCTCCTATCATCATTCCCTTATTATCCATTTATCTCACCTTCTTTCTCTCCCTCAAGCTCTAGATGTATCTACTTCTCTATCATTCTCCTTCCCTCTCTCTACCTCTCTCTATTTCACTCTATCCTCTCTCCCCAAGCTTTAGATCTTATAATTTCTCAAACAGTCAAAAATCAATAGTCACTAAAATTGTATCACCATTCTTTCTATCTCTATTTCACTCTATTTGTCTCCCACGATCTCTATATCTATCTCTCCCTGTCACTCCCCTCTCCCCCTCTATCCCCATCTATATCACTCTCTCCTCTCTCTCAAATTCCTAAACCTATCTCTCTCACCCTTCACTCCACTCTTTATCTCCCCTCCCATAAATAGAGATAGGGAGGGAAGGAGGTAGAGGTTTGTAGAGAGAAGGAGAGGGGAGATAAAGATAAGCAGAGAGGAAAGGATGAGATAGAGATCAGTGGAGAGGGAGCATGAAAGAGTGGGGGTGAGAGAGAGAGAGAGAGGTATGTAGAGAACTAGAGGTAGGGAGGGAGTGAGGGGAGGTATGTAGGGAGAGGGAGAGAGGAGATAGAGATAAATAGAGAGACGTAAAGAGAGAGAGAGAGAGAGAGAGAGAGAGAGACAGAGACAGAGACAGAGACAGAGACAGAGACAGAGAGAGACAGAGAGAGACAGAGAGAGAAGTGGGGAGGGGAAGAGTGATGTGAGATAGAGAGGAGAGAATGTGTGTGAACTAGGTAGATAATAGAGGGGATATAAAGAGTAAAGGGTGAGAGAGACAGGTTTAGAGCTTCAGGAGACAGGAGAGAGTGACAGAGATAGAGAGAATAATGATAGGATCTTGGTGATTATTGAAATTTCATTATCTAAGAAATTATAAGATCTAAAGCTTGGAGAGAGAGAGGAGAGAGTGAGATAGAGAGAGGTAGAGAGAGGGGAGGAGAGTGATTAGATAGGCCTAGAGCTAGACATCTTGCCAATATATACATAAAAAAACTAAAATGTTATATTTTATGTATATATCCTGATGAAAAAATTGAGGACAAAGGATTTAGCATTCAAAACATGTTCATGCTTTGTGGAACTAAAAACTCGAGTAGGAGCATGCATTTTTTTGTTACTTACTATAAGTAAAACACATACTTGTTTTGCTTGTTTAGCATAACATGTATGTGCTAAAACAAGTATGTGTTATTCTTATTGAGAAAAACACTCTACCCTCATAAAAGTACCAAATTATTTTTAATTCAAATAAATCATACATTTTGTATTTAAAAAGCACATACGTGTTTTGGCTCAAATTTTTCAAGCCTTAACACGTACATGCTTTTTGAAATTATTAAAAAACATGTACATGCTTTTTGAAATTATTAAAAACATGTACATTTTTTGTTCATTTTAGGCATTTTTTCTTGCTAGTGGCCACTAAACTATACAATCTTGGTGAACTTACTCAATTGTTTCTACTAATTGCTACATGATTAATAGGTCTCCTACTTCAACTCTTGTTGATAAAACATTTATGGAGGCATAGTGATAGTTCTGATACTTAATGTAAGTATAGATCCAATAGCCAACAAGATGAGAGGGGGGGGGTGAATCATACAAACTTAATCTTCCATAAAAACATCAGATTCAACCTCGGTATCATATACTTCAGTAATATAACCAAAATTGCTAAACATGCAAACTCAAAAGCATATAAACATCATAAATCTCATAACACCAGATTTAACGTGGAAACCCAAATAGGGAAAAACCACTGTGGGATCTTGGACCCACTAAGAAATATACTCTTCTAGAGTATGCTCGGTTAAAAGAAAATCATGTTAAAGATTACAAACACATTGCTAGATGTGACCCAGTTAAGGGATTTCCCTCGGATCTATTAGGATCTTCACCTTGTTAGAAGTGACCTTGTTAAAGGATTTCAAACACTCAATCAGAATGTCACCTTGCTAGAGGGTTTTACAAATAAGACTGTTAAGTCCACTTGGTTAAGAGATTTTCTGTCACTTTCACAAAATAACAGTAATAAAAATCTATCTGCAACTTCACATCTAAAATGTTAAAGCAGATTCTTATTTGCTCAATATAATCTAGACATAGAACTAATCTTGTCCATCTGCTGGGCTTCTATACTCTGTTATTCAAACAGGTCTTCAAGCTTCTGTGCTCGGTAATCACTATGTAGCATCCCTGTGCATACATTTGCCCACATGCATTGTTTATCAATAGTTCCCTATTTATAAACAATTAGCTAACCGCTTAATCTTCTTGATCACATTTCCCATGATCAATCATAGCCATCAGATCTTCAAACTTTGACCAGGTTCAATGTATCCTTTGATCTGAAAATGTTTTACCCTACCTTGGAACTTGCATACATTTCTTGGAACTTGTGCTAGGGTATTGCGGTTCAATCTAAGTTGTAGATCTTCATGTCGATTTTCCTTTGCCATAGATTCATTAACAAACTTCATGCGCGACATACCAATCATTTAATCAGTTCCAGCTCATCAGCTTCCTTCATTAAATAACGCATGTAACCATTTAATGTATTCTGTTACAGCTCAGTTACAACTCGGTAACAACTCGGTAATAACTCAGTAAATACTAAACTTCACTTGGTAGACATTTTGCCTTCATTAACCGTTAGCGATAACCTTAGGGTTTACCGACTAGGTTCTTTGCTCGGTAACATAGTATAGTATTAACCTTACAATTTACAACATATGTATGATGTTAAAACAATCTAAACATCATGATCTCATCATTGTCTGACTCGGTAATAGTTGCCCATTGAATACCTTATTCATCCCCTTATTCATCATATTCTTTTTGTGTCTTTTCCTGACATCTTTATATTCTTCAAATCATACCTCTCAAGATATGGCAACATCATACTAAATTAGAAAATCAATTTCTTGACATCAATGACAAAATAAAAATATCAAGACAGTAAACATCCTTAATTAGTTATATCTATAATCATCAACAAACTTCTCAATATCCTTATTGAAATGCCAACAATCTCCCATTGTCTGTTATAATGTCAAATGCCAACAATCTCCCCCTTTGGCATTGATGGAAAAACCAATTGATTTGACCTTAAAAAGATTTGGATTGTTGTGATTCTGAAATGCTGAAATGCTCTCTTGTTGTCATCAGAATTCTCCTATTTTCTTCAGTCTTCTCCCATTTTTTCAATCTTCAAGTTTAGTCTTTTTAATCAGTCTTCTCCCCCTTTGACAACAATGCCAAAAAGTAAAGAACTAAAACATAATTTCTTCCTGTATGAAGTGAATTCCTGCTGTTGTGTATCAACTGAGTCTCGATCAGAGCATTTTGTCTTCAATTCTTGTTCCCTGTATTGTATCCTCCATTATTTCTTGTACTATTTCCTGCATTATTTCCTGCACACCATTAGAAAACATCTTAAAGTGTGTAAATCAACATCAACTCTAAAAAGATATTCGATAGAGTCATTGAATTGATGCTTTCACCGAACTCGGTCAGTGAGTAGAAGATAGGGGTAGGACCCCTAACTTACTTCTGAGATATTCAAAAGTGTCCCTTGGTAGTGGCTTGGTGAAGATATCTGCTATTTGTTCCTTTGTGCTAACATACTCCAACACCACTTTCTTCTCTTGAGCTTCTTCTCTAAGATAATGATATTTGATAGAGATGTACTTTGTCTTAGAGTGCATAACAGGATTCTTTGAAATGTTAATGGCACTAGTATTGTCACAGAATATAGTTACTGGCTCAGTAACTTTCTCATTTATTCCTTCCAACAGTTGTTTGATCCATGCAATGTTGGTACAATTCAATGTTGTGGCAACATATTCAGCTTATGTTGTTGACTGTGAAACACATCCTTGTTTCTTGCTAAGCCAACTCACTAGTCTTTCTCCTAAAAAGAAAACTCCTCCACTTGTGCTTTTCCTATCATCAATGTTGCCTGCCCAATCAGCATCAGTATACACTTTTAAATCATAATCATTTCCCTTCTGATATACTAAGCCATAATCCTCTGTGCCTTTCAAGTATCTAAAAATTCTTTTGATTGTTGTCATGTGTGTTTCCTTAGGATTTGCAGAGAATCTTGCAACTATACCTACTGCATGTGCTATGTTTGGTCTGCTGTGAACAACATATTGTAGCTTTCGAATCACGGATCGGTAAAGTGTCTCATCAACAGATGCAGATTCATCATTCTTTGATAGTTTACAGTTGGTAGTCATAGGAGTACTTACTAGTTTTGAATCCTCCATTCCAAATTTCTTCAAGATTTCCTTTATGTACTTGGATTGAGTAATGAAAATCTCATTTTTCATTTGCAGTATTTGCAAACCTATAAAATACTTTATCTCGCCGATTAATGACATCTCAAATTCTTTGCTCATTTCATTTCCAAAGTTCTTACAAAGAGTCATTTCCACAAAATATAATATCATCAACAAATATGGCTAAGATCAGTATTCCATTTTCATCATTCTTCATGTACATATTGTTGTTCTCACTTGTCCTTATAAAACCAATCTTAATCAAATAAGAGTGCAATCTTTCATACCATGCTCTAGGTGCTTGTTTCAGACCATATAATGCTTTGTTCAATTTACATACCTGATCTTTATTATTGTCTTCAACAAATCCTTCGGGTTGTTCAATAAAAACTTCTTCTTCTAATATTCCATTCAAAAATGCAGATTTGACATCCATTTGATATACCTTGAAGTTTTTCAAAGCAGCATATGCCAACAATGTTCTTACTCCTTCAAGTCTAGCCACAGGTGCAAAAGTTTCACCATAATCAATTCCTTCTTCTTGAGCATAACCTTTGCAAACTAGTCTTGCTTTATTTCGAATGACCTCTCCTTTTTCATTTAGCTTGTTTCTGAAAATCCACTTTGTACCGATTACATTTTTGTCCTTCGGTCTTGGGATTAGTGTCCATGTGTCATTCTTCTTGATTTGATCAATCTCTTCTGTCATAGCATGTATCCAATCTTCACTGTTAAATGCCTCTTTCACTATTCTCGATTCAAATTCAGATATCAGACATGTGTTATGTCTCAGTTTGTTCCTTGTCATCACTGGATCATCCTTATCTCCTATAATCTGACTTGGTGCATGATGTCTTCTGACATACTTGGCTAATACAGGCTCGATAGGCTCTGTATGATCTTCTTCATCGCTCGGTAATTAGATATTTTCTTCAACAGTTTTCTCAGTAGGACTTGTCGATTGAACATAGACAAATTCATCATAATCTTCTAGTTCTTTGGAATTTCCTTCATCATTTCTTTCTGCAAATTCATCAATTTTCACATTTGCACTTTCTACTATTTTGTTAGATGATTTGATCAGACATTTAAATGCTTTGCTTCTAGAAGAATAACCTAGAAATGTTCCTTCTTCACTTTTCTGATCAAACTTACTGATGCCCTCCTAAATGGCACAATGTTAGTTTAAGATCAATCAACACAAAACACACAAGACGTTAGCGTTAGTCAATCAAAAACTAAATCTATGAAGGCATTCCAAGAGAGACACTAAAAACATGCTAATGAATCTAACTAAAGAAGTAAAGACAATGAGACATCTCCAACTATCTCTTAGCATGAGATTAGCTCCTTCTCCCTTGTTCCTCTCCTCTCCAAGTTCCAAAATAGTGTAGCTCTCAACAGCTTTTTGCACTATGGATGCTTATGGAGGATCGAGATTGTAGTATAGCTCCAAATATGAAATGAAAAGCTATTACTATGCTATTGATGCTAAAATGATGTGTTTTAACCAAAAGACAAAAGATTAGATTGTTTATGCTAAAATGCTCTCTAAAATGTCTATAGTCTAAATGCTTACAAGTTTTCAGGATCTGGATTATGAAGGAATGGGCTCTATTTATAAGAAAAAATGGAGCAATGGATGGCCAAGATTGAAAGGTTTAATCAAGGGTCAAGCTTGAAAGTTGGGAATCCATGTGCACAATTGGCACCAATAAAATAGTGACAAGTGTCAACACAGGATTGGGTTGAGAGAAGAGGTTGGAGGCATTAAAGGCCTGAGAAGACCTCATGGTTATCTAAAGGCTAAGAGTCAAGCCTAAATTAGGATTACCCACTGGATTAGGAGTTAATCCAAGGATAAACCTTTGTGCAAATGATTAAGAGATAATCATGGTCAAAGCATTAAATGCTTGATGAGACCTTTGTGGTTGGATAGAGGTTGAGTCAAAACAAATGTTTTAACCATGTGGGAGAGTTGAATTAACCATTAATGGTTATTGGAGACTTTGTGGATTAAGTGGTTGAAAGTTGGAAGCCTTTAATGGTTTTCAAAGACTTTGGGGTTTTTGGTGGTTGAAGGTTGAAAACCTTCAATGGTTATCCAAGACTTTGGGCCATTTGAGAAGTGACTCCATTTTGCTTAGGAATGTGACAATAATTAGGGGATGGATTAGGCTAATTAGGAAGGGGTTAGAAGAATCTAGAAGGGGATTAGATTTTGCAAGTGGATTTGGTGGGTGAGGGAAAATAGGATTTTATTAAAATAAAAATTCATTTATTTCAATAATGTGTGCAAGTTGCATTTGTAGGAAAATGCAAGTGGGGGGGGGAGGATAATGATTTAAATAAATGTTTTATTTAATTTATTTAAAAGAGGAAAAGGGGGATTTTAATTAAATAAATTGATTTATTTATTTAATTAATGGGAATTTGATTTTAATGAATTAATTAAAATAAATCGAATAATTTATTTAATTAATAGAAGAATGTTTGGGGATGAATTAATTAAATATTAATTTAATTAATTGATGGCTAGTGGATTTTTAATCAAATAAATACGAAATATTCATTTAATTAAAATGGACAGATTTGTGTGACTACATTTGCCCCTCTTTGAGACGGTGCAGTTTATCGCATCGTTTCAAAGAAAGAAAAACTGGTGTGAAGAAATGCCCCATAAAATGTTAATTTAATGGGTGGTATGCCCCCTCGAGAGATGGGCCGAAAAATTTCGAAAAATCGGGCAATCTCTCGAAAAAGAATGAAAATTGGCAGGGTGATAGAAGAGAAGAAGTTAGGTATACTGGTGAAAAATAGAAGAAATCGGGGGAAACATGGAGAAATGGGGGGCTCGGGAAGTTCATGGGGACCACGGCGATGAGCGGGGCGAAGTTACGATGACGGCAGGGGGTATAAAGGGGGTGAAAGGGGGTAAAATAGGATCATTTGTGACCGCGACCAGTTGAAAACTAGAACTCTGACAGTGACATTTGGAGGAGCAACGAGGAGCGACGATGCCGTTTCCGATCACCGAGCACCGATTTGAGCGAGTCCGCCGGTACCAGTGCCCAGCCGACTATGGACCAGTGGTACGCAAATTCGAAAACCCACTTTTTATGCATTTTTGGTATTTTTTTAGCTAAGTCCAAGTCAAGTCGGAGCAAGAGCGCTGGAACTAGGTTTTTAGCGCTTTTGCTCCATTAATTAGCGCTATTGTGCCGCAATAGCGCTTTTGTAGGCTAGTTGTAGCGCTTTTGAATGGATTTAGCGCTTTTGTAGGCAAGTTTGAGCGCTTTTGATAAATTAGCGCTACGGTATAGTTAATTGAACGCTATTGAATTTTAATAGCGCTATTGTAGAGTGGTTTTAGCGCTTTTGTTTTTGTAGCGCTATTGTAGGGCTGTTTGAGCGCTATTGACATTGTTGTAGCGCTATTGTTCATAATGAGCACTTTTGTAGGTTAAATAGCGCTTTTGTAGGTTAAATAGCGCTTTTGCTTTAGGATACAAGATGCCCCAGTTTTGGACAAAACAAATCTCCTGATGCCTAACGATTGATGGATGACGAGGTGAAGTGGGAGTTGTTTTGAACCATAGCAGCCCGATGAGACTTAGGTCATTTGTTAGGAGAAATGCTTGTTGAAGTCTAGGCGGCCATGATTGCTTACCTGTTGAGACTCAAAGATACTTGATCAAAGTATCTGATGATAGTCTAGGTTTAAACTTAAGAAAGTTTGATAACAAAACAACTGATGGTGGTGTAATGAATGTTTATGTGCAGGAGGACTTACGCGTGTTGCAGTTACGCGAGCGCCACCCCGCGACACAGGGGTTGCGAGATCGTTTGACTCAGATTGAGATTGATTGTATTGCGGCTACTGGGCTCTATGAGGTGATGCATATGCCCGTGATTCGGATGAATCACGGCCTGATTACAGCTTTAGCAGAGCGATGGCACAGTGAGACATGCACGTTCCATCTGGCTCAGGGCGAGATGACGGTGACTTTGGAGGACGTGTGGCGTATCCTGCGGATTCCGATTCGAGGGCAGCTGGTGACGTATGATCGATCTTGGGGGACAGTGTCTTGCCAGAGGATTTTTGATGAGGACGTATTCATTGATGATGGGTCGATTGCTTGGGAGGATATAGCAGCACTATATGAGCCTCTTCCAGCAGTATTGTCAGGGATCGTGGGAGGACTTCTGTGTCCAGACAGGCGGTCACATGGATTGGCGGTCGGATGGGGACAAGTGATAGAGATGATGGTGACAGAGGGGACCCGATATGCCTGGGGGCCGTGTGTGCTAGCGCACATGTATCAGGAGTTACATGAGGTGGTGTACAGAGGGCGGGGGTCTCTTGCAGTGGGCATGACACTACTGCATGTGTGGGCATGGGAGCACTTACCAGTGACTCGACCAGTGAGTCTGAGATTCCGAGCCGTGGACCAGCCCTATATGTTTATGTATAGTGGTATGATGAGCCAGCCCCACTTGGGGAAGGTAGAGTGGTGGCGACGGGCATTGGATGATTTGGATGCAGTGATCTGGCGGCCATACTTGGAGTGTGAGCCATGGGAGGATGATGCAGAGGCACTGCCATATTTCTTTATGACCCGATTCCTCATTGGGAGGACCTCTTATCACGTAGAGAGACAGGTGCCAGGACGGGTGATGAGGCAGTTTGGACGGCAGCAGGGACTGCCTACCGGATCAGGGGAGTATGCACGAGTGATCCGAGAGCGGTATGCATGGGGTCCAGTGCTACCGTATGATCAGGCACTGGCAGAGTTCCGGACACTGCAGGCGAGGCCATGGGATCTACGACCGAGGGTCGTTGATGCAGGGGTTACAGCAGAGTATACCCAGTATCGGGCGGCGCACCCGATCCTACGGATATCAGACCCAGCTGAGCCGATCCCAGCGTTTGAGGATGAGAGGGGACGGGGACGGAGAGGAGGAGGTGGTGGTGGAGGAGGAGGTGGTGGAGGATGTGGAGGAGGGATGGGGATGCCGAGACAGCGGAGAGGGAGAGGGGGGTTACCACTGCAGATATCACAAGGTCCTTTGATGCAGGGAGGAGTGCAGCTGAGTGGTAGGGGGATGGAGAGAGAGATCCCTATGGATACAGGTGCAGGAGAGGGTGGTGCAGGGGAGTGTGGTGCAGGGGAGTGTGGTGCAGAGGAGGGACCTAGGGGAGGGGGTGATACAGGTGCGGCAGCCATGGCCACGGGGGAGGGAGCTACTGGGGATCTGCGAGAGCATATGATAGGGTATTTGCA
Source organism: Cryptomeria japonica (assembly GCF_030272615.1). Classification (NCBI taxonomy): domain Eukaryota; kingdom Viridiplantae; phylum Streptophyta; class Pinopsida; order Cupressales; family Cupressaceae; genus Cryptomeria; species Cryptomeria japonica. The sequence goes on from NC_081409.1 coordinate 25,432,599, forward strand.
GACCCGGGTAGAGAGATTAGAGGCGGAGGTGGCAGCTAGAGATGTGTAGCTATTTGCACGTGAGGCAGAGCTGACAGTGGTGCTGCGGGAGAGAGATACTGCGGTGGAGAGGTTAGCGGAGCTGCAGGAGAGAGTCCGGACTGGTGGGCAGGGGCCGTCAGGGGAGATTATGAGAGAGATACGGCGAGCACAGGCGGAGATAGAGTACTGGCGTGGGTTATATGACCAGGTGGTACCGATTAGCCAGCGAGCTCTCAGCTATACCCAGATGCGGCAGGCCAGATCCGAGCGATCACAGAGGATGCAGAGCAGTGGGGGAGTGATGGGTCCTTTACGGCAGGAGAGATCAGGGGATGCAGGAGGGAGTGGGGGTTCGATGAGGCCTCCACGGAGAGATGGATCAGGTGGTGCCGGTACCAGTGGTGGAGTAGGTAGGGGTGGGGCAGGTACAGCATCTGGCCGGAGCGGCATTTGAGAGAGCATTTTTGCATCTATATATTGTATCTTTGTCTATTTTTGGACTGTATCTTGGATGGCTCTTGGTAGCCGATTTTGTAGACTTCATTGTACTCTGATATATGAGATGATATATATGAGGAGATCCCATTTTGTGATGATATGCATGTGATGATGTATGGATGTTTATGCATGTTTGTGATTTATTGCTTAGATGGATATGTGTGGATATGTATGCATTTGATGAGATGTTTCTTTTATGCATTGTTTTTATGATGAGTTATGATGTGGGATACTGACATATGAATGCAGGTTTATATGTGTATGATGGATTTGATTTGTGATATAATGCTTTATGTATGGAATGCCTATGATGAGGATATATGCTTATGCTTGATGCATGAACAGGATTTTTGGTATTTCCTATTTTGTTAATGATGCGATGATTTATGTGATGATGTCAATGCAATGGTTAGATGAAATGATTTTATGTATGGATATGCATCTAGATGATATATGCTTATGTTTTTGATGGATGTAATATGGATAAACAAAATGTTTAAGTGCAAATGTTTATATGATAAATGCAGATGAATACACAAATGTAAAGTACAAGTGTTTATATGATGATATGTAAAATGAATGTAAATGAATAAACAAATGTAAGGTACAAGTGTTTATATGATGATATTAAAATGAATGTAGATGGATAAACAAATGTAAAGTACAAATGTTTATATGATAATGCCGAAATGAATGATTCTAAATGCGTTTTAAATATGTTGGTAAGTGCAAATGATAATGGGATGATACGATAACTAATGGGGATAATAACTGCACCTTAATGCAATGTGAATGAATCCTAAAAATGAACATTATAAGATACTTAGTAATGAATGAATGCATCTTTTAACTATAAAGAAATGAATGCAAATGATAAATGATGAAAAGTTTAATAAAATGATAATGGATAATTGATATAAGATGAATGCTTATAAAATGATTTAATACAATCAAAGATAATTTAATCCCATGAATGGATCTAATTATTGATGATTGATGCCATGATGAAAATGATTTTACTGCAACTAATGTCAATAATGAACTTATATGCAACGTTTATGTGTAAAAATGACATGAATGGACGTAATGCAAGATGCATCTAAATGCGAGGATGATATGATTATGAGGAATGCAAGGTTGTTTTAAGACTTTGCATAATGCATTGATGATGTATCAGAGTACTCGGTCGTGATTGTATCCAAGACCAGCTTTTATTAATCATTTTTGCATATAAAACATCTATATGAATAAGTGAACGGATGGGTGATATGCAACGGAATGCAATATATAAACAGATGAGATGAAATGACGATCCATAGTGCTCTATTTTCATCATTGAGCTTTTAAAATGTTGGAAGAGAATACAAGCATCTTGACACAATGATTCAAGATGACCTGAGTATTTCTTTCATGGATTTTAATATAGCAAGTTAATACAAACGACTTGATATAAGGGTCAAGTCGACCAGAGTATTGCTTGCGGAACAGACAAGGATTATTTCTTTTCGTGCATGCCTTGGATCGTCCTCCTTGATCTTAGGCTGATCATATCCTGAGACAAGTGCATACCGTACTAGGAGATAACACCTTTATCCAGTTTGGATGAGGTAGGAGGAACCAAAGGAAGAGCATTGTACCTGCAAACAAACAGTATATACATAAAGAATAAAGAATATGGATCCTTGGTAATGGTTCATGCTCATATGGTCGAGGTATACGCTGTAGTCAGCAAGCCGTAGTGATCTATGACTGCATTTTGCATAAGATCACGTAGCTTAGTGAACTTCCCACGTAGACACCATTAGTACATGCCCCAGAACTTCATCGGAAATAATGTGCAAACGAAACAAAACAATGCTGAAAAGATCCCGATACCGATAAACGAATGATTGTACTCACAAATCAACCAAGTATTTGATAGCTTAACATAATTTTCTTGTCAAAGAAAATGTCACTTTTGTCTTTGTTTTGGTAAGGAAGGATGCATCCTTGTTTTAAAGACAGTTTGGATTTGTTGATGTCGATTGTTTTGGTTGAGTGATAAGTGGTCATTTGTGTGAGTAGTTTGTCAATGTTTATTTTGGTATTTGCATGGATGGGTATGTACAAGGTGTTGCCATGTTTTTGTGTGATTTTTCAATGGTTTTGTCGATGTTTTTGGATTTTGAATTTGTTTTGAATGTTTTTGGTATTTTTGTTGAGACATTTTTGAATGTTTTTGGATTTTTGATTATTGTTTGAATGAAGAACTTAATGAATCATAAGACAATGTAGAATCCACTTCCATCACGAGGGTAAGGGTATTGCCCCCAGTTTGTAGACCGGACTATGAAAAGGTGGGATGCTAGATGCGTGGAGTACTTTCTTAATTACAGATCAAATAACAAGCCATAGTTTGGATGGATGGATGTGTGTGTGCATGAATGTGATCGCAACGAGCCTGAAAGATACTGGAGCCATTGTTTTTACGAGTGGCGCCTGTTTGCCAGGTTTTCACCACCGTACTTACCCAAGGTGCCACCGAAGTGGTTGTTCACCGTTTGGATGCATGATTTGTTCTTTACTTTTTTGAATGTTTTTGTATTTTCTTCAAGACATTTTCTGAATGTTTTTGATATTTTCTTGATATGTAGCGGAGCCTGATGCTCTGTATACCTTAGGTATAAAATCGTTTGAGGTGCATGCTATTGATTGGATCTGCGAGCGGTTCTCCTTCTGGTGTAGCCAACTGATATGCCCCGGACCCGAATACAGCAGTGACAACATATGGGCCTAGCCAGTTTGATTCAAACTTACCCTGATGTTCTCTGTTTGGTTGGTTGCGAGGATTCTCTCGTAGAACAAGATCACCTACCTCAAATGTACGAGGTCTAACTCGGTGATTGTAGCTTCTGCTCATGCGCTGCTGATAGGCTTTGAGGTGATTGTATGCAGCTTGTCGTTTCTCATCAAGTAACTCTAAGTCCTGAAGACGGGATACTCTGTATGCTTCATCATCGATGAGATTATGCAAGGAAACTCGTAATGATGGTATCTCAACCTCAATAGGTAAGATAGCTTCAGCACCATAGACCAATGAATAAGGAGTTGCACCTATAGGGGTTCGAATGCTAGTTCGATATGCCCATAGCGCTGGATTTAGTTGAACATGCCAATCACGGCCGGCATCATTGACTGTCTTCTTTAGGATCCGTAGTATGTTTTTATTGGATGCTTCAGCCTGACCATTGCCTTGTGGGTAATAGGGAGTGGAAAAGCAGTGTTGGATATGAAATTTCTCACAAAGCTCACGGACATCCTGATTTTTGAAAGGAAGACCATTATCTGTGACGATGGACATGGGTATACCATACCGGCAGATGATGTAATTGAGGATGAATGAGGCGATCTGCTTGCCGGTGACTTGGGTAAGTGGAACAGCTTCGATCCACTTTGTGAAATATTCGGTAGCGGTAATAATGAATTTATGGCCGTTGGATGAAGATGGATGAATCTTACCCACAAGGTCAAGGCCCCATTGACAAAAAGGCCATGGTGTTGTGATTGGTTGCAGTTCTTGAGCTGGTGCATGTATTAGGTCGCCATGAACTTGACATTTCTTGCATTTTCTGACAAAGTAATAGGAATCCTTTTCCATAGATGGCCAATAGTATCCAGCTCGCATGATCTTCTTGGCTAGTGACGGACCACTTGAGTGAGTCCCGCAAATTCCTTCGTGTACCTCTTCCAAAGCCTTTGTTATCTCATCCTGTTCCAGACATCGAAGGAGAGTACCATCAAGACCGCGTCGGTATAGGGTTTCGGCAATAATGGTATATCGAGCAGTTTGGCGAATAAAGGTTTTACGTTGGTTATTTGATTGGTTGGGAGGAAGGGTATGATCGCGAAGATAGGTGTAGAACTCACCGTACCATGGGGATTCAGAACCAACAAGGTGACATATCATCTCGGATTCAGGGATATCATAAGCGGGGATCCAAAGCTGTTCTACCAAGAACTCGTAGCGTGTTGAATTCTGTGGAAGATCTAGGAGAGATGCGATGGTAGCCATGGCGTCAGCAGCTCGATTCTGATCTCTTGGTATCTGCTCAAAAGTGATAGTAGTAAATGATGTCTTTAGAGTGTCCACCATTTGCTTATATGGCATGAGTTTATCATCTTTGGTCTGATATTCATCAGTTGCTTGTCGAATGACTAGTTGGGAGTCGCCATATACTTGTAGTTCTTGTAATTTCCATTGTATGGCTAATCTGAGTCCTGTGATCAAAGCCTCATACTCTGCTATGTTGTTTGTGCATGGAAATGTGAGCCTATAAGACTTCAGGATGCTATCACCTTGAGGTGTGATAAACAGAATGCCTGCCCCCAAGCCGTGCCTAGTGTATGAACCATCAAAGTATAATTTCCATGGTTGTACTTCTGTGACCATGAATATCTCTTCATCTGGAAAATTGGAAATGAGAGGATGATCGCCTATGATTGGTGCATCGGCCAACTGATCTGCAATGACCTGCCCTTTGATAGCTTTACGATCTACATACTCAATGTCAAATTCACTTAGAATCATCACCCATTTGGCCAAGCGACCTGTCAATGCTGCTTTGCTGAGTAAATACTTGAGTGGATCAATCTTTGCGATGAGTTGTACCTTGTGTGTCAACAAATAGTGTCGCAATTTAGTGGCTGCTAAGATTACTGCTAGGCAAGCTCGCTCAATAGGTGTGTAATTGAGTTCATAGCCAACCAATGTGCAAGAGATGTAGTAAACAGCACACTCTTTACCTTCTGCATTATGTTGTGCCAGTAGCACACCCAGTGCTGTACTTGTTGCTGAGATATAAAGTAACAACGGTCTACTTGGATCTGGTGGCATCAGCAATGGTGGATTCATGAGATAGTCTTTAAGTTCCTGAAATGCTTGCTGGCATTTGTCATCCCATTGAAAGTGGATGTTCTTGTGTAGTAGGTGTGTGAATGGGTGACACTTATCAGCCAATTGTGCAATGAATCTGCGGATAGATTGAAGTCGTCCTTGTAGTGTTCTTAGCTGACTGATATTCTTTGGAGGTGGCATGTCCATGATAGCTTTTACCTTTGCTGGATCGACCTCAATGCCTTTGCTTGAGACAATGTATCCTAGAAGTTTCCCGGAGGTCACTCCAAAGACACATTTCTTTGGGTTGAGTCGAACATGATATTGTTCCAGTCTATCAAAGATTTGATCTAAGATGTGGAGATGTCCATCTCTAGTGAGTGATTTTGCTAGTAAGTCATCCACATAATCTTCCATCATAGTATGCATCATGTCATGGAAGATGGTGGTCATTGCTCTTTGATAGGTTGCTCCTGCATTTTTTAGACCGAAAGGCATTACATTCCAGCAGTATGTGCCCCATGGACATGTGAAGGTTGTCTTATGTTGGTCCTCTGGTGCGATCTTTATTTGATTGTATCCTGAAAATCCATCCATGAGTGAAAGCATGGCATGTCCTGCTGTTAGATCCACTATGATGTCGATATTTGGAAGGGGGAAGTCATCCTTAGGACATGCCTTATTTAGGTCTCTGAAGTCTGTACAAATGCGGATGCCCCCTTTTGGTTTGCCGACTGGCACAATGTTGGAGATCCATTCTGCATAATCAATTGGTCTAATGAAACCAACATCCAGGAGTTTCTTGAGTTCTGTTTTGACTAGCACTGCAATTTGAGGATGCATCTTACGAAGCTTTTGCTTGACAGGTTTGGCTCCTTTTGCTACTGTGAGATGATGCATGACTAAGTCAGGGTCAAGCCCAGGCATGTCTGCATATGACCATGCAAAGTTGATCTGGCGCTGCTGGAAGAACTCTATGAATTGAGGTTGTTCCTCTGGAGTGAGAAGAGATGCCAGATGTATGATATGAGGGTTTTCAGGAGTCCCCACATTGTATTCTTTAGTCTCCTCAATGAGAATCGTCGATCGTTCCTGTTGTGTACTAGCAGGGAGAATGTCAAACCCTTCATCCTCAAGTGCCTCAGAGAGGTTTTCACCGTTGGATACGCTCTTTCTTTTTACTTTTGTTGGATCAAACAGTGCCACAGTGTGGTTTTCACTGGAAGATCCATGTTTTAATGTTATATTTTTGCAGCTGAAGGGTTTGGCATCCACCCCGAAGTATGCTGCGCTATTAAGTTGAATGGCGAATCCAGCTTTGTGATCCCCGCTTGGTAGATTATCCCTTAATTCCAAAAAGTCAATGATAGCCTCATCGTTCTGGAAGAGGTCAAGACATGGGGGATTTGGTTGGTTCCATTCAATGAGTTCAGGGTGGATGATGGGCATTACGTCATCAATTAGGTTAAGTGCGGGAGATGTATCAGTGAGGGTTAAGACAGTGTGGTGAAGGTCGTTGATGGTACTCTCCCTGTCAGAATCAGGCGTAGGATGAGACGTAGGGTCTGTGGAAGATGTTTCCAGCTCAGGTACCCAAGTGGTCTTTATCTGTGCTTCTTCGTAAACAGGGATGTCTTTGCGTAGCGGAGGTGGTGATGTGTCTTCCTCATCTGAAGTGTTAAGCTGTACAGAATCAAATTCCCACTCATGTGAGTCGGTCTCTGAATCACTTTCCAGCATCCGATTGCTATACCATACTGGGATGTCTTTGGAGTTAAACACGGCAGGCGTGATTAGTTTATGTACCTTTGAGGTGATCGGTGCTGCAGGAACCGTGATGGGTTTTAAAGGATTTGTTACAGGAAGTATCGGCCGTGTTGCCTCAGTGGCTTCTGCAGGAACTGCTGGGGCCATAGATGCTGCTGCGGATTCTGATACAATTGCTGCTGCTATTGGTGTTATTGATGGGATTACTGGTGCGATTGGTGGCATGTTTGGCACTGGTGATGGTTGCGGTGGGTTTGTGAGCCTCGATGGGGCAGTGGGGATAGTGTTTGATGGTGCTTTGATTATGAAAGGTGTCCTCTTTGCAGTAGGTGGGCAAAATGGTTTGCTAGGTTTTCCTTTGAATCTGAGTTTAGGAAGGATCTCTTTTTCAAAACCTAGGCCTGTATTACCTTTGGGCTTGAATTCCGGCAGCAGCGGTTCGTGTCGTCCTTGTTTGCAGTATCCTAAAGCACTCTGACCATCATATCCCATTCTTTGCATAATGAGGAGGCCTTTGCCATACTGTTCCGTAGGAAGTGTAACTTGCGGTTTATCAGTGGTAACGGGGTCTTTATAGATCCAGTCTGCTAGGTCCTCATCTTGTGTTTCTTCCTCTTGACTCTTTCCAAGGACGAAAGGCGTTAAAGCACATGCTGGTGTGATTAGTGGTTGCTGGAGCAACTGCTGTGGTTTACCATGTGTTCTAGGAGAAGTGGGCATTTGTCCCACACAAAAGAGCTGACTCAAGTTATATTCCCCGGGACCTTCCTCTGCGACTTTCATCTTAAGCTTTTCTTGCTTGGGTATAGGAGTGTTTGAACTGGCAAGAGAGGCGGGATTTACATATGATGTTGAGGAAATGGCTTCCCTATTATTAGGAACAGTAATCTCTGGTTGATGGCTGATATTATGGCAAAATGCGAAGGGATTTGCATCGCCCAGGATTGTGATCTCTGCACCGTTATGTGGGAACTTGATACATTGATGGTAGGTAGATGGAACGGCTTGCATGGCATGTATCCAAGGTCTTCCTAATAATAGATTATATGGCAGAGGAAGGTCCAGAACCTGACAAATTATGTGTTTTACCACGGGGCCTACTCGGATTGGTAGTACCACAGCTCCTTTGGATGAACGCTCTGCATCATCATAGGCCTTGATGGTGATCTTCTTGCGAGGATCCACTGATTCTATTGCATATCCCAATGCTGTGACCAACTGTAGTGTACAAATGTTTAGGCCTGCTCCATTATCAATCAAGACTCGCTTGATCCTGTGTTGGTTGACAAAGCCTTCAATGTGTAGCGAAGCATTATGAGGTTGTTGGAAAGAAGAGTTGTCACTTTCGGAAAAAGTGAGACAAGGTGATGACTTTAGATTTCCAACCATGGCTTGAAATTGGTCCGTGTTCAGGTTTGCAGGGACTGACGCCTCTTGGAGTGCTTGATCCAAGATTGTTTTATGAGATGGTGACAAGCGTAATAGCTCTAAAATGGATATAAGTGTAGGGGTTTTGTCTAATTGTTCCACAAGATTGTATTGCTTTGGGATGGAGGTGGTGCCTTGTGGAGCTGCCTTGATGGTAACTTTGCCGCGACGCGTAACAACATTGCAATTTGAGGTGGGATTTTTGAAGGTGATAGTTGCAATTTGTTCACTGGCATCATACAGATGATTTACAGTGTAATTATACGCAGCCTGCGTATAATCAGTGGTATCAGGACCTCGTCTAGAAGTGGAAGGACCCCTTTGATCTTGCGATGGAAGTGGATTCTTGAACATCTGATGATCATTATTGGTTGTTTTTGGGTCATGCCCTTGAATTTCAATTTCTCCTCGGTCAATAAGATCCTGAATGAGATCTTTCAATCGATGACAATTACTTGTCTTGTGTCCTCTTCCTTGATGGAATTCACAATGTTCAGTATCTCTCCACCATGCTGGTTTGACCTGAGGCTCATAATTTGATAACTTAGGTAGAGTGATCAAATTCTGAGAAATGAGTTGTCGCATCACTGTTTCAATGGGTTCCCCTAAGGGAGTGTATGTGCGTTTTTGTTTTTGTGGACGAGGTCTTGGTTCATCATGAGATGTGATGCGACCTTGATTAAGAGGAACATTTGTGTTATTTTGAGGTGGAGGATTTTGTCCTGCAAATCGAACCACAGGTTGTGCATTTTGGACAGTCCGAGCATCCACAACTCCATCGTTGACGATATTCTTATTCTTGTTCCAGAAGTTCGGTTTATCGTTATTGAAGCGCGGGCGAGGACCATCTTTGGGTTCATTAAAGATTTTGATGAGTCCTTTTTTGATGAGTGCCTGTTCACACTTTATACCTTTGGTGATCATATCGTTAAAAGAATCTGTATCCTTGACATCCAGGTGAAATTCCATTTCTTCGTTTAAGTTGGAAATGAAAATTTCCACTAGTTCTCGTTCAGGTAACTGAAGAGAACGTCTGCTAGACATTTGGCGCCATCGTTGCAGGAATACTGAGAATAATTCACCTGGTTTTTGTTTGGTGTTGCATAGATCAGCCATGGTGATGTCGCGTTCAATATTATAAGAGTAATGAGATAGGAACTTCTGGATGAGTTCCTCAAATGTTCTTATGCCACCTGGTAGTCGGGAAAACCATGATGTGGTTGTTCCTCCCAAGCTTTGGGGAAAAAGGCGCATTAAGTATGTGTCTTCATATGCGACTTTGAGACAAGCGGAATGAAATTCTCGGACATGATCGCGGGGATCTCCCTTTCCTCTATATTTTTCGAATTTTGGTGTTTCGAACCCGCGTGGAAAGGGTGGCATATAAAGATTCCTATCAAACGGATAGGGACAGATGTCGTTAAGTGAGAATTGATTGGTTTTAACACCACTATGAAGTTGTTGGGTGAGATTCTCAACTTGTTGCCGCAACATCTCCATTTCATTAGGAGGAGGAGGTGGTGGGTTACCTCGAGGGATGTTATATCTGATGGGATCTCTACGCCTTTCCTCCTCATGGCGACTTTGTCTTTCTAATGCTTGTCTTAATTGGGCAAGATCAAAGTCTGAGGGGAGTTTGGCTCCTTCTTGAGCGAGTCTTAAAAAGTGAGCATCCGCATTGCTCCTTAGTATTTCATCGAATAATCTGTTAAAATGAGGGTTATGCTGAACCCTTTCGATTGTTGAAGGAGTGGGAGTACTTGGGTTTTCGTCATTCCCATTTCCTCCAAGTGCCTCTTGAAATTCATTGAGGTTGTCCTCTTCTTCCTCAATTTCTATTTCTCATTGCCTTGATCGCGATCGGGTTTGAGCCATTTTGTTTATAAGTTTGTTTTTGAAGTTGATTGAAGATAATGATGAGTTGGTGATGAAATGAAAGATTGGTTGGTGATTTGTGTTGTATGGGGATCTCTAGCACTTTAATGTAGATGTAACCGAAATTCCTTCTTTGAATTGCTTGTTTGTTTTGATAAGATTTGATGTGATAAGGTGTAGAGAAATCTGAGATGTGTTACAGATTTTTGACTACCTAGCAATGAGAGGATTCACTCATGAACTAGTTTTAACCTGCGTAGATGTGTCTCTTAGGATGAGCTTATCCTAGATGTAGAAACAATCTAAAAAGTGATGTGATGTGTTTGATTTCAAGCAATATCTAAAAGGGAATCTTGGGACAAGAACCTCTTAATGTTTTGAGAGTTGGGATGGATTGATGATGGAATGATAATGTATGAATGAGATGATGGATGTTTTTGTTTTCAACTTCAATCTTTCAATAAAAACTTTGTGTCACAAATGGAACAAACTCTATCTCTTCCCTTTCAGGCGTTGGTGGTACTTCTCGAGCTGTGTTGTAGGTGATACAGATGTTTGGGAAGAAATTGGGATTAATCTTTCCTCCTTGATTTTTGTGATAACTCAGAGCTCTATATTGCATAAAAGCTCTGCGGTTCAATGATTCGGAATCAAATTCGTTTGTTTTACCTTGAAGATAGAGACGCATGCAATGTAGAAAGACTCTATGTGAGACAAAGATTTGTCTATTGAGATAGAAGAATTTCCTCCTTTTGATCAAAGCCTTTGAGCTTAATGGTCTCCTTCTTAAGTTGATATTCTGATGACACTTCTTCTTTCGCAAGATGTGAAGAATGGTCATAAAAGTTGTGACTCTGTGTTGTTTGCACTTTGTTTTTGGTATTTTTGGTTGTGTTGACAGATGTTGGATGAATACTTTGTTTTTGGGATTGATTTTCTGATTTTTCTTTGACAAGAAAACAAAGCAAGCACACAAACACAAAATTGTAGCCTCAAAGGCACAAATGAGTATGGGTCTAGATCAACCCAATCCTTGGACTTGTTTTTGACCCTTCCTTTAGATTTATTTTAAGGTGTATTTCCAAAGCCTGAAGTCGGCTCAATTTGCACTAGGTCTGTAAAACGAACACACTTCAAACACTCTTTATCCCTATGGTCAGATGGCCAGTTGTGATAAATTTAGCCCACATCTTGATATTTCTTCGACTTTGGTAGTACATACCTTATGAATCCCGCCATGGCAGGTAAGGATGTGATATACTAAGTCTTGCGCGAGCATAACAAATAGATGATCCCTATGATGGGGGAGTCACCACTTTTATCAAGCCACAAGTGACTTTTCAAAAAGCTATGTTTCTACTCAAGGAAATATGTATGGTGAGTATCTTGGGAGCAAAACCTTCTATGCTCTTGCACTAAATTATATCTCAAATATCCTCAATCAATAGAACAGGTGGGCTACTACTAAAAGGTGTTTAGTCATATTCGATGTTTTTGGACATAAGTTCATTCTGCAGTGACTCACTTAAGAGCCTTGTAACTGGTGGTGGGGCCCATTTGTCCTTTCGGCCAGTTACACTGTAGGAACAGCTATACCCAAGGCTACAGCTTTCGCTCTCACCTGATTTCTATAGCGGCTCGAAGGATTTACCGCTCGAGGTCGTTCCCAAGAGTATCGATCCCTTGGCAGGCCTCTCTTAAAAAGATAAAATTTGAGCGTTACTAACACTTTTCTCTTGCACCTAGGACCACGAGAGCCAAGGGAGAGGATAGTGTGTGTTAGAAGTAGGACCACTCGACTGACTTTTGTGCACAAGCGTGCCAAACACGTAAAACACTTGTTCCTTTTAATCCAGCATTTGCAAATGTGATCTAACTATTTGGAGATGTTGCTCCAACAGCCATGGTGTTCATTTTAACTTCAAAGCAATATGTTTTGTAATCTAGAAGTTGAAAGTCCTGGTCAACTTAAAAAATACGATTGCATGAAGGAAAATTTGTTTTTGCCAAAAAAAATAAAGACAAGTGGATTGTTCTTTTTACTGCACCAAAAATTGAAGTGTGGCTTGTGATTTTTAGATTTGATGCAAGAAAATGGAATTGTTTGGTTTTAAGCACCAAATAAAGTGTGTTTCCTAACTTGCAAGAAAACAAATGTTTGAATTTTGTTGTTCTTTTTACCTTGCAATAAAGAAAGATGAATTTTGTTTTAAGCACCAAAAACAAATTTGAGGTTCATTTTATGCACTCCAAAATGAGATGTGAGGTTTATTTTAACTTATGCAATAAGGGAAAAATGAATTCTTTTTTTAACCAACTTTTTAAAGAAAGTAAAAAGAAAGATTTTTTTTTTTTTTTTTTAAAGCATCTACTAACTCCTTCCACTGCACACAAAAAGATTAGAACCTGCACCTGGTCAATAGTTAAAACGTTAGCGTGGGCTTACACAAGCCTAAATGCTGATTTTGGGTTACAAAGCGAATTGGACAACACTCTGTCGCAATAGCGCTAGTCTGCTTTTTATACAAAAGCGCTAATTTATACAAAAGCGCTAATCTGCGGTATCAGAAGCGCTATTATACACAGGAGCGCTGAAAGAAGAAATAAATCCGAGAAGACAAAAGCGCTGAATTGTGTCAATAGCGCTAAAACTTGGACAATAGCGCTGAAATGTTGTCAATAGCGCTGGAACATTTTCAATAGCGCTATCTTAGGTTCAATAGCGCTAAAAGAAATTGTTGCAAAAGCGCTAAAACGCGTTCAATAGCGCCGAAGCGTGACCTGTGTGGCAATTTCAACAAGCAAAATGTTAATTTTAAAAAAAAAAATCAGAAGGTTGCGTGTTCGATTCACGTCGGGTTCACCAAATGATGCCCTCCTAAATGGCACAATTGTTAGTTTAAGATCAATCAACACAAAACACACAAGACGTTAGCGTTAGTCAATCAAAAACTAAATCTATGAAGGCATTCCAAGAGAGACACTAAAAACATGCTAATGAATCTAACTAAAGAAGTAAAGACAATGAGACATCTCCAACTATCTCTTAGCATGAGATTAGCTCCTTCTCCCTTGTTCCTCTCCTCTCCAAGTTCCAAAATAGTGTAGCTCTCAACAGCTTTTTGCACTATGGATGCTTATGGAGGATCGAGATTGTAGTATAGCTCCAAATATGAAATGAAAAGCTATTACTATGCTATTGATGCTAAAATGATGTGTTTTAACCAAAAGACAAAAGATTAGATTGTTTATGCTAAAATGCTCTCTAAAATGTCTATAGTCTAAATGCTTACAAGTTTTCAGGATCTGGATTATGAAGGAATGGGCTCTATTTATAAGAAAAAATGGAGCAATGGATGGCCAGGATTGAAAGGTTTAATCAAGGGTCAAGCTTGAAAGTTGGGAATCCATGTGCACAATTGGCACCAATAAAATAGTGACAAGTGTCAACACAGGATTGGGTTGAGAGAAGAGGTTGGAGGCATTAAAGGCCTGAGAAGACCTCATGGTTATCTAAAGGCTAAGAGTCAAGCCTAAATTAGGATTACCCACTGGATTAGGAGTTAATCCAAGGATAAACCTTTGTGCAAATGATTAAGAGATAATCATGGTCAAAGCATTAAATGCTTGATGAGACCTTTGTGGTTGGATAGAGGTTGAGTCAAAACAAATGTTTTAACCATGTGGGAGAGTTGAATTAACCATTAATGGTTATTGGAGACTTTGTGGATTAAGTGGTTGAAAGTTGGAAGCCTTTAATGGTTTTCAAAGACTTTGGGGTTTTTGGTGGTTGAAGGTTGAAAACCTTCAATGGTTATCCAAGACTTTGGGCCATTTGAGAAGTGACTCCATTTTGCTTAGGAATGTGACAATAATTAGGGGATGGATTAGGCTAATTAGGAAGGGGTTAGAAGAATCTAGAAGGGGATTAGATTTTGCAAGTGGATTTGGTGGGTGAGGGAAAATAGGATTTTATTAAAATAAAAATTCATTTATTTCAATAATGTGTGCAAGTTGCATTTGTAGGAAAATGCAAGTGGGGGGGGGAGGATAATGATTTAAATAAATGTTTTATTTAATTTATTTAAAAGAGGAAAAGGGGGATTTTAATTAAATAAATTGATTTATTTATTTAATTAATGGGAATTTGATTTTAATGAATTAATTAAAATAAATCGAATAATTTATTTAATTAATAGAAGAATGTTTGGGGATGAATTAATTAAATATTAATTTAATTAATTGATGGCTAGTGGATTTTTAATCAAATAAATACGAAATATTCATTTAATTAAAATGGACAGATTTGTGTGACTACACTTACCATTTCTATCATCTTTGTGTACATAGCATCTACTTCCAAAGATTTTAAAATAACTTACATTAGGTTTCTTGTCATACCAGATTTCATATGGTGTCTTCAAAGTACCTTTCTTCAGTTGTACTCGGTTTAGGGTGTAAACTGCTATGCTTATTGCTTCTCTCCAAAATGTTTGTGGCACTTTCTTTTCAATCATCAATGTTCTAGCACAATCCACAATAGATTTGTTTCTTCTCTCAGCTATTCCATTATGTTGTCAAGTTCTCGGTGCAGAGACTTGTCTTTTAATACCATGATCATTGCAGAATAAGTTGAACTCATCAGATGTGAACTCTCCTCCTCTATCTAATCTAAGACATTTCAGTTGTCTTCCTGTTTCATTTTCAAGTCTTGCCTTGTACCATTTAAACATTTGAAAAGCTTCTGATTTTTCTTTTAAAAACATTACCGACATCATCCTTGAATAGTTATCCACAAATAATATGAAATGTTTATCACCATAATAACTTTGAACTTTCATAGGACCACAAAGATCAGTGTGCACAAGATCTAAAATTCCCTTAGAAGTGTAAGACTTACTTGTAAATCTTGATCTTGTCATCTTACCCATCTGGCATCCTCGGCACATAGCATTCTCAGGCTTTTCAAGACTCGGTAGACCTCTTACTTGGTGCTTCTTACTTATTTTGATCAGATTATCAAAATTTACATGACAAAACCTTTTATGCCATAACCAGGTATCATCTATCTTTGCATGCAAACACTTGTTCCGAGTTGAGTCAAGATGAAATGTGTTACCTTTTGTTTGTATCCCAGTAGCAACTAACTTTCCATTCTTGTCATGAACTTTGAGAATTCCCTTCTGAAATTCTATTCGGTAACATGTATTGTTTAGCTGTGCTACACTCAACAAATTGTATTTCAAACCTTCAACCCAATAAACATCATTGCATCTTGCATTGTCAAGAAGTGTTATAGATCCTTTACATTTCACCGGACATGGTGCATCATTACCAAATCTTACATAGCCTCCATCATAATCTTCTAACATAACAATCTTGTCTTTATCTCTTGTCATATGATGTGAGCATCCACTATTTATGATCCAAGAATCATTAGTATTTACGTGAGATATTAGGGCTTTTTCTTCATACTTTTCTTTATCTGATCCATCTTTGATAGCCACATAAACTACTTGCTCTGTATCAGTTTTATCTAATTTATCATCATTGGATTCCTTATCAACTATTAAGCATGTCTTTCTATCTCTTCTTCTGAAGTCTCGGTGTCCTCTGTAATGATTGTCTTTCTGTTTGTCATCTCGGTAATCTCTCTTTTCAGTAGATTCTTTGTTAGGATAGTTAGAAGCCATATGTCCTATTTTATCACAATTGAAACATTTCAAAGGTAGTTTTCCTTTATACTTACCTTTGCCTCTCGATAACCTTCTGGCTAATAGTGCTTCAAACTCTTCCTACTTTCTGATTTCCTCATACAATTTGTGTACTTCTTCCATGTTCTTACGAAATCTTTCACTTGCTCCACTGTGATCTCCTTCAGAGTACTTATACTTTCTTTCATTGTAATCATTAGATTCATCAAGATGAAAAGAACTAAATGCAGATTCAACTTTATTTACCGAAGATCCACTGTTATCAAAGTTACTTAACTCAAATGCATGTAGCTTACCAATAGTAGCATCTAAAGAAACTGGCATATTAGGTACAGACCTCAATTCATTGATTGCAGAGACTCTGATTGCATAAGTCGGTAGAAGGGTTCTTAACAACTTACTTCTTATATCCTTTTCTTCAATAGTTCCACCTGCTCCTTTGATTTGATTGACAATCTCCTTTAGTCTTGTATTGTACTGAGTTATGTTCTCACCTTCATTCATCCTCATAGATTCAAGTTGTCCTCTTAGACTATCTACTTTTTCTCTTTGAACATGTTCATCTCCTCCATATACTGATATGAGCTTATCCTACATAGCCTTTGCATCATTGCAGCCTTCTAGATCGTTAAACTCTGAGTCGGTCAATGCAGATGTTATTTCAATCATTGCTTGGATATGTTCTTGCTTTGCCTTTATCTCTTCCATTGTCAATGGATAGGTGCTCGGTGTGATGAAATCATTCTCCAGATAATATACAGCATATTCTCCAACTCCTGATAAGTGCAGCTTCATCCTTTTCTGCCATGTAGAGAAACTTGACTTGTTCAGCTTCGGTGCATCCCTCTTATACATCTTTGGATCTTTGCCTCAAGTACCTTTAAACTTTTCTTCTGGATTCCAAAGCTCTGATACCAATTGATAGTTTTGATACTTAATGTAAGTACAGATCCAATAGCCAACAAGATGAGAGGGGGGGGTGAATCATACAAACTTAATCTTCCATAAAAACATCAGATTCAACCTCGGTAACATATACTTCAGTAATATAACCAAAACTGCTAAACATGCAAACTCAAAAGCATATAAACATCATAAAGCTCATAACACAAGATTTAACTTGGAAACCCAAACAGGGAAAAACCATTGTGGGATTTCGGACCCACTAAGAAATATACTCTTCTAGAGTATGCTCAGTTAAAAGCAAATCCTGTTAAAGATTACAAACACATTGCTAGATGTGACCCGGTTAAGGGATTTCCCTCAGATCTGTTAGGATCTTCACCTTGTTAAAAGTGACCTTGTTAAAGGATTTCAAACACTCAATCAGAATGTCACCTTGCTAGAGGGTTTTACAAATAAGACTGTTAAGTCCACTCAGTTAAGAGATTTTTTGTCACTTTCACAAAATAACAGTAATAAAAATCTATCTGCAACTTCACATCTAAAATGCTAAAGCAGATTCTTATTTGCTCAATATAATCTAGACATAGAACTAATCTTGTCCATCTGTTGGGCTTCTATACTCTGTTATTCAAACAGGTCTTCAAGCTTCTATGCTCGGTAATCACTATGTAGCATCCCTGTGCATACATTTGCCTGCATGCATTGTTTATCAATAGTTCCCTATTTATAAACAATTAGCTAACCGCTTAATATTCTTGATCACATTTCCCATGATCAATCATAGCCATCGAATCTTCAAACTTTGACCAGGTTCAATGTATCCTTCGATCTGAAAATGTTTTACCCTGCCTTGGAACTTGCATACATTTCGTGGAACTTGTGCTAGGGTATTGCGGTTCAATCTAAGTTGTAGATCTTCATGCCAATTTTCCTTTGCCATAGATTCATTAACAAACTTCATGCACGGCATACCAATCATTTAATCAGTTCCAGCTCATCAGCTTCCTTCATTAAATAACACATGTAACCATTTAATGTATTCTGTTACAGCTCGGTTACAACTTGGTAACAACTCGGTAATAACTCGGTAAATACTAAAATTCACTCGGTAGACATTCTGCCTTCATTAATCGATAGCGATAACCTTAGGGTTTACCGACTAGGTTCCTTAGGGGTTTACCGACTAGGTTCTTTGCTCGGTAACATAGTATAGTATTAACCTTACAATTTACAACATATGTATGATGTTAAAACAATCTAAACATCATGATCTCATCATTGTCTGACTCGGTAATAGTTGCCATTGAATACTTTATTCATCCCCTTATTCATCATATTATTTCTGTGTCTTTTACCAACATCTTTATATTCTTCAAATCATACTTCTCAAGATATGGCAACATCATACTGAATTAGAAAATCAATTTCTTGACATCAATGACAAAATAATAATATCAAGATAGTAAACATCCTTAATCAGTTATATCTATAATCATCAACAACCTTCTCAATATCCTTATTGAAATGCCAACAATCTCCCATTGTTTGTTATAATGCCAAATGCCAACACATAGTTGGGTTGCAAGGATTCAGTAAGACATCTTGGAGTTTTTGGTTGCAAGGCGTATGCACATGTGCCAAAGGAGAAGTTAAAAAATTGGGAAAATAAGGTTGTGAAATGTATCTTCATTGGGTACAGTTATGGTGTGAAAGGATACAAGCTTTGGGATCATATTGCAAAGAGGGTAATATATAGTACAAGTGTTATTTTTAGATAAACTAAGCCACCTTCTATTACATTGTAGCCAAAACAAACTAAACAAGAAGATGTGATTCAACTTCCTTCTATGCTTGAGAAAGTTGAATCAAGACCACTAGATAAACAAGAAGTTTAAGAGAGTTCATCTAGCTTTGAATATTTAGAAGAGGAGTAAGAACCTCCAACTCAATTTGTTTGAAGGTATACAAGGCATAGACAACCTCTTGAAAGGTATTAGACTAATATTGGATATGTACTTTTTTTTAAATACTAACATGGATTAACCTAGATTTGTAGAAGAGGCATTAGGTATGAATAATGCAAAATCTTGTAAAATTGCTAGAGATGAAGAAATAATAACTCTGAAGAAGAATGATACATGGGATCTTATACCATTTCTTGAAGGACGAAAAAACCTATTAGTTGTAAGTGGGTGTTCAAGAAAAAGATTGGTTTAGATAGAGGTGTTGAGAAGTATAAAACAAGGTTGTTTGCAAAAGGCTACTCTCAGGTTGAGAGTGTTGATTATGTTGAGATATTTTCCCACGAGGGCTTCACTTAGTGACCCTAGGTTATATCAAGTGCATTCATAGCATACAAAAGAATCCCCCTATTTTCAAAAAATATTGCCCTAAACTTGTTTTTTGTCACCCCCTCCCAATACACATCTCAAATTAAAAACCCCCCTATTTTCACCAAATATTGTATTTTTTCATAGCCCAAATTAAAAACCCCCCTATTTTCACCAGATAGGCAATATATTGTTTTCATTTTGGGGGATATTAAACCCCTCAATATGAATGCACGTGATATAATATTTCCTAGCTAGTGATACCCCCGTGATTTTCCCTTGTTGTAAAAATGAAATCCATTAATTTTTTTCTTTCTTTTGTTACTAATTATGATGTATTGTTTGAGCAAATGGATGTGAAAATGGCTTTCCTTCATGCTGATTTGGAGGAGGATATTTATATGACACGGCTAGAGCACTACGTGGTGAAAAGTAAAAGTAATTTAGTTTATAAATTGAATAAATCCTTTTATAGCCTCAAACAAAGTCCTAAGATGGAAGTATCAAAAATTGAATACATATGTGTTGAGTTTGGGATTTGAGCATTCTAAATAAAATCACTATATTTATTATAAATTTGATAGTAATCATTTCCTATACATTGTATTATATGATGATATTCATTGGCAAAGAGGAATATATGATTTTAGAACTAAAGTCTAATCTTGTAGCTAAGTTTGAAAAGAGAGATTTTGTACAGCTAAACACATTCTTAGGATGAAAATTAGAAAAAAATAGAGTGAATAGAAAGATATGGCTCGGCTAGAATAAGTATGTCGATTCAGTTTTACAAAGGTTTACCGTATAAGATTGTAGACCATTATGTGGTCCTTTTACAATTGGAATGAATTTATTTGCTTCAAATTGGCCTGCATCCCCATTTGAGATGGATGACATGAGCAAAGTACCTTACTAGAGTGTATTTGGAAGTTTGGTGTATATTATGGTTTGAACTAAATCAAGCATTATCCTAGTAGTGGGAATTCCTTTTAGATATATGTATAATCCTGGTAGATTTCAAGAGGATGTAGTTAAAAGATTATTTAGATATTTAAATGGTACCTTAGAGTATTCTTTGTTTTATCATGTTACAATTTGATAGGAAGAGAGATTACCCTTGATATTCATGGTTATTTAGATTCAAACTCGGTAAGTGGTGTTGATAGCAGGAGATCCATCAATGCTTATATGTTTACTTTATTTGGTGGTGCAATTAGTTGGAAGAGTAAGTGATAAGCTATGGTTTCTCTATCCACTACTAAAGATGAGTATATTGCAAAATACTCATGCTTGTAAAGAAGCCATTTGTCTTAAGAGACTGTGTTCACGTATTGGAAGATGTCAAGGGGTGGGGATTTAGTTTAACACTTTCCAAGAAAAAGTTAGTGTGGAAGATCGATCACCAAAGGCAAATAGACATGGATGAAAGATGAATTATGGAAACACGATTCCCAATACCCATAATACTTAGACAAATTTGTGATTTGGAATGTTGTTGGAATTAGAAATCGAGCAGTTGAAGGAAGGTTGCATTGATGGATAAGTGTTGGTAAGAAAACTTGACAGTACAAATTTCAAAATGACCCGCCTAATGGGTAGTGATAAATGTCCCAACTATTAGAAAGATTACTATGGAATTACAATCTTCCTCTACATTTTAGAGGTGCAACTCCCTCATATGATGGGTTTTTTAAGGTTTTTATGTACTTTGAACATGAAATTACAAAATGGAGAAATAATAAAACTAAAGAAGGATGAATAATAGAAACCACGACAAACACACAAACACAAATAGGACTTTGTGCAGTTAATAACAATTAAAAGGCAATTTCACCATAATGCATATTTTGATATGCAATGACAATGAAAGAAAGTCAAATCACAACATATGAAGGGATGAGAAATTCCAATATATTCAAACTGAGGTACATAGTATATGGTTTACACAATGAGATATAAGGATTACCAATTTAACATACAAAAAATTAGTAATGATAATATAGAACATCAAAAATATACAATTCAAATCTTTCTTCTACTATCTTTGTGAAATTATAAAAGTTCATAAACCATTTGTACAAATTATGAACATAAATATTCTCCAAGTCTCTCTATAAATTTTTCCAAAGTTTCCCCTTTGTAAAAGTCCTTCTTACATTTGAAATAGCCTTGTATTTACATGATTTCTAGATAAATACCGCATAACTAGCTTGATAACTACTTCCTAAATACCTATTAACCACTTTATAACTACCTCCTAACTACCTTTGAAATAGAAGCCTATCTTATAATTTACACCGCTTTTCCAAGAATCAGGTTTCTTTCCTAGCTTTTAGTTACAATAAGTGACATTTGCAAAAAGATAACTTATTTTGAGTTATGGGTTATGTTGAGGTAATTCTCCATCTTCGCATGTTCCATGATTCATAATTGTAGTCATTTCACCATCTAGTCATTAAATAAAATAGAATATACATCTTTCATTTGAAAGGAAAAGACAACTCTGATGATGTCTATAAGAATTAAAAATGATCAATTAGTGTATCACGCCCATAGATCAATATATTGACCATCAATATAAACAATATCTATGCATACATCTCCAAATATATAAATCTTGCAAGGAAGTATATATTGAGAACACCAACAAATGTGACACCAATAACTTTTGATTGTGATGAATATACATTCTTACTATATTTGAAACTCTAGTAGAAGTCTCAAGGATGTTGATTTTCTAGATTTCCAACCCTTTCTATTGACTTGCGATTGACAGATTCTTCAACACCATCAAGACCATTCATTCCTCCACCTTTGTGGTTCATTCAATATGAAGGATCACATGCAATAAAAAAGCATGGTAAAATTTGTTACTTTTAGAAACCAGTAATTTTATCAATAACTTCATTTCTATATTCTTGAATTGGCAATTTGGATAAGTCATTATTTTCAAAGAGAACTTAATTGCTAATAATGTAGACATGATAATCCTCTTTATCACCGAAAACTTAATTTTGAGAGTGGCATGCATATTGATATTGCAATAAGACAATAAATTTTGGCTTTGTAAATATCAAACAAACAGTCAACTCTATCATCTTGGACCAAACAATTCAACTAAATTGAGAGTATCTGTAGAGTCTACAATCCATTCTAAATATCTATGGGCAACAATTTCTTCTAATAATCTATGAATAACTTTGTATATTTATACTCGTTTGTCAAGAGAAAACTTTCCAAATCCTTCCAAATTTCAAAAACAAGCATTTCAACTAGTTTTTTGACATAATACCAACCAAAATGTTGCTCTTCAAATGCATCCATTACTTTCATCTCTAATTTTGCATGTTGCATGCATCTATCTTGATAGATACTCTAAAAGTGGTAAGGTGACACCTAATACTTTTTAAATTGTACGACCCCAAGCAGTGGTCGACTATTCTTTTATTCAAACCCTCTACAAGTGAAGCTATAGATGGAATATCACCTTTGTTCAGAGCTTCAAGAATCTATGTCAAAAATGATGAAAAATATTTCTGATTCGGATGTTTCCTTTGAACAATCTTTACCTAAATCGTGTAAGTGAGAAATCCCTTCAACTCCTCATGTTGTTTTACATAGTTTGTATCCACTTCAAAATCACTCATATTACAAAGTTTGGTGCTCGATAGATGATGTTGTGGTAAACTAAAAGTTGTGTTGCTTCCACCATAAATGCCAAAGATTCTTGAATCTAATTAACCTACTCAATATTTATGTTCCCACTGAGATTGGTGAAAGGAAGCCAAAGCATAGAATAACGCCTTCAAATACTAAATCTAATAGGAGAGATTATGCAAAAAATTCTTACAAACTCTTAAACTATTGCAGATTAGATGAACACATATAAAATCAAATTTAAACAAATAAAATCACAACACCATATATATGCGTGAAAACACTTTTGGAAATAAACTCACTCCAAATATTGGACTTAATTGTATTATTAGCAACACCAACAATTACAATACAATGCATAGAGTCAATGCTCTTTAGGAGTAGCTACAATAGGGAATTCGAGAACAATTTTGGCAACATAACAACGCCTTGGAAAATAATCAACTTGTCTCACACACAAAACAGTTAAGGCATCAACATATAAACAAAGCTCAACACAAAGAAGTATGCACCCATGGTTTCCAAAACTATCTTCAATGCCCAAGAGGTAAGTTGTGTCATAAACAACATCTTGCTAATTAATGACATGTTGCACATAGCATTTAATACAACACCTATCCCTTCCATAATGGTCATCTTCCCAAATCTGATGTAAGTACAACATACAAGTTTTCATGACCAAATAGGTGTTCCTTACCTAACACCACTTGTCAAAAGTAAACTCAAACCACAAATGCACGTTTCCAAAAAATAACTCTCCATGACTCTTCCACTGAACTAGAAATTGTCATAGTCAGAATAGAAATTCATCGTAGTCTCAATATAACAACCTATGACACTAGTTTCCTAAAATTTAGGACTTCCAAAATGGGTGAAAATAAAATAAATAATTAAATAAGTATATTTAGACTCTACGATTGAGACACCAGGTGAACTCACAATAATGGTTCCCACTTTTATCTACGAAAGAAAATCGCGGGTGTGGGGAAAAAAGTTTGCATGGTTCATACCAACTCATAGTGTGTGCTCAAATTATCCCTTAGGGTTCGAGCGAACCCGCTGACGTAGGGGTAGTTCGAGCGAACACTATTCCGGAAAACCATTCGCTTGAACCAAAAAAATAATAATAATTAAGGGTTTGCTCGAACCCCCCTTCGAGCGAACCCATATTTGTCATTCTTTTTTTAACTATCTATTTAAACCGAAAATGACAGTTCAACTGTCATTTTCAACTTCTCATCTAGGCTCCACTAAGGTGGTTAGAGCAAACCCTATGTGGAGATTTTGTGAGTGAGTCCCATCAGCACCAGTTAGCGCTTGTCAGCACCAGTCATTCGACCTACGTTGTTCCAAGTGGACAAAATTACCCTTTTTCTTGTTTAATAATGTTTTTTTTTTTTGTTTTTTTTTTTTGTTAAATTTATTTTTTTAAATAGTAAATAAAATAGTTTTTGTTTGTTAATTTTTTTTTTAATTAAATAATTGTACATTTATTATTTTTCTCAACATTTTAGAAAAACGTTAGGAAAAACTTAGAAAACTTATATTCTAAATTAAAAATTAGAAAAATGTTAGATAACTTAGATAATAAATTAAAATGTTAAAAAAATTAAATAATAAATTAAAACTTAGATAACATTAGAAAACTTAGATAATAAATTAAAACATTAGAAAAATTAGAACCTCTATGACCCCTTTTAATATCTTAGTACACAACATGACCCCTTAGGACACCATATGAACCCTTAGGACAATATGATGTCATAAGGGGTTCTAACACCATGTGTGACCCCTAACAACATAATATGATCCCTTAGGACACTCTATGAACCATTAGGACCATATGATGTCCTAATGGTTTGAATATGGTGTCCTAAAGGGTCATACGGTGTTTTAACACCACGTGTGACCCCTTACAACCCCATATGACCCCTAACGACACCATATGACCCCTTAGGACATTATATGAACCATTAGGACCATATGATGTCCTAATGGTTCATATGGTGTCCTAAGGGGTCATACAGTGTTCTAATACCATATGTGACCCTTTATGGCACCATATGACCCCTTAGGACACTATATGAACCATTACGACCATATGATGTCCTAATTGTTCATGTAGTGTCTTAAGGGGTCATACGGTGTTCTAACAACATGTGTGACCCCTTACGACCCCATATGACCCTTTGGGACACTATATAAACCATTAGGACCATATGATGTCCTAGTGGTTCATATGTTGTCTTAAGGGATCATACGGTGTTCTAACACCACATTGTGTGACCCCTAACAACCTCATATGACCCCTTAGGACACTATATGAACCATTAGGACTATATGATGTCTTAATGGTTCATATAGTGTCCTAAGGGGTCATACAGTGTTCTAACACCATGTGTGACCCCTTATGACCCATATGACCCCTTAAGACACCATATGAACCATTAGGATCACATGATGTCCTAATGGTTCATATGGTGTCCTAAGGGGTCATACGGTGTTCTAACACCACATGTGACCCCATACGACCCCATATGACCCCTAACGACCCCATATGACCCGTTAGGACACTATATGAACCATTAGGACCATATGATGTCCCAAGGGGTCATATGATGTCCTAAGGGGTCATACAATGTTCTAATACCATAAGTGGCCCCTTACGACCTTATATGACCCCTTAGGACACTATATGAACCATTAGGACCATATGATGTCCTAATGGTTCATATGGTGTCATAAGGGGTCATACGGTGTTCTCACACCATGTGTGACCCCTTACAACCCCATATGACCCCTAACGACACCATATGACCCCTTAGGACACTATATAACCCATTAGGACCATATGACCCCTTAGAACACCATATAAACCATTAGGACCATATGATGTCCTAATGGTTTATATGGTGTCCTAAGGGTTCATACGGTGTTCTAGTTCACCATGTGTGACCCCTTACGACCTCATATGACCCCTAACGACCCCATATGAGCCCTTAGGATACCATATGAACCATTAGGACCATATGATGTCCTAATGGTTCATATGGTGTCCTAAAGGGTGATATGATGTTCTAAAACCATGTATGACCCCTTACGACCCCATATGACCCCTAACGACACCATATGACCCTTAGGACACCATATGAACCATTAGGACCATATGATGTCCTAATGGTTCATATGGTGTCCTAAGGGATCATATGGTGTTCTAACACCATGTGTGACCCCATATGACCCCTAACGACACTATATGAACCATTAGGACCATATGATGTCCTAATGGTTCATATGGTGTCCTAAGGGGTCATATGGTGTTCTAACACCATGTGTGACCCCTTGCCACCCCATATGATCTCTAAATGACGCCATATGACCCCTTAGGACACCATATGAACCATTAGGACCATATGATGTCCTAATGGTTCATATGGTGTCCTAAGAAGTCATATGGAGTTCTAACTCTATGTATGACCCCTTACGACCCCATATGACCCCTAACGAACCCATATGACCCCTTAGGACACCATATGAACCATTAGGACTATATGATGTCCTAATGGTTCATACGGTGTCCTAAGGGGTCATATGGTGTTCTAACACCACAAGTGACCTCTTACAACCCCATATGACCCCTTAGGACACCATATGAACCATTAGGATCATATGATGTCCTAATGGTTCATATGGTGTCCTAAGGGGTCATATGGCATTCTAACACCATGTGTGACCCCTTACGACCCCATGTGACCCCTAACGACCCCATATGACCCCTTAGGACACCATATGAACCATTAGGACCATATGATATCCTAATTGTTCATATGGTGTCCTAAGGGGTCATGCGATAGTCCAACACCATGTGTGACCCCTAAGACCCCATATGACCCCTTATGACACTATATGAACTATTAGGACTATATGGTGTCCTAATGGTTCATATGATGTCCTAAGGGGTCATACAGTGTTCTAACACCATTAGTGACCCCATATGACCCCTTAGGACACCATATGAACCATTAGGATACGATTTTCTAACACCAAGTGTGACCCCTTATGACCCCTTAGGACACCATATGAACCATTAGAACCATATGATGTCCTAATGGTTCATATGGTGTCCTAAGGGGTCATACAGTGTTCTAACACCATGTGTGACCCCTTACGACCCCATATGACCCCTCACGACACCATATGAACCATTAGGACCATATGATGTCTTAATGGTTCATATAGTGCCCTAAGGGGTCATACAGTGTTCTAATACCATGTGTGACCCCTTACGACCCCTAATGACACTATATGACCCCTTAGGACACCGTATGAACCATTAGGACCATATGATGTCCTAATGGTTCATATGGTATCCTAAGGGGTCATACGGTGTTCTAACACCATGTGTGACCCCTTACGACCCCTAACGACCCCATATGACCCCTTAGAACACTATATGAATCATTGGGACTATATGATATCCTAATGGTTATAGTCCTAATGGTTCATATGGTGTCCTAAGGGGTCATACGGTGTTCTAATATCATGAGTGACCCCTTACAACCCCATATGACCCCTTAGGACACCATATGAACCATTAGGACCATATGATGTCCTAATGGTTCATATGGCATCCTAAGGGGTCATACGGTGTTCTAACACCATGTGTGAACCCTTACAACCCCATATGACCCCTACCGACAACATATGACCCCTTAGGACACTATATGAACCATTAGGACCATATGATGTCCTAATGTTTTATATGGTGTCCTAAGGGGTCATATGGTAGTCTAACACCATGTGTGACCCCTTACGACTTCATATGACCCCTAACGACCCCATATGACCCCTTAGGACACCATATGAACCATTAGGACCATATGATGTCCTGATGGTTCATATGGTGTCCTAAGGGGTCATATGGTGTTCTAACACCATGTGTGACCCCTTACGACCCCATTGGACCCCTAATGACCCCATATGACCCCTTAGGACACTATATGAGCCATTACGATAATATGATATCATAATGGTTCATATGGTGTTCTAAGGGGTCATATGATGTTCTAACACCATGTGTGACCCCTTACGACCCCATATGACCCCTAATGACACCATATGACCCCTTAGGACATTGTATGAACCATTAGGACCATATGATGTCCTAATGGTTCATATGATGTCCTAAGGGGCCATACGGTGTTCTAACACCATGTGTGACCCCTTACGACCCCATATGACCCCTTACAACACTATATGAACCATTAGGACCATATGATGTCCTAATGGTTCATATGGTGTCCCGAAAGGGTCATATTGTGTTCTAACACCATGTGTGACCCCTTACAACACTATGATGTTTTAATGATTTATATGGTATCCTAAGGGGTCATACGGTGTCAGGAACCATATTTATCTATAATTACTTATTTTGAAAATGATGCTTATTTTATTTATGAAATTGAAATGAAATGGAAATGGAATTTTTAGTGAAATAGATGATAATGAAATAGGAATTCAAATGCAATGAAAAGATTTACATTACGTTATTTATGTAAATGCAATTGAATGATAAGTATTATTTTTTTGAACTGGGGATCGTCATTGCTAATGAGCAATTGAGTGCAAGTGAATGTAGGAACAAGTGAACGTGGATGAAGGCGAGAACAGAATTCGGGTAGAGTTGTTTTAGCTCTTGGACTTTGCTAGAATAGATGGGAATCTCACACACCACATTAGAATTTATAATCTGCATCTTGCAAAGATAGATAGTTTAAATGACTTCATGTGAGTGTTTGTTTAAATTGGAATGATGAATTTGGAATGAGTAGTTTTAATTGATAGATTGATTTAAATATTTGTATATGTATTTTGCTGTTTGTATGTGTATCTTGTGAATTGGATTAAACGTCGCGCTTATATTTCCACTTCTTGATTTATGATAATGATGTTTATATATATATATGATGTCTTTTAAAGAAGAAAAGATGATTAAATTTGAATTGATTTATTACTATAGTTATATTTATATGTATATATAATTATACATATTATATATATGAGTTCGAATAAAAATTCAGTCATATACACACACGCGCGTGCGCGTAGATATATATATATATATATATATATATATATATATATATATATATATATATATAAACATGAAAAGCGACTTATTTGAAAGCCACATATCTGATATGGTGGCGGGTTTTAATGCAAGTCATAGTCGACAAAGTATGTTACATGTTATGAGGGAAGTTGATTCTGGTAAGGTCGACTTGGCATAGACTTAAATACCACTAAGACTTAGGAAACCGTTTGCAAGGGAGTCGATATTAATATCGACCATGCAGAAAAATAGACTTTTAGTGTTTGTATAGAACATGGACTTTTTAAGGAATACCAACCACGATGTAGTGTTTGGGTTGTTTTCGAACTGATCGACGTGGCTAAAAACCGTGAGAATAAGTATCGCATGGCATGCAAACTAATTCACATACCAACAGTGGTGCATGGGAATCTAACAAACTGCATTGATAGTAGTGGGAGTCGATAGTAATATCGACTAAGCAATTGCCTAGCCCATATAACAACACCAATAATAATGAACTTAACGGCTTGAGCAGTTTGGTGTCACGTAGTAGATAATGAATATCATTGCATGGAGAAAACATAAGTATTCCAAACCATTTAGGATTGTGATGTTGCAATTAAACAATGTGTGGTGTCACTTAGATACCAATAAATCAGTCCACCACTATGAGAGATTGGCTCAAAAATAAGAATTAATATAGATTTGATCACTATATATATAGACTCTTGGTTTTGGAGGAAAAACAAGAGGGAAGAAATATGCAGAAAATATAGATGAAAGAATAGAGAATAGAGATGATTAAATAAAGAATAAAGATGATAGAACAAAGAATAGAGACGAAAAGAACACAGCAAAAGGAATTGTAAAACATAGAGGAAGAAAAGCATTGGAAATCTAGAATTGTTGCGGTCAGATTCAGAAGAAGAATTAATGTTGAACATCACAGTTTTAGCGTCGAATTTCAGAGGTAGGCTCTTAATCGAGCAATAGTTTATTATATATTAAGAATAGAATTATCTTGAGAATTATTTATTTTCGATCACTAATGAAGAAAGAGATAAACTTTGAACTAGTTTATGCATTAGAAGACATGATAATTTATTTAGAAATTTTGTTTGAAGAAGCCATATAGGTACGTGTATTATGAAATGTCGTCTTACTTAATACTCGTTGTAGAAAAATTACTGAATTTAGATAGTTGAATTCATAAATCATAGAAAACACATGTTAGTGTCAAATTTAATATGTTATTTGATGAAAGAATGTGTACTCCTATTCTATTCGTTTATATGTAAATATACATACATACATGTGTTACACCTTATTTTAATTTGTGTCTTTGATTTACTTGAAAATATAAAAATGAAAGATTGTTCTCTTTTGGGATATATATTTGTTTGTCCATGAAAGATTGTTTTCTTGCCAAATATAATTGGTTGTAAACGAAAGATTGTTTCTTTCTATTTCTATTTAACGATTTAGATTGTCTTCTTTAATATTGTATTTTTATCATGCGAGAAATAAGAAGCTAGAATTGAAAAATGAAAGATTGTCTTATTTATATTTATTCTAAGTTTCATATGAACATAGAAAAATCTAGATAGGCTTATGTTCGTAGTAAAGTTACCTTCTGGGACGGGTGCCGAATGTGGAATCATAGAGAGAATAGTTTATTTTTCCAAACCATATTTTATTGCTATGCATGGCATTATACTCGGTCAAGTAACTAATTGACCATTGAAATAGATGGATTTATTTATGCTTTCTACCATATCCTTGATTGATCTTTATTGTTTCTTAAAGGAATTAGAAAATAGAAAATGCATGTATCATTCTAGGCATGCACCAGATTCCAACTTGTCTATCGAATTCTTTTTGCTAAGCAATTCGTGCAGGGTCAGGTATTCTTGATTGACCAAGAATTCTGGGGAAGTGTAAGCTTCAAGGTTGGGTGGAAAAAGCAGCCGAATCTTGTTCTCGTCTTCATTCTAAAGATTGCATTGAAGATAGCTTGGATTGCAGATCAAAGGACGCATCTCATCCTTTACTTCATATTTTCTTGTTATTGAACTTAAGGCATTAGAAAGGCCTGAGTATTGTATGTAGATATGATTGAAATACTACTACATTTTCTTATTGAATAAAGAATCTTTATCTCCTTATAGAAATCTCATGTCTATAATGATATCATTGGAAATGATCATTTAGAACTAAGGATGAAATTTGTGGAAATAAATGGACTTATTTAAGGAATTGTGAGTTTATTTAAAGAATAAAGAGTTTTACATTTTATTATTGAAATTAGAATGTTTTACGTCTTTACATACGATGTTCTAACACCATGTGTGACCCCTTATGACCCCTAACGACCTCATATGACCTCTTAGGACACCATATAAACAATTAAGACTATATGATGTCCTAATGGTTCATATGGTGTCCTAATGGGTCATATGGTGTTCTAACACCACGAGTGACCCCTTACGACCCCATATGACCCCTTAGGACACTATATGAACCATTAGGACCATATGATGTCCTAATGGTTCACATGGTGTCCTAAGGGGTCATACGATGTTCTAACACAATGTGTGACCCCTTACGACCCCATATGACCCCTTAATACATGTTTGTAATATAAATTTATTGTTTGAATTAATATATTATGATCTAGTCTTTCTCTCTCTTCCCTTAACTTGAATGCTCTTCATGTGTGTTTTAATTTAGTGATCTTTAGTGATCTCTCCCTCTCTTTAATAATATTTTAATTTAAATTATGTGAGTTGCATGTTTTAATTTAATATTCAAGATTAATAATCTCTCTCTCTTTCTCTCTCTCTCCTGAATATTAAAAAATTTAAAAAATAATATAAATTTAACAATTTTAATTTAATTTTTTAATTTGACTGTTCTTCGTGTGTGTGTGTGTGCTCATGTACACTTACATAAATTCTTAACTTTATGGTCCACTTAGATAGATGTGGGATCAAGCTCCTCATGCACAGCCTGCACAGTAGGAACATGTGTCGGATATGGGTACCATATTTCATCATAGTGATCACGAGATGCAGAAATTGAGATCCATTTTAGATGATCCACAAATGGATGGCGTGTACAAGCATACATGCCAATCCATTTACAACAGTTTGCATAAATTGAGGGATAGCCTAGGGAGCCACACATCGTATTCCCACAGGTTATTGATTCCATTTTTAGACAGTTGAGGGATGAGGTGAGGGGTAGATGACACATACAATTCATGTTTTGTTGTGTCTAACCAATGTTTTACATGGAGATCATAATGATCAGGGTCAATCTTATGCTTGATAACATCTCTATTGTTTGATGAAGGACTGGTATTATCATTCCAAAAACTTGTCACCAAGTTCCTAACAACATCTTCAATCTTATCAGAACGAGGAGCTTTACACATAATTTCCCAATTCCCTTCTGAGGTAGTATCATCCAAAGTCTTTCTCCTTTTCACATATTTTGATGTTGCCCTTCTACTAAAACCAAACTCAAATGGCAATGAAGAGATTTAATTTTTTGAGGCATTCTTTCATTTACTAAAGATGTCAAAATCACTCTTCTTGAAATGGTCTTATCTACTGTTCGAGATTTTTTTACCAATGTACACCAATTATGATTTTTTGTCTCATCCCACGAGAGCCTTATGGTGAGTATCTTGGGGGGAAAACCAGCTATCCCCTTACACTGAAGCTATCGCGATGTTCGGTCAAAAAAGGGTGGGCTACTAATCTAAAGGTGTCTAGTCATGTTCTGGGGCATCTGATGGCTATACATGCGACATTTCACTCATGTTAAATGAGGCCTCCTAGTCTGCAAAGGTTACTCACTACAAGTTTTATTGCACCAAATGGTACTAGAGGAGATAGATGTCGATATAACACATCAGCACCAAGTGATAAGGGACTTTCATCCAAAACCACAATCTTTTGTATAGCGGACCAAAACAAAATACCGCTTGGGTCGTTCCCTCTCACAAGACAAGAGGCGGGCCCTCTAAAGACAATAACAATTTCTCTTACACCCAAGATCCAATGGAATGTGAGGGGAGAGGATATGTTTGTTATCACCTTGGGTTCTAAACTAAACACAATGTGCCAAAGGCACAAGACACACCAAGCAAGTTAATTACCCTCAACAAACAAAGAAAATGTCAATGAAATCATGCTAGCCTAATTAGACTAGGAATTTGAAATGCAAAGACACACATTATTTCAAATTAAAACAAGATTATTTTTAATTAAAATTATTTTTAATCCAACCATTTCCAATTTCAGGAGAACATCATAGACTAATTTAAGTAGAGCGCCATAGACTAATTTCACATTTGATTATTTTTAATTCATTTATTCAAAATGTCTCATAATTTAAAAAAGCACAAAACATACTTAACAACGTTTAATAAAATAACATAATTTAGAAATAATTAAGATAGAATTATTTTTTTAAATTATTAATTTAATTAAATTAAATAATTTTCATAAAATTGTTACATAAAAATATTTAACTTTAGAATCAAATAAACACAATTCTCGGTATGTAATACATGTAAAATTAATTAGAAATTAAGTAAAGATACATACGTGCATGATATCTTTTCATTATCAATTCTCAATATCTTTGTTTCGTCTCCGTTGAATAGTTTCTTGAAGTCTTATTTTGCCTTGTCTTCTTGTTCCTCGTGCCTTTAAAATAACCTTCAGATATCTTCAAATGACTTAAATTTGTTGCCCACAAAATGATCTTCAAATTGTCGCCTTAAAATAACCTTTATGTCTTCTTCCACTAAAAAATGAGGAATTCTTTGATAATTTATGTTTGAAAAAATGAAATAAACCATTTATATTTATATGAGATTCATAATTGTAAAAAAAAAAAAAAATTGTGTCAGTCTGGGTTCGTACGAACGTCGGTCGTTAAAAAAACCATGTTCGTACAAACCAGTTAGTTACATCATTGTTTGTGCAGTTTGTGTTCGAACGAACAGGGTTCCAGTGAACTACGTAGGGTTCAAGCAAACCCCCTTCATACGAACCCTTGTTTGCACGAACCCACTTCCTAGACATCTCTCTCCCAAATTCTTCAGATTTCTTCAAAATTTTGGCCTTGAAACCTCTGGTTCAAGGCTCAAATGAAAGAATTTTGACAACCCAAAATATAGGATGGTAGTGTCAAAGCAATCTTTCCAACAACTATAATTTTATTACATTGTGAGTTTACTATGATCTTGTTTTTTAAATTTTACTAAATATAGGCTTTTCATCGAAAATGAACTTCTTTGTTCAACGCATTGGGAAAAATAGTAAACTAATTCAAAAAATATCTAAAAAATTATCTATGCCCTAGGTATTGATGTCTTCTTTCTAACAAAAAAAGAAAATTGAATTTCGATATATATAGAACAATTATGTGTTCAAATGTACACCTATGTCTAAAATATAATTAGTTGAACTTCAAAACTTAATAAAATAAAAAATATTCAACATATCACTATCAAACCAACTCCGTGCCCTGAATATTTATGTTACAAACTAAAATTCAAAAGAATTGAGTTTTAATCATTTATAGAAAAAAAGTTAAGTGTTTCGGGAGGCACATCACTCTTAAAAAATGTTGTTTGCTATAAAAAACTACTTTTCGAAGGAGATGAAAAAATAAAAAACAATTTTCTTCAAAAAAAAATTGAAAAAATATATTTAGAATCTGCAAACAAGATGTTACAAATCACTAATTTACATCATCTTCAAGTTCTTAATGATTTAAAAGTTATAGGAGTTGGAAAGTGAAGATTATTTTAAAAATGTTCATCTCAGTATCAAAGTTGACAAAAAAATGGAAACAATTATTGTAAGTTCACCCATAATTAATCTCAAAAATTAGAAATTTGTTGAAGAACTTCATTCTCCATTTGTTGTATATATCTTCCTTCAAGAAAAATCAGTGTATGAGCCACAAAAGCTTAACAGGTTGGAAAGCAATGTCTCTCCCCTTCACTTGTTCATAAAACTATTGGGCAAGTTCAACAGCAAAAGATAGCAGATATATCAACTTCACGAACCGAAGAATTACTTTGGAAAGGGATTCATATCAAGTGCATCGAAGAATTACTTTTGATGGGTTGCATCAATATAATTTTCCATAGTCATTCTTGAAGCCATCATTCGCTTCTTTAAACAGCAATTTATTTCCACGTTCTCATCAAGTTTTCTCTAACGTCAATGTCTTAGAGACTTCCTCGACCTCTTACATCGCAGGTGACAGTAAATGTTGATACATGTGTTTTGGGAACCAAGCTAATATATCTCTTTGTCAGGAACACCCCTCAAAAATACTCGATCATTGCTTTCCATTAAATGATAATTACTTACAAGTCACTAGTAATAGATAATATCACCCGCCTGCAATGGTGGATTCTGATTGGAGTATCAAAAATTTGATGAGTGCTTGATATTTTTTATTAAGGTGAATTAGATTTTGAAGGATCCCAAAATCATTTACATCAAAATGCTATCAAAAATCAAAAGACAAAAAGTTCCAGCAGCTAACTAACAGTAAAATGAAAGCGACCTAAATAGGAACACAAACCCAAATTGATTTATTGTAATTCCTTTAAGATCCTTGTAGCTTCCCGATCCTTCTAAATAAGACATTCATGTAAATCTATTTATGGTTTCGAGTCTTGGATAAATTCTACAGATAAACTTCAATTGATTTATGGTTTCGAGTCTTGGATAAATTCTACAGATAGCCAAAAAATTGAAGTTTTTTTACAATTTTTTTATTTTTTTTACTAAGACGTGGAAAAGGGACTAAAGTAGGGAAAGAAGGCATAACACGTGCAAGGTGGTCCATGTAAGATTTCTCATACCAATTATAAATGATGGACTAAAGGTGGGGGTGGTGGAGGGGGGTAAAAGAAAACCAACACTAGACTCTTAGAATTTCCAAAGTTTACACCACCAGGTACCTGCCTAACACCAAGCACAAGCTACCATCCTCAAACAAATGAGCAAACAAAGGTAGTGAAGAAGTGGATAGAAGGTTATCTCAAAAACTATGGCAATCTTCCATCAATATGAGTGGATCCAAAAAGCTCAAATCCAATTTTTATGGACCCTACAGGATAACAAGGAAACTAAAAGAAGTTGCTTATGAATTGGAGCTTCCTATAGATAGCAAAATCCACAATATCTTCCATGTTTTGTGCTTGAAAAAAGTACTTGGTTTGTATATTACTCCTTCAATTGATTCATCTCCATTAGATGATGAAGGAAGACTAATCTTGATTCCTGAAGCTATAATTGATATCAAGATTGAGAACTCGTTAGATGGAAGAATATGCCAATAGAAGATGCTATCTAGGAAGGACTTGAGATTTTGGAGCACCCAAATTTGCACTTCTTGAGGGCAAGCAATTTTGGGAAGGAGAAACTTGTAATGTCCCAAACCAGATGAACTTTCAATTTCATAGACTTTAGCTGATATTTCATCTTTTTGATGAGCTAAGGTGATAAAATTAGGACATATTCTATTTAATATTTATTAATCTTATTTTAATTTATATTTTTTAAATAAATTATTCCATTAAATATTAAATAATATTTAAATTATACAAAAAGGGTGTTGGATTTTCCATGAGGTCACTTTTTCCATGAGAAGCTTTTTTCATATGATTCCTTTCGTTTGTTAAGGTGTGCCTAGGACAAGTGTCAACTGGCAACCGAATAAGGTGAAGGTTTCAACGCAAATGTAAAAATATAATCCCTCCAAATGTAGCATTGGAATTGTTGGGGGTTCATACCTATGTTTTTTCTATATATTTTGGATTGGAGTTTTATATGAACATATTGTTCTACAATCATCTTATGGGGAAAAATTCCCATGGAGGATTATAGCTTGTGGATGAAAACACATGAGTTGTGAGGGTTAGAGAATGGACTCAAAGAGTGTAATGAAACTTCATTAGAATGTACAAATTAGGTAGAGTTAGTGTAGTGTTGTGTGTGGAAGTGAGTTTAGCAATTTCAATTCCAAGATTGTTTTGTGTGTATTTTGTTGTTGTTTTCAATACCTTAATTCAATTATTTTTTCCAAAGCATCTTTTTGTGTTGTATGTGTGAAATTGGGCAATGTACAGTTGAGAGTTGCAATGTATAATTCACCAAATTTGTGTTAGAAGTGTAATATTTGTTCTAGATTTTATTTTGTTGTTGTTTTAAGTGTTTGGTTTTTGTGACAATCCATTCTCCTATAATCATTAGTTTCATATGATTTATAGAAGTTGCCAGAGTTTTAGTTGCTTTTGGTGCATTAGCAATGTGGATTTGTAGACTAAATTGTGTAGTTTTCATTTAGTATTTGTGCAATTTGATTTGCATCTTTCTCAAATCTAATATTGCTCATAAAATCATTAGTTGGAACATTACACTTAATCTCTTTTTCACTAATGTGACTGACTTTGTGATGAACAACATATATGAATTAGACAACTCAATTATATAGGCATAGTCATAATATGTAGATGCATCCAGCTTAACAAGGTACTAGGTTGAACATCTTCATGGCTCTCCCGCCTCCCTCTTTTTGAATGCCCTTGAATCTCTTGCGGATGTTTAGGGCTCTGCTTTCCCCCCCTTCTTTGTGCGGGGTCCTCGACTCCTACGATACATGCTACTGTTGTTTGGTCGGCGACCCCTTTGTCGGTCGTTGATGTGCCTAGTGCTGCTTCCACCCCCCCCCCCCTCCCCCCACCCGGTTCCCTGGTTATGGATCTTGTTGTTGTCGGCTCTCTGGCTTCTGGGGAAACAACCTTGCCGCTTGTCGCTGATGTTGCTAGTCCTTTGCCCAAAATTCCTGGGAAGCGTAGTTTTGCTCGTGTGGCCATATCTTCCGCCCAACCCTCTAAGGGGGTCCATCCTCTCCCTTGTGTGAAATCCTCCCCTGTGGTGGTTTGCGGATAGGATGTTGTGGACAACATTGGGTTTTACCAACGTTGTGCTTTGGTGTGCAGATTCTCTAGGCTCTGGCCTTCCCTACCAGACCTTCACCGTTGGGCAAGTGACTCCTAGCGGCCTTTGGTTGCTCTCAATATCGAGCTTTTTTCCTATGCTAAAGGATTTTTTGTTGCTTCCTTCACTTCTTCCGCTGATAGGGATTTGATTTTGGGCAAGTTGTGGGCTTGGGGAGTGCACTCCCTCTGCATCAAGCCTTGGACAAACTCTTTCAACCCTCTCACTAAACCACTTAATGTGCGTCCAATTTGGGTTCGGCTCATCAATCTCCCTCTTCATTTCTAGAAGCACTCTTGCTATGAGGCGATCGGTAACTCTATTGGTCATTTCCTGAAGGTCGATGATGCTGCGTCCTCAATGGAACAAACTACCTTTGCCCGCATTCTTGTTGATATCGACATCTCTTCTCCTCTCCTGGGTGATATGGTTCTTATGGTGGGGGATAGGCCTTGGTCACAACTGTTGGATTTTGAAGGCCTCCCCTTTCACTGCAGAAGATGCTTCTCTACTGGCCATCTTGCTTCAGGTTTCTCTTCTCCACAACACAAAGGGGTTTCTACCTAGTGGAAGAATGCTACTGTTGACCACTTAACAGTTAATGCTATGGATTATGCGTCTGTTGGCTCCTCCCATGAGAATGATGTCGTGCCCCCCACGGCTTTTGTTGCTCCTACTGATATTTTTGTGGCCTTGTCTCTGGAGGCCCCTACTTCCACTTCTCTTGTCTTGCAACCCTCCACTGCTATTGGATCTGCTTCTGCTACTGTTGCTCTGTCACAACCTGTTGTTGTTGGTGTTATGCAGCCCCCAATGGCCCTCTTCCAGCCTTATGTTGTCACCAGTGTTGTTGACCCTGCGAGGGCCCTTCCGATGGATCTTAGCATTGCCTAGTATGTGGTTGCTCACAGGCGTAAGGGGAAATCTTCTCCCCTGCCCCATACCCCCCCTTGTGGGGGTTTGGGTGGCCCGTCCCCCCCTTGAGTGGGGTTTGTCCCTTGGTTGGTTTGGTTCCTGTGTTTGTTCCTTTTCGCCTTTGGGTTGTGATTCTCTTCCAACATCATCTCTCTTGATGTTGCCTTTTGTCAAGGGTCAACGCCCTAGTTAATGCTACTTTTTAATCAAAAACAAGGTACTGCACCGAGTGCCTTTAACTGGCATCAAATTCCCTATATCCAACATGTAATAAATCTTTATTCAAATGTGATTGTGCACTCCAACATTATTCATTTTAGAAACCAAAAGTAAATTTCATGTAAAAATTGGAATATGCACTCCAACATTATTTGTCTCTATCCCATTTTTATTACCACATTTCTCCTTGGGTCTACCCCAAACATGCAATACATCCTTGGAACCCCTATCCATGAATTTCATCCTCATTTGTTCGTTGGGCAAATTAGCAACAAGAAAATCCATTTTGAGCTTTACATTACCACCACTAATCGTAAATATTAGGTTCTCCAAATGTTTGAATAAAGAGCAAAGCAACAAATACACTTATTATCTTCGTTAAATCATCAATACTCCGTAGTTGGCTCAAAATAAGATTAAAACCATTTAAATGCTTACCAATTGATTCTCCTTCATTTGAAGGAATACAATTTTCTTTTCAAATGATGTTTGTTTACCAAACTCTTGGTTTGATATATTTCAGCTATCCTTCTCCATAAACTAAACATGATAGTTTCCTTGGAAACGTTTGAAATGACAAAGTTGCATAGTCGAGCAAAAGGTTATCTAAGCTTATTTGTTAAGCTTCTTGCAATCCTCATCAAACATTGTGATTGGCTTTTCTTTGTTTGTCAAAACTCTCCAATTATCTCTTTGTTTAAGAGATTAATTATTTTAAAATTTCCCCAACTCATTATTGGAGCCATTGAACTTATCAATCTTTGCAAAAAATGTGTTAGCCTTGATCTCTATCACTTGAATTAGATTTCAGTCGAAGAAAAAAAAAACCTCCAACTACAACTACAACAAAAATTCCACAACCCAAAAACAATCACTAGGTAAGTATAAGTTGCACCATAAACATAATTTCACTAAATAATTCACATTAAGATTTACCACCACCTATGCCCTCATAGAGGATTTGCTCACACAATCACAACCACTATTTGCCTCATCCTTAGGGGACGGATTGATCTAAGGTTGTAGTGGCAAGGATGCATCATCCACCCACTGCCTATGTGTGGTGTGCGTGTACCTCTTTTAAGGCAAGATACTTAGAATGGGTGGGTGGTTGTTGATCCTCTTTTAGGCAAGCCCTCTAAGTGGACTAATCCTCATCCCTAGGACAATATACAACCCCTTCCTCCTAATTGGGGGTTGTGCTTAATGCGATGGTGATCTGTTTTAAGATATAAATATAGTTTATGTTTAGCTTTTGGGGGTCATGCTAGACAACTAAGCATTTTTATTATGAACCTTCATAAGCATTTTATTCTTATTTTTATTAGTATACGTGATTGTGAAATGTTTCAATTAGAGTTGTTTAAAGTTTGTCGTGCCACTAAGTGGTAATGGATTGAAAATGTTTTTTCCATGTATACTAAAGCCTTGACATGTTTTAATATTATGTTACAAAAACAAGTCTAGGCTAGTAAGTTGCTTTAGGAGTACTTCATATATAGATTTTTATAAAACATTTATGCTCTATGCACTATTGCTCATGGACAACCATCTCCTACTAGTGAGGGTGCTTCTCCTAAGGCGAGCGTCAACTTGGTCATAGCTATTGTGTTTGCCCCAAGCAAGCTCCCCTCAACATTGAAGATATGCTTGGGTGTCTCAACCACATGACCAATCTTCTACTTCTCACCATAATCATAGCATTCTTAGCTAGCATGACAATGGAATGTACCCTAGTAGACGTTGCTATATCTCCTATTCAAATTACTCATGTTGATCAACACAAAGAAAGATATAAAGTGGAAACCACCACAAATTGGAAGAATATTCTTGATGGACAAGGACGGATAGATGATTGGGGCAACCATCCTAACCAAAAGCCCCTCCTCCCAATAGAATTGATTTTGCCAGATAGCAATGTGAAAAAAATTATTTTGTTTGTGGGCTCTCATATTAAACTTTTGGGGTGTGATTCCATTCCAACCCAAACAAGTGTGTGATATTTTTATATTTTAATATAAAAAGTGCACTATTCATTATTTCAGAAAATATTTCAATTGAAAAAGAAGTTCTTATTCATTACCTTTTGGTAATTTAAATCAAAATATTTGAAATGCTCTAGAAAACATTACCCCTAGAAACATTGATATGTTTCTTTAAAAGTAGCACACAAGAATCAAAAACAAAAAAAAATGTCATCATTAAAGCCATCATTCAAATATCCTAATGCAAGCAGATTTCTAAGATCATGAGCTGCCCAGCATGGTGAAAACATGCATACTCCATAAGAGTCACATTTGAACCTAGATGATGGTAGGATTAACATAAGGTATTTGAACCTAGAAGATGGTAGGATTAGTATAAGGTATATAGAAAAAAAAACACTATACCCTTAAGACAGGCTTGCTCAATGGTAGTCTTGTACACCAAATTAAAATTACCTTTGCCTTATACCTATGATACTAATACTCATCATTTAGGACTTATTTCACTTGGAACAATAGTAGTGTCTAGGTCATTCATTATACATGAGACGTGCTCTCAACCTTGGGTTAAGGCGTTCTGCAATAAAATCATACTAAACATGTTAAGCACCCCTATATAATAAGCATTATAACAAAAGTAAGATTGCTTTCAACTATTATATCCTGTGAGTTATGCAGAAGCTAAATGAATTTGAAAGATCTACCATTTCAACTGTTTATGTTCAAGATCATCCTACATAGACAACCAAAAAGATATCCCAATGCTGACATCCCATCTTTAGTGAAAATGTGTACCACGTACCTCCGTTCAAAATAATATAACATTTGATTGCTAATTTAATTTCTTATGTGAATACGCTCTTCATTAATATTTTGCATTTGCTCATTTCACATGAATATGTAAATGAATCATTATGATTGCATGCATTACTCCTCTACGATCAATTCTTAGCGCAGTTGACAAATTACAATTAACCAATTTGAAAGAGAATAGTAAAAATCATAACATAGAGTTGTAAAAAAAAGACATTATATTAAATGTCCATAATTAACCAAAAGTAGGTTGATGAACTCAAAATATACATTTGATTTCGGTACAGTTAAAAAGCCTTGCATCATGACCAAGAAGCTACAAAGTAATTTTGATTTCCGTACAGTTAAAGAGGCTTGCATCATAAACAAGAAGCTAAGTACCAAGCACTATAGCAAGGAATTCCCCATTACCTTGTAGAGATATAAAGAAAGAAACCAAAGCAAACATTGTTTGCTATTGCTAAATACGAAATTGATGTAGGCAATTTAAATTATCAGTGGAGAAACCTCACTCCCCAAGAGAAAATGAATAAACTATTGAGTATATTTATCAGAAACAATATAGCAAGATGGGACTACTCGTACTGCTTGATGTAGCATGCACTCTTATGCTGTCAATGGTAGAGACAACTTTAAAATATCTGCTTTGTTTGGATGATTGGAAGCGGTGGAAAGCCTGCTGTCCATTACTCAATTCTTCATTTACAAAAGCATTACTAAAATGTGGTTTCCTTCCTCCCTCTCCATGTCAAAAGAAGAAAATATTTACCAATTTGAAATTATAAGAAATGGTTATTATGGTACACACCTAATGTACAAGATGTACAAATGAATACATGCCCGTATAGCTGTTAAATACTAATGTCAAGAGTCTAATCTGTATAACAAGTGGTTCTTCTTGTCTGTGTCGTCTCTGTATGGAAGGAAGTCCTTATATTACATCTTCCTCGAGGATATAATGATTAAATGCTATGCAGTTCTCCAAAATCACACTGTGAGAACCTTCTGTTCCAGCCGCTCATTCCAGTTCAAACAACGAACCAGACTCATGAACCAATCGCTTGTTTGGTCAGATTTGTTTACAGTTGGAAGAGGGTGCTCACTCATGCTAATGCGAACAGAATCCCCTTTTGAGAGTTGTTGTCGTCTCTTACCATCAAATGATACCCATGCATTATTTCGAGCATTTTCTGGAATCTGAGACACAACAATAGAAATTGTGTTTACGATGAGCATCATAAATTTATTCAGCAATGAAGTGTTTCCTTAGCAAATATTTTCCTGTCATACTCTTACAGCTCACTTAACATGTATTATGTAATATCTAAATAGGCAAATATATATAGCTGTGAAATCAGAAGTAATAAAATATGATTTACTGATGCACAAGAAAGCTGGTACAATGTACTCTTTCAAGTTTGGAACAATTGATGCTGTTAGCATTATATATTAGACTCAAGTAATACAAAGACTTTCTAAGATTTGTTTCGGCAGATGCTGTCAATTAAAAACACCCGAGAATAGATCGCTTTTTGGGCAGTTTTGAGTGACAAGATTGTGTCCTGATTGTGAATGGTAGAGCCAATTTGTGATGATCACGATGATGGATATGGCCAATGAAATATGTTCTACCTGTCAAGGATGTTGTATTGGTATTCATTGAAAGAGAAACAACATTAGAAGAAAGCTCAGGTATATTTGCATCATTAGAAGCAACAAGCTGAAAAGAGTTGTACCCACAATAGAAAAGGTCAGTGTGTAACTAGTCCCAGTGTTGGAAAGGATTCCACCATAGGAAACATACAAAAATCATCCTTGACACTGGTATAAGAAAGGTTATGTATTCATTTGGAGTAAAATATAAGTTTGAATTACTTTGCACTTTGTTTATTCAAGATCCTGAAACTGGCTGTCTATGCAGAGACTGGATCTTGTGTTCTGGCCTGGACTTGTAGAGGTCCAAATCCCAACTTCAGGACAGATTGGATGCCAACCCAAAATCCAGAAAACAATGATCACAAACCAAGGCTCCACAAGAAAATATGGTAGTTATCAAATTTAAATAAGAAATAATCTCCAAAAACTATTGATATTCTCATTACCAGAATGTTACTATGTTACAGTCAGATGGTAGAGACATAAAGTGAGGCAAAAGTAAGCAATTATCCATCATCGATTTCACTTAGTTTGCAAGTGGTCTTTATAATTGACCCAGCAAAACCATATCACCCAATGTGAGTTGAACTTGGTTACGTTCTTTCTTATATCAGTGTCAGAATACCTCTGCTATCAATGTTAGGAGGACTATACCAAGGCAAAGCTCTATCTCTTAGATTTTTTCTATCATAGAACATAGGCATGCAACAAAGAATCTCTCCCAAAAGCTATATATTCAATTCTATAAACAAAGTGGAAATTTCATTTCTTGTTTCAATATGGAGTAATAGATGACTTATATTCTTGTTTCAGAAGTAGAACTTGTGAAAGACAATCCAAAATCCTTAAATATGTATTGCAAAGCTCTATATCATTAAAATTAAGTTGATTTAATGAGAGCATCTTTTCAAAGATAATTATCAATATAGTATAAATTTGTCCAGTGGTCAAACTGCTGTTTGGGGTGAGCTAATGAGCTGCATTGCAAAGAAAGAAAACTTATCACACATGTTTGGGATTCTTGTTGAGATACATGTGTCTCAACCTTGCAATTTTTAGTAAATTGTTCCAAATATAGTTGGGAGATTTTCCATGTGTCGGTGCCTTGGAAAAAGGTATATGAGTTGTCAAAAGA
This sequence comes from Cryptomeria japonica, assembly GCF_030272615.1. Taxonomy (NCBI): domain Eukaryota; kingdom Viridiplantae; phylum Streptophyta; class Pinopsida; order Cupressales; family Cupressaceae; genus Cryptomeria; species Cryptomeria japonica. The sequence goes on from NC_081409.1 coordinate 25,477,526, forward strand.
TGCCCTGTCCATAGTATAATATAGGAGGGCCTTTTTTAGAGATTATATGACACATTTCATGTTAGTTATGAGGGTCAAAAATAGGGGATAAGAGTTTGGACGTGAGTAACTATATTTAACCTGGTTTTCTTATCTTGGAAAAACAAATGTCAAGGGTGGGCAACACGTGTCATGGAGGTTTTGCCCTTGGTATTGTAAAACCACAAATAGTTTCCAGGATGTAAAATTCCTATATAATGAGGGCTTGGAGAGGAGTTTGCATGATGGAGTTTGGTTTGCAACGCTGGGTGCTAGAAGGATGCTAGTGAAGTCTCTCCGAGCTTGAGTTGAGGTGATGCTCTTGTAAGAACTTGCATTGCAAGTGTATTGTAATCTCTTGTTGATTTGTTAATATACTATGCAGGTTTTAGAGTGTGGGGTTTTTCACCCATATGGGTTTTCCCCACGATAATCACTGTGTTATGTGTTTCTTGTTTTATTTCTACTCTATTTGCTTCTTGTGATCTCTGTGATAGTTAAGTTGAAATTTGCAAAATCGTCCTCTCAAGATTAGCGTAGGAAGCGTTTCCGCACACCTTTGCTTCCTTACAAGTGGTATCAGAGCCTGACCAGTTTTGGTTCTAATTGTTGGGTACAGGGTTTTTTGAGCTAATCAAGGTTTGAGTGGGAGCTTGTGCAGAGTATTTCATTTCTGTATTGCAGGATCGTAAAGACAGCAAGTATATCAAGGAGGATTGATGTAGAGAAGTTTTCTGGCACAAACTTTGAAATGTGGAAGCTGAAGATGGAAGATTTGTTGATTGATCGAGATCTATGGGATGCACTCGATGAGAATAAGTCGAGGCCCACAAATCCGACTTTAGCTGCACAATATGATGTAATGGATAGAAAAGCTAAAGGTCTCATAAGATTGTGCCTTGCAGACTCAATTCTGATTAATGTCCACGAAGAATCTACTACGAAGAAGCTTTGGAAGAAGCTAAGTGAGACCTACCAAGCAAAATCACTTGTGAATAAAATTTTCTTGAGGAAGAAGTTGCATTCCTTGAGAATGGAAGAAGGTGGACGAATTTCTGAGTATCTGGAAAGTTTTAATATGTTGGTGACTCAGTTGACCTCAGTTGGGGTACCAATGGATGAAGAAGAAAGGTGCCAAATCCTGCTATGTTCGTTGCCAGACTCATAGGACAGCCTTGTGATGGCCATAGGGAGCAGTGCAGTCGTCTTGAAGATGGAGGATGTTGCTGGTTCTCTACTTTCTGAGGAGATGAGAAGGAAGGTTTCTCTGAATGCCAAAGAGGCTCTGAGTGTTCGAGGAAGACCAAAAGAAAGAGGCAAGAATGAAAAGCAAAATGGCCGTTCTAAGTCCAAGAATAAGGGGAGATCAAAATCTCTTGGTAAGTCCAAGGTAATTTGCTGGAATTGTGGAAAGCCCGGACATTTCCGAAAGGACTGTAAAGAAGAAAAGAAGAAAAAGAAGAAGAAGCAAGATTCTGATTCTGAGTCCGAAAAGGAAGATGGAGATGCTTTTATTGCAGCCTTGGCCACTCGTGCAGGTGACAATGCATGGTTGATAGACTCAGGTGCATCTTTCCACATGACTCCTATTAGAAACTGGTTTAGTAAGTATGAAAAGTTTGATGGTGGTAAGGTGTATTTGGGTGATAACTCCTTTCTTGATATTGTTGGTCGTGGAAGTATTCATGTTAAATTTTTTGATGGTAGAACTAGAAGATTTGATGGTGTCTTGCATATCCTGGGACTAGCAAGAAATTTGTTATCTGTTAGCAAACTAATAGATGCGGGTGTGCATGTACAATTTTCTGAAGCAGGTGTGAAAATGGTGAGAGGTGCTATGGTAATAGCAAGAGGAAGCAGAATGGGTACATTGTACCAGCTTGATGCATGCACAGTTGAGTGCAATAGCACTTCTGATAAGAATGTGATAAAGACTATGTTGGAAAAGGAGAGGGTGTCTCTTTCAGCAGATGGTCATGGTTTTTGGGTACCCAAGGGTGCTCTATCTACAGAATCAAAGTTGCCTGCAGAGAAGACAATGTTGTGGCACTTGAGACTCAGTCACATAGGTGAGAAGGGTCTACGAACTTTGAAAAATAAGAACCTTGTTAATGGGTTGAATGATTGCAATCTTGAATTTGATTTTTGTGAGCATTGTATTTGTGGAAAACAAAACCGCATTCAGTTTTACTCCAGTTCTTATAAGTCTTCAAGTGTTTTGGATCTAATCCATTCGGATGTATTTGGTCCAATTGATATTTCTTCTATTGGTAAATCAGTTTATTATGTTTCTTTCATTGATGATTTCAGTAGAAGAACATGGGTTTATTTTCTTAAGAGTAAAGCTTAAGTTTTTAGTCGTTTCAAAGAATTTAAAGCAATGGTTGAGTTGCAGACTAGAAAGAAAATAAAATGTTTAAGGACAGATAATGGCGGTGAATATTGCTCCAATGATTTTGACACATTTTGTAAAGATTGTGGTATTAAGAGACAGAAGACAACTCCGTATTCTCCACAACAGAATGGAGTTGCAGAAAGAATGAACAGGACCTTGATGGAGAAGGCTAGGAGTATGCTAAGTGGTGCTGGTCTGGAACAAAAGTTCTGGGCTGAAGCTGTAGCCACTGCCTGCTACCTGATAAACAGGTCTCCTATATCAGCTCTTGTTGATAAAACGCCAATGGAAGCGTGGTCGGGCCACAAGCCTTCACTTAGTCATCTGAGAGTTTTTGGTTGTGAGGCATATGCTCATGTACCAAAGGAGAAGCGGACAAAATTGGATAACAAAGTTGTTAAATGTATATTCATTGGATACAGTTATAGTGTGAAAGGATACAAGCTTTCCGATCCTGTTACACAAAAGGTATTTTATTCCAGAAGTGTTATTTTTAGAGAAACTAAGTCTTCTTCTGTTACAGTGCAGCCAAAACAAAAGGAAGAAAAGAAAGATGTGATTCAACTGCCTGCTACACTTGAAAAATTTGAATAGAGGCCCTTAGAAAGACAAGAAGTTGATGAGAGCTCTACGAGTTCTGAATCATCAGAGGAAGAAGAAGAACATGAACCTGAACTTGTTCAAAGGTCTACTAGACAAAGAAAACCACCTGAAAGGTATGGATATTCTCCTGATGATTGGAGATGTATATTTGCTTTGAATGCTAATATTGATGAACCGAAATCTGTAGCAGAGGCTCTTGGTATGAATGATTCAGAGTCTTGGAAAATTGCCATGGATGAAGAGATGGCAGCTCTTAAGAAGAATGACACATGGGACCTTCTACCATTGCCTGAAGGACGAAACCCTGTTGGTTGCAAATGGGTGTTCAAAAGGAAGATAGGTTCAGATGGAAGAATAGAGAAGTACAAAGCACGTTTGGTTGCAAAAGGTTACTCCCAGGTTGAGGGAGTAGATTATGGTGAGATTTTTTCTCCTGTAGCCAAAATGACATCCATTCGTTTCTTACTTTCTATTGCAGCAGCTTATGATCTAGAGGTCGAACAAATAGATGTAAAAACTGCTTTCCTTCATGGAGATTTGGAGGAAGAAATTTATATGACGCAGCCAGAGAACTATGTGGTAAAAGGTAAAAGTAATTTGGTATGTAAGTTGAAGAAATCCTTGTATGGTTTAAAACAAAGTCCTAGGATGTGGTACCAGAAGTTTGATACATATGTATTGAGTTTGGGGTTTGTGCGGTCTAAATCTGATCACTGTATATATTTCAAATCTGATGGTGATCGTTTCCTGGTTATTGCCTTGTATGTTGATGACATGCTGTTTATTGGGAAAGGAAAAGGTTTGATTGCAGAATTAAAACCTCAACTCTCGGCAAAATTTGATATGAAAGATCTTGGTGCAGCAAGACACATTCTGGGAATGGAGATTGTAAGTGATAGACAAAACAAAAAGCTTTGGCTAGGCCAGAGTAAGTATGTTGGTACTATTCTGAGAAGATTTAATATGCAAGATTCTAGACCATTGAGTGTTCCTGTTACAATGGGAACAAAGCTTTCTAGTTCACAATGTCCTACATCCCCATTGGAGATGGAAGAGATGAGTCGAGTACCATACCAAAGTGCTGTTGGAAGTTTAATGTATGCTATGGTTTGTACAAGACCAGATATTGCCCAAGTAGTGGGAGTTCTTTCCCGTTACATGTCTAATCCAGGAAGAGCACATTGGGATGCAGTAAAAAGAGTTTTTAGATACTTGCAGGGCACCTCAAAGTACTCTATATGTTTTCATGGAACAGGAAATGAACATTCCTTGGATATTAGTGGCTTTGCGGATTCAGACTAGGCAGGTGATGTTGATAGAAGAAGATCCACCAGTGCATATGTGTTTACATTATTTGGTGGTGCAATTAGTTGGATGAGCAAGCGACAGGCTGTGGTCGCTTTGTCCACTACAGAGGCAGAGTATATGGCAGCTACTCATGCTTGCAAAGAAGCCATTTGTCTTAAGAGATTGTGTTCAGATATAGAGTTTAAATAGGGTGCAGTGACAATTTATAGTGACAGTCAGAGTGCAATCTGCCTAGCGAAGAACCCGACTTTTCATGCCAGGACCAAACACATTGATGTACAATATCATTTTGTGAGAGATATGGTTGAGAATGGCAGGGTGAAGCTAGAGAAGGTAGAAACTTTGGTGAATGTTGTTGATTCATTAACTAAGCCTGTGAGCACAGAGAAGTTCAGATGGTGTTCGGAGTCTATGGGCCTCTTGGCCCCTGACTGTTGAATCCATGGTAATATGGATCCCCTGACTCTTGCAAGGTATTCGACTAGTGGGAGAATGTTGAGATACATGTGTCTCAACCTTGCAATTTTTAGTAAATTGTTCCAAATATAGTTGGGAGGTTTTCCATGTGTCGGTGCCTTTAAAAAAGGTATATGAGTTGTCAAAAGATGCCCTGTCCATAGTATAATATAGGAGGGCCTTTTTTAGAGATTATATGACACATTTCATGTTAGTTATGAGGGTCAAAAATAGGGGATAAGAGTTTGGACGTGAGTAACTATATTTAACCTGGTTTTCTTATCTTGGAAAAACAAATGTCAAGGGTGGGCAACACATGTCATGGAGGTTTTGCCCTTGGTATTGTAAAACCACAAATAGTTTCCAGGTTGTAAAATTCCTATATAATGAGGGCTTGGAGAGGAGTTTGCATGATGGAGTTTGGTTTGCAAGGCTGGGTGCTAGAAGGATGCTAGTGAAGTCTCTCCGAGCTTGAGTTGAGGTGATGCTCTTGTAAGAACTTGCATTGCAAGTGTATTGTAATCTCTTGTTGATTTGTTAATATACTATGCAGGTTTTAGAGTGTGGGGTTTTTCACCCGTATGGGTTTTCCCCATGATAATCACTGTGTTATGTGTTTTTTGTTTTATTTCTACTCTATTTGCTTCTTGTGATCTCTGTGATAGTTAAGTTGAAATTTGCAAAATCGTCCTCTCAAGGTTAGCGTAGGAAGCGTTTCCGCACACCTTTGCTTCCTTACAATTCTTAGGAAAACATTTCTGGGTTCTGTTCTTCATTCTCCCACATTTCCAGAATATATTGAACTTCTAATTTTGGCCAAGGGACATGAAAGTTATGATAATTTGAACATTTTTGTTTTCACTGTAACAACAGATTGCAAAATTTGTAAGTGAATGTATGATGGAAAAATGTGATTCCGATGGGTATTTATCTTTATATATAAACGTATCATTTATGTGTGAAATTATTGAGTGGTATTATCCTTTCCACAATATTTTATAAAAGTTTCTAGATTTGAAGATTAACAATGAGGAAATAAGACCAGTGTTCTTATATATATTATTGAGTGGAATAGAGAATTTTGTTTGGGATATGAAATAGTTTCCTTGGCAGACTCCTTGGTAAATGTTAATGCTTTCAGAAATACGTTATCTGAACTAATACCCTTATAGGCTTGTCTTTGGGATATTGTTCATCCACCTTGTAGAATGCCAAGATATCATAGTATGATGATCGAAACATTCTATGCTGTAAACTTTGATTATCATTGATGATACCTATAAGAACATTATTTGAGTTGATTACATTGTCTTCCAAAATATGTTTACCAGTAGATGATACATTAGATATGTGTTGCATGAGTATATAGTGCTGAACATATGTTGTCATTTATGTCAAAGGAGTGTCAAAGATGTGACAGAGGTTTTAGCAAATTAAGAGGAGCTCACTATGTCGTCAAATCAGCATATAATTGTATAGCCACAACTCTCTTAATATCTATGTTTGAGCATTTGAATTCTTGAAGTACAGTGTCAAGCTGTAAGATCAGTTGGTGTTTGATTGTAGTATCATCTTGCATCCATTCCTGGTGTTGGTGGTAATCCAGAAGTTACTATGTTATTTTTATAAGGTCTGTTCCTCAGATAGTGTGTTTACACTGGCAGTTTGTTATGCTCCACATTCTGCCTATCTTGAGTATTTTGACCTGTGGTTCGGGAGGAGAATTTCTGGGGTTTATCTTTTGTGGTCAAAAAATTGGAAGTGACAGAGTGGTCATTTTAGTCAATCAAGTGGGTTGTTGTTCCAGTTTGATGCACCAAAGGTTTGTAACAGGTGCTCACCAGAGGTAGTGTGTGGATGACCATTGGAACCAGATAAGGCTACATTGGAAAATGCATAGAATGTTGTTTCTTCTAGAGTAGCGAGTGGGCTATTGGACCTGGCCTATTAAACGTTTGGTTAAGGGTTATGTTTGTGGCCGACTTGCAGATAGAATATTCTTTATTTTAGGCTGACATGTGAATGTAATTGTAATTGTAATACACATAGTTGGACTACTCGCGACTCGGCTAGACTCGCCAAGCCCCTGGGAAAAAAAACTTGGCAAAAACTCGGGAAAAACTTGGAAAAACTCGGCAACTTAAAAACACACTTAAATTTAATAAAAATGCATTTTTTTTGCAAAATTTAATGAGAAGATGCATCCAACGAGTCAATAAATGAAAACAAAAAAGAAACAAGCTGATTCTAGATATATTTAAATGCAAAGTATCTACAAAATCGCATCCTCATGAGGAATGCTGATGGCTGGAAGCCTAGAAGCAAAATAGTAAATAGTTTTTGTAAAATCAAAAGTAAAAACATCATTACAAATTACAAATTACAATTACAACTTCCTCTTCCCAGCTCTAACAAAAACTAGGGGAGAGGTAGAACTAGAGGGTCTAGTCCTAGAAGTCCGCAGTGGGCGTGACTGTGCCTCCTCGCTCGGTATGGCTGGCTCATCCTCCATCCTGGATGAAGCTATGTCTCCACCTGCTTGTGGCATGGCAATGACTCCTCATCCTCATCCTCTTCCTCCTCAATGTCATCCAGCATGAAACCAAATCCACCCCCCTCCTCCATAGCCTGCCTCTCCAAATCGGTGATGTCATCCTTGGAAAACAATGGAGGTTGCTCCTATGATGTCCAATCACTGTAAGGATCTATATCATCCAAGTCAAGTGGACGACCTGCTACTTCCTCTACCTTCCTTACACGCAATCGAAGATTATATTGCACAAAGACAAGGTGATTGAGGCGTTTTTTAGCTAACTTGCTCCTCTTCTTCGTGTTGATGGCTTCAAACAAGCTCTAATTGCGCTCACAACTGGATGAACTACAAGGTTGACATAAGATTCTGAGGGCAAATTTTTTGAGACTTGGGGTATTTCCACCCCAACTTTGCCACCAAGCATCTGCAAATTAAAATTAGGTTGACAGTAGCACCCCTCGCCAGGATCTGCGGGTGAGAAAAAGAGGGGTAGAGAGATAGGTCTAGATCTTGGGGGAGAGAGGAGAGGGGAGAGAGTGAGATGGAGTGTGGTAGAGGGGGATAGAGGAAGAGTGAAAGGGAGATAGATAGGTCTAAAAGTCGAGGTAGATAAAGTGAGTGAGAGAATGTTGATAGGAGCATAATGATTACTGAAATTTGACTAAGTCTGAAAAATTAAAAGATCTTCTAAAATGTATAATTTGCATTATAACTCCTAGAGATCTCAAACCACTCTCAAACATCCTGCCAATATATACATGAAATATAACTTAGAGTATAAGAAACTTATACTTAAATGTTATATTTCATGTATATATTCTGATGAAGAGAATGAAACTGACCTGAAAAAACAAAAAAGATAATTTTTTGACATGGTTGGGCCTCTTTTTTTAGTCTAGCCAAGTTTTTTATAGAAACTTGCCGAACTTGGCGAGTTTTTGCTCCGAGTTAAAGTGGTAAAAACCCATCGAGTACTCTGCGAGTGTTCCATCTATGGTAATACATATATATAGTGATCTAGAATTTGTCTTGGAATGTTGGAAAGCTCTGTAATATGGGAATCTGTGTAATTATCCAATGTGTTTGATGTGTGAATTTGAGGGTGATATTGCGTGAATTGCATTCCAATTATTGTGCGATTTCATCAAAAGGTCATATGCAGTGTGGGAGAGTGTTTTGAAGGTTGATCAAATCAAGTGCAAGTTGGGTATTCAGTTTGAATGTCCACAATTCATATCTTTGTATTCTGGTGTCTCACCTGCAGAGCTGGTGCTCAGATCTTGGAAGAGGGGATTGGTGTCCCTTGTAGATTGGTGCCTACAAATGTAATAGGGGATTGGTGTGCCCTATAGATTGGTGCCTACAAATGTAATAGGGGATTGGTGTCTCCAGTAGGTTGGTGCCTACTTTATATTGTACGTGATTCATTATTTTGTGAGGCTGGATTTGGGCAATAGATCCAAGCAGCTATTCTCACCGCAGTTTGTCCCATTCTAGATTTCCAGGTAAATCTAATGTTCGTTGTGTGGATGTGTTCGTGTGTGTTGATTGATTGCTTTATCCTTGAGGAAAGATTACTAAATGTTGCTTTGGTGATTCAGGGTTTTTATTTGGAGAAGTTGTTAATGGCAATTAATGTTTTAATTAAGTTAAAATTTGTATAAGAGATTCACTTAGTGAACTAGATTCCATCATGCATGCTGCCACATATTGCTAGATCCTTTTGTGATGGATTGCATGAAGAAGCTAATGCTTCGTGGTAGAGTGGTGATATCACCTCGATGATGCTCTCTCTCACTTCCACTTCAAGTTACGAAAAGGAAATGGCAAAGGTTGAATGATGCAAATAATAATATATTGTCTCTCTTGTGTCTTACCGATTGAGATGAATAGATGACTCTTACTATTTGTTTATATTTATCATTTAAAACACTATACCTTTGAAATGTTATGAAGAAATATAATCAGGTTGTTGCATATATCATTAATCTGGTTTCAAGGTGTGTGTACCTACATCTGTAACATATAATAATTTGAGTTTTGTAGTTAAGTCATAGGATTATAAATGGACTTGTATTAATGGCAATGGTTTTAGAATCATTTTATATGTTAGAAAATTTAGACTCTTGTGACTCTAGATTACATTATTTATTCATTAATTACCATATTATGTTGGTGATTATTGAGTAGAAGTTACACAAACACAAAACACAGCAAAAGGGACCATAAAAGCCACGTTTCACAAGCCTATCCCCAATTATTTATAAACTCTCAAGGGTAGCTTTTAAAGGTTCAAAATAATAATAAAATATTTCCAAATGTGCCACTTTAAGGCAATCCTATCCTTAACTGCAAAGAAAAAGCAAAAATAAAATAACAGGCTCTCATTTTTTCCTCAAAAGTAAACATCAACAAAAAATGGAAAAAGGCCATGAATAGCTATTGTGAGCCATCAACATCCAAATCTGAATCTGAACTAGGCATATCTGAAGGATATGTGAATTCAATAGATAGTGTTCTTTCTCTTTTGCCACCCAAGATTTATCAATGAACTCTCTGATTGTGGAAACTAGAGGTTTTTGAGTTAACTTTTTTGTAATGTCCCCTTCTTGCATCTAGTCAATTTGGGATTTCTATTACCCTATTCCTAGCTTTCCATAGGCTAAGAGGAATTGGTTAGGGGATTCCATGTCCCGTGGAGAGCTCAAGCCAACGGTTTTAGTGTGTTCCAACATAGTTTCTTTTTGCCACTGCCTCTTAATATAGTAGGGGCCTCCCACCCAGCCACCCCCGCTGCTCCCTACCAGGGGCACTCGCTGCAAGCATAAATTGAGTGGTTCACTACGAGTTCTAGTTATAGAGCCCTCTTATTTTCCAAGCGGCAGTCGAGGAGACCAACCCTCTAGATATATGACTTGACTGACTATGCAGTCCATCCCACTTTAATGCAGTACTAGTGCTAGTGATGCAGTCCATACTTTGTATGTAACATGAGTGGCCAATGCAGAGTAGTCAATGCAGGCCATGTCGCACTCTATATGGGATGATAAGGAAGTGGGGAGATCTCAGTATGGTTCTGGTTTCACCTTACTATCTCATATATGGTTTGCATTCTCATACCAGCAATTCTGGTTCGCATTCTCATACCAGGAATAGAGATTGATATCCACTCCTATTGACTGGTCCACTCCATATAGAATAGAGTGATGCTCCGCTCCTATTAACTGGTCCGCTCCACCCCATATGAAACAGAGGCCCCTAATATTTCTACAGCTCCACTCCGTACAGAATAGAGTGATTAATATCTCATCCGCTATTATATACGCCGCTACAATACAACATATAGTTCATGTTGATCAGATTTGCACATCACTGAGTATAGATAGGGGCACCCCCCATATAGAGAATGACCATACCGGTATTCCAACTGGAATCGTCTATCTAAATTACATACGTCCCTATCTATATCTGGTGAATGGAATGATCCATTTGATAATGCACACATCACTTCGGCATGAGCATAGATAGCCCCATCAATTCTATTAAGAAGACATGAATTCCAAGCTGATCCATTGCATGATGGATTATATACATAACATGCCCACTCAATAGATAGAGATAGAAGCGCATCCATCCCATCGCAGACTAGACTATAGTTGCACATCTCTTCGGCATGAGAATAGATAGGGGCATACACAAGGGATAGGGGCACCCTCATCAATTCTAGATGGGGGAGGGCATGAATGCCATATATAGGGAAGTTGCTGCGTTTATGCCAGAGGAAGGTTGAATCATATTACACAATATGACATCGACTCTGATGCATCATCCATCCATTATAGTATCTGTGATAAAGCAGACTGATGACTTCTACACAGTCTCTGGGGCCCCCCTCCCCTATCTATGAGTAGCCCTTCGGGTAGCTATTTTTAGGATATGCTATTTTTTAGTCAGTGCTATTTTTGGGCACTTGGTCTCAGCTTCAATTTCTTCTCAACTTCAAAATGATAAGTTTTCAATTTCAGGCCTCGGTGGGTTCCTAAGGTTAGAGAAATAATAATTTATAATTTTCAATTAGGTATTTTAAAAAAGGTGAATTGACTTTATACACTTAAGTGACATAAAGTGTTCATAACGTGTCCTCAAGTGCTGCGCCTAGGTAAGAGGGCAAATATTAAGTATTAAAAGTTTACATTATAATCCCAAAAAGGGGATGCCAAGGAGAAGAATATTATATCATTTTGAAAGATAAAGTGAGGGAAATAATTCAAATTCAAAGTGTGTTGCCCTCATTCTTCCCTCCACGTTATAAATATGAGTTGTGGCTCTCGTTCGGAACATTTGGAATTGACAACGTAAGGAGATGCTACAGGAATGAACTCAAAGAGTTCTCTTGTTGCTGGGCGAGGACAAAAACCCTCTTTAGTGGTGCTGATTTTGGTGGTGAAATATCCACCCTAGCTCATTGGAGAGCACAAATTTAGTTTTCAGTGATTTTGGCATGCAATTGATGATATGGGTTTGCTAATAATAAAGGTCTTTTAAGTATTTTGATGTGGGTTCTTGGTTTGTGGTGTGATCAATTTGAGAGTGTTGTTCGAGTTTTGGTGTGTTTGGAAGCTTATTGTGGTGTGATTAATTTGAGACTGCTGTTTGAGTTTTGGTGTGTTTGGAAGCTTATTCTCAGTGCTAGTCTTCATTTTCAAAGATTCAGAGAAACCATATTTTGCTCATAGTTCTTGGAAGAGGATTTATTTTGTTCCAGATATTTTACAAAAGCATTGGTCTCATTTGGGCAACCCATTTTGATATTTATTTGCAACTTTTGGTGAGGATTTGAATTTTAAAGTCAAATCGCCCTTCTAGGGGGGTTGTGTTGATGTGTTTTTCATGCACACGCCAACACAGAATAAAATACCAAGGTATCTTATCCTCTCTTGAACAAAGCTTCCCCGAATGCTGAAGATCTCGCAGAAGGATCAATCAGAGTAGCTCCAAGGTTCTTGTATGTAGGGTCTCTACTTGTGGATAAGCTCTTGCGGTATGATGTGATTTTACTGGAATCACAAGGGGACTTACATTTGATGACCTGAGCATCTGATTTGCTTTGGATATCACTGGAACGTGGGTCTTTACTGATCCTTGATTTTTTTAAAAGGGAAAAGGATAAGGGTTGGAGAAGGATCTAATTCTAACACTAAGAATGTAGGAGCAATGGATGACCTTTGATGACACTTTAACAAAGTCTTGCTTTGACATGCTAGGATCATCTCCACAAGGTTAGTGCAATCTTCTAAGGAAAACTTTATGATGTTCAGATCACCGCTACAAGCATAGACATCGTCAAGTTGATGCATATCAATGAAGAAGCGATAATTGAAGTTAAGCTTAAGATGAATGATTCCAGTTGACTACGCAAGGCAAGTTTGCAATCAACAAACCGCTAGTAGTATGGATATACAAATTTCTTCCATTCATCTAATAACATGAAATTAAATTTGAGAAGTATAGAGACCATGCAAATTGTAGAATCGACACATAGAATTCACCATTCCTTCAATGAAGATTACATGTCTTTTGCAACAATCTCTTGGCAACAATCTTTGCCTTCTCTTTCTACTCTACTCTAAAATGTTATCTCTATCTCTTTTTGCTAATTCCTAACTATTAACTAATCTCTGACTATTAACTTTTACAAATGAAGAGCCAGGGCTTTATATAGAGAGCCCTTTACAAATTGACGGCTCTGATTGACTTAGAATCAATGGCTAGGATTACAAGATGAAAACCCTAATTAGGGTTTGTTATAACAAACACCTCAGCGAATGAAAAAATTACATTCAATGAGTGTGGACCAATAGGAAGCAGGGGTAGTGTTGATGTGTTTTTCATACACATGCAAACACAGAATAAAATACCAAGGTATCTTATCCTCTCTTGACCAAAGTTTCCTGACTGCTGAAGATCTCGCCGAAGGATCAATCGGAGTAACTCCAAGGTTCTTGTATGTAGGGTCTCTATGTGTGGATAAGCTCTTTGCAGTACGATGTGATTTTGCTGGAATCACAAGGGGACTTACTTTCGATGACCTAAACGTCTAATTTGTTGGAATCACAAGTCCTATTTACTAACTGGAAGATAAAGAAATGGCAAAAGATACAAGGTTCAAGAAGTCTACTCTAAGACCTAGAATGCGAGAAGATGGATGAATGACTAGGTGGAGTCCTACTGGGCTGGGTCTCACCATCAGGTTGAACAATTCAACACCAACTCAGTGTGATCTTCTAAGGGATGTTTCAAATATGTCCAAATTGTACACCATCAGATACTGATAACCATTCAAGATAATGCATGAACAACAGAGGTGTTATGACTCGGGATTAAGCTTGCTCTATGCCAGTTGACCACACAAGGCGCTCTTACAGTCAACAAGAGGCTAGTGGTTTGGACTAGGTGGATTCCATGCAAGTGCATTCAATAACTTCTTTCATTCAATTTAATTATCTATCTAAAATGAAGATTCAACAAGAGACCATGCATATTGCAAAGAAACAACACACTTCACCATAACTTCAATGAAAATGGAGTTTATTTACAATCAATGGCAACAATTTCTTACCTTGTCCTCCTAATCTACTCTAATTGCTATTCTATCAGCTAACTATTCACTATTTCTAACTATTCCCCGACTATTAACTATTAACTCCCCATTAACCTTTACAAATGAAGAGTCAGAGCTTTATATAGAGAGCCCTTTACAAATTGACGGCTCTGATTGACTTGGAACCAATGGCTAGGATTGCAAGATAGAAACCCTAATTAGGGTTTGTTACAACAAACTTCCTTAGCCAATTAGAAAATTACATTTCGGGGGTGAGGGCCAATAAGAAGCAGGGGTAGGTACATCAAAGTTTGTGCCGCATCCGGTAAATTAGGTACATTGAATCTGGTCACGCTGAGGTGGACCAATCCGACTGGAAAAATGATGACTGGGATGCCACCTTGCCTAACTCTTGTGACTTGGTTGATCTCCTCTGTCCTTGATGTACTTTGATGAACAGTGTACCTCCTTGACTTCCATGTGCTTGATGAGGCCCTCTTACTGTCAAGTCTTTCTTCTCCGATAGCACAACTCCGCCTGGAAGTGCTGACAAAGCCCTTTCTTTGTCATCTTGTGAAAGAATGAAGTCTTGAGGCTAGCTCGAACTTCTTGAACACCCCCTAGTCTTCCAATGCTTCAAAGCACCTTGAGTCTTCCCTTTTTGCCTGTGGAACATCCTTGATGACGATTGACTGGAATAGGTCATCCTTGCCCTGGCATGGTCTTCTTCTATCTGCAAAACAAACCAAAAGATGATTAAGGACACATAATAAATTCATTCTAACATAGCATTTTCTACCTTAAATCATCAACAAGAAGACATCAAAATGAAGTTTGCTCAAGATTACCCCCCAGGGACAGGCCCTATAAGAATTTCGCTCTGGACCCTTTGGAAGGGTCAGGAGCAAAATTTACATTCCTGGCCAACTTAGACCTCATTTCATCATTTCATAATCTTAGGCCTATCCTTCAAACTTCTTCTCATCATAATCTCACAACTAGCCCTTTGCCTATCTCAAACAAGGTGAAAAATAGGAGTTTCAAATGATTTCGCCCTGAACCCTTTGGAAGGGTCAGGAGCGAAAATCTAGTATAGGCTCAAGCTCTATCACTCCTCCACTCTGAAATGTCTTCCAAGGCAAGAATACACTAGTCTTCTTTCCACCAAGGCCTAGGAATCCATCTCTTGACCTTCATCATGAGCAAAATAGGTGAAATTGAGAATTTCGCTTTGGACCCTTTGGAAGGGTCAGGAGAGAAATTCATTCTTTAGCTCAAAATCCTTACCTCTTGGACTCATAAGCTATTCAAACACATGCCTATAGCCATCTTTAAGTCCAATCCACCTTGATCACTATCCTGGCCTAGCACAAACTTGAAGGAAAAAATGACATTTTGAGAATTTCGCTCTGGACCCTTTGGAAGGGTCAGGAGCGAAATTCAAGTTTTTCACTTGATATTTCATTTCCTTCACTCCAATCTATCTTGCAAGGCAAGAATACCTCACTCCACCTTCAACCATGCCCCAAGAATCAATGTTTTGGCTTCACCCAAGGAGAAAATAGTGGATTTGAAGAATTTCACTCTGGACCCTTTGGAAGGGTCAGGAGCGAAATTCATATTTTGCTTGTTTTCCCTCACTCAACTCCATTCCTCTCACTTTGTTCTTACTTGATTCTTACCTTTGGATCTATCTCTCATCATAACAACACTTGCTTGACCTCAAAAATGGCTAAAAAGGAGAATTCGCTCAAAATCATAGCCAGGGACAGGACCTATCCAGGATTTCGCTTTGGACCCTTTGGAAGGGTCAGGAGCGAAATCCTTGTCCTAGCTTAGAATCTTCATTTTTGGAGGCAACAAAGGGTCCAGAGCGAAAACCCTAAAATCCATCCTATCCTCCAAAATTTGTGCCAAGACAGGCCTAGACCAAGGTGGGAGAAGCCCTTAGGATTGCCTTTGAATGGATTGTTGCCTCCAAAAATGAAGATTCTAAGCTTATTTCTTCATCCTTTCAACCTTAATCAACTTCAAAAGGCAAGGACACACCTCTTCACACCCATCCAAGCCATAAAAACCAAAAGTTTGACTTGACCTGCAAGGAAAATTGGTGTTTTTAGGAATTTCGCTCTAAACCCTTTGGAAGGGTGAGGAGCGAAATTCAAGTTTCTGCTCAATTCCTTCAAGTTTGAAGATCACCAATCAGTCAAAGTCACTCCTAAGGACATTTCCAATCTCAATTCATCTTGGTCCACACTTGTCTTGGCATAAAATTTGGGGAAAAGAGAGGTTTTGGGGAATTTCGCTCTGGACCCTTTGGAAGGGTCAGGAGCGAAATTCCCATTCTAGGCTTGGTATTTCATCTTTTCAACTCCAATCTTCTCTGGAAGGCAAACATACACCACTCTTGCTCAAGGAACAAGGTTTGTGGCCTAAACATGGAAGCAAAAAGAGGTTTATCAAGAATTTCGCTCTGGACCCTTTGGAAGGGTCAAGAACGAAAATCTTGTTTTAGGCAAAATCTTCATCTTTCAATGCGTCCAACTACTTCTCAAGGCAAGAACATACCAATCTACCCTCCAGCATGCCTTGGACTCCAACGCCTAGCCAAAACAAGGAAGCAAATGAGATTTATAAGGATTTTCGCTCTGGACCCTTTGGAAGGGTCAAGAGCGAAATTCCCACTTTGGGTTGATTTTGACTACTCCATCGCCTCAATCCAATTTTCAAAGGCAAGAACACATCAAAGTCTTTCCAACCATGCCACAAAACTCAAGAATTTGACCATCTCCAAGAAGAAAATATGAGTTTCCAAGAATTTCGCTCTGGACCCTTTGGAAGGGTCAGGAGAGAAATTCTAGTTTAAGGACAAAATCCTTCACATTTTTACATCCCATCACTTCAAAAGGCAAAGACATGCTAATCCACTCCCAAATATGTCCAAGGAACTAGAATGTTGGTTTAAACAAGGAAGAAAATGAGGTTTGTGGGTAATTTCGCTATGGACCCTTTGGAAGGGTCAAGAGCGAAATTTCCATTCTTGGACAAAACCCTCACTTTTCAATACTTTCAATCACTTCCTTAGGCAAGAACGTGACCAATTTACCCCCACCATGTCCAAGGAACAAGGATGTTAGCCCAAACAAGGGAGAAAATAGTGTCTAGGGAGAATTTTGCTCTAGACCCTTTGGAAGGGTCAGGAGCGAAATTCACATTTAGGCTCAAATCTTGACTTCATTTCTCACATTTCTTCATCCAAACGAGTGTTTTGCCACCAATAATGTCTGGTAATGAGTTAGTTCTAAGTTTGGGTCCAAGTAGAATGTCTTATGGAGAATTTCGCTCTAGACCCTTTGGAAGGGTCAAGAGCGAAATTTGACATTTTAGTCTCTTCGTCAAGATTCATGTATGGAATATAACATTTAAGTATAAGAAAGAAGAAAGATGTAAGGATTTCTTATACTTTAAGTTATATTCCATATATACTGTCAAGATGTTTGAGAGTGGTTTCGGACCTCCAGGAGTTATAATGCAAAATCTAGTTTTTGGAGGATTCTTCAATTTTCTAGACAGTCAAATTTCAGGACATTTGAAGATCAAGATGACATTCCAGACTTCATCACTCACCAATTTGACCTAACTCAGACCTTCAAAGATGATATTCACTCACCAAGCTTCATTGACCTCCTGAAACTCAAACAAGACACTATTAGCAACAAGAGCAAAACTAGGCCTAAGGGAGACTTTCAAAGAAACCCTAACCTGGAGCACCTGCTGACTCCCCTTGGCTCAAGCAGAGTCTGCCATCCTAGTGATCCCCCTGGAGACACTCAAAATGCAAAGGCTAACAGACAAAACCCTAAAAACCTAGAAAGCAAACCCCAGAAAGCAAAAAAAAAAAAGTAGGGGTCCCCATTTGCAATGGGGTGATGTGTGAATACGTCACAATAGGTAGGTACACCGAAGTTTGTGTCGTCCCCGATAAACTAGGTACATTGAATCTGGACATGTGGAGTTGGACCAATCTGACTGGAGGAAAAGTGACTAGGATGCCACCTTGTCTGACATTTGTATCTTGGTTGATCCTCCTTTGTCCTTGATGTGATGAATGATGTACCTCCTTTACTCCCATGTGCTTGATGAGGCTTCCTTACTGTCAAGTCTTCCTTCTCCGATAGCATACCTCGCCTTGAAGTGTTGGTAAAGTCATTCTTCTCTGTCATCATGTGGGTCTTTTGTGTGGTAGAATGGAGTCTTTTGAGGATAGCCTGGAACTCTTCGAACACTTGTAGTCTTCCAACGCTTCAAAACACCTTGAGTCCTCCTCCATGCCTTTGAAGTGCCCTTGATAATGATGGGCTTAGAATAGGTCGGCCTTGTCCTGGCTTGATACTCTTCCATCTGCAAAACAAACCAAAAGATGATCAAGTACACATGGTATACTTATCCTGTTCATAGCATTTCTTACCTTAAATTATTAACAAGAAGGCATCGAGATAGAATTTGCCTTAGAATCCTCCCCAGGGACAGGCCCTATAAGAATTTCGCTCTAGACCCTTTGAAAGGGTCAAGAACGAAATTTGCATTTTAACTCAAATTTCATCATCTCCTTACCTTGAACTTCTCTTGACCTTTGAATCACTTTCTCCTGAAGACATCATTGATTTGACCTCCAAAAAGACCAAAAAAGAGGATTTCGCTTTGGACCTTGGCCAAGGACAGGACCTATAAGGAATTTCGCTTTGGACCCTTTGGAAGAGTCGGAAGCGAAATTTGCATTTTAGGACAAAATCTTCACATTTTGTGACTACAACTTGCTCAAATGCATGTCTAAGGATGTTTCTAATCTCAATCAATACTAGGTTTGATGCAAAATTGGAGCAAGGTGGAGTTTTTAAGGAGCGAAATTCACATTCTAGGACAAATTCTATCATTTCTCTACTCCAAAATGCCTTCCAAGGCAAGCATACACTAGTCTTCTCTCCATCAAGGCATGGGAATCGATCTCTTAATCTCAATCATGGGCAAATTTGGTGATTTTGGGAATTTCGCTCTGGACCCTTTGGAAGGGTTAGGAGCGAAATTCTTGATTTGCTTGTTTTCCTTCACCTTTATCTATCCTTCTCACTTTCATCTACCTTGACTCTCTATTTGGATCCTTCTCCCATGCATGCAACACTTGCTTGACCCTCAAAATGGCCAGAAAGGAGAATTTCACTAACAATCATGGCCAGGGACGGGACCTATTTAGGATTTCGCTCTGGACCCTTTGGAAGGGTCAAGAGCAAAATCCTAGTTTAAGCTCAAAATCTTGATCATTGGTGGCCACAATCAACTCAGAGGCATGCCTAGGGGTCCTTCCAAGCTCAATCTACCTTGATCCACACTTAGCTTGACACAAAAATGGAAGGAAAAGAGGGATTTTGGGAATTTCGCTCTGGACCCTTTGGAAGGGTTAAGAGCGAAATTCTAGTTTTGAGCACATTTCTTCATTCTTTCAACTCCAAACCACCTCAAAAGGCAAGGACACGTTACTCCACACCTATCTATGCCATAAAAACCAAGGATTTGACCATCTCCAAGGGAAAATAGGTGTCCTTCAAGAATTTCACTCTGGACCCTTTGGAAGGGTCGGGAGCAAAATTCTAGTTTTAGCTCAATTCCTTCACGTTTGGTGATCATAAGCAACTCAAAACAATGCCTAAGGACCTCTTCTATCTTGATCCACACTTGGCTAGACACAAAATTGAGAGGAAAAGATAGATTTTAGGAATTTTGCTCTGGACCCTTTGGAAGGGTCAGGAGCGAAATTCAAGATTGAGGCTTGATTCTTCATTCCCTTCGCCTTCATTCACTTCCTAAGGCAAAACATGTTGATTTACTTCCAAATACTCCCAAGGAAATAAGATCTTGGTCCAAACAAGGAAGAACTGGGTGTGTTCTTGGAATTTCGCTTTGGACACTTTGGAAGGGTCAAGAGCGAACTTCTTGACTAAGGTTGATTTCACACTCCATTGCTTCTCTTTGGCTTCAAGCTAGATCAAACTCACTTCTCCTCACAATAATCAAATCCATCTACCATCCTTTTAGCTCAAAACAAGGTCGTTTTCATCATTTTAGGCAAGATAGGGGGTCAAACTGAGGATTTTGCTCTAAACCTAGGCCAAGGATAGGACCTATAGGGAATTTCGCTTTGGACCCTTTGGAAGGGTCAGGAGCAAAATTCTCCTTTTGGGTTGATTTCTACCACTTCATCGCCTCAAACCTCTTCTCAAAGGCAAATATGCATCAAAGCCTTCTCAACCATGCCTCAAAAATCCAAAACTTGGCTGTATCAAAGAGCAAAATAGAGGAAAAGTGAATTTTGTTATGGACCCTTTGGAAGGGTCAGGAGTGAAATTCTCATTTTAGGCTCATTTTCACCTTTTTCCTCCCTTCTTTGGCTTGGATATAACTTATTAGGCCTCTCCTGATCATCCTCCAGTCCAAGTTAGCATTCACTTCAAGGTTTTGTGAAGATAAAAGGGTCTCATATGAATTTCGCTCTGGACCCTTTGAAAGGGTCAGGAGTGAAATTCCTCCTTATGCTCAAATCCTGACTTCATTTTCATATTTCTTCACTCCAAATAAGTGTTTGGCCCTCAATAATGCCTGGAATGAGTTAGTTCTAAGTTTGGATCAAAGTAGAATGTCCTAAGAGGAATTCGCTCTGGACCCTTTGGAAGGGTCAGGAGCGAAATTTGACATTTTGGTCTCTCCATCAGGATTCATATATGGAATATAACATTTAAGTATAAGAAAGAAGATTTCTTATACTTTGAGTTATATTCCATATATACTGCCAGGATGTTTGAGAGTGGTTTCGGACCTCCAGGAGTTATATAATGCAAAATCTAGTTTTTGGAGGATTCTTCAATTTTCCAGACTTGGTCAAATTTCAGGATCAGGATGACATTCCAGACAGCCAAATTTCAGGACATTTGAAGATCAGGATGACATTCCAGACTTCATCACTCACCAATTTGACCCAACTCAGACCTTCAAGAGGATATTCACTCACCAAGCTTCATTGACCTCCTCAAACTCAAACAAGACACAATTAGCAACAAGAGCAAAACTTTGTCCTAAGGAAGACTTTCAAAGATGACCCTAACCCGGAGCATCCACTGACTCACCTTTAGCTAAAACAAAGCCTGCCATCCTAGTGATCCCCCTGGTGACACTCAAAATGCAAAGGCTAATAGACAAAACCCTAAAAACCTAGAAAGCAAACCCCAAAAAGCAAAAAAAGTAGGGGTCCCCATTTGCAATGGGGCGATGTGTGAATACGTCACAACAGGTTGTACATCTTTCCTTTGGGCATGTGGGTGTTGCAAGATCTTAAATCTGCACTTTCATAAGTCTGAAAACCTCTAGCATTAGCACTCAATACTGCAGATTGGAATTTGATTGAGCTGGTGCAGATTCAGTGAAGATTTGGAGAGTTAGCAAATAACTTGCAAAATTGCCCCTATTCAAGTTTAGCACCCAGTTTGGTTGCTAGTTATTTTCTGAGTGTTAATTTCATGGTTGGAAACCATTTTCAGGTCTGCAAATCATATTACATCTGATTTCAGTTGGTTTGAATAAGATTGAAAAAGATTAGTGATGAATTTGTTCATTAAGTGCATTATGTTTGCTATCCTATTTGCAATACTTTATGTTCCATTGTATGTTCTCTATGTGAATGAAATCTGAAATCAAAACAATCAGCAAACATTACACATTGGTTCCAAACTTGCAACACCAAAAAAAAATTGAGGGCTGCATATTATAGTAGTATCAGAGCTAACCTTTCTTGCCAGCCTATATTATGCTATAGTATTGAGATACAATCCTTTCTCTGAGTGAGAAAGAACAAAGATATCTTAACAGGGAACAAATGAGTACTCATTGACAGCCCCCACAAGTTCCAGAAGGTGAAACAATTTCAGGTATCCTTGGGATACAGCAGGACCCTCCCAGAGATAGTGACAACACTATATGAGACATGGTGGATAGAGATAAGGGACGACCTAGTTTGTTTGAGCCCAACTCAAGGATTGAGAGGAAATTTGATACAATGATGGACATGATGGCACTACTTTTGCATAAATTTGGACAAAGTATACCACATTTGACACAAATCAATGCTCAGGGAAATCAGAGCAACTCACGAGGCAACCAAACATACAGTGGGGAAAACAGTTCCACAAATGAGCAAAGTAACAATGAGAGGCAACCTATAGCAGCAGGGTCAACGAAATATGCTTGCTGGGGATTTTTTACTAATCACAGATATAAACTAGAAGCCAAACCAAAAGATAATTTATTTCGTGATATTCTTTCAAATTACAGGCAGTTTGCTTTTATGTCTAGGGACATGCAACAAGGGTTCTCCAATACAATTTCCATTAAACAAATACTATAGCCAGGGACTGCATTAAATTCCTATGATTAATCAATACAAGTATTGAGCATATGGCATACCAAATATCGCTCTAAAATCTGGTTACAAATCCCTGACATGTGCTGATAAAATGAGGCGCTAAGAATGGCTGAACACAATATGATTTGCTGATGCTGTTGATGATCTGCTCCTGCTGTTGATGTCTGATCAGCGAATCTGAATCCTTGTTCTGAGCTGCAAACCCTTCTACCTGGCTGTGATATCAACCAAACTGATATTGTTGCCTTCCAATCGCCAAATAAACACCTTCAGCCCTAGTGATAAAGCTTTGAGCAGATATTTATTGCTTCCAGAATGAATTTGAATGCTGTTGCAGACCTGGGGCTACATCCAGAACTGCTGGTAACAGGGGTTTCTTCCTGCTTGAATACTAAATTGCAGAGAACTCATAAATCGATAAAAGAAGACCATAATGAATGATTTCTTTGGTGAATCGACCCCTTAAATAATAACTCCATGCTCTCCAAAAAAGCCATCGATTGCCTCTAGAAGACTCCTCATTAGTGACTTAGGCAAAAAATATAAGTTGTATTAACTATTAAATGACCCCCAAGTATGGTCGCCTAGGAGAGAACGTTATAACTTTAAAATGGCCCCAACTTAAGTCATAACGAATAATTAAAATATTTATGCACATTACTTAAGCTTTTCGGCCTTATTTTAATTATTCACTCATTCCTTATTAGATTTTGCCTTAGCTCCAAATTGGGAACATTACAGTCAAGTACAGTACCTAGGCCTTTCCAACCCACTTTTATACAAAGCGATGCATTACAAGTTGCTTATGAGACTCCTCTACTATTGGTAGATGAGTTGCAGAATGCTTGTGCAGAATATGACACCCTTCTTGAAGCTCTTAAAAACAATTTGATTTTCAATGAGTTCGTGGAACAAAACAAGAAGAAAGGTGGAGGAAGAGCTGATCATAGAGGACCAGCAATTGAAAGGGACCTACAACAAACATTGGGCAAGGTTACACTTGCTCATTTTGATGGTACTGACAAATGCACAGCTAGAGCATGGGTATAGAAGTTGGACAATTACCTAGCTCTTAGACCTATGGCTGAGCATGAGGCAATTAAGTTTGCCACTCTACACAAGAGTTCCAAAACTTACCTGGACTCGGCAAGTCCCAAGTCAAGTCACCCTCGCCGAGTCCTAACACTGCAGATTGGAGTTTGATTGAGCGGGAGCAGATTCGGTGAAGGTTTGGAGACTTAGCAAATATCTAGCAAATCACCCCTGTTCAAGTTTAGTGCCCAGTTTGGCTGCTGGTTATTTTCTAAGAGTTAATTTCATGGTTGGAAACCATTTTCATGTCTGCAAATTGTATTACATCTGATGTCAGTTGGTTTGAATAAGATTGAAAAAGATTAATGATGAATTTGTTCATTTGTTGCATTATGTTTGCTATCCTATTTGCAATATTTTACGTTCCATTGTATATTCTCTATGAATGATATCTAGCAAATATCTAGCAAATCACCCCTGTTCAAGTTTAGCGCCCAGTTCGGTTGCTGGTTATTTTCTAAGAGTGAATTTCATGGTTGGAAACCATTTTCAGGTCTGCAAATTGTATTACATCTGATGTCAGTTGGTTTGAATAAGATTGAAAAAGATTAATGATGAATTTGTTGCATTATGTTTGCTATCCTATTTGCAATATTTTATGTTCCGTTGTATATTCTCTATGAATGATATCTGAAATCAAAACAATCTTCAAACATTACAAATTGGTTCCAAACTCGCAACACTAAAAAAAAAATTCAAGGCTGCATATTAAATTTTCCGTGTCCAATGGCCACTTTCTACCAATCTGATGGCCAAGTTGCTTCCTATCTAACCCTCACTTCCATCTTCAATTCCAATGTGTTCATGTGGACAAGAAAGGTATTCCAAACATGATGTAAGCTATTTGATAATTACGTCTTGAGCTGAATAACATCTTCATGCAACTCCATAGCTGCAAAGATTTATTTTTGCTGTCCAGCAGTAATTAGTGATGAGAATATGAATAATAAGATGTTGAAACTGAAACACTTCATCTACAGAAGCAACCTTAGAAGACCCTTCACTATAGCACCTGAAATCAGTTTTCAACCTGCAATAATCAGAAAACAGAAGCTATTTTCTGCTATGAAGAGCAGAAACAAACTTATTTATGAGTTTGAATGAATGGCAACTTGCATATATAGGCAGTTCATGATTTAAATCCAGCTTTCCCTTGACATGGGCTGACTACAGTGAGGGGGGCACCATGTTTGTTTTTCTTTTGCTTTAACTTCTACACTTAAGCATGTAAATCTCACAATGTTGACCAGGGAGTATGGCAGAGTTTTAAGGTGACCACATCAAGGGAAAAGCACACCATCTTGTTATGTTTTCAAATTCACTTTAGCTTGAGCACCATGCCACTCCTAAAAAATGCCTAGGGATTTTAGAGGGCACAAAAGTTGAAATTCATATGGTTACAACTTGTACTTGGTTTTTCACGTGTAACTTGGACAATAACTAAGTTACTAGAGGTGGTTCCAAAGCAAGGTTCATCTAGACAACCACACAACAAAAAGAATTTGAGGTATTCAAAAGCAAACCCTGTTCCACACCAGTAATGTTCTATCAGATCTTCAACAACAATTCCAGATCGAGACCAATGCACCAAATATGCACTTGGAGCAGTCCTCACTCAACACGGTCATCCGATTACATACCAAAGTGAAACATTTATAAGCTGCCCAACATATGAACCTGAGCTTTATGCCATCGTGCATGTATGTAAGCATTGGAAACATTATATCTTGAGCAAGGAGACTGTGATCTACACAGATAAAAAGCTACTTCAATTCTTACACAATTAACACAAGTTGCAATAAGTACAACATCATAAATGGTCTTCTTATCTTTAGCAGTTCCAATTGAACATCAAGCATAAGAAGTGAAGTACCAATCTAGCTGTAGATTGTCTGAGCAGGATGGACATCTCTACTACCTTGGGCACTTGTGCATTTTGCATGAGATAGAGTGACAAGAATTGATTTGGGAGGTGTAATATCCCCAATAATTTTTTTATTTTTTTTACCAGTTTTACCACACACCAAACACCCGTTAGGGTTAGAATAAGAAATCCAAAACCAGTAAGAAGGAACCTGTTGTGACGTTTTCACACATCGCCCCATTGCAAATGGGGACCCTTGTTTTTTGCTCGTTTTGTTCGTTTTCGCTTTGCTTTTTTTAGGGTTTTGTTAGTTTGTTAGTTGTCTGGATTTAGGGTCAAGCCTTAGGGTTTTAATTACCGTCTTTTCAGGCCAGAATCCAGTCGGTTTTGGGAGCTTTTTGAATTTCCTTTTCTAGAATGCAAATTTTGAATGAAATGAATTCGCCAGAATGGTCTAATTTTCAATTGGAATGTTGATGCAAAGCTTAAATTTGTCTAAGTGTTGAAGATGAAATGTGAATTTTTGTCCAATTGAATATTTTTGACCAAATTTTGACTTTTTTGAATTTTGATCCTAGGCATTTCAAATGATTTGTTTTCGCCTTGTGAAGTGATAAAATGTGTAAAATCATGATATTTTGGCCGGTAGGAGCAAAATCGCTCCTGTCCCTCAGTGAAGGACAGGAGCTCAATCTCAAATATCTCATCATTCTTGCAGAGTCCAGACAAATTTTACGTTTGAAGTGATGGAGAACGGCGAGATCTTTCCATTGAATATAAATTGAAGATTTTCATGAGCACAGAAATGCCTCCAGGAGGAAAGATCGCTCCTGTCCCTCAGTGAAGGACCGGAGCTACAAATTCAATTTCGCCTTGTCCTTGCAAGATTTTGATGACTTAATGATTTGAGGACGTCCAAAGGAAGATGCTTTGCCAAATGAATATAATTTGATATGCAAAAACGAAGGAGAATGACCTATATTGACCATATCGCTCCTGTCCCTCTCCAAGGGACCAGGGCGAGGTACCTTGTAGCTCTCGTCCCTCTCCCAGGGACCAGAGCGATTTCCTTCATTTTGCAAAATCCAGACAAAGGTCAAGGCAAGTTTACGTTCAAAAACAAGGAAAAACATGAGATAAATGCGTTGAATATAAATTGAAGATTTTTGGGACGTCCATAACAGTGCTAATTGCCTAAATCGCTCCTGTCCCTCAGTGAAGGACCGGAGCTACAAATCCAATTTTGCTTTGTCCTTGCAAGATTTTAACGTCTTGACGATGTGAGAAGGTCCAAAGAGGTACATTTTATCAAATGAATATAACTTGAAGTGCTGTCGGGGAGATCAACAGGGTAGCAAGTCCGGCTTGAGTGAGGTCCTGATCCTGAAATTTGGCTAAGTCTGGAATGTCCTGATCTTGAAATTTGACTAAGTCTGGAAACTGAAAAACCTCCAAAAACTAGATTTTGCAATATAACTCCTGGAGGTCTGAAACCACTCTCAAACATCCTGAAAGTATATATGGAATATAACTTAAAGTATAAGAAAGAAGAAACATAGAAGGAAATGTCACTTATACTTAAATGTTATATTCCATTAAAATTGTCCTGATCGAGAGTGCGAAAAGTCAAATTTCGCTCGTGTCCTTCTCCAAGGGTCCAGAGCGAAATGCGCTCGTGTCCCTCTCCAAGGGACCAAGGCGAATCGCTCGTGTCCCTCACCAAGGGACCAGAGCGAAAATGCTTAGTTGAGCCATTCCTGACCTTGTTTGGACGAATCGAGACATCAAAGGCATGGTGAAGGACGAAATGAGCATGATAGAACATCCAGACTTGATCAAAAAACAATGAAATGATGAAGTTTTGCCTAGAGGGTCAAATTCGCTCCTGTCCCTCACTGAAGGACCAGAGCGAAGTTCTTCATAAGGTACGATCTGGGCAAAGATCAAGCAAACTTTTATGTTCGAAGGCAAGAAAGGAGGTCAATCGAACCCGTTGAAGACAAATTGAAGATTATCAAACGTCAACAAAGGACCAAAATGCTTAAGTTCGCTCCTGTCCCTCAGGAAGGGACCAGAGCGATTTTTGTTGTAGATGATTTTCTCGCCAAATTTCAACCGATCTCAAGGCATGAATGAATGAAAGGAGGCATTGCGAATCCGTTGAATATAATTTTCGAAGGTGATGAAGTGAAATGAGGCCCACAAGAGCAAAATCGCTCCTGTCCCTCAGTCAGGGACCAGGGCGATGAGGTACGTATCTTCCCACTTTTTCATTTTGGCGCTTAAAACACATTTTTTAAATTTATTTAAATGCTAGAAAAAATCGATATTTAATTAAAAGCATTTAAATAGCGCATGGTATGTATTTATTAATTATTTTTTGCCTTTGTAAAAAAATCGAAATTTATTAATTAAAAATAAAGGCATTTAATAATTAATTATTAATTTAATAAAAATCAAAAGGGAGCGCTTGGGTTTATTTTGTCAAGGTCGGCCTTTATTATTTATTAAAAAAACGTTTAATTTGCCTTATTAATTATCAAGTCGGCCTAAGGTGGTAAGTATGAGGTGAGCGCTATAAAGGGAGGGTGAAAATCTTCATTTTCACATCATCATTTTCATCTCTTACATGCGATTTGAGGAAGACAAAGGAGAAATGCGATTTGGAGTATACAAAGGAAGGCGCCAAGATCATTCAAGGGGAGGAGCAAATTTCAAAGGGAGAAGTGCGAAGTTGTGTTCAAGGAGGTGCGAATTTATATCCAAAGGAAGGCGTTAGTACTATCCAAGGAAGTGCGAATTGTCCAAGGCATTGGAGGACGTCAAAGACATATCAAGGATGGCGAAATTGCTAACTTGAAGAGGAGATCACGTCCAAGACTTGAAGGGTGGCGAAGTTGATAAGAGGAACGTTCTTTTGAAGATCACATCAAGACTATCGAATTTTGATTTTTGCCTAGGCAAATTCCTCATTTTGCATTCTAGAGTTAGCTCTCTAGTGAGGTATGGCGATATGGATTTATTGTTTTGATTTTGATTGTTAATCGTCATAGCTTAGATTTTGAAATTTTGAAATTTTGAATTCCTAGCTCAAGAGTCATTTTTAGAAAATGATTAATAAAGGACTTATCATTAAGTTTCCTAAAATTTGCTCTCTAATTTATGTTATGTATTGCAAGATCATGGTACTAATTTTGAAATGTTGTGTAGGCATCAAATGAAGGTCTCATCAAGGAAAATCAAGCCGGATCCAGGACGGTCTTCGCCAGGACGATCAAGCCAAGACAAGGGCGACCTCTTCCAATCCAGCGTTCCAAGGCGAGGTACATCATCCTGCACATCAAGGACAAAAGGAGTTAGGACAAGAGTTAATTAAAGATAGCCTCTCAACGACATCAAATTGAATATCTAGCAAGCTACAAGTGTCAGATGAGGTGGCGTCCTAGTCATCACTCCTCCAGTCAATGAAGTCCATCTCAGCATGTCCAGATTCAATGTACTTAACTCATGGAAGGTGGCACAAACTCCGATGTACCTACCCCGGCTATCCATTGGTCGATTTTTCTAAAAGGGACATGTGTCCAAGCAATACAATTTTATCATTGGTCAAGCATTAAATGTTATGTAATGGTTGTAACAAACCCTAATTAGGGTTTTCATTGTAAAATCTTGGCCATTGATCTTGAATTGATCTAAGCCATCAAATTGTATTGTGGGCACTATATAAGCCCAGGCATTTCATTTTGTAAAAAAGAATTTTAGATGATTAGAGAGAGTTGTAAATAGTTGGAAGAGTTAGAATATAGTTGATAGAATAGCAATTAGAGTAGAATAGGAGGACAAGGCAAGAAATTGTTGCCATTGATTGTAAACAAACTCCATTTTCATTGAAGTAATGGTGAAATATGTCGTTTTCTTGCAATTTGCATGGTTTCTTGTTGAGTCTTCAATCTTAGATGGTAGATAATTAGATGAATGGAGGAAATGTGCTTGATTGATGGTGGAATTCGTACATCCATACTACTAGCAGTTTGTTGATTGCAGACTTGCCTTGCGTAGTCAACTGG
Source organism: Cryptomeria japonica (assembly GCF_030272615.1). NCBI lineage: Eukaryota > Viridiplantae > Streptophyta > Pinopsida > Cupressales > Cupressaceae > Cryptomeria > Cryptomeria japonica. The sequence goes on from NC_081409.1 coordinate 25,506,930, forward strand.
AATCATTCAGCCTAAGCTCAATTTCAATTTGTCGCCTCTTCATTGATATGCATCAACTTGGATGGTATCTATGCCTGCGGTGATGATTTGAACATCATAAAGCCCCCTTAGAAGATCGCACTAGTCTTGTGTAGATGTTCCATTGATGTCAAAACAAGATCTAGTTAGAGTTTCATCAAAAGGTCAAGTCATTGCTCCTACATTCTTAGTATTAGGATTAGATCCTCTCTTCGCCCTTATCCTTTTTCCATTTTTTTTTTTTTTTTTTTTTAATCTAAGTTAGTAAGAGCCTGTGTCCAGCAAAGCAGATCGGAAGTTCAATGTAAGTCCCCTTGTGATTCCAGCAAATCACATCATACCACTGGAGCTTGTCCACACGTGGAGACCCCACTAAAAGAACCTTGGAGTCTACCTAACTGATCCTTTACGCGAATCTTCAGCAGTTAGAGACTATTTTCTCAAGAGAGGATAAGATGCCTAATGGTATTTTATTCTGTGTATGATCGTGTACAAAAAACACGTCAACAGAACCCTACACCTTTTGATCACCGAGAACCCAAACTGGGAGGGTGAAAGCATACGGTAGCATGGGATTGTTAGTTGCAAACCGCTGAAGTACTGATTACAATATTGGGCGGCAACCCAGCCCCTTCCGCTTGTCCAGCGGGTAAACAAGATACTTGGCGGTAAACCAGCCAAGGGAACAAAGAGCACACTCAACACGAATCACTCTACCGCAATTTTTCAGCAAGAGGACTGAATACACATAACAAAACTCAACTTGACCACTTATGCAGCGAGAGGACCATTACAAACAAAATATCACTCGACCGCTTATGCAGCGGGAGGACTAAGCTACCAACTGAAATTAAAACACTAAGGCGGTGGGGATTACAATGAGCACTTCAAGTTCAATAATAGAGGTTAGTATTACTAACCAATGATACAAAGATGGTTACAATGAAGTACTACAAGCTTATAACAATAAACTATAGCTGCTTTTAAGCCAAAAACATAAAATAACAAGTCTGATATAAAATACCAGCAACTCCAGAACTGGACCAGCAACACTGATATGCACACAACTCCGAAACAGCTCCAAAATGCACACGAACAGAGGCAAACCACAGATAAGACCAAGGCAAACAAGCAAGGAACTCGAACCAACACCAAAATCACCACACAAGGACAGCACGCAAACCGAGGCAGCCCCAGAAATGTACGCCCAGCTAGGAGGTATGATTTGCAATTAAAAATTCAACCCAGCATCAAATCCCACGCCCTTCCAGATGAATGTCACCTCTCCAAGACGCTTCCAATGAGCCTCTACCCAGAAGAAACAGATGCTCAGGCAGAGAGCTATGAACAGAAATCCGCTTCAGCCACTCCAAAACCAGCAACACAGGAAACACACCAAACTCAAAAAATTGAAAATCCACACACCAAAATTCACTCGCAGACACACTGATCAGCTAGGTACTGTACTGCAAGTACGAAACTGTGCAAGCTAGGAAGCCTCAACTCCGAAGCTCATATTCGCTCACCATTTCGGCAACATAACAATTTAATTTCTTCATATCCCCAAAATGAGAGCCCAAGGCTCTTATTTATAACATTTGCTCCACCAAATTCAAATTCAACTGCTCCCAAATTCGCCCAAAGCAAATTACATTTCATTTTATTTCAAAATGGCGTTGCATTTCCATTTCATTTCACCACATGGGTGCCCAAGGAGAAATTCGCACCATCTAGACAAGTTCGCCCATTTGCAAGGTCCACAATTGACGACTTAAAACATTATTTCAGTAAGGCGCCCAACTTAGGAGAGCAATAAAATCATTTAAATAAAACATGCTTTATATCTCCAAAGTTGTCCAAATAACAATTAAATATTAACTTTCCAAAGTCGTCCAAATAATAATTAAATATTAACTTTAGAATGCAGTGTTAATATTTAATAAATAATTTTGCAAGCCAAATACTAATCAATACCAACTGGATTGAGGATTGAAGTGCTGAACCAACAGCTAGACTGAACTGGAGTTCTGAACTGCCCTACTAAAATAGAACTGCCAGAAATGGCACTTACTAAAAATAGTAAGTCCCAAAAACAACTCCAAACAACCTGTTTTTCGAACTGTGCGAAGAAGCTCGGAGAACTTAGAATAGTCTCAAAACCCTAACAGCTACCACCAACTTACTAAATATAGTAAGTTTTGCAAAGTCCCCTGAATTGATTGTATGTCATACCACTGCGAAGCTTACTAAAAACCCAGAAGGAAACCTTGATTCATTCTACCAAACTCCAACTGCTTCCCACTCAAAATCCTCCCGAAAGATGGAAACCCTAATTTTGCCAAAAATAGCCTACGGGCCTCTTGAATAGGCTATTCTTCACCAGGAGTGATCACTGGCTGGAAGGGGACATTATAGGAGGCTCATTTTAACAAGGATGCAGGTCATATTAAGTGGAAAAGACCCTTGGCGGTGTTGCAAACTTTTTTTTTTCACATCTCAAGTCAAATGTCAACAAATACATCATGTGCAATAGCCAACTCGGTCAACAAAATGCAAGGATTGTACACACTACACACCTTTGCCAATTTCAAAAAGACCATTGAAAAACAATTCCATGCATTTTCTCTCAAGCTACCCTATAATTAAACATAGTAATGATTGTGTTTTTTTAGAGATTGACGAGTTACTAAAAACAACAATTTTGGTTCCCTGCAAGAAAACTATCACATCTCCACAAACGATCACCTATGTTTTCAGCATGTTTGAATCCATTTTGGAATTCCTAAAGCAGTCCTTTCAAATATACCAATTTTTTGAGCAATTTCTAGAAAGTACTTTGGTCTATGCTAGATACAAAGTGATTGATAGATAGAAGTGATTGATAGGATGATAGTGCATCTTCTCAAAATATACAATTGTCACATTCCTCATATGAGTGGAAAAGTGAAATAAAATAACAAAAAAAGGGGGAAGAGAAACAAACTAAAGGGTGACGATACACCTACCAATTGCCATATTGAAGAAGGCGAACTTAATTGTGGAGCAGCAACAAAATGCTATTTAGGAGACCACAAATTTAATTAGGGAATGGCAACCAAGAGAGTTGAAGGTGTCATTATTAAAATAATGTGATGTTTCTTTAACAATCATCTTAGTTAGTTGAGTTAGTTTCAAATTTTGGCTTCTTTTTACGCTTGTTTTGTTTAGAAACATCGTAATGTAATATCCTATATATTGTAAACTCCGTTTTCATTATTAAATATACAATTACTATTACATGGTATCAGAGCGGGTCGATGCGGTTCTTTAAAGTTTGGTGAATTTTTTAATAAAAATTCGAGGCCTCTTCCTATAATGTTTTTCCAGAAATTTTTTAATCATTTTTTTATGCAAAAAAAAAATGTTGTAGTCTATGCAATTTTTCAAGGGTTTTCTAAAGGTATTTGATGTCGTTTCGAAAAAATCGTGGCCATTTTTTCGCAGTTGTATTTTCTACACAACATGCATTCTATTGTGTTTTTTGGGCCCAACCCAGTTTGTTTTTTAGTTTTTTTTGGCACGATCTGGTCCGTTTTTTGCTGGGCAATTTTTTGTATCTAGTTGGCGTTTTGAATATAGTCAGTGTCTTGTATCTAGGCGGCATTTTTTTCCTCGCCTAAGTGTTTATTTCTATCCACTCATGAATTTTATGTCTAGCCACAAGCATTTTGTATGCCAAAATCTTGCATTTTTTCTTCTCTTCTGCTTGTGCTGAGTTCTATGAAAATCATGCAAAAAAAATTTCAAGGTTTTGGTCGCGTTTTCACGGGATTGTTTTTCTTCCTCTCACACGGCCTGTTTTTCTAAGCATCCGACTGCTGCGACCAACGGATTTCTGCCCATGCAACAACAGAAATTCATATTTTCCTGGGGTTTTAAGTTTTTGCATTATTTTTTCAAAAAAAGTGTGGATCTCACTGCAGCCTAGGGCTTCAGTTTTGTTGTCTGCAGATTTGTTTCACAAATTAAACATAATGCTGATGGTAGTATTGAAAAATATAAGGCTAAATTTGTAGCTCATGGTTTTTCTCAAAAGGAAGGCATAGACTATGAAGAAACATTTGCTCTTGTTGCTAGATATACTTCTATTAGAACTATAATAGCTATTGCTGCTGCTAGAGGTTGGAAGCTACATCAGATGGATGTTAAGACTACCTTCCTTAATGGTGTCATTGAGGAAGAGGTCTATATTGAACAACCTGAGGGTTATGAGATTCAGGATAGAATAACTCATGTGTGCAGGTTGAAGAAAGCTCTGTATGGCTTCAAACAGGCTCCTCGTGCTTGGTATGAAAGAATTGATAAATACTTGTTGAGTTTAGGTTTTTGTAAAAATGATGCTGACTCTAACATCTACTTTAAGTTATCCAATAATGAAATGCTAATTCTAGTTCTATATGTGGATGATTTATTTCTTACTGGTAAAGATGAACTTATCCTTAGATGTAAGAAAGAACTAGCTTCAGAATTTGAAATGAAAGACTTAGGTCTAATGCATTATTTTCTAGGTCTAGAAGTATGGCAAAGATCTAACGAAATTTTTCTAAGTCAAGGAAAATATACTATTGATATTTTGAAAAGATTTAGAATGATGGATTGTAAACCTATGTCTACTCCTATGGAATCTAACTTAAAGAAGTTAAGTGTTTCTGCAGCTAACTCGGATTTTGTAGATCCATCAGAGTACAAGCAGTTGATTGGATCGCTGATGTATCTAGTTAACACTAGACAAGACATATGCTTTGCAGTGAATGCTCTCAGCCAGTTCATGAGCATGCCCAAACATGTTCATCTTATTGCAGCCAAGCATATCCTAAGATACTTGCGAGGCACAGTTGATTATGGGCTAAAGTATCCACTTAACACTTCAATAACCTTGGAAGGTTATTCAGATGCAGATTGGGCTGGAAGCGTCAAAGACAGGAAAAGCACTTCCGGCATTTGCTTCAGCTTAGGATCTGCAGTGATCTCTTGGGCTTGCAGAAAACAATCCTCAATGGCACTAAGTACTGCTGAAGCTGAGTATATTGCAACAAGTGTAGCTTCTAGGGAAGCAGTATGGCTTCGTAAGCTTCTTGTTGGGCTGTTTGGTTAGCCTTGGGATCCTACAGTTATTCATTGTGATAATCAGAGTTGTATCAAAATGTCTATCAATCCAATGTTTCATGACAAGTCAAAACATGTGGAAACTCATTATCATTTCATTCGGGATATGGTGCAAAGAGGCACCATTCAAATGAAATATGTCAGCACTAATGAGCAGGTTGCAGATATTCTTACCAAGCCTCTATCCAAAGTGAAGTTTGTGTACTTCAGGGACAGACTCGGTGTTGTGGAAAATGAAACCCTGATTGAGAGGGAGTCTCAACCTCAGTGATACATTGTGTTGTATCAAACCACCCTCTGCGGGCAATGTAAGGTGGTATTGTAATCTTCTCAGGGAGAAGTGTAATTGTTAACCATCCTCTGCGAGCAATGTAAGATGGTATTTTGATCTTCTCAGGGAGAAGTGTAATTGTTAACCATCCTCTGCGAGCAATGTAAGATGGTATTGTAATCTTCTCAGGGAGAAGTGTAATTGTTAACCATCCTCTGCGGGCAATGTAAGATGGTAGAAAAGATCCTCTCCACCCTCTGCGGGCAATGTAAGGTGGATCCAGTCTATGCTTGTGTGCGAGCTGGAAGATTATATTATGTAGTTCCATTCTTTGCTTATGTGCAAGATGGAAGATTATGATTATGATTCTCCTCCCTAATTAAGAGGGAGTGTTGTTTGTAATTAGGGATGGCGGATTCCAATTGCCTTAGGCAACATTGGAATCCGCCTAAGGGTCTGGTCCCTCTTCTAGCGTGTAGGGCTGGGCCCTATACCTCACGACACATCTTTAAGAACCCCCACGCTACACCACGCCACATGCAAAGGTCCAACCCTATAAACAATGCATTTCAGATTAAAGGGAAAATAATGTAAATTAAAGGATAAGCCGACATATATGGACAATGCACCATATAAATAAAGATACTTCTCACCTCAATCAAACACATTCATCCTTCATTTATTCCATGTGAAATATATATGTGTCTACCATTGCGAGTTAAAGGAGGGAGATTATATCTGCCATTAGAGCGAAATACCTCAGTTATATCAGCGAACTACTTCTACCAGTAAAAGTGTGAAATTCATTCATGAGAAGAGCAAACTAAGGTTGGAGGAGAGCAAACTAAAGTTGCAGTCCATCAAAGAGCAGACTTCATACATTACAGACCTAGGGTTTGGACCTGATTGCTGTTGGAAGGGTTAAAAGTGCAAATGTGACTACTTGATACTTGTGAAAGTGCAGTCTTGTGGAAGACATTATCAGTCCTAAGTACAATCACCTTCAAGTACTTGAGATAAGTGTTGTAACCTTCATATGAACATAATTCATAATCAGATTTGAGGATCTTTTCTGGCTAGGTTTTTCCTCCTAGGAGGTTTTCCCGGGGTAACCGTGTCTTGTTCTTATTTTGTTCCTTTCTTTGTTATGTTTAAATCTGGAAAACTACAAACCCTTCATTTAATCAATTTAGTTAGTAATTAAATTCTGATTTTCTGAGTTTAGATTAATCTGAAAGTGCTAAAATTAACACCCCCAACCTTAAATCAAAACCCCAATGGAGTCTCCTCCATACATATCAAAATGTTCTTAAAAACTAATTTTGCTTTACATTTTGGGGATTCCAATGAAGTAATTTAAAATTTATATTTTGTAAGCATTTAATTTAATTATTATATATATTTTCTATTTCTAGTGACCAAAGATTTTTCATCAAATATAAAGTTTTTTAATTTCACACAAGCAAAAGAAAAAATATAGGACAAAAATCAAAAATATATCTAAGCACTATGTATTGATATCTTTATTTCAAAAGACAAAAAAAGTTAATTCGGATGTATACAAAAAAGTTGTGTTATGGAATAAACCTATTCCTAAATAGTAAATTATACTATTTATAATTAATCTAACTTCAAAAACTTACTAAAAAAAATCTACAGACCAAAAAATTATGAGAAAAATATATATGTGCTAGGTATTGGTATTCCCAATCTATGTTTAAGAATTTATAATTTTATCCTTATTGGTAAAAAAAAGTTATACATATGGAATAAATATCATTTTTTGAAAATGTTGTAAACTATGAAAAATAAATTATTAATACATTTTAAAAAGGTCACAAATCAGCTTTAAAAAAAAAAAATTCAAATATATTTAGAATCTACACACAAAATATCAAAAATCATTATTTTACATCATCTTCAAATTCTTAATGGTTTAGTTGCTATGACTGATAGAAAGTGAAAATTTCGTCTAAAATGTTAATTTCAATGTCCCACTTTCTCAGACACTATGGCGAAATCACATGTATGTGTAAGTCCATCAATGTGTACTTGTGTAAAAATGGTCTCAACTATTGTGCATGTTGTTATACTTATGCTTTTGCCAGTGATGATGACAAGTAGTATGAGATAGTGGATTGGAAAAAAAGGATGGGACCCACAGTGCAATATGGAATGCACCAATATGCCCTTTTAGATGGGATGTATGTATAGACTTATGTGTTAGTGGACAAAGAGAAGGAAAGGATGCTTGCAAAAACTTCTTGCTAGCTAGTCACTACGTGTACTTGTGAAACTTAACACATTGTGTATATGCATTGGGTGCTTGAGCTAGTCATTTTGTGTATATATGACATGTTTAAGCTAGTCACCATGTGTATCTATGATGTGCATACAAGCCAATCATCCTATGTATAGATGACATATCCCTAGATAAACCCTATGTGTACTTGGGAAGCATATAAGAGCTAATCACCTATATGTGTGTGACACAAGCAAGAGCTAGCCACATTGTGCATAGATGATGTTTTCTTGAGCCAATCACTATGAAAATATATGATGTTGGGACAATATGTTCCATGTGTGGTTTGGTGCATGTTGATACCATTCTATTGTAATTGAATTAAATTGAAAGCATGAGTTTGATGAATATTTGTGATTTAAAAATAAGATGAAAGATCTTATTGTTGTTATGTAGCTAGGTCGGATCCCTTCTAGGGCCGACCTAGTTCATCTAAGTGCTAAGTGGCCTTTGGCCTTAGCAATTTGGCTTTATATTTATCTGGCCCTATTTGGGCGTACAACTTATGTGTCATGTAAATGTTATGGGGCATGACCTATTTAATATTTAAAATTGTAAATGCATTTTGGCGCCAAGGCCGACCTAAGTGGCAAAGGAGTTTGAGGCATATAAATAAGAAGTGACTTGAAGTCACAAATAGAACCTACACATCAAGCATCGCATCTCTGCTACATATGCAAATTATGTAATTGTGGTCTGCACAAGATAAGCAGCGAATTTGATACTTTCAGTCAGTGAAATTGTCTTCTAGCTAGGCGAACATCTTCCTAAGTCTGCCGAACCTGCTCCTAGGTTTGCCGAGCCTGCCCCAAGGCTACCAAACCTGCTCCAACACTGCTGAACCTACTTCAGGCTGTGCTACATCTGTTCTAGGGCAAGCAAACTCCCTCACATGATCTGCAATCAACAATCTGGGCGATTGTTCAAGTCTGACCTGAACTGTGATTCAGATAACTTCTTTGTATGCCCTAGAAGGGCAGTATTGTAATCTGCTGCTATATCTAATCTAATCAGATCTGAGATCTTTGGTTGTTGGGTTTTTCCTCCAAGAGGGAGGTTTTCCCAGGGTACATGTGTGTTATACGTATGATTTACTTTGCATTCTAATTTTCTATTCTATACTGCTAATCTGATCACTAAAAACTAACATGGTATCAGAGCGGGTTCCTTCTATAAAGCCTAACAGCTTGAAGGTAGCACAGAGAAGTGTTGAAGAAGATTAGCGTGAATGCAATTCTATCAGGCTTATCGCTCTACTCATACAAACTGGGAAACAATTCACAACTATTGATTGCTAATGTCATGTAGTGTCCAGACTTCAAACTAAATTCACACTCCTGTGACGAGGGTATTTATGAAGTGCTTATGGATGAGAATGGATTCTAAGTGATGGTGAGGGCCGAAGGCCACGCAGCCATCATCAGTTGATTGAGTGTGATCTAAGTGGATGGTTATGTTGAAAACTAACTTATAAGAGAAGTATTTTTTGAATTTTTCATGTTGTTATCAATTCATTGGATAGTGAATCATGTATGATAGTCTTGAACTATTTGTAACCTCTCTTAAATGCTTTCAGGATAGACTGAGGAGCATAAAGATGATGATTGTATTCAAGAGAGGAAGGTTTTGAGACATCCTATGAGGAAGCATCACAGGCTGAAGACTAAGAGACATAGCTTGGTGATACTACGATCAGGTTCAGCTTCAGAGGGAGCTTGTTGTGTTCAGCTTCAGAGGGAGCTTGTTGCATTCAGCTTCAGAGGAAGCCATATCCTTGGTTAAGGCAATCTTCCGGGAGAAGATTGAGGTGAAAGACCTCGGTCAAGGCAATCTTTCGGGAGAAGGTTGAGATGAAAGCCCTCGTTCCACCCTTTGCAAGTAAGCATGGTGGTATTGCATTCTTCTCTGAGAGAAGTCTGAGGTTAGAGCCCTCATTCCACCCTCTGCGAATAGGCATGGTGGACCCACCCTCTGCAAGTAGGTATGGTGCATATCATGGAAGACGTTCCATGATGAGTTTGTTCACCCTCTGGGAGTAGCTATGGTGTGTCTCATTCATGGAAGTAGCCATGGTAGTAGTCACTATGTGACTTCGTCATTTAGAAGGAATCCTCCCTAGCTAAGAGGAAGTGTTGTTGTGTAGCTAGGTCGGATCCCTTCTAGGGCCGACCTAGTTCATCTAAGTGCTAAGTGGCCTTTGGCCTTAGCAATTCGGCTTTATATTTATCTGGCCCTATTTGGGCGTACAACTTATGTGTCATGTAAATGTTATGGGGCATGACCTATTTAATATATAAATTGTAAATGCATTTTGGCGCCAAGGCCGACCTAAGTGGCAAAGGAGTTTGAGGCATATAAATAAGAAGTGACTTGAAGTCACAAATAGAACCTACACATCAAGCATCACATCTCTACTACATACGCGAATTATGTAATTGTGGTCTTGTTGACGTGTATTTTGTACACTATCAAACACAGAATAAAATACCCAAGGGTACCTTATCCTCTCTTGAATAAAGCCTCTGATTGCTGAAGATGTCATGAAAAAGGATCAATCAGGATGACTCCAAGGTTCTTCGATGTAGGGTCTCTACGTGTGGATAAGCACCAGTGGTCGTTGTAAATGTTGTTTCATCAAGGGGCCTTACGTTTTCGAACTGCAGGAACAGAATTTTCCTAAAACTAACAAGTTCTCAAAAAAGATCAAAAGGTAGGGTTTGCAAGAGATGAATTCTAATCTAATCCTAAGAATGACTCAATGTAGGCTAAACTTGGTAAGATTCTACCAATTTCAGTATTGCCAACCAATTACAACTCTACTGGAATTGATGCAATCTTCTAAGGTGATTAGTGATTTTCAAATCATCAAGAATTAGAAATACTACCATAAAGGTACATATCAATAGTCCAAGAATGATTGAAGGTTCAAGCAATCCAAATATCTCTAGTTGACCACACAAGGCGTCCTTACAATCAGTAAGAAGCTAGTGGTTTGGAACGTGAATCTCACCAAAGATCAAGCTCAACACTTAGTCCTTCAAACTTAAATACTACTTCGACTGAGAATGATTCAAGAAAGTAAACAACATTGAAAGTAGCCACGAGAATTGCAATAAAACACCATAACTTCAATATTTCATTGATCTCAAAGCCAAAATAGACAACAATTGCTTGAAATTCTTTCTTCAATGCTCAATCTTGCTACAAAATAACTTTCTTCTCTCCAAAAGCTCTAATCTTCTAATTATCTGACCATCTAATTGCTTCTCTCTATCTAATATCTCCTCTAATGACAAAGTGAAAATGAGTGAGGGTATATATAGCATCCTCAATTACAATGAACAGCCCAGATCAAAAGAAGATCAGCGGCTGAGATTCTGACACCTAAACCCTAATTAGGGTTTGTTACAAAAAATTCCCTTTTTAGTTGAACAATATTAAATGCATAGCCAAATATTTAATTGGCACAAAAATCTAGGAAACATAGACCAATGATAATTAAGGTGCCACATCATCTACAACAACCTCTTTTCTAGAACCTTATTTCCTTTCCAATGTTCTTTCTTAGCATATGCAATGAATCTGGACACAATTCCTTCAATTTCAGCAATAGGAATCTCGGGAAGATTCCTCATTCGCTCTTCCAAGTGGATAACCTGATCAAAGGCCTTGAGAAGAGTCGCATCCCATCCATGTTCGAGTTCTTTGATCTTCTCAATCAGGAGCATAGTAGCGAACATTAGATCCCATTGCTCATCCGTGATGACATTCTCATCTTTGCAAAAGATGACCTTGACCCTTTCTTCCAACTCTTGAAGGTCCACATCTGTCTCAACTTCGATCCTCCTACCAAGAATGGTACATAACACCTCAAACACCTTGTCCTGAATTGGATGGATGACGCCTTCAACTTGATTGCATTTGGTGCTGATATCCTCGAAAAGAACCTCCTTTATCTGGAGTAGAGTTGACCACTGGAGTAAATTATGAGCTCCTCCATCCATTATCTTTTCTTGTGCTAGGATCTTCCTTGGTGTTTGCCTGATTACTTGTAGAACAGGAATGATAACATCTCTAGTGTGAGCGAAAGCGGCTACTGTTATCATCAGGTTGTGGACGATCTCAAGGACCTGAATAGCTCGATGGATTGTCTGCATCATTCTTGTTGCAAATTCAACGACAATTGTGTGGGATTTGTCAATCCAAGAGCTCATAAGCTGAACCAAGCTCTTGACTCTCTCTGCCTCGCCAACTGATTCAAGGGGAAGTGCTTGCACAGGAGACACTGCTGGATCCTAACGTCCCAAGGGCTGATTGAGATGACTAAAGTAGCCTCTCCAAGCACCGACCTCTCTTTCAAGCTTTCTATTCTTTTCCATTTCTTCCTTAAGCTTATCTTTAAGTACCTCAAATGAATCGGTTGCCTCATCCAATGCCTGTTCAGCAGTGAGTGGACCAAGCTCAAATGTTTCTACATCGTACTCTTCTGCAAGGATTTCACCTTCATACTTGTCCACTGTTGGTGTAGCTATCTACAACTTCCTGGACCCTGTCTCATCTCTGATCATCTTGGACATCTTGGGGGCCTTCTTCTTCTCCGTTACTTCCTGAGAATTTCCTACAAGGCTCTCTAAGTCAATTACATTATCTTCATCCTCAATCACAATCACCCTTGTCAATCTCTCCTTCAACCAATCTGGAATGGCGGATCTTGTCTCTCTGACTTGTATTTCTTTAGGCAATGGTTCGTCTTCCCGGAGAGGAGATGTCACTTCATCATCATTCTTGTCTTCATGTAGCTCATTGACTTGGGGAGATCGACTTGATGAATGCTGAGGTGCCTTCCCTTTTTCAAGTCTATCATTTTGTACTATTGACTCCATAGACTCATCCACCTCAGGCATCGTCATCTCTTGTCCTTCAACGTGACTTGTCCTTTTCTCATGTCGAGATGATGTACCTGATGAGCGATCTCGATTAGCCTCTTGCTTCTTCTTGGAGGGTTCCCTTTTCTCGAGTCTTTCTTTCCTCTTCGCGCCTCTAGGATGAGAATTGTCTTCACTTGCGCTTGCTCCTCCTTCTTCTGGTCTTTCCTCTAAAGTATAAGTCATTGGTACGTTTTGTTCTCTTAACTTTTGATGTTGTACATCCACCCATCTGTGAGTATATGACAAAACTGGAGCCATCAAAGCTCTCAAGTCTGTAATCTCAAGCTCGTTCCAATCTATCTTCACTGCTTTGTCTTCTCTATCATAGGATGACTGGAGATGTCTGCCACTGTCCTGAGCTTGATCGGCCACTCAGTAAACTTTACATTTTCTAATGAAATCTAAAGGCAATCTGGAATGCATCTTTCTTTTCACTTCTAAATCACTTGAGAGATTCATCCAAAAGTCTTCTACCTGAAATTCGTGCTTGTACTTCCTACCATATGTCTCTTCTATATACCCATAAGGATCAAAATTCTCCCTCAAGGCAAAGAACGTGAATGACTATGAGGCCAACTCCCTCTCTGCATCATCTAAGGCTAGAGCATTAGGACATACCTCAATTGAATTCCCCAATATGATGGGCACGGGAGCTCCATTCCTATGCCTGTGTCTGAATGCCTTCGCATAGTCTGCCAACTGCCTAGTCACCTCGAGTAGCACTATCTTGTCTGTCGGATACCTCGGCAACATGTAGGGGGGTGAAGGACATCCATGGACTCTGATATATGTAAACTTTGGAAACTGGATGAACCAAGCACCATACCTCTTTACAAGCTCTTGTGCATCTAGAGATAGTCGATTGTGAATCCCGCCTTGCAATAAACTAGTGATGTTCATCGTGAAGGTATCATTGACTAACTTGTAGTCACTTCTTGGTGGATGATGCAAATGAACATAAGAATCACAAACTCTGACTTCTCCGGGTCCTCTTCCGATCACTCCTCTGTGAGGTAGTCCTGCATATTCGAAACTCTTGATCAAGGCATATATGAAATATGAGCTCATGTGAAATGACTTGGTAGGCTTTAGTCTTCTTAACTGCACGTCCAAGCAATGGCTAATAATTCTAGCCCAATGAATTGTTCCTTTTCCTTGAACTATCACTTGGATGAAGTAGAACATCCACTTCTCAAAATAGAAGGCCTGAGGAGCCCCTGTAACTCGATTGAGCAAAGTTATCAAATCTCTGTACTCCTCCTGGAAGTCGATCCTATGTGGTTTGTTGGGAATCTTGCTCAGGCAAGGACGACTTTTGAGTAACCAACTCTTATTGATGATGCTCAAGCAAGAGTCTGGATCATCTTCATACATCGACCTGGCTCCTTCTAGGCTTTTGTAAATCATATCTTTATGCTCTGGAAGATGGAGAGCTTCACTTATAGCCTCCTCCGAAAGGTAAGCCAAAGTGTTCCCTTCCTTGGATACGATCGATCTTGATTGTGGGTCATAATGGCGAGCACACTCGATCATCAGCTCATGGCACTGGACTGCTGGAGGGAAACCGGCCGCCTTGATGATGCCACTTTCAATTATTCTCTTTGCGACAGGTGATGGCTTTCCAATGTAAGGGACCTCTCGAAACTTCTTCACACTGAAGTTTCCCAAGTTGGTATCTCCAACGTTGCTCCACTTTGACACGATCTTGGTCTCCAATTCTTCATTCCTCTGATCTTCCTTCATGAGAGCTGGACGACTAGTGGATGCTCCTGCCTTTGGGGTCGCCATCTTGACACCTACACAACATTTCATAATGAGTAATATATTTTGCAACTTAGAAATATAGAGTAGAAAGGAAGATTTAAGATTTTAATTAGGAAACTTCATGATAAATCTTGAGTTATCATTTCCTAATTAACTACGCAATTTTCAAAAACTTAAAGTTCAAAACTTAAAACTTCAACGTTGGGACTAGGATGATCTCGCCATACCTCCACTTGAGAATTAATTCTAAAAAATGATGCAAAAATAAGGTGAATTCGCTAGGCGAAATGGAGATCGAAGTCCTTCCTTTAGCAGAATTCGGCTCCTTTAGTCTTCTCAAGCATCAATTCCACCACCCTAAGCCTCTAACACTTAGGATAATTTGCTCCAACTAGACCAAATTTCGCACCTCTTTCTTTTGCTCCTCAAATCGCACTTGAAGTAATGAATGAATGATGATTAAAATTGCTCAAAACACCCTTATTATATAGGGCGCTCACCACTTCACCTCCCCATAGGCCGACTTGGCAAAATAGGCCAAAAAATAAATAAATTTGCAAAAACAAGAGGCCGACCTAATAAAATAATAAAACATGATACCTCAAGCACCCCATTTTCAATTTTAATTTAATAAAAAATAATTTTAAATGCCTTAATAATAAAAAATCGATTTTTCGAGGCTCAAAATTAATTTATTAAATGCTATGCGCCTTTATTAAATGCCAATTTAATTAATTCTCTTTTTTTTTATTTCGAAGTTGATGATTTTGGCATTTCTTGCGATTTGGAGGATGTAAACGTTGGGATATGGCAAAAAATAATGAATGCCAATAACTTCACTCTGGTCCCTTGGAGAGGGACAAGAGCACTCTTTCATTTTTAGGCTAGGATTCTCAATTTTTTGAAGTCAAACCTTTGTTCACCATGCTTTAGAAGATCCTTCCCATCTCACACAACTTTGCCTTAGCATAATCTCGGAGGGAATTTGTTGTTTCATAAAAAAGCGCCCTGGTCCTTCGGTGAGGGACAAGAGCACTTTTGAGTCCATTGCATGAATTCTTGATCATATCAACTTCAAATTATCTTCAAGGCGTAGAACATCATTCCCCACTTCTTCTTGGGTCCTGGAAACAAAAATATTATTTCAAAATGCAAGGTAAATGGTCATATTTAGAAATTGCGCCCTGGTCCCTTGGTGAGGGACGGGAGCACTTTTGCCAGTTGTCATCAAAATTTGCAACTCTCGCATCTCAATTCCACTTCAAGGCATTTTAAACACTTTTTCAAACTTGCGCCTTGGCCTCAATTTGTCCAAAATTGGTGAGAAAGGCTAGATAACATGTTAAGCGCTCTGGTCCTTCAGTGAGGGACAGGAGCACTTTCTCAACTTCAAGCTTATCCGTCCTTTGCTAGCTTCCCAAATTATCTTCAATGGGCTAATCATGTCCTCTTCCATTCATTTCAATCACAAACTTGCCTTGTCTTTGCAAGAGATTTACACTTTCTTGGAAAACCGCTCTGGTCCCTTGGAGAGGGACAGGAGCACTTTTTGCATCTTGGTGTATTTCTTTGTTCTTTTAAACCTTCAATCGCGTCCAAGGCATAAAACATCCTTCGTCCTTCCCATCCAAGTCAAGTTTTGCCATAAAATATCAAACAAAGAGGAGAAACTTGAAAAAGTGCCATGTTCCTTCAGTGAGGGACAGGAGCACTTTTTGTCATTTGGGTTGATTTACTCCTTTGTGAACCGCTTAAATTATATTCAATGGACAAAACATGCTTCCCTTGACCTCTTCAAATCGTAAAATCACTTTAATCTTGCAAAGGTAGTGCAAATTTGAAATTCAAGCTCCGGTCCTTCAGTGAGGGACAGGAGCACTTTTTGCCTTCTAAGCCAAATTGTCTCACTTTTCACCTCGAAATTCCTTTGCTAGGGAAGATTTCCTCTTACTTCATGCTATGAATAAAAGTTAATGTCCAAAAAAGGTCTAAAATTCTGCATATAAAGAAAAGCGCTCTGGTCCTTCAGTGAGGGACAGGAGCACTTTTGACCCTCTAGGCAAAAACTTCATCATTTCATCGTTTTTGATCAAGTATGGATGCTCTATCATGTTCATTTCATCCTTCGCTATGCCTTTGATGTTTCAATTTGACCAAACAAGGCCAGGAATGGCTCAACTAAGTCTTTTCGCCCTGGTCCTTCAGTGAAGGACGGGAGCACTTTGCCTTGGTCCCTTGGAGAGGGACAAGAGCACTTTTCCCTTTAACCTCCAAAATTCACCATTTTCATGCCTTCAAAATCTTCAAAAATATCGAGTCACATCCAAATATCACTCCGGGAGACCCTGCACAAAACAAAATAGAAAAGTCAGTGACAAATATGCATTAAATAACATTGGCGCCCTGGTCCCTTGGAGAGGGACGGGAGCACTTTTGTCCTTTCTGGCTAAAATATTCAAAATTTAGGTCTCCAATCATTTCACAAGGCAGAATTAGGTCATCTTCAAGGCCAGGAATCAGTTAGCAAGCCCTCGCAAAACAAGAAATTGCACTTAGAATGAAATTCGCCCTGGGCCTCCAGTGAAGGACAGGAGCAGTTTCTCTGTTTCAGGCATCATCTTGCCTCCGAAATTTTATCAAAATTTACCTAGGCAAGAATATACAATTTCATCTTCAAAATGCTAACACTTAGACAAAATTTGAATTTTACCCCAAAAAACCCTGACTAGACCTAACCTGAGACATATCTGACTTCCCGACAGACTTACCTTACTTCAATAATCAACCCTCGGAAGGACGCTTAATAACTTTCAAAATTTGACTGGACTCAGCTTGAAAAATATCCAAAAGAAACCCTTAAGGCTTAGCCCTAGCCCAGACAGACCACTCACTCACTCAAAACCCTAAAAGCAGAGAGAAGAACAGGCAAAACAAAAAGCGAAAAGAGGGGGCCCCCATTTTAATGGGGCGATGTGTGAAATGGTCACAACCGGTCTGCACAAGATAAACAGCGAATTTGATACTTTCAGTCAGTGAAATTGTCTTCTAGCTAGGCGAGCATCTTCCTAAGTCTGCCGAACCTGCTCCTAGGTTTGCCGAGCCTGCCCCAAGGCTGCCAAACCTGCTCCAACACTGCTGAACCTACTTCAGGCTGTGCTACATCTGTTCTAGGGCAAGCGAACTCCCTCACGTGATCTGCAATCAACAATCTGGGCGATTGTTCAAGTCTGACCTGAACTGTGATTCAGATAAGTTCTTTGTATGCCCTAGAAGGGCAGTATTGTAATCTGCTGCTATATCTAATCTAATCAGACCTAAGATCTTTGGTTGCTGGGTTTTTCCTCCAAAAGGGAGGTTTTCGCAGGGTACATGTGTGTTACGCGTATGATTTACTATGCATTCTGATTGTCTGTTCTATACTGCTAATCTGATCACTAAAAACTAACACTTATAAAAGAGGAGAAGATGAAATCTCTCCATCACTAGAGTATGAACTATAGAGCCTCTAGTTCCCAAAGAGGGATACATAGTCAAGGACATTACAAATGAACCCTCGAGTTTTAGGTTAGAGTCTAAGGATAACCCTGACATTAGGAGCTTACTATATTCTAATGTGGGTATTTTCAGTTGGTGCTTCTAAATTAGTTGAAAGTTGCTACAGTGATTAGTTTAGTACAAGTTGTGTCAAAATGTTAGTAGAAAGGGCCACTTATTAATTTACAAAACTATTTTTGAGTTCAACTAAAGTCAAAATTAACTATTACATGGGAAAAACTACCAAGATCAATTTTTATATGATAATAACTACTAGGAGATCCAGGTATACAAAAAACGTCAGATGCAAGGAACTTACCTTCAATTCAAGCTGAGAAGAATCTGGAAGTATCACAGGCCGGAATGAAAGTGAATGAGGACATATTGGAGTGAATAGCATGCATGGAACATTTGGGTGTACCTGAAAAAAGGAAAACATCATATGTCTGCAAAAAAATAAGCAAATAAGTAAAAAAAATGAAGATAGTGATGTGTGAACATCTTTGTTATAATTTGTGCCTTATCAAATATACTAGATGCATTCCATACCCTTTGATTTTTTTACCCTTGATGGATTGCAATGCAGTGTATGAGGAAAAAGAAGCATTGCTTTTCAGTTTTCTGTGCAGATCAGAATTATATGGTCAACACAAATATAAGAAAGATGGGCAAAGAGAATATCTAGAAGGTGTATCGGATGAGAGTTAAACTTGGATGTGATACTTTCAGAATAGCTACTACCTAAACTAAGGTATTTTAAGTGAAGTATGGGACTTGAGGCTGGAGACATAGTGATGCATGAGCAAGGTTCAAGTTTTAGGAAGTATATCAAAAGTTAAGGACAAAATAGTGTAAGCAATGTCAAAGATGGCCATGCATGTCAAGATACTGTTGTAGAGCAGAAATGGAACAAGATAATGAACGTGTTTCCTTAACATCTCCAAGAAATACTGTTATCCTGTCTGCACTTCATTAGTGTACGGATTAGGGTAGTTTTACGTAGAAAATGATAGCATTAAAATCTGGTGCATATGAATATTACTCTGATACCATGTAAATTTTATTGATTAAATTGATGATAACAAAAGAAGATGAAAGACTCCTTGAATAGAGAATACAAGGCAATCTTTCCAGAACAGAAACAATCAAGAATAGAAACATGAAAGACAAAAAGGAAACTAAACAACTAACTAAGATGACCATTAAGGGATTTTGATACCCTCCCTCAATGGTCATCTTAATTAGATGTTTAGTTTCCTTTCTGTCTTTCGTGTTTCTATTCTCTATCGTTTCCGTTATGGAAAAATCACATTGTATTCTCTATTTAAGGAGCCTTTTGTCTCCTTTTGTTATCATCAATTTAATCAATAATATTTACATCATAGCAATATGAATACATCACAGATCCACTGCTTCCAGTATTATATCTGCTCAAAGCCTCAAACAGAATCACAAAGATAAGATTTCATGCAGGCCTAACTATATGGCTAAATCAAAAGCTCAGTATATAATGTCAAAATTCTAATCTAGTCATGAGACATGCTTCTTATTTAGAAATCAGGTGTCACAAATGATGTTGAAATGCATAGTAGTTAAAATGCTTGTAGATCATTAGTGAGTAACCTCATTGACTGTTTCAGTTTGTAAATTGGTTTATCAATGCATAGTGGTCTGCTAACACCCTGTTGAGTGCGAGATATATGAATTTACTCCAATGGTATCAGAGTGTTATTGTTTTTCAATTTTCTGTTCATTTAGCCTGTAAAACTTGAAAATCTGATTAATAAATGAGGTTAAGGGGTTAGGATTATAACCAGCTGGAAAATAAATTTGGTGGGAACATCACAGTTACCCCTACTGCCAAGTGCAATATTGTTAGACTTGTTCTTGTTCATACTACTCAGAATGGTTGGAAGGTGTATCTGATGGATGTTAAGAATCCCCTCTGGAATGGGTATATGCAGAAGGGTTTATGCAAAATGGTAGAAGTCTTTCATAGACTCAAGTAGACACTTAGGGCTGGCGTGTCAAGATGGATAGTAATTTTCATCAGATTGGATTTCAATGCAGTGATTCAGATGATACTTTGTATATCCAATTTTAAGATAGTCACATTGTTATCCTCACCCACACTGACAATGATGACCCAACAGATTGCTCTATGAAGAAGGGATTCAAGATGGGATTTGACATGACTGATTTTAGTCTTCTTCACTACTACTTGGGAATTGAAGTATACCCGTGTCCACACAATATATTCATTTCCCAAAACTAAGTATAGCTCAACCATACTGGACAAGTTCAGCATGACAGATGTTAATCCTGCCATAACTCCCATGAAAAACAACTTGAATTTGTTTAAAGATGATGGTGGTGTTTTGTTGATTGCACCATGTAAGACAGTTATTTGGGAGTTTGATATACTTATTGATTACTCAACCCGATATATGCTTTGTAGTTGGAGATCTATCTTATTTACGCATGAACCCCACAACACTCATTGGCATATAGCCAAACATATATATTATTACCTTAAGTCAAGAAAAAATTATGGCCTTGAGTATTGTTGGATTTTCTGATGCAAATTTGGTTTTGTGTTTATGACAAAGTGTCCACTTTAGGTTACACTAAGTAAATGGGCTCAACTATTATCGTTTGGTGTAGTAAGGAACATGACACAGTGTAATGTCCGCAACCAGACACCCTTAGGAAATGAATGAATCTCAAAAAATGTGTGAGCTAATATGATAAACAAATACTGATAACCAATTATAGAGGCCCAAAAAGATGACTGAAACAAATGCTGTTTGGCAACATATATCACTTGTCAAACAAATTTGCAATCACAAACAGCAAACACAAACCCTCATAAGCTTATTTGGACCCTTGATAAACTCCCAGATGCCAAATTAATGGATTCTAACTACAGATTTAAATTACTATGATAATCTTTCTAATTTCATCTGATTCTGATTGATAAAAACTATGTTAATATTATCACAATCCTAATTCCAGCCTTTCCTTATCACAGAAATCAAAAAATTAAATATCATGAGTGAACTGAAAATCAGATTTTATCCAAATCACCAACAATATTCCAAACGCCAGATATTATTCAGGATAGTGCCAAACAATATTCTCCAACTCGTGGCTGACCCCACCTCAAGGATGCAACCAATACCTAAAGGGAAGCAATGAAGCTTAGTTTATGATATGGCAACCTCCAACTCATAACACTGTGATCTACATCCAAAGCTGCACTCCATATCAAAGATGATACACTTCAATCTAGTGGTATTTGCTGAGATGCTTGTACAATAGGAATAGGATCCACATTAAGTCAGTAAATAACCAAAGTTGAGCAAATATTTGTATAAACACACTCAGAAAATATAATTTAAAGGCAGCGCAACAATACAGATCTAAAAAAACCCTAATCACAATTTCTGGAAATACAATCAGCTTATATAAATCCTCAAGATCTTCTGTAAATCTGGAAACCTTCAATATGTTTGAATATCCAAGATCTTCAAACAATTTGCCTGCAAATATAGACCAGTCAATCACCAACAACGAACTCAAATATGATTCCTTGAGTCAAACCACCTCAATGGAAATGAGGGTTTTCATCCTCAATTCAATTATGAAAAAACAAGAGGGTTTTCATCCTCTTGTTCATCAATACCAAGATGATCCATCCTTGTGTGCTTCAAAATGCCAAAATGGAATGAACAAGACAGATGATTTTGAATGGATAGATGATACCTTGATGCGAGCATTGACTTTCCTTCTACAAGCGCTTTGCATCAGGCTCTCTCTTGTTGAGTTTTATTTGTCTTTTTCCCTCTAAGTATTTAAAAATACTTTTATATAACACTTGAATGCCCCTTTTTGAATTACGTTTTGAATAAAGTGTAAAAAGCACTTTTAAAATATTATGTAGTACCCATAATAATATTTAAGTTGCCCCTTTGAAAATAAATGGATAGGATCCACTTAAAATATAATTATGTCACTCCCCTTGCTCTACCCTTTAGCCTACATGAAAAGAGGATAGGCTAGAGGTCTTCTCCAAGGATCTAACCTTGAAAAGGAGACATGACACACATTGGCTAATTCTTCCAGAGTCGAAATATATTGCATTATCAGATGTTTCTTTTGAGATTGTTTATTTGAGGCATATCCTTGATGACCTTTTATGTTCACAAATTCCTGGTACTCCTCTGTGTATCGTGGTCAGAGTACCATTAAGATGAAAAAGTGACAAGTTTCTCATGCTCACATTTAACATGTTGATGTGAAGTATCACTATTTGCAGATTTTAGTTTCAAATAAGACACTGAACCCTTTGAATTTTCCTAATGTGGATCAAACAACTGATATGTTCACTATGCCTCTTGACCAAATCAAAGTTTAGAAAATTTGGAAATAGCTTAGTGTTTATCCCAAAAATCTTTATCTGATCACTGGGGGATTGTATTGGAATGTTTTTATTTTTTCACTTGATCAGATGTTGCCTTTGGATCGCGGGGGTATATGTTATATGATCCATTTTTGTAACTTCGTTTCTATTTTTTCTTAATAACTGGTCATCAGCATGTTGTGTTAGTTTGGAAGTTAAGGCAGTTTTGTCTTCCTCTATATTTATAAAGGCAGCAAGATTTATTCACTGAAATTAAAAGAATAATTTCTTGGGGTGTTTCTCAAGTTCTTCCCCGAAAATTCCGATGTTGATGTGGATTCTCCCATTATTAATCCTTGTTCTTTCAACAATAACTGAAAGCTTAGCGGTCCAATGATACTACCAACAATTGGTGCTGCCTAAGATCAGAGAGATGATCACTTGATTTTCAGTGGGTCATACTCCAAACAGAGAAAATGTACAATGGAAAAGATCAAAAGTCATATTGGACAATCTAGACCAACCTGGACAAACCAAAAGATATTAACTGACAAAAAATTCCAAAGAAGATAAATCTAATAATTTATTGAAATTCCATTCAAAGGCTTTGCGGATAATCAAAAGAATTAGGCTATGCATGTTACAATAGCAAACAAGGAAGAGGACAATATCCTTAGATGCTAGTTTCTTTCTAACGTTATTTTAAATTTTGCAAATAGTCATAAATCCATTTTAGCTATAGAACTAAACGGGTGACCTCAATTACCTTCATATATAAATTAATCTAAAATGCAATAACAACTGAATTTTATAGGATGTTTGAAGTTAAGAATATAACAACTTTCAATAGATTAAAAATGTGGACACACCATAGCACCATAATCTAAGTATATGTGTATGTGTGGGTATGTGACGGATCAATCGATCACTACCCAAAACAATATACAACCCAACCCAACTTCATACAATTTAAATCACATTCCACTTATCCAAAACCAACAACCTAACGTGACACCTCCCATCTCACAAACAAACACAACAAACCACATTCAACAAACAAACACAAACCTCACTCAAGCAACAAACAGAACACTTTAACTCAATAATAGGACCTCTAAGTTTAGATTTCTTTTCTAGTTATTTGCTTTGAGTTGTTTGCTTTCACTAGTTTAATTGTTCTTCGATTCTTAGCATTAGGAATAGTAGATTTTGAGTTAAACTTCAATCATTAACTAAAAAGTGCAGGAAGGCATCCCATAAGCTCACAATTTTAATTGTATGCGGAAGCAGAGGGATACCTTAGGAATATTCCTTCCATTTATGAAAATTCAAGAAGATATCCTTGAGACGACAAGAGATTTAACATCCTCTAAGGAATCATAATCACCAAAAGCATCCACAACAGCTGAAGACAAACTTTATACAATGGCTGATGAGGAAATAGAAAACTCAAAACAATATAGAGAACCCTACAGAACCAATATATATATATATGCTGCCTCCAACATGTGTGTGTACGCAAGCACATATGAACATTTAAATTAGACAACAATTCATTTTCTTTATTTTCAGATTGCTTTTTCTATATTTAAAGGAAGGGCGGCATACAAATAATCCCTCATGAACTCCAAAATGTCCTCAAATGCCACATGGCCATTTCATATTCTGTATGCTCCCACGACAATAAAAAAGGGTTTTAATCTAGAAAATTTGTACAGATAAGAAACAAGGTGAAGAGACAAATCTAGTAACATGGATCCACACACATGCATTCAGCTTTCTGAGATGAAATTTTACTTTGCTTTTAAGAAGGCAATTCTTATTTAGTCTCTATGAAGTGGAATACACATCCAGTCATGCAATGTAAGCATATATTTAACTCTTAAAACTACAATTGTATCACTAGTGTATAACTTTCATACCATGGAACCCCCAGCTGATGTAGAATAGGCTGTACTTCCAGTAGGGGTGGCCACTATAACACCATCAGCTTGAACCTAGCATTAAAGGAAATTAAGAAGTCAATGGACCCCAAAACATACCTCAATTACCAAAAAAACAAGAAAATCACTATCACTCCACTTGTAGTAACTAAATGATAGTAATCCAAAAACATAAGTAGAGAGGGCAACATAAAATCTTACTTTAGTTATAAGACGATTGTGTTCATAACATTCAATCTTGCATAAATAAGGGTTGGAACCACGATCAACCACAATTTCATTAAGAACATCAAACACTTTCCCTTGCATAGCCTTCCCATGGCGGAATATCTCACAACGTAATCGCATTCTTAGTGTAATATAAACACCATCTGTTGTATTATTTCCATGGATGACAGCCTTCAAATCTGTCTTGAAATCTTTAAACTGTTGAATTTAAAAATTGAAAATCAATAGCATAACAATCATAATGATGAAAGAGGAAATACTCCAAAACATAAGGCATATTTTAAGTTGTATTGAATTTACTCAGGTTCGATGATTACAGGATGTGCTGTGAGAAATCCAAGAGAACCAAGGTTGAAAGAAACTATAGGAGGTACTGCATGACGAAACAAATTTGATGCATGCAGTATCACACCATCACCACCCAAACACGCCACAAAATCAACTCTTTCGTGGAGATTACTGCACTTAAAGACAAGTTTCAAAGAATAGATAAATAATTGAAGGCCGCCATTTTTCCAGTTTCCACACATATACTATTGTTGGGTAATGATGTCCAAAAGAGTCAATCATATAAGCTTCATTTTACTGAAGTCAAAATTATACCCAATATCTTGATTATAAAAAGTCTGAATAAATCCAAATCCAGGGACTCTTGCAAAGATGTCATGCAGCTCAGGTTCCACAACAACATTCATTCTTTCTTGATGATACAAGAATGAAGCTACCTACATCATACATGTACATAAAGATAACAGTTAAACAAGTAAATGCCTGAATTAAGACAATTGTGAATTCTTTACATAAATTTTGGAAAAATAGAAGCACACTTAAGCGAGAAAAGTGTAAGTTGATCAGTTTTTCATCATATGACAAATCACATTAGGAATTGGAAATCATTGGGTTATAAGTGTTGAAAAATAATTAATTGAAGTAAATATTTAGAGAGAACAAAGTAAAAAGAGAGCAGTGTAGAACTTGGAATTAATGAGACATAGGTCAATGGCATTAGGCTAATTACAGAATGATGACGATTCAAGGTCATAACTGAAAGATTAATGATTCAAAGACAGCTTAAGAAACAATGCTGCCTACCATTCCATAAATGTTGAAATCATATAGGATTTTAATCAGTAAAATAAGTCCAGCGACTGCAACCAATTGACAAAAGGGCATGTTTCTCAATAGATTACATAAATTCTTACTATTTTTGTGTTATAAAATCTGATTAAAAATTAAACAGTTATTATCAATAGCATGCTCAAAATGGCTAAACATAATTGACAAAGAAATGGAACAGGCAACACCTTGTAAGATACAATCCACAACAATTAGCTAGCCACAGTTAGGAAATGTGCAGAGCAACCAAGGCAACAGATTAATGTTTTTCAAATAGAACATAATTTTGAAATGCATATCTAAATTGTAATCTCTTATCTTCACTAAAAGAAAGTCAAGCATAAAAGACTTCAAATGAAGAACAATGAAAGATATTAAGAACGCTCATTTGCACTAGACTACTAATTTGAATTACATCACTGGTACATGCAGCTAAATAATTCTAAGATCAACGTGCACAGTGAAAAAACTGGAAAGAAAAACCGTTTAGTTGGCTTGAAGCTAAGCAAGCCCTGCAGGCAATTTTAACAATCATCGGAAGACTAAGATTTTATTTAAATTAAACATGTAGAAACGAAACAAATAGTTGTGTCTAATAGACATGTACTACAAGCCATATCCTTCTGTTGTGCAGCATTTCTATGCTTTTGGCTGTGAAAAAATAACTATTACTAAATATGACTTGAAAAGGTGTAAATGGTGTTGTTATGGAGGCACTCTGTTTCCATTAAGAACTAGATGTTAGACATATTTTATTTGATATTTGAACAAATTTTAATGACGTGTCAACTATATTTCCCGATGTTGGTATTTCTTTTGATGCTTTACTAATGTGAGTCAGAGCATGCTACACAACTTTATTTTCACTGACAATATGGGTCTACGGGTTGTAAATAACTCGCTCTAATCTACAAATCATTTTTTTACGAAAATGTAAATGGAAAGTGGGGTATTAAAGAATGGCCCAAATAGGAAAGCACGCGCATGAATAATCTAACTGTATAAGAGTAGAATACATAAAAGTGGAAGGAACAACCACCTGATAGAAATTTTCAAATTACAATAACCATGTTCGGGAATAAAAGGGAAAAATAAGTAATGCTGATGTGGGAAAGTGATTAATTTACACAATCCTTCAAAAAAAAATTGTCAATGTCAAATATCCAGGCAGTTTCCTTTTCACATTAAAGTCATGCAAAAAACATATAAATACTGTTAATTTAATACATTATCACATGCTATATTTCCCTCAATAACAGTCACAAAAGAGAGAAGCAAGCAATTTTTTGAAAAGATTTTTTTATTAGGGACAAAGTAATGCAGAAAATAACACACAAGATGAAAAACTTTCAAAATGCTAAACATCCACCTAAAATCAGTTTTGAAGATGCAGGTTAGAAATCACAAAAGAAAAGCACCTGTTTTGCTTCTTCCATGAGTTCTTGCCCTAGTTTTTTTAAAAGTAAGACAGTTTTGGGTGGTGTCTTCCACATCAACATTTGCTGTTGGGTGCTAGGATGTGTAAATGCTAATGATGATTCTTTTACTTTTTCCCTTGCACAGGAAAATCCATCTGTGCGGACCAGATACATCTCCGCTTTTTTCCTTGATTGCACTCTCACTACACCAGTTGCAGAAGCACACATGTTCCCACTAACAGGTTCCAAATCATCATTATCCTCAGGAGGTGAATCTGAAGACAGTCTAACAAGGCTTTTATTCTGTTCTAAAAATGATCTATCACCTCCAATGCTACCATTGTCTGATTTGTTGGCATTTATGCCTTGAGTACCACTGGTACCTTTATCTATAGAAATCAAGTTATTGTCATCGTAGGTGTGTTCTTCCATAGATCTAACACCCGGAGATGGAGAACTGTGATCTATACAGGATGAAGCTGCATTTGAGATTTCTAGTTTTGCTAAACCCCAGCGTCCAGCAGCACCTGCAATCCCATTATTTTGATTTTCTACATCCACCTTAATATCAGAATTGATTGATTCAGAAGAAATCTTAAATCTTTTTCTTCCTGACTCAAAAAATGCCTTTGGGGACTTTTTCCTATTCTTGAAAAACTCAGACATCTCTCTCTTCAAAAGGAAATTACACTGTGGTATCTGAGCTTTAAATGGATCACATCCCAAATATAATTTCTGTTGGTTCAGAACATTCTGTTCTTCATCCTTTCCTTGCTTCAACTTTTGTTTATTATTCAAATCAAAAGAATGACTCATCATTTGCATACCGTCTTGCCCCATGCTGTTATCAAAACATAGAGAAGATTCAGGTTGAACAGTTTCATGTAAAGTGCTATTTTTGTCTTCAACTTTAAAAACTGAACCATTTTCCGATGTCAAAGAATTCAGACCATGTTTTAGTTTCGGATCTTGGGGATCCAGAGATCTTATCCAATCTTTACAGTCAAAGTCCTTGTCCACATGGTTCAATAACAATGGTGGCAGCATTCCATCAACTTTGGACAAGCTTGTTGAGCCAAAGTGTGAACTACTGATCAGTTCCCGCCATCTTGAGACCATGGCCGATGTTCTCCAAACTCCTTCCTGGCTGTGCAGATAAAGAGGTTCGTTCTTATTATTCAGAACTAAAGCTGCAAACTGCTCAACTTGCTCTCTTGTTGGTGCAGTTCCAACCTCAACAGGAAAATGCACAAGCTGGACCTTTCCAGAAGAAACTGCCATCTTAATGGCAGCTTGGTACTGCTTATCCTCAACACTTTCAGCTCTTAGATCAACAATGACTTTATATCCTTTATCTAATAACCATTTTAAGCCCTCCTCTGTGACCTGGCCACCTCTCCAGAATGCCACCTCTTCAGTGTCACGTGCTCTTCCAGTTCTTCCAGGATATAAATTTACAGCAGACCAATTTGGTAACACCGTGTGACAGGGAGCTCCTTCGCTGCGAGGATAACCTGCATCATAGCATACATTCTTCAATCTCTGCAGTCTCCTCCAAACGTCACTATTTTGCTGATCAGTTGAAAGAAAATAGCATTCAAGGGCAGTCTGCAACTTTGCACAACACTGTTTCATCTCAGCTCTGAAAATAGCAAGTGGTGGAAGTTTGTCATCATCCATGTTCTTATCTGTAACGTGAAAAGAACTCATACTGGAGTGTCTTCCAGCTAGAATATCTTGCCTCCCTCTATGAAGCAAAGTACCCATGCAAGCTAGCCCTGATACAACTTTCTCCTCTAATATTGGTACATCACTAGTTATAAGATCATCTGAACCTGATAAATATGTAATACTGCATTCTCCAGTATCTGGATTGCATAGAACATTCATTATTGCAGAGCGCAGTTGCTCAGCCACTCTAAAGATGCGACAAAACCCTTCAACTTCTGCAAGATCTCCCGGAAGCGGTCCAATCCGAAAATTTTGAGATTCATACTGTACCTGAAAAATATTTTGTTAACAGATACAATGTTTGTTATTTCAGAAAAAATATCATAATGCTTGCATACTTGACATCTACGTCCAAATTAATTAAACATGCTTCCTCTCTACAGAAAGCTACCAATGAATTGTTTGGAAAATTGAAGCAGATTAAAAGAATAGGCATCAACTGAAATTTATGATTTGTTCTGATAGGCACAGCTAAATTGCTTAAAAGGGGGATTGCGAGAGGATTTTAATTGTGGTTCCTTTATCTTTCATTATTTTCTATTTCTTTTTTTCCAAGGGGCTCTGAGAGTCCATCAATGAGTCTGAAGGGACCAAAGGATCTAAAAGGCAAAGATAAGCCTGATGGGAGCAAGAAGAGACCTAAATGGCCGTCATATAGTCACCACTACCAGGATAAGTGGTTATGGAAATGGCCTGTGCAGATGAGGTTAGTTATGGAAAAGAAAGACACCATTTTCAGAATCAAGGCACATGTGTATGGGATGTCTGATATCTTCCAAATCTATGCTGTCCAAACATTGCATTTTTTCAATATTGTTCTACATTGTTTTTTAAATCCTTCTGACATGTACTGTATGCTTTCCAAGGAATAACTCAGGTGAAATTTTCTTTTATATTTTAGAACTTGAATATTTGAATTACTCTTCTTCCTTTTCCTTTTCGCTTGTTTCTTGCAACAGATGTCCATTGTGGTAAGGGCTCATCCAGTTGGGAGACAGATATTTAGGTCTTTCTGTCTTCATGATGCACTGTCTCCAAAAATATCTCCAGGTTTCAGTGGGTTATAACATATGGGTAAGAGAACAATTAACTGAAACCTATCAACACGTATTAAACCCAAGTTTATATGGGTGAACGCTGGTAAACAGTGAATCCAAAAATCTTACTCTTACTAAAATTTTCCAATGTAAAGGAATAGTATCGGAAATACAACAAAACGTTTGTAAATAACGAAAACTTGACTTTAAAATAGAGAGGACCGCATAATGATCTCCAGACTTTGAAAACGCATATGAAAGTACGCAGAATAAAATAGAGCTCGAGTTGGCTCCAAAGTAGAAAAGGCTCAAGGGAAGGTTGTGATATCAGGGAAAATTTCAAATACCCAAAACACATCCACAGTGTACAAATTCACAGAGCTGAAAAAATTCTGAGAAAAAAACAGTCACTTAAAACTTTAAGCTTCCACAGTGCATAACATAGACTCTTTTCTTTGCCATACACAGAAAGTAGTCTTTTTTTAAAATAAAAACACAAAATTAATTTCGCACTATTGATTCAAAATGTAATGCCCACAAGAAGACTGATACCCAAAAGCAATTCTCCATTTAACATAGAATTTTATTTTTTTAAATCTAGGAATGAGGTGATTTGCACCCAGCGTAGTTCAAATGTCACAACTGAATGATTACACACTAATGAATCGGAAAAAATTGATACCCGCAAGCGATTCCCCACCCGCCACAGTAAATACCATTAAATTGGCAATGAAATGAGTTGTACCCATTTCGATTCAAACGTAGCAATTCAACGCAGATTCCACGCTAGTGCGTTAAAAAAACGGATAACCACAAGTAATTCTTCATCCAACATACGGTTCTAAAAAATTTAGAAACGAAAACTTTTGTGCCCACCTCAATCAATGCAAATTACACATTACTGGATGAAAAACATGATACCCAACCGCACACAATTCAAAATAACCTGGGAATGAAGCGATTGGCGCCTACCTCAGAGAGAAGATTTTCTTGCTTCCAATCTAATTCTGCTACAACCCCTCTTTGTCCATGAGGCCTAATTCTTAGCCTTGAACAGCTCCAATACTGTATATTCCTCGAACTGCGTATACCCAAATGTATGTTCAGTTTTGAGCTTGTTGTTAGGTTTATATGAGCAGGCCTTGGACATAATCTGTGCTTGGAAGGGGATATAGTCCTCTTGGGCCTCCATAAAAAAGTTAATGAAACAGGTAAAGCTGCCCAGCAATTAGCGCTGAGCTTTGCTTCTGTTTGGTGAATCGAAGTTGGAGAAGAGGACATGGAAACTGAGATCATATCATCTGTTTAAACTTTGAGTCTAGCACATGAAATGTTACCAAGCAGGGGAGGGAAAGCATCACAAGATCAAAACGACACAAAAACTTATATGTTCGGATCGAGTAAAAGGATAAACGCCCAGTAGACAACAATTTTGTCTTGTGGAATGCATGTTTTGGGTGATTTGGTCACGTTAAAGGTACATGGACATTATTTTGTTATTGGGTTGGTTTGTCCATTGCAAGTATGGTATCTTATGGTCAATAATTTGATACTGTAGTGGATTTTCTAGGCCAAATTTTCTCTTTGGTGTGAGCAACTAAGATAAGGTGATCTGTATGGATGGCAAGGAACAATTGTTGTGGTGGATACTTCTTTGTGAAAAAAATAGATTATGATGAGCATTATATAAGTTTTTCATGTTTGATTTTTAATTTTTGTATTTAACAAGTCCGTATGTTTTAAAATAAGTTTAATTAGTTATGTATTAATAGTTTAATTAATTTTATAATTTAAATATTAAAATATTATATCTTAACTAAAAGTTTTTATAGTGTATTTTATGTTTTTATAATGTATTTTATTTTTATTTTTTTATAATACAAATAGTGAAAAACAAGAAAATGAAATGTATTTTATGGGGTTGTGTTTATTGTTGTTGGTTAGTTGTAATCTTTTAATTTATTCTTGATTTGTAATAGTGGTAATAATATAATTATATATGTTTTGTATGAGCAAAAAGTGTCTAGTTTGTTGATCAATGCTATTATTATTGATAAGTATGTTATTATTTCTTTCGTGGTTTTATAATATAAATAAGACATTCGTAACATTATATTTATTTTTATTTAGGAAAATAACATACAAATCTATATTTATCATAACTACTACAACAACTTACATTAGATGTAATGGGGTGGCAAAGATTGGAACAAAAGTGGGACTTCAACCAGAAGAAGAACAATTTGTGAATTGTGGAAGAAATGCCCCAAGATTTTTCATTTAAAGTTGTAAATCTTATGCTCACATAAAGCTTATGAAGGAGTTGTTCATAAAAATTAAGAAGGAAACAAGTAGGATTTTAAAATCCAAACCCTAGGGACAATAATAATAATGTCAAGATTGGTGTTACTTTTCGGGAAAGATATAGAGGTAGATTTGGATCTTGGGAGTCGAAGGATAGACGCATTCATATTTAAAATTAGAGGTTATAGAACAATTATGGTTTTCTTGTAAAGGAATATCTAGATCTCATGTTTTAGAGGATCCTTCTAAGGTTGGATATGCTCATGGTTAAATAGAAGGGTTTGAAAAGTTTTGTAAAAAATAGAGATACATCTCCAATTATGGATATCTTGGATCTACCTTTATCTACAAAGATGAATGATTTTTTAGTTAAAGCTATTATAGCTAAATTTTGGAAGTCTCAACCTACAAGATGTATGGTGTTGAATTAGGTTAAGGATTATTAGTTATTGGTTATTGAAATTAGCTTTTGTCTCAAGGTTTCTTTATTGTGATCTTTTTCAAGTGAGAAGTTGAAGGAATCAAATCTTTAGTAATGAACATTGGTTTTGAATGGAGTGGTTCTCTATGTTCAACCTCAGGAACTATTTTTTTATATATGGTCTACTCACATTAATTTTGTTCCAATCTATATTGAGCTCCTTAATCTTCATAAAGAATCATAGGATTAAAATGTTCTTAAGAAAGTAGGGAGTATTTTGGGTTTTTTTTTCAAAGAACTGATAAGAATATGGACTAGACTATTCAATATTGTGTGTCAAAAATTGGGTTCTAATAGATATTTCAAAAGGAATCCTAGGTTCTTTGATTCTAATATATAAGTTGAGAGTTTGGCATCAGTTAACTCATGTCAAAAGGTTAGATCCAATTTTTTGAAATGTTATAAGAAAGTTCACTTGAATAAATTCTATTCTTAAACCAAATCATTCTATAATAATGAAGATAAAGGAAATATAGTTGGTGGGAGGACTGACAACACTACTTCTTTACGAATTCTAACTTTACACTACTTAAAGTTCTAGTTTTGAATAACATCACAAAGGATAATATCGAGACTATTCATAAAAGTGGGTTTTATTGATGAAAGAATTAACGGATTGGATCTAAAAGTTTCTAAGGACCAAATAACTATCATCAATGTAAAAAAGGTGGTTTTTCTAATGATAGTAATAATCTATTATATATGGATCATATGACTATCATTAATGCTCACCTTGTGCATTTTCTGGAAGTGATAGAATTTGTGTAGCTTATTAAAACTTTATTCACCTAACGAAGATGATCTAAGAAATTTGGCTAGTTACTTTTTGCACAAATTAGGTAGCCAAATTAGGTGAAGAATGTATACAAGAAAATTATGATGACATTTTGGTTGGAGTTCTTTAGACAAACTCCATTGAAATACTATCTATATCTCAAATAAATGACATGGAAAAAAATTTAAATCGTTTCCATAAATAGCATAAGCCTAAGGGGAGAAAGTTGAAGTAGGTTACAACTCATGAGAAAGTTGCTACTAGTATTTGGTCTACCTTAGACAAAACTTTGAGATCATCTTCAAAAAGAGTCTAATACTTTACTTGGGAGAGATGAAGATCCCCTCGTGGAATGTCAGGCACTTAAATTCCCCTCACAAACAAACATCATTTATATCTATAGTGTTGATATTTATTTCTTTAAAAAGAGGAATTGAATGTAGATAATGGAGTTAGTGTTGGATCATGGGGTCCAAACTAGGCCCTTAAGTGGCAATGAAAATTCAAACAAATAGAGTTAGGCAACTTCAGATAAAAATATGAATAGGTTATTAACATAATTTGAAAAAAATGTAAGAACGAAATTTATAGAAAACTGAATGTGGCTTGTAGGTTACTAGCTGTTTTTTGGAAAAAAAAAATGTAAATCTATTTGGTGAAATTTTGAAATTTCAATGTCGTGGTGCTTTTTTAAAAAAAAAAAACAAGTGTATATCCAACTAACCTAAGTACAAACAAACAAAAAATTGCAACATAAGTAGAGGAAACATGCCTAGATGTGACACATATTTTTTTATTTTTTTAAGTAAATAATTAGATGTGAACTTTTTATTAGAACTTTTTTAAAATATTAAGAATTGTTTGTCCAACCAACCTAACTTGGTAAAAAAATATGAAATTAAATTTTTTTAACCTATATTTTATGAAGCATAGAGTGTGACACATCTTTTGGATTCAAAAAATGTGAAATCTTTTGAAATTTATAGATGTTTTTCAACCAATCTATCAATCAAGACTTTCGAAATAATGCATGTAGAAAAAAAATAATAATTATCTATTAAACTCAAACTAAGGCATATCTTATATCGATGGAAAGCTAATAATTTCTTGAATAAACCCTTTTCATTTCATCAAATTCAGATAAAAAAAAAATTCAGCACAAAGGGCGAAGTCTAAAAAACCAAGGAAAACTTGTAATCCTCCAAGCCAAATCCAAAAGTAATCCTAAGGCAAATCTTGTGGCAACAAAATTTGTTAGAAAAAATGGATATCCATTTTTTGGATGAATGGATATCTATTTTCTTTTGTTTCTTCTTTATTATTATTGCAAAAGCCTACACCCTTTACTGAGCTATTAACTCAGCAACCTTGTGACACATGGGATGGTCTTACAAAGTGTGGGCTCTGATGTTTAAGACCAACCTCCAGTTACAAAGCTAGTTCTCTGCTCGAGTACTTCACTTTAACTACCACTTTCACTGAGAAAATAAAGAAAAGACCTAAAACAACAAGCTAAAAAACTAATAGGTGATGCACCAAAATCTTATAACTTGTAGAATTGTTTGGTATATAAAATATGCCCAATAAACAAAGTAAACTAAGCACAATTCAACTTTTACATCTTTGTGCACAAGTATTTCATGGTAATGTTGGAGTTTCTAAAGATTTTAGAAGGAAAATAAGATATTCTTCACGACTAAAAACTTCATAGCTCAATACATAAATAATGACCTACAATTGTATGTATGTATTCATGAAGGTGAAATAAAAATGAAGCATACAATTAAGAATATACCAAATATCACAAAATCACATATATCACTCTCACAATTTTACACAAGATAAAGAATTTAAGAAGGCTAAAACAATGGTTTATTGATCATGAGATACTTTTTTTATAACTACATACAAATCTATTTTCTATGCTTTTGAGTTACAATTTTTTCCATGCTTGAAAAGAACTCATAAAGTTACAATTCATAGCTAAGAAAAAAGTAATAAGTGCTTTAAAAATCAACCTTGAAGTCCTTATATCTCCATAATAATGTGGGAGAATAAATAGGAAAACGTTATGACTTTTTAGGAGTCCTACATCGACTGGGTGGTTTGTCCAACTTGCACTTAGGTGCTTGCCAACTATTCTTTTGCTTGAGTTTAGCCAAAAAGATTTGAAGGTGGCATAGAGGAAGGATAAATTTGTTGGCTTGTTGCTTTGTCAATTGAAAAGGCTCCTAAATCTTCTCCAATCATAACTTTTACTGACTTGGTTACTCTCAGTTGCCCCTATATGCTTGGAAAAGAACCTAATTGACTCCCACCTCTCCAAACTATTGCCCAAGTCATCAAAATTGTCCTATATAGTCTCTATATGTTACATAACTGGCTTTTACCTCTTCAACTATTGTAACTCACATTCCCTTAATCATAAGACATGTGCAAAGAATTTTAGAGTGAGTAAAAGACTCTTCAGGCATGAGAGGACCTCTTAGACAAGTTTTTTGACAACTAATCCACTCTATTGCAGTTCCTTCATCCTCACATTTACTATGTACTCACCACAAAATCATTGTTTATATGGTTACCCTTAACACTCTTTGCTTGCTTTTTACATAAGGTTTTTCCATTGTTGGTTTTTAATATCAGTAAAGTATACAAATACCTTTACCTAACATATACAAAATATCTAAGATTGGTCATTTCTAGTGTTTCTTGAATGTCCTCCATTGTTTGTCTTATAACTACCCTTGCATGGATCTCAATATCCTTATAATATTGTCATCTTCATGAAAACTCTATTCACTTTAATCTACACAGTGTTCTTATTTGTAGTGTCGCATCTTCTTTAGATTTGTTACTTATCATTCCAACTAATATGAGAATTGTTCCATTTACATAGCCAATGTTTTCACACAAAGATGGGGATTTAGATAGCTTCAATAACAATCATGTTTCTCCCTCTCTTAAAGGTCTACCCACTTCTCATTGTCACATATGCTTCAATGTTGATTGTAATAACCTTTGAACTACATATGTTGATCATGCATACAATCCATTATACATACTATCAAAAGTGGCCTATCTAAAAGTTATTCATTATTCAATTGCATTCCAGTGTTCACTTGACTTTGTTATGGATTGTCACTTCAACCTTGTGAGCTATATCTCAAGTATGGAGTTCACTATGCATTAAAACCCCTACTTCTCATGACTATACCTTTAAAAATAATGTCACACAATTCTACCATATTATCAATCTTGAAGTTGTTATACTTTTCCATGCTTGAAAATTGTTACTTTTGAGTATTTCATGAAATAAAAACTTAATGATTAGTCATAGATTTTCATGACTAACAAACCTATTATGACCTCAATAACATTGTCCTCTCTCTCATAGAATTACTAACATTTAGTCTTCTTGACACCATTTACAAGATTGCCCTTTTTGGGATTGTAACTTTTATCTCACATTAGTCTTCTCTATTATTTGCTAGGTTGTCATCTATTTATTCATGCTCATGCCAACCTTAGTTATCTAACATCTAGACCTAATGGTTGTCTCTTCATTTGTCCATGTTAGCACTATGTATGATATCCTCCTTTCATGAATGCCCATCATTCTCCAAAGGCAAGCTCTCTACAAGAGCAAAAAAAGATATTGTGATTTCTCTTATACCCAAGGTCCATGAAGGTGAGGGGAGAGGATACATTCATAAAAACTTGGGTTCTAAACACAAAGTGTGCAAGCGCACAAAACATGACAAACAAAGGTTCTTTTTAGAGCACCAAAATAAAATGTGAACTAATCCAAGAAAGAACAAACACAAATAGCTACCCCTACAAAACCACAAATTAGTAGTTGCAAAAAATAACCCCTTTTTTCCACGTTAGGTCCTACAAGAAAGGTGTTAGTAGTTTAGGGGACCTTCAAGTTGCACCACTTTTTTAGCACTGACAAGAATTAACCAAAGATGAGACTAAATATGAAAATGTAAAAACAAACAAAGACGTAATAGAACAGACCAAATACACAACAATAACAACCATAGACATGACAAAATTAACCAGATACATGCCAGAAAGGACCAGGGGTGTGACGTAACAAAACTGATATGCAACAATAACAACCACGGACATGACAAAATTAACCAGAAATGTGCCAGAAATCACCAAATACACTACAATAAATACCAAACATGCAATGAAATTAGAGATCAAAACATTTTAGTAGAAAGCCTAATTAACCCAAAAGGTAGCAAAAACAACCAGGGATGTGCCAAGACTTGCCACAAATGCAAAAAAACTAACCAAATATGTGACTACAAAAAATCTTAACAAAAACATAAATGCGACAAAAATTAAACCCACAAAAGCAACAAAAGCTTCTGAAAACATGAAATCATCAAGTATTCGACCTGCAACTTCCAACTACGCTATAAAACTCAAGAAAATGATTAGAAAAAAAAGGGACAAGAGTCCCACTAGGTTTGCCAAGAAAATTATGTCAAATTTTGAATCCATTTGTAAACTTAATTAGATCTAACCACTAACCCTATATCTACAAACTAATTCAACATAACATCAATGAAGAATCTATCAAACATGAAAATACTAATGAAATAGAACAAAGTAATATTTCACATATCTGATAGGCTTATCGCCATTATTCTCCTATCCTCTATGATCTTGCCTTGATGATGTTGCTCTCAAATTTGTGTTGCACTTGCACAAGAGCTCAAGGAATAACAAATGTGGTTGTGATGATGTATGCTAGAGTGTAGGTATGATTGTTTAATTGTGGATGATCAAATGGAAGGAGGAAACCACATTAAAAGGTGGGATTAGGAATGGCCAAAATCACATAGGTGAAAGAAACTCAATAAGTTTTGAGGGTAGGTAAAGATGAAGGGATGAGATTAAGAGGTGGAAGGGTAAAGGATAAGGATGAATAGGATTAAGAGGTTAAATTGAAATGAAAGGCTAAGTTTGAGGAGTAGGTAATTTAGGGAGACGTGTTGTCACGTGGATAAGAAGAAAAAAATTAATTAATTAATTAAATAAATAAAATTATTTATTTAATTAATAGCGAACAAGCTAGATAAATTAAATAAATATATTTATTTAATCTAGGAAAGAGGTTGAAAGATTAAATAAATAATACATATTTATTTAAACTAGAAATAAGAGGCCCATGGATTTATAATTTTATAAATAATACATAACCTTTTAGAAATCATCAATTTATAATTTTATTCACACATGGATTTGGATTTAGGTAAGAGATGACTTACACAAAGAAAATATTATATATTTCATAATAATGTTACAATTAATACTATTAATATTGGCCCTCATATGGAGAAGCCTAGACACTGAAATTTCAAATTTTGTAATCAATCAATACATAGTAGTATTGCCCTTTAATATAAGAATAATAAACAAAAAAAATAATATTTTGTCTTTCAATATACAATTATTTTTAAAGCTCTCAACAACATATCCATTAGATTTTAACGTGTGATTGATAGTTTTATAAACAAATGAGAGTAGCTTAAATGACAAGCATCACTAAAATTCATACAACATTATTTAACAACTAAAATTCCCTCAATAGAAAATGAATGTTATTAATGCTTTTCACAATAACCAAATTTTTTAATTTCTTATAATTGTCATGTGAAAATATTATACATTTGTATATTAAATTTTTAAAAAAATTAATTATATTTCTTAATATTTAAAATGTAAATTTATTTGACCCGTTCATGGGTTTTCCAGGGTTTGTCCTTCGGGTAAGATGGTTAGGAGAGGTGAAGAGGTGTGGGCTAGGTCGGAGCAGGGATGGATTAAGATCAACTTTGATGGGGCATCTCAGGTGTTAGGTGCATAGCTCGTGATGATGAGGGGAATGTCCTTTTCAAAGGGGCGCAGATGTTGAAAGATGGGACAAACAATGATGCTGAGGTGCATACTCCCTTATTAGTGGTGGAATTGGCCAATAACATGAATATCCTGAGAGTGCATCTAGAAGGAGACTCTAAAGTGGTGGTGGATTCAATTGTGAAAGGAGTGTCTCTAAGTTGGCAACTAAATAAATTTGTATCAATTATTTGCTCAAAACTAAATGTTTTTTCAAGATTTTCATATTTCTCAAATTAGGAGGGGGGAATGTGGTGGTGGATGCATTATCCAACGTGGCCTGTGAATTGGATATATGTGTGATGAGATGGTGGGGGATGATGACGCTATTGTCCAATGGCATTCTTAATTGGCTTATACGTTTTCATACTTGACTGTTAATGTGAAGTGTGTGATGAGGACACCTAGTTCTCTTTTCGAGGGCATAGGTTGGCTCGACTGAAGTTGGAAATTAATGTCAATTTATCCTGCAATGGCGATGGAGCCTAAGGAGAGTGCATTTTTGGAAAGAGTGGAGAAGTGTGTGTCATTCCTTGCGTACTCAGGAATATTTTTGGTCCGTGAGTGTGATTTTTCACCGGAAAGTTTAAGGTTGGCACTCTGTTTTCTAAATTGCAATGGAGGTCAATTTCACATTGAAGACTATAGACACCTATTTATGTCCACTTAATTAAATAAATTTTATTTCTTTAATTATCATTTAATCACCTATTAATTAAATGAAATTTTAATTAATATCCCCTTTCCTTCTATCGAGACATTAATCAAATTCAACATTTGATTAATTCCCCTTTCTTCTATTAATTGAATAAATTTGATTTATTTGATTAAATATTCTTTCTACATTTAATTAATTTTATATTTAATTAAAATCCTTTCTTGTATATAAATAAATTAATATTTATTTATAAAACCACCCCCACTTGCATTTTCCTACAAATGCAAGTTGCATCCATTTTAGTTGAAATAAAACATTTTATTTTAATTAAAATCAAAATACCTTCCCACTTGCATTCTCCTAACAAATCCACTTGCATGTCTAATCCCCCTTCTAGATTCTTCTAAACCGTTATAATTATCCTAATCCCCTCCCTTAAGCATTTGTCCAATCCTTAAGAGAACGCCACTTCTCATAAACCCTCAAAGTCTTCATAAACCATTAAAGGCTTTGTGTCTCTAACAAGTTAACCCTTAAAGTCTTCATAGCCATTAATGGTTAACTCAACCTCAACCTTTGGTTAGATAATTTCTCTCTAACTTAACCCATATCTAACACATGGGTCTCTTCAAACACTCATTGCTTTGACCCTAGTTATCCTATTAACCCTTGCACAAGAGTTTATCTGTTGGACAAAAGGATTATCCAATAACTCAATCCTAACCTTACCTCCTAAGGTAACTGCCATGTCTTCTCAGGCATTTAATGCCTCTTACATCTCCTCTCAACCCTCCTCATGGTGACACTTGTCGACCTAGGATTGGGTTGAAAATCTCACAAGGATTGAAGATCATTCAATACTAACCCTTGTTAAGATTACTTAATCTTAACCCTCCAATTGCCCATTTCTTTTATAAATATGCTTCATTTCCTTCATTATTCATCAATCCAAGTCACCACGCATCTAATTTATAGTCTCATTTCATCAAGCATTTTAGCTTCTCTTTGATAATAGTAAGTAGATCATTTTAGTAACATCATAACATATATTTATCATGTTTTACATATCATGTTAGTTTCATTTCCATGTTATCTTAATATCTGTAGACACCTAAAATTGTCCTGTCTAATTAAATAAATATTTTTATTTATTTAATCATTTTATCTTGTCTTCTATTAATTAAATAAATATTTTTTATTTAATTAATTCATTAATCCCCTTCTAAGCATTTTCTCATTTAAATAAATACTTTTATTTATTTAAATTGTCCTTCTCCTAAATTAAATAAATACTTTTATTAATTTTTATTTATTTAATTAATCCATTAGCCTTTTCTACCCATGACACATGTCATTCATCTCTTAGTTCCTACACTACCTACCCTCTCATCATTTTCTTATTTCTTCTACCTACCCTCTAATCCTAGCCGACCATCTATCTTTTACACCTCTCAATCTTATCCCTCCATTTCTTATAGTGTCTTCTATATAAGAGGATGCTTCCTTCATTATCAATCATCCTAAGCATTCTAAGCATTCTAATCAATCTTATGCAATCAAGCCTTTTTGTGATCAAGCTATCAACCACATTTTTGTTCTTTGTTGAGCTCTTATGCACACATAAAAACTGAGAGCAAACATATCAAGCAAGATCGATGGAGATAGGAGGAATGAAGATTCAAACCCTAGTGGACATGTGATGGTATAATCTTTTTGATTTTGTTGACTTGCATTGTCTTAGGTAATCTTCATATATTATGGTGAATCTTTGTTGTTGTTAGGCTAGGGTTTTGTGGTTGAATTCATTTAGTCTTTTAATATCATTGTTTCCATTATCCACTTTTCACCATACACATTTTGCCATGCCTGGTGGGACTCTTGTCCTTTTGCATTTAACATTTTTGGTTGCAGATTTTGTTTTCTTAAAAGTTGTAGATCTAACATTTTTTGACAACATTTCAACTTTTCGTGTCTGGACCTTCTGGAACTGCATTTTTGCTTTTCTGTCGCGTTTGTGTTTTCGGCAGTATTTTCATTTTTCGGATTGCAGGCTTTCATTATAGGCGCGTTTGTGGGAAATATAATTGCGTATGTGATAAATTTAACCGCGTCTGTATTCTACAGGATTTTCTGTTTTACTTTTACAGAAACGCGTTTGTGAGGTGTTAAAAACGCGTATGTGTTCCAGAACCGCGTCTGTGGTGGGCATAATCATGTCTGTGTTTGGTTTGCATTTTTCTTTTTTCGTTTCTTCATTTAAGGTTACATTTCA
Source organism: Cryptomeria japonica (assembly GCF_030272615.1). Lineage (NCBI taxonomy): Eukaryota > Viridiplantae > Streptophyta > Pinopsida > Cupressales > Cupressaceae > Cryptomeria > Cryptomeria japonica. The sequence goes on from NC_081409.1 coordinate 25,549,173, forward strand.
CCATTTTCTTGCATTTAGTGTTTTGGATCTGGTTTATGTGAGCTAATATCTTGTGATCCAACTAACGAAGTGGTGCAGCTTGTCTTTGAAAGCGAATCATGTGTCGAAGGCCCATAATTTTCACAAAGTATTTTTGGATTTTGTTAAAATAAACCTAACTTGTTTGCTTGTAGGAAGGGGTAATCATTTGAAACAACCCAAACTACTAACAAATCTTTGTTGCAAGACCTTGGCAAGGGTTTGATTTTGTTTTTCATTATGTGCTTTGTTTTCATAGATTAGCAAACACTTCAATTGGTGCAATAAAATTTAACCAGTGTCTTTTGTGTCTTGAGAAATAGGCTCTTTGGTGTTTATCTTTAGAGGGCCTGCCTCCCCATGTGGTCACTAGGCCTACTATTGAGGAGGGAATGACAAAAGTGGTAGCGAGGCAAAGCCCCCTCTTCCGAACCACTATAAATAATTGTATCCATGGTGAAAGCCATGGGTAACATGTGTTGATTAGTCCATACCGACACTATGTCTCCCCATAAACTTGTTTGATCAAATTTATTTGATCAATAGTAGGGCGTAACCCCTACCGGTTGGGAGCCTTTTGTATTTACAGAGCTGAAAGTGTCGCATGTATGGCCACACGAGTGGATGCCCTTACTAGCACCTTTTTAATTTTAGAAAGCCAAAATCCTTCTAGTTGTTGGGGCAAGAGGTTGGACCTCTGGAGCGGCCCACACACATACGGTTCTTAGTAGAGGTACAAAGTTCACCACAGGGAGTTTTCGTGGGGACTAGTGCTTGGCTGCCCCAGAGAAGTGAGTGTCGAGGGTGGAGCCAGCGGGATCAAGCACCTAAGTATCTGCTTTGAATAGCGTAGCCTCAGGGGAAACCCCATGTGGGATCAACAACTATTGTCTTGGCCAACCATAGGAATTGTGATTGTCTTCTTTTTAAACATTCAAACATTCAAGATCAAACATCAAAACATTGTGTCTTTTGTGTCTTCAAGTGTATGCAATTTTTTTTTACGTCAAACAACACACTTTCTTTTGAGTCAGTTTGAGTCCAAACACCTGCAAACATAGAGTCCTCATCAACATTGTGTCCTCTTGTCACGAAAAACGGTCACCAATTTAGATTTGGTCACAACAACAACTTCACAAATTTGAAAAATTGCACTCATATTTTATAAACGCATCTATGTACTGTAACCGCGTCTATGTAAGATAGAAATGTGTCTATTGGCATTTGCATGAAGATTGCATTAGCTTGCATTTCAAATCCTCTATCGAGGTTACTCCTAACAGAGTATTACTTTTAACAGGTAATTATAGTCAATCCCTTAACCGAGTGGTCCCTAACAGGATCTGTTCCTAACAAGACATTTTTGTAAAGCTTGTAACAAGGCTTGACTCCTAATAGGGTAAACTTCAAAAGAGTTTAGAATACTTGTGGGTATTCATCCCCACCGTGGTTTTTCCTATTTGGGTTTCCATGTCAAAAATCATTGTGTCAAGCGGTGAATGGTTTTTGTGGTTATGTTTTGATATGGTTAATTTGTTTAACTAATAAATCCACTTAGATGTGTTAAGATGACCGACAATAATCTAAAATGTGCTTTTACTATTGTAAGTTAAGTGGTTTGATGTTTTAGTTAAATGGTTTGAGAATTTTAGATTCGTTACATTGTTATTTTGTTATGCCAAACAATTGGTTAACTTGACAGTGCAGTTGCAGTTTGTAGTTCAGTGTTTGAACCAGTTAGTTCAAAGATTGATTTATGAGTGGTTTTTTGAGTTAGGTGAAAGTTTAGTTGGTTATTCTATCTACTGATTCACTCCCCCTCACAATAGCTGTCTGGATCCTTATTGATTCATCATATCATCAGTGTCTGTGTCATCACGGTAAACTGTCTATTCACAAGATTCTCATAAACACGCTTGTGTAGTATCTACTCAAGTCTATGTTTAATAATCACATATGTGAAGGTTATAGGCACATCTGTGTTCAGTATTGGGAAAACTTACGATCCAATCAGCAAGAGCAATCAGTTTTGGAATTCTTGAGCTTCCTAGGTTAATTCTCCAGGTTTTCATCTAGCATTCAACCTATTTTTGGGTCTCACAAAGTTCATCATTTATTTACACCTTGCATTACATTCACATTTGTCTAAACTTGAGTCAAAAGGTCACTTGCTTGTCCCTATCTTACTTTGTCAACATGATACATACAACAACATTTTGCTAAGTGGTCCCTCATCAAGGTCTATCACCTTTGGGTCTCATTTGGTCTTACTTGGAGTCAAGGTCAACTTACCTCATCAAGAGATCTATCATCTCTTTGGAAGTCACACCTAATCTACTACATACATAATTGGTCTTACACTTTGGACATTGCAAGTACACCTCAGATTCATTCACATTCCATCCAACTCTTGGTGTTCCATACTCTTTCCATTTTCATCTAGTCTCACACATCTCGGTCAAGACCTAGTTCATGGTTGAAACCCATTCCCAAAAATCTAAGAGGGAAGCTAAAGAGGCTCAAGAGTCTGCAAACATGAGTGACTATAAGTATGACAACAATATCTTTTTCAATTCTGATCATACCACATTACCTGACATGGAAGTCTATAGAAACATTCAAAATGTTGAGAACATGGATGATACAAACAACAATGATGCACAAAATGACAATGTTGAAAACATTTCAATACACTCAGCAGAACTGGAAGAAATTATCATGGATCCTCATTTTAATAGATTGGTTGAAGAGATCATGAGAAGAGATAGACAATATTTCCTACAAGCGATGGCACGAAGTGGAGCTAAGATACCTCACGATTTTGACATGTCCCAAATAGTAGAACATCGACCTACTCAAGAAAGTCAAGTCAACATGGATCAAAGGAGACCTAATAGTGGAGGTAATAGAGGACCACATTTCGTGCCTGAGTCACCATCATCCTTGTTTCAAAAACCTAAGATCCCAAATACACATGGTCAAGCTTATGATATTCATGAAAGAACATCTCATGAATAACTCTTTCTACGCAGACCTTCATGGAAATCTTATGCGGATAAATACATGCAATCGCATACCAATACTAAAGACCTAATTCAAAAGCAATTGGATATCCAGAGGCATGCTCAAAATTTGGACACAAGAAAATCTCATGTCAAATTTGGGGGCAATACACAAGAGCAAACTCATGATATGACTTATGACCCTATATCAAGTGGTCCCTACATGCATTATCATTATAGACCTCCTCCATATGAACATGTTTACGATCAATACCATCCATATATGCAGTATCCTCCTCCTCCACCCAGTGGCTCAAGCATGGGATATGGTCCAAGAAGTTGGTCTCCACCCAAAAACAATTTGGAACAGTAGATAAAGGACTTACAAAAGAAGACAGAGGACATCAATACACCAAAACCAGCTTACACAATGAGAGAGATATTCCCCCATCCATTTGATAAAATCATTCTGATGCCACCATTTCCTACACACGTCATAACACCAAAGTTTGATAAATAAAGAAGCAAAGGGGACCCTAACGCACATATCAGACAGTTTTTCACAGCTTGCATTGAGGTAGCATAAGAAGAAAAATACTTGATGAGATTGTTTCCACAAAGCTTAGGTGAACAAGCTATGGAATGGTTCTCCCAACTTCCACCTGGAATGGTTAGCCATCAGATGCTCTTGCAAAATTCCACAAAAACAAATGGTAGAGATGTTTACACAGAATGTCAACAGAGAAATTGGTTATGACTTGAGGAGAGTTTGTTTGTCCACTTTCAAGGACGTCATTGAGAAAGGATTAGCAACAAAGAAGATCTTAATTGAGCAATGAATCATCAAGATATTCAAATAAAATAAATAGGGTTTTAAAGGAAAGGGCAAGCCACGATTTTGGAACAAGAACACAGTAAGACCAAAAATCATTCTTTTAGGATCAAATTATTCTATAAGAAATCAAGTAAATACTCAAGAAACTTCAAAACCACAAAGGAAATACACCCCATTGGGAGAACCACTTAAGTCATCTTTTAGGAAGCTAGTGGCAAACAAGATAATAACAATTCCAGATAATCCACCATATGAGCCAAAAGTGAAACCAAATTGGTGGAATGATGATGAATATTGCGAATATCATAAGAGAAAAGGACATCTTACTAGAAATTATCACATATTGAAAAATATCATACATGATCTCATTGACAGAGGTGACATAGAGGTGGATGGTCATACCTCCAATGGAGAGCATGTGATGTTCAAGGAGCCATTTACTAAACATGACAAGGGAAAAGCCAAAACTATCAATAATCAAGCTAATTATATGAAGATGCCCTATGACTATGATTCCACTATTAATCATATTTCAATGGACAGTCATGTTTCTACTATCATCATAAAGGATAAATCTCCTAAGAGTTCTACTCAAAGAAGCAAAGTTGTTTTGAAAGGCATTGGACCATCTTCCTCATCTTCTAAAAATGAAACCTCTGAATGTAATGTCACAACCCATTGAGGTAAAGTCACCTTGCAAGGTGTTCCATCCAAGCCCATAGACTCTTCATCCATAAAGAATTAGTATGACCTTGTAGATCAGCTAGGGAAGACACCCACCCTCATTTCCATCCTTTAGCTTTTACACATATCCATTGCACATAAGGACATCCTTTATAAGACCTTGAGAGAGACTTATGTACCCACTGATCTGAATGTGGATCGGTTTCAATTCATGGTGGGATACCTTTCCATTCCGCATACCCTTACATTTACAGAAGCCGATGATGCATCTGCCACCCAGCCTCATAATGCACCTCTACATATTGAAGCCTTTATCTATAAAAACTACATCAAATGACTCTTGATAGATGGAGGAGCAGGTCAAAATATTTGTACATTGAGCACCATTAAACAATTGGGATATTCTAAAAAGGCTATGAATTCTACACATGCTATCACCATAAAAGCATATGATGACGAAGAGACCTCATCCAAGGGCATAGTCACCTTACCTCTCAGAGTTGGGCCAGTCACGAAGGATGTGGTTTTTCAAGTCCTTGATCTAGATCTTACATACAATATACTCTTGGGACGCCCATGGATTCATGAAATGAGAGTTGTTCCCTCAACATATCATCGATGTGTCAAGTTCCCACACAATGGAGTTGAAGTGACCGTCAAAGGCGATCTGAATCCATTCATATATTGCAATAACCTATGAGAAAGATCAACAATAACAATCCCAGTCAAACGAGAAGCTATTCCTTTATCAACATATGTGGATCCAGAATCCTTAAAAGCTTCTACATCCAAGCAAGCAAAGCTCAAAGAAAAATTCAAAATTAAGGACATGGGATGTGGTGAGTATATCTTTCATGTTGATCAACTCCCACTATCTCCTAAGACATTTAGTCGACAAAAATAACCTACAAACAATTGCAATATCAAGGAATTGGGTGTGAACCACCTAGTATTGTGGCTACTAAGTCTGAATGCAAATCTCCTCTAGTGGTGCAAGCAACTCTTGATATCAATAGTCCTAAGAATGGTTCCAATAAAGAATCTATTGAGCGTATCGCCAACCCTCTTGAGAAATCACATAGATTTACCATTTCATCCGTTCATTCCATTTCCACTCCTCTACCAGACTTCGATCAACAAGAATAAAAAAATCCCTTACTAATTGGGGATCAAAAATCAAGCTTTGAAAAGAAAAATATAAAAGTAAAAAATAAAGAGAGAAGTCCTTTAGTCCAAATCAAAATAAAAAGCTATTGGACTCTGCAAAAATCAAAGTCAACGATAAAAATCCTATGAAGAAAAAAGAGCAAGAGTTGATCTCCCCTAATACCAAAATAAATGCGGGCAAAAGTTCCACATTTTTTAGTAAAAAGGAATACTTGTTAATCCTAAGTCTCCATCATGCTATCCTACTTTCACTTATTTTCGCAATCATAAGCCTTCATAACTCATCCACTTGTTCCACACATCCATTCCCTTCTGGTGATACATCATGAACCTTTAATGGAGCTTCATTAAGGGACTTTGTTATCAAGGATGCCCAAACTTCTTTAGGTGACACGCATATGGACCTACGTAGTTCACACATTAGTAATTCTACCCTAGTTCCTTCATCAAGGAAGACAATCAAGGGAGCAACATATCATATAGTCAAGGAACGATGTAGCTACAATCATAAGGTAAAGCCTCACATATTTGAGATGGGTGACTTAGTATTGAGAGAGAATCCTCAAAATCAGCAAGATCAAAAAAAGAAAGGCAAGTTCGAACCAAATTGGCTTGGTCCCTATGTCATCACATCAGTCTATGGATCAGATGCATATCATCTCTCAACACCAAGTGGAGAACCTTTGGAAGATCCTACCAACAACATGCCCCTTCGCAGGTTTTACACATAGCTCTTTGGAATATCATAATTCAAAAATACAAAAAAATCATAAAATATCAAAAATATAAAAAAATCATAAAAATAAAAAATTGTTACTTGATGAAAACCTGACAAATAGGCACCTTGTGAAACAAAAAAAATTGAAATATTGAAAAAAGTAAAGAGAAATAAATTCGTCCAATAATGAAAACAACTTCGAGCGCCTTGGACAAGTACCATGGTGAAAACTGGGTTACCGATGCCATGTGTAGAGACATTTCTACTCCCTCCTTCAAGATCTAATCTCATCCTTTCACTTTGCACACACTCACAACCTTTCCATCCATAATAAAATTACCCATTCCCATCATGGCTTGTTATTGATCTACCCAATATTGGTTAGCCATTCATAATAATCCCTCCTTTTCACCCCTTTCCATCCATAATAAATCAGCTCCTATATGTGGCTAAGACAAAATCCTAATTCTAGTGATGGGTGTGGAACTAAGAGCATCACATGTTCTGAGGAGTATAGTTTCTTCCAGTTTTCTTCAGTTTACTCGCGCATAATCCACAATAAAGCAACACTTGCATCACAGATCCACAATAAAGTTTCATCTTCTCCACAATAAGGTATCAGTTTCATGGATTCGATCAGTTTCAAATGAGATATAAACAGTGGCAAAGGGCTTCAACAAATTAAATCTTTCAGTAGACTCAGACAACATTATAGTTAGGTCCTATCTATCCTTTTGTGAACAAAAACATTGTGACCACAATCAAATAGACTTATACAAGTGCCAAGAGACATTAAACTTGAGGAGTACAATGGATGTTGGTATTGAGTCTTGGTTTTCTTTTGATTTTAACTTTTGGTGGCATGTCTTTTAGCTTTTCCGGGATGTCTCTAACTAGAGATTCTATCTCCAAGATGTCTTTGACTAGAAAGGCGAGGATGACATATGTTCACCTATTGTTTTGTTGTCTGTGGATTGTCTCTTAGTAATGCTATGACTTGTCAAAGGATATGAGGATATTGTGAGTCTAGTATGAACTGGGGAATTCCTTGTTTGCAACTGTCTGATCTCCATCCAAATAGGTACAATGACTTTCTAGGGCGAACCTAGATCTAGATTTTCATAACCTATTTGTCATAATAAAGCTCAATGATGATATAGCACAAGAAGCTCTTTCACTTACACATCTTTTATCTTCCATCCCACTTTCTTGATTGACCTCCATCATCCTTCTTGAGTCTGTGTAGCCCACTATCACATGACTGAGTATAATGACATGCCAAAAATATTTACATTTCGTGTAGTTTGCACATGCATTACCACATATTAGCATTTCATACATACATATAGATATCACAATTGCACCATATCCTGCACACAACACATGTTAGCACATTTTACATTCTCATCATGTAAATAGTTATTTGCATTATCATATTCATCTGCATTTCATACATTCACATTTGCATTTTGCATAATGTATAAAACATAAAAGAACAAATATATATTGCATTTCATCATGTACATATTTGCATCCATATCATAAGCATCATATAGAAACATGCATCACATAGGTACATATACATATAGCTACCGCAAGGATGAATCATCTCATAAATATATATATATATCAAAAATCATGTGTCATAATACAATGATGTCAAAATACATATGGCTACAAAATCACCCGAAGGTGTTTACATCGTTATACAAAAATGGTACAAAAATTGATACATAGGGAGCCCTCTAAGGCTATGATGAACTCCTTCCCTTGGAGCCAGCCGACCTCGACGAAGTCTGAGCCTTGGAAGTCCCTGCCCCAGGATCATCTCTCCTGCCCCCTCTATTTGGTGGTGGTGGAGGACCCATGACCCCACCACTAGACGCCTTTCTCCTGTCTCTCCCTCCAGTGGTCGTCGTAGTCCGTGATGGTCTCCAAAATCTCCTAGCCCACTGATCAAGTGGCACAACTCCATAATACATGTATCTCCAATAGGCTATCTCCTCCCTTGCTCGTAGGACATAGGCATATCTGGCCCCAGTATCCTCTGTTGCCCGTCTCCCTTCCCTCAGTGCCTCCTCAGCCTCCATGTAGCACTGAATAGCCTGATTCCTCTCTCGCTCAGTATCCCTCAGTTGTCTCCTGAGTCTAGCCCCATCCCTCTCTAGATCTTGAATCTCACATGCTTGTCCCTGGTATATCTCTCTCAAGGATAGTAGCTCATCCTCCTCTCCTCCCTCCTCACCCTATCCCTATCCTGGAACCTGTGTTGCTGGCAAAGGTAGTCCACCTCTACCCCTAACTACATGAGTCGGTCTCTCCTCTCCTCCATCTCTCCTCTGAGCTACCCTCCTCTCTGCTACTGCACCTCACCTCTGTTGTATGCCTCTGGCTCCACCATCCCCACAATCATCTCTACCATCACCCTCTATCGACTCTGTCAGATCTGTCAGTCATGGAAATGGATGCTCTGCCCAATATGCATTATACTCAACATCCATCCCTACGTCCTCCACATCTACCCAAATCTCCCAAGGCATGGGAACCATCTCCTGCATTTCGTGCTACTGCCTGATCATAAGACAGTAATAGACCTAAATGTGCCTGATCTCTCACTATCTGCGCATACATTCCTAAGCCATGTGGCATTTGATGTATCCTACCAAACTGTCTACATACTTTGTCAATCAACTGCCGCTCAATAAAATATGGTGTCCTCCCAATCAAATACCTACTCCTGAACATGTATGGCAACTCCACTATGTCATCCTCCCACTCCTCACAACCTCGCTAAGGCCTCCATACCACACTGTCTACCTCATCAATCACTCAGTGCCAATATTCTAGTCTCCCAATCTATGGCTGAGAAGTAATCATATCATATAAATGCACATAACTGCACCCATGTCCCCTGCCTCTAAAGTATATTGATCATGTAACCGAAAGATGCTCATATGCCCATACCTGTAGTAATGTCACTCCACATCCCAATCTTGATGATCCATAATACACAAACTGATGCAACTCATAATACAAGTGTGCCAGCAGACACGACCCCCATGCAAACCTAGTGTGCTCAGTCACCAATGTCTCCAGAGTCCTCCCCATCCCACAACCAACCCTCGTGTCACCCCATCCAAACAGAGAAACCCACTAATAACTCCTGCCAGCACCACTGGTAGAGATAATCCTATAGCTGTCATGGTGTCCCAGGACACATGTTCTGCCCTCATCTCCAGTCCTGGATCCTGGAACACTCATCTCAATGCCTCCTTGTCTCCCTCTCGATCATAAGGAACCAACTCCCCATCGATCGGTATCCATAGTATCCTGTACACATCCTCTAAGGTGACTGTCATCTCACCCATCGCTAAATGAAACGTGCATGTCTTTGAGTGTCATTTCTCAGCTAATGCAGTCAACAACTCCGTGTTCACCCGAAACTCAAGCATATACATAATGTATTGTAATCCCATGGCCTCAATTGCCGCTCTATCCTCCAATGTCAACTCTGGTCATAATCCCTAAGTCGAAGGGTATCTCTCCCGTGACTCTAGCATCGATAGGTCCTCCTGTAGTCAAGCAAATCAATTGTGTCAATCCTAGTATTACTTCATGTTCATCACAAAGTGTTGCTTTTATCTTATCTTTTAGGGCACCCACTTGAGTGTATACTCTTGAGTAGTATATCAAATTGATAATGTATGTTCCATCATAAAATTGTCAATTTCAACCTAATCCAATTGATAATGTATGTCCTATCAGAGAATTGTCAATTTCTATGGTATTCCCTCTTCATCACAAAGTGCCTCACTCTATCCTATCATAGGGCCTCTGCTTGAGTGTATCTTCTTGAGTAGTTTCCTGATTGGCAACATATGTTCTATCACAAAATTGTCAATCCTAGCCCTATCTATTATCCTAGTCTTCCTTAGAGGACCTATTTGAGTGTATCCTCTTAGCAGCTTATCCAATCGACAACGTATGTTTATCACAGAACTGTTGATTCGACCTTGAAGATATAAATACACATTCATGATACAAACATGCTTGAATACTACACAAACATTCCTACATTTCATAGACACACTTGGATTACACATACGTTCCTCTGTCATGCATATATGTGTCTTCCCTGCACAGACGCACCCGACACACACAAACGTGACTATACCTTACACAAACGCGCTTAAACCACATAGAACCGCTCGCATTTGACATAGACGTTCGCATCATAGATGTGTTTAGACCAAACACATATGCACATAACCTACCCAGATGCGTCTGGCACCAACGCAAATGTGCCTAACCTACCAAGATGCACTTGACACCAATGTAGATGCACCTTAACTTCTTTTGCCCCACTTGACAAGTTTCTACAACATACCTAATATGCATTTATTGACCTACCCAACATGAATTTATGACAACAATTGATGCAACAAGGCACAAGGAGGTTTTGTGGTACTCACCGACTCTCCTGCATCTGTTGGCCTCTGGCATCGGCGAACGCAATCGAATCTATGAACCAATACCATCGCTATTGACTGTTGACTGCTCTCTGCTCTCTCTGCATTCTGATCTCTTAGGTGTGTGGATGACAATGAGGATGTTTTCTCTTGTAGTCTATCTTATAGACTACCCTAGCCCTAGTCTCCCGTGTCAGTCTTCTTTATCTCATGACTCTGTCACTCCATCCTATCTTGTCAGTCTTTTCTAGCCTTTCTTTCTCATCAAGAGATTGTCTACAACCTTTTCAAACATTTTCATCCAATCTCTTGAGGGGGCATATCATTCCCGTCATAGGGAAACTTTGTATCAGTTTATCTTATCTTCTTTGAAACAACACGACAAGTTGCATTGTCTCAAAGAGGGGCAAAATGTAGACACCTAAAATTGTCCAGTCTAATTAAATAAATATTTTTATTTATTTAATTATTTTATCCCAAGTCTTCTATTAATTAAATAAATATTTATTTATTTAATTAATTCATTAATCCCCATCTAAGCCTTTTCTCATTTAAATAAATACTTTTATTTATTTAAATTGTCCTTTTCCTAAATTAAAAAAATACTTTTATTAATCTTTATTTATTTAATTAATTCATTAGCCTTTTCTACCCATGACACATGTCATTCATCTCTTAATTCCTACACTACCTACCCTCTCATTATTTTCTTATTTCTTCTACCTACCCTCTAATCCTATCCAACCATCTATCTTTTACACTTCTCAATCTTATCCCTCCATTTCTTACAGTGTCTTCTATATAAGAGGATGCTTCCTTCATTATCAATCCTCCTAAGCATTCTAAGTATTCTAATCAATCTTATGCAATCAAGTCTTTTTGTGGTCAAGCTATCAACCACATAATTTTTTCGTTCTTTGTTGAGCTCTTGTGCACACATAAAAAACTGAGAGCAAACATATCAAGCAAGATCAACGAAGATAGGAAGAATGGAGATTCAAACCCTAGTGGACATGTGATGGTATAATCTTTTTTATTTTGTTGACTTGCATTGTCGTAGGTTATCTTCATATGTTATGGTGGATCTTTGTTGTTATTAGGCTAGGGTTTTGTGGTTGAATTCATTTAGTCTTTCAATATCGTTGTCTTCATTATCCACTTTTCACCATACACAATATCATTTCCACGCTAATTTAGCTTCATATCAATATCATCATCCTTGCATCATATCATAAGTAGTTTCGTATCAATATCATGCTAATATCTCAATTGCTTTGCATTTAGATCTTTGATCATATATGCCTCATTCTTTAGGTAGTCATCCTAGAGATCAAGTGCTCGTGCAAGTTGAGAGCCACCTTGATTTGAAGGATCCTTGGAGATAGAGAACAATGGAACAATCTTAGGAGATGGATGATTTATCTTGCTTTGTCTTTTAGATCTTTATTTTGTTATGTTTCATTGGTATACTTGCTTGTCTGTGTTGTTTATTGGCTAACCACTCTTTCAGGTATACATTTCTAGAGCCCACCATGGGGCTCTTCCCATAATTTTAACATTTTCATAGGTTTTTCTATAGGTTTTTCACATAGGTTTTTTAGCAATTTTTTCATGCTGGTTTTCTGCAAGTTTTTCACACTGGTTTTTCACGCAAGTTTTTCACGCAAATTTTTTGTGCAGATTTATCCACACAAATAGAGAGCCCAATTTCGTAACACAAATGAAAATTTTAGGTTTGTGAGCCCACAATATTGGATTAACATTTTGAGGGTTTTGTAGGTTCTAACTTTTCTTGTGAATTTTCAAGGAGTTAGATTAGTTTTATTTTGCTTTTGTTTCAAGTTTTTTGTTACAAAGGTTTAAAAAGAACTCACACTTCATTTCTTGCATAGTCTTAAAAAGAACATCTTTTTTCTTTGGTGCTCCCTAAAAATAACTTCATTGATCATTTGGTGCTTTAAAAAGAACTTCATTTCCATTTTTGCAAAAGGTAAAAAGAACAACCAAAAAAATCTTTCCTTTTCTTTTGCAAAGTAGATCACACTTATTTTGGTGCTCATAAAAAGAACAAAACAATTTTCTTTATTTCCAAAGTATAAAAAGAACAAGCCATCTTTCAATTTTTGCAAAGGTAACAAAGAACAATCCACATCAAAGTTAGGAGCTTCACTTTCAAGATAAATCGTTGTTATCATTTTCGCAATTTCTTTTATTGACCAGGTTTGTTTTCAAGTAAAAAACAAATTGCTATGTGGGACTAAAATGAACACCATTCTTGTTGGAGCAACATCTCCAAATAGAGGTTAGAGAACCATTGCTATGAAGGATTAAAATGAACCATTGATTTCTTTGTCTTGAAAGTGATAGGTATATGCTCTCCCCTTAATTGGGTGAATAAAAAGTCAAACTCACTATTTCAAGCTTTCTTTCAATTCATGAAAATAAGATACAACCTTTAGTAGGCCTGCCCTCTAGAGAAGCCCATAAGGCCGATGAGAGGGGAACGACCTAAGTGGGGAACGACTAAAAGACAAGTTTACCAACCCACTATAATCAAATGTGGAGGTTGATGAAAATCCCCTCTAATGACAGTGTCCATTGATAGCCTTTCCCCAATATCTCGGAGATACGAAAAGCCTTTGTTTTAAAGGTTGGAAAGCCTCTTGAGGGAGTTTATGTTTCATCGCGTCGAATGGAACCTGTATATGGTGAAAATGGATACAACAATATTGAAAGACTAAATGAATTCAACCACAAAACCCTAGCCTAACAACAACAAAGATCCACCATAACATATGAAGATTACCTAAGACAATGCAAATCAAATGAAATCACAAAGATTATACCATCACATGTCCAATAGGGTTTGAATCTCCATTCTTCCTATCTCCATTGATCTTGCTTGATATATTTGCTCTCAAATTTTATATGTGCATAAGAGCTCAACAAAAAACGGAAATGTGATTGCAAGTAGGATCGCATATGAAAGTTCAAAAGCGTAGTGTAGTCGAGTAATCATCGGGATGCATAGATTGATCAGGGTTGATAATGAAGGAAGTATCGTCTTATATAGAAGACACTATATGAAATGGAGGGATAAGATTGAGAGGTGTAAAAGATAAATGGTCGGCTATGATTAGAGGGTAGGTAAAGAAAATAAGAAAATAATGAAAGGGGTAGGTAGTGTATGAATTAAGAGATGAATGACATGTGTCATGGGTAGAAAAGGTTGATAAATTAATTAAATAAATAAAGATTTATTTAATTAATAGAAGAATTAGGCTAAAGTAATTAAATAAATAAAATATTTATTTAATTAGACTGGACAATTTTAGGTGTCTACATTTTGCCCCTCTTTAAGACAATGCAGCTTGTCGCGTTGTTTCAAAGAAGATAATATAAACTGATACAAAGTTGCCCCAAGATGGGAATGATATGCCCCCTCAAGAGATTGGATGAAAATGTCTGAAAAGATTGCAGACAATCTCTCGATAAGAAATAAAGGCTAAAATGGACTGATCGAATAGGATAGAGTGACAGAGTCACATAAATAATGAAGACTGACTCGAGAAACGAGGGCTAGGGCTAGGGTAGGGTAATCTATAAGATAGACCACGAGGGGAAAAACATCCTCATTTTCATCCACACATCTAAGAGATCAGAGTGCAAAGAGAGAATAGAGCAGCAGCAATCAGCAGCGATGGCATTGGTTCACAGATTCGATTGCGTTCGCCGATTTCAAAGGCCATCAGATGCAGGAGAGCTAGTAAGTACCTCAAAAACCTCCTTGTACTTTGTCGCATTAATTGTTGTCATAAATGCATGCTAGGTAGGGTAATATATCTTCAAGGTTGAATCGACAATTCTATGATGAACATACGTTGTCGATTGGAGAAACTACTCAAGAGGATACACTCAAGAAGAGGACCTAGGATAGGATAGATCAAGGCACTTCATGATGAATAGGGAGTACCAAGACAAAGTACTTTGTGATGAACAGGGAGTACTAAAATATGAGCAGCATTTTGTGATGAACAGTGAGTGCAAATGTGAGCAGCACTTTGTGATGAACAGGGAGTGCAAAACACGTAGTACTTTGTGATGAACAGGGAGTACCACTAGGATAGAAGCAACACTTTGTGATGAACAGTGAGTGTCACTAGGATAGAGTACCATACGCACTTAGATAAAAAGTAACATTTTATGATGAACAATGAATGCCACTATGACTGACATGATTGATTTGCTTGACTGTAGGAGTATTTGCCTATGCTGGAGTCACGAGAGAGATTCCCGTTGACTCAGAGGTTGTGACCAGAGTTGACATTCAAGGACAGAGCTGCCATTGAGGGTATGGGCCTGTGATATATTCTGTATGTGCCCGAGTTTCGGGTGAACATGGGGTTGCCGACTGCGCTGGCTAAGAGATGGCACTCAGAGACTTGTACATTTCATTTACCGATGGGTGAGATGACAGTCACCTTAGAGGATGTATACAAGATACTGAGCATATCGATCGATGGGGAATTAGTTCCTTATGATTGAGATGGAGATAGGGATGCGCTGAGATGAGTGCTTCAGGATCCAGGACTAGAGATGAGGGCTGGACATGTGGTGTGGGATACCATGACATGGATAGGATTAGCACTACTAGTAGTACTGACAGGAGTGATTAGTGGGTTCTTATGTATTAGTTTTGTACTATTTTGTATGATGATGTAGACACCTTCGAGTGATTTTGTAGCCATATGTATTTTGACATCATTGTATCATGACACTTATGATTATATATATGAGATGATTCATCTTTGCGGAAACTATATGCATGCGTACCTATGTGATGAGATATTTCATGATGTATGTTTCTATGTGATGTTTATGAGATGTTTTATGATGATGATTATTATATGGATGCAAATATGTACATGATTAAATGCAATATTTTTTTGTTCTTTTATGTTTTTAATATGTTATGCCAATGCAAATGTGAATGTATGAAATGCAGACGAATATGATAATGCAAATAACTATTTACATGATGAAAATGTAAGATGTACTAACATGTGTGGTATGCAAGATGTGATGTAATTGTGATACCTATATGTATGTATGAAATGCTTAATATGTGGTAATGCAGGTGCAACTACATGAAATGCAAATGTTTTTGGTGTGTCATTATACTCAGTCATGTGATAGCGGGCTACACGAACTCAAGAAGGATGATGGAAGTCAATCAAGAAAGGGGGATGGAAGATAGAATATGGAAGTGAAAGACCTTCTTGTGCGTTATCATCATTGAGCTTTATTATGGCAAGTAGGTTATAACAATCAAGGCATATGTTCAACCCAGAAGTCATTGTACCTGTTTGCATGGAGATAACACAGTCACAAACAAGGAATGCCCCAGTTCATACTAGACTCTCAGTGTCCTCATATCCTTGGACAAGTCATAGCATTACTAAGAGACAATCCACAGACAACAAAAGAAAAAATAGGTGACGATACCCCATCCTTGCCTTTCTAGTCAAAGACATCCTGGAAAAGCTAAAAGACATGTCACCAGAAAGATAAAATCAAAAGAAAACCAAGATTCGACACCAACATCCACTGTAGTCCTCAAGTTTTAGTGTCTCTTGTCACTTGTATGAGTCTTATTTGATTTTGGTCACAATGTTTACTTTCAGAAAAGGATAGATAGCACTGAACCATAATGTTGTTTGAGTCTATTGAAAGATTTGATTTGTTGAAGCTCATTGTTGCTGTTGTGTCTCATCTGAAACTGACTGACTCCATGCAACTGATACTTCATTGCGGAGAAGACGGAACTTTATTGTGGATTTGTGATGTAAATGTTGCTTTATTGTGGATTGTGTGCAGATAGACTGAAGAAGAGTGGAAGAAACTGTACTCCTTGAAACATGTGATGCTCTTAGTTCCACACCCATTACTAGACATAGGATTTGCCTTAGCCACAGATAGGAGCTGATTTATTATGGATGGAAAGGGGTGAAAAGGAATGTTTATTATGAATGGCTAACCAATCTTGGGTAGATCAATAACAAGCCATGATGGGAATGAGTAAGTTTGTTATGAATGGATAGGTTGTGAGTGTGTGCAAAGTGAAGGATGAAATGGAATCCTGAAGGAGGGAGGAGCAATGTCTCTACACATGGTGCTGGTGACCCAGTTTTCACCATGGTACTTGCCTAGGGCGCCACCAAAGTGGTTTTCACCGTTGGACGAAATGTTTTTCTTTAAATTTTTGGATTTTTTTTTTTTTGTTGTCACAAGGCGCCTGTTCACCAAGTTTTCACCAAGTAATGATTTTTTTATTTTATGATTTTTTTTGTATTTTGAATTTTTTGATTTTTTTGTATCTTTGAATTTTTAATTTTTTCTGTATTTTTGATAATTTTTTGTATTTTTGATTATTTTTTAATTTTTTTTTAATTTTTTGTATTTTTGAATTAGGATACTCTGAAGAGCTATGTGTAAAACCTTCGAAGGTGCATGTTATTGATAGGATCCTCTGAAAGTTCACCCTCTGTGGTTGAGAGCTGATATGCATCGGATCCATAAGCTGTTGTAATGATGCAAGGACCAAGCCAATTTGGTTCGAACTTGCCCTTCTTTTGTCTATCTTACTGATTTTTAGGATTTTTCCTTAGAACTAAGTCACCCACCTCAAGTGTATGAGGCTTAACCTTATGATTGTAGTTGTGTCGTTCCTTGACTGAATGATGTGTAGCTCGAGTGAATATCTTCCTTGATAAAGGAACTGAGATAGAATTACTAGTGTGTGGACTACAGAGGCCCGTATGTGTGTCACCTAAAGAAGTTTGGGCATCCCTGATAACAAAGTCCCTTGAGGAAGCTCCATTAAAGGTCCATGATGTATCACCAGAAGGGAAAGGATTTGTGGAACAAGTGGATGAGTGATGAAGTCTTATGATTGCGAAAAGAATTGAAAGTAGGATAGCATGATGGAGACTTAGGATCAACAAGTATGCTTTTTGATTTGAAATTTTAGAAATTTTGCCCCCAGTTATTTTGATATTAGGGGAGATCAACTCTTGTTCTTTTTCTTTCATAGGATTTTTATCCTTGACTTTGATTTTTTCAAAGTCCAATTGCTTTTGATTTTTATTTGGACTAAAGGACTTTTCTTTATTTTTGACTTTTAGTTTTTTCTGTTCATAGCTTGATTTTTCATCCCCAATGAGTAAGGGCTTTTGTAATTCTTGTTGATCCAAGTCTGCGAGAGGAGTGAAAATGGAATGAGAGGATGATATGGTAAGGCTATGTGAGTTCTCAAGAGGGCAGGTGATACACTCAATAGATTCTTCATTGGAACCACTCTTAGGACTATTGATATCAAGAGTTGCTTGCACCACTAGAGGAGATTTGCATTCAGACTTAGTAGCCACAACACTAGGTGGTTCATACCCAATTCCTTTCAAATTGTTTATAGATTTTTCATGTCGACAGAATACCTTAGGAGATAGTGGGAATTGATCAACATGAAAGATATACTCGCCACATCCCATGTCTTTAATCTTGAACTTTTATTTTAGCTCTGCTTGTTTTGACGTAAAAGCTTTCAAGGATTCTGGATCCACATATGTCGATGAAGGAATAACCTCTCGATTGGCTAGAATTGTTATTTATGATCTAGGTCGCAGATTGTTGCAATATATGAATGGATTTGGATCCACTTTGATGGTTACTTCAACTCCATTGTGTGGAAACTTGATACATCGATGATATGTAGATGGTACTACGCTCATCTCATGAATCCATGGATGTCCTAGCAATATGTTGTATGTGAGCTCTAGATCAAGGACTTGACAAACCACATCCTTTGTAACTGGCCCAATTCTGAGAGGTAAGGTGACTGTGCCCTTGGATGAACGTTCTTCATCATCATATGCCTTGATGGTAATTTTGTTTGTAGAATTCATAGCTTTGTCAGAATATCCCAATTGTTTAATAGTGCTCAATGTACAAATGTTCAGACCTGCTCCTCCATCTATCGGGACTCATTTTATTTGATGTTTGTGTAGGAAGGCTTCAATGTGTAAAGGTGCATTATGTGGTTGGCTTATGGAGGCATCATTGGCTTCTGTGAATGTAAGGGAGTGTGGAACGGAAAGGTATCCCACCATGGATTGAAATTGGTCCACGTTCAGATCAGTAGGGACAGAAGCGTCTCTCAAGATTTTATCAAGAATGGCTTTATGTGCGGGAGATATGCGTAAAAGCTCAAGGATGGAGATGAGTGCAGGTGTCTTCCCTAACTGTTCTACAAGGTCATACTCAGGCTTGGTCGATGAGGAAGCCGTATTTTTAGCTGGAGCACCTTGCAAAGTGAATTTACCTCGACGGGTTGTAACATGACATTCAGAGGTAGGTTCGGAAGAAGATCCAATTCCTTTCAGAACGATCTTGGGTCTATGGGTAGAATTCTCAGGGGTTTTGTCCTTGATGATAATAGTAGAGACATAATTATCCATTGAAATGTGATTGATAGTTGAATCATAGTTATAGATGCTCTTGTATAGTTGGTTTCGTCATCTGTGGCTTTAGCTATTCCTTTGTCATGTTTTGGGAGAACCATTCCATAGCTTGATCACCTAAGCTTTGTGGGAATAATCTCATCAAATATGTCTCTTCTGCTGCTACTTCAATGCAAGTTGTGAAAAATTGTCTTATATCTGCCTTAGGATCCCCTTTTCCTCTGTACTTATCAAACTTAGGTGTCACAAAGTGTGTAGGAAATGGAGGTATTGGAATGCTTTTGTCAAATGGATAAGGATATATGTCTCTCATTGTTTAAGTTGGATTCGGTGTATTTATGTCCTCCATTTTCTTTTGTAAATCCTTGATTTGCTGTTCAAAATTGTTCTTGGGTGGAGACCAACTTCTTGGATCATACCCCATGCTTGAGGCGCCGATTGGAGGAGGAGCATGTTGCATATATGGATGATATTGATCATACACATGTTCATATGGAGGAGGTCTATAATGATGCTGCGTATATGGACCACTTGGTATAGAGTCATGTTGAGGAATGGAATATCTGCTTTGTACATGTATACCATACTCTATAGGCATGTCATGGGTTTGTTCTAGTGTGTTGCCCCCAAATTTGACACAGGGTTTCCTTGTGTCCAAATTTTGAGCATGCCTTTGAATATCCAATTGCTTTGGTGGTTGATCCTTAGCATTGGAATGTGATTGAGCATATTTTTCTGCATAAGACTTCCATAATGGTCTGCGAAGATGAGTATCATATGCTTGACCATGTGTGTATGGGACCTCTGGTTTTTGAAACAAAGATGATGGTGATTCAGGCACAAGATGCGGTCCTCTATTGCCTCCACTATTAGGCCTCTTGTGATCAATGTTGGAGTGAGTTTGTTGCAAAGGTTGATTTTCCATTATTTGAGACATGTCAAAATCACGAGGGATCTCGGCTCCACTTTGTGCCATCACTTGTAAGAAATATTGTCTATCTCTCCTCATTATTTCCTCAACCAATCGATTGAAACGGGGATCCATAATGGTGTCACCCACTTCTACTGAATGTACTGAAAAGTTGTCCATATTGTCATTGTGTGTATCATTGTTGTTTGTAGTGTCCATGTGCTCAGCATTTGGAACATTTCTATAAGCATCCATGTCAAGTAATGTAGTATGATCAGAATTGAAAAAGATATCATTGTCATACTCATAGGAGCTCGTGTTTGCGGACTCTTGAGCCTCTTTAGTTTCTCTTCTAGATTTTTGGGAACGGGTTTCAACCATGAACTAGGTATTGACCAAGATTTGTGAGACTAGATGAAAATGGAAAGAGTATGGAAGACCAAGAGTTTGGATGGAATGTAAATGAATCTGAGGTGTACTTGCAATGTCCAAAATGTAAGACCAAGTATGTATGTAGTAGAGTGGGTGTGACTTCCAAAGAGAGGATAGTTTCTCTTGATGAGGTAAGTTGACCTTGACTCTAAGTAAGACCAAATGAGACCCAAAGGTGATAGACCTTGATGAGGGACCACTTAGAAAAATGTTGTTGTATGTAGTGTGTTGACAAAGTATGATGAGGACAAGCAAGTGACCTTTTGACTCAAGTTTAGACAAATATGAATGTAATGTAAGGTGTAAAGCAATGATGGACTTTGTGAGACCCAAAGACAGGTTGAATGCTAGATGAAACCCTGGAGAAATAACCTAGGAAGCTCAAGAATTCTGAAACTGACTGTGTTTGTTTGCTGGACTATAAAAGTTTTTCAATTCTGAACACAGATGTGCCTGTATACTGCACAGACGTGATTTCCTGACACAGACGTGGCTCTGTTTAACATAGACACGAGTCTGAGATTTTGTAACTGCAATGTTGATTCTGAGAACACAGACGCGTTTCTGCCCTTCACAGACGCGGTTATACGACACAGACGCTATTATGTCAGACACAGACGCGTTTCTACAAAATTTGTGCAATTTTTTCCAATCTGTGAATTTGCTTTGTTGTGACCAAATCTGAATGTTTGACTATTTTTTTAGTGACAAGAGGACACAATGTTGATGAGGACTCAATGTTTGCAAGTTTTAGACTAAAAAATGACTCAAAGAAAGTGTGATGTCTGATGTAAAATTATTTTGCATATACTTGAAGACACAAAAGACACAATGTTTTGATGTTTGGTCTTGAATGTTTGATTGTTCAAAATAAGTCAAGCACAATTCTTATGGCTGGCCAAGACAATAGTTGTTGATCCCACATGGGGTTTTACCCCCGAGGCTACGCTATTCAGAGCGGATACTTAGATGCTTGACCCCATTGGCTCCACCCTCGACAATCACTTCTCGGGGCAGCCAAGCATCAGTCCCCACAAAAATTCCTTGTGGCGAACTTTGTATCTCTACTAAGAACCGTATGTGTGTGGGCCGCTACCAGAGGTCCGACCTCCTGCCCCAACAACTAGAAGGATTTTGGCTTCTAAAACAAAAAGGTGCTAGTAAGGGCATCCACTCATGTGGCCATACATGCGGTACTTTCAGCTCTGTAAATATAGAAGGCTCCCAGCTGAAAGGGGTTACGCCCTACAATTGATCAAATAAATTTGATCAAACGGGTTTATGGGGAGACATAGTGTCGGTATGAACTAATCAACACACGTTATCCATAGTTTTCACCATGGATACAGTTATTTATAGTGGTTTGGAAGAAGATGGATTTTCTTTTGCTACCACTTGGGTCGTTCTCTCCTCACTAGTAGTCCTAATGACCACACGGGGAGACAGACCCTCTAAAGATTAAACAAAAGAGCCTATTGCTCAAGACACAAAAGACAATGGTTCAATTTTAGTGCACCAATTGAAGTGTTTGCTAATCTATGAAAACAAGGCACACAATAAAGGTCAAAAGAAAATCCTTGTCAAGGTCCTGCAACAAATATTTGTTAGTAGTTTGGATTGTTTCAAATGATCACCCCTTCTTGCAAGCACACAAGTTAGGTAAATTTTAGATCCAAAAGACTTTGTGAAATAGGGGCCTTCAACAATGCGTTTTGTTGACCAATTCAAAGATCTGATTCATCATAAAAAAAGAACACCTATAAAATTTTAAGAGATTTCCAAAAATGTAAGAAAATCCAAAAAAATTGCTAATTTGCTCCAAAAATTAATTTTTTATGAAAAATCATAAAAAATTCATATAAAATGCAAAATCTATCCAATAAATCTGAAATTTTTACTGGAGAGTCCTAATAGTCTTCCAAACCTGTATAAAAAAGAATTCTGCAACAAATCCATGCAGTTTGTGAGATATGAGTAAAATAATGCAAAACCCTAATTTTCAAAGATCCAATTTTTGAGGAATGATTTTGCATCAAATTTAAAATAACAAAGAATAGATCTTGTGTATAATTCTGAGAGATTTCCAAAAATGTAAGAAAATCTGAAAAATTCGATAATTTTCTCTCAAAATTAATTTTTTATGAAAACTCATAAAAAATTCATATAAAATGAAAATTTGATCCAAAAAATTTGGAATTTTTACTGAATCCTTTTGATACTATTCCTGACCTGCACAAAAAATTTGATGCCAAAATTCGAATCCGTTTGTGAGATCTGATCAAAATAAGGAAAAGCCCTAATTTTTAAATATCCAATTTTTAGGGAAATATTTTACATCAAAATTAAAATCACAAAGAACAGATCCTGTGTATAATTATGAGAGATTTCCAAAAATGTAAGAAAATCCAAAAAATTCTCTCATATAGAAGACACTATATGAAATGGAGGGATAAGATTGAGAGGTGTAAAAGATAAATGGTCGGCTATGATTAGAGAGTAGGTAGAGAAAATAAGAAAATAATGAAAGGTGTAGGTAGTGTAAGAATTAAGAGATGAATGACATGTGTCATGGGTAGAAAAGGTTAATGAATTAATTAAATAAATAAAGATTTATTTAATTAATAGAAGAATTAGGCTAAAGTAATTAAATAAATAAAATATTTATTTAATTAGACTGGACAATTTTAGGTGTCTACAAAACCTTTACTAAAGAGTCTTAGAATTAGAAGCCTCGTCGAGTCAGTAACCAGACATTTATAATATCATAGTGCAAGGGTGGGGAAGAATCCACCCCCAATACACTCACCATACATCTCCCAAGAAAATGATCTGATTGAGGAGCAATCTTCTTTGGTTCAACTTTTGGAAAAAGGCAAAACAACGGGCGCACCCTAGGGTGTGATAGGGTTGTTTGAGCTGAAGGAGGATCGAACTGTGGGCTGTGATATTATTTATGACCCTTGAATAAAGAGTCTTCTTAGTGTGTTTTTCTTGTACCAAACTAGTGAAAACATCGAGGATTTGAAAATATCCTCAAAAGAACATACACTTCATGTTATATTAAAACCAAAACTACTATTAGTTTCATGTGTGTTTGCTATGTTCTTGTTAGATATCAAACAAACATCTTGCAAAAATATCAACAAAATCAAGAATCACTTTACAAATTGCAGAAATCAGCTTTCTTCCAACAAAATCAGAGGAATATCAACTATTTATCCAAGTGACACAATTTCAACCAATATCAACATTAGAATACTTAGTCTAGATATTCAAGTTAGCCAAATCAATCTCGTTACCAAAATCAAGATACATCATCCTTCATCAGGGAGCTTTATTATATCATTTGACGCACTTAGTCACATCAATAGGGACATATCAAACCCTCTATTCGACTTAGTAGGCTTGAGTATCCAAACAAGGTATTTGTTATCAAATCAATCTATCAACAACATCAACTTTGATCACTTGTATAACCACTCCTCAACCTTTAAGAAGGAAGAATCTCCATCTGTAGAGACCTAAAATTAATTAAATTAATATTTAATTAATTTAAGTCCATCAACATAATTAATTGATTTAATTGTGTTATCCTTATTCCTCTTGGTAATAATTAAATCTAATTTAATTAATCCTGTCACTATTGTCCAGTAATTAATTTATGAAATAAATTAATTATTCCCTTATTCTTCTAAAATCCCTGCAATAATTATTTCCTCTAAACCCACTCAGTTAATTATTTTAATTAATTTTAATTAATTAACCTAGTCATGTGATTCCTACAAATCACTTTTCCTAGTCCCCACTTAGCCTAATCAATTCTTCTAGAAGTCCTCTTAATCCCACTTATCATTATTCTCCGATTTTAAATCCCCACTCATGTCATATCAACATTGAACCTCTCAAAGAAATTCAAATTTCTTTGAATCCCCCTATGCATCCTCACTTTGAATTTCAAATTCGTTTTCCCCCCTTTCCCCGAGAAATTTTATATTCCTTTTTATTCCTTCAAGGTAACCTTGATCCATGCCCACTACCTCAAACTAATCCTATCCCTTCATGATCAAATCAATCTTGGCCCTCCATTGGCCTCCTCTAATCTATAAATTGAGGATCATTTCCTCACCAAATAACAACATCATTCTCTTAATCTTATGCTTCCCATTTCTCTTCTATCTTCTTCCTATCATAACATCATAATGCCCTCATAATCCTTCAATTTTCCAATCTAAAACTATCCAAATCCATCATAATCCCAAACTCAAATCCATATCTAATCAATAACCCAATCTTGTTGAGCAAAGGAGAGAAATCCACATCCACATCAAAGGAGCCAGTCCAATCAAGTGGAGCACAAGGGCACCTCCACTTCATCCAAGGCTCAATGCGAGGAAGAAGTCAAGCTTGGGAAACTATACTTGGTTTCGGTAATTTATGTGTTTATGCATGTTTCTTGTTTTATTATAACCATTCCATCCCTTCTCACGTTTTGCATGTCTTCATTCTGGCATGCCCGGTGGGACCCACGTCCCTAATTTGACATTTTTGCAAGTTTTTATATTTTGAAAAGTTGCAGGTTACATTTCCAGCGTGAAAGCTCGTATGAATTTCTATTGCACGTAGAACAACTGTTTCATTACTCGTATGGGCATCTACTAATTGTCATAAGGTCATGTGTGGATGCTTGTACGAGTTTTTGTCTTCTGTTTTTCTTATTTCTACTAATACTCATACGAATTTCTTTCTGACTTTGTACGAGTTTCTGTTCTTCATCGTACGGGTCCATATGTTTTGTCGTACTAGTGCCTAAGAAAACTCGTAAGAGTCTATCCTAACTCGTATGGATGTGTGAGAAAGCTCGTATGGCTAGGTGAGAAAACTCGTATGGGCATGTGAGAAAGCTCGTACGAGTTGTTTTTGCTCACTTGTATCAAAAAAGAGGGGAGTTTTAGGGGTTTTTTGATATCAATTTGCTAATGCTAATGCTGACCTCTCCTTGTTCCCTATCTTTCTGATCTTTTTGACAGCCTAACAAGTGTTTGCAGATTTCGCTTGTCAAGGAATTTATCAATCAAACTAACGCTTGTCAAAGAATCTAGTGTTTAAACTACTCATCCATCATTTTTGCAGGTTGCCTAAGGAGATGCAAGAAAACATTGTGTTTTTTTAATCATTTTCTTAGGCACTTAGATCTAATTAGGGGTAAAAGAACAACTTTCTTTATGTGTCTGAGAAAAGTGTAGAGGTAGGAGAGTATGCTCTTGTCTATATAGACAATCAAAAATCCACACCCTTGAAACTTTTCTAGTTTATTGTGTGTATACCCTTAGCGGGCGTGCCCTCCTGATTTGGTGAGAGGGGAATGACCCAAGTGAGTACGACTAAAACCCAAGCATTCCAACTCACTGTAATAAATAGGCCTTTTGAGATGAAAATCTCAAAGGATGGAGCTATTTGAGTTTATACTCATATCAAGCACTTTGTAGGACCCCTTGAGGTCTAAATCACACTTGCGTGACTACCATTGTGTTGGTTACTTTGTAGGGCTATAAGCCTCAATCGTGCTTGCATGACTAAAAAGGATAGTCTTCGAACGGAAATCCTTACTAAGAGCCCTAGGAATAGAAGCCACCTGGTTCACCTTCGAAAGGGGCAATCTTTGTGCAAGGGAGATAGTAACTCCCCCAAGAGACTTTCCATTTTGTGCCCCCATTAGCATTTGGAGTCGGCTAATACAGCATTGAGAATCCATTGCATGAGACTCAATGGGCGTATTCTGATTAGCTATTGGGTGTGTACCTAAGTCAACAAGAAAAGGTTTTCCTCCTCATCCAACTTCCTAGAATAGTGCGTTGTGTGGTCAACGTGTATTCATTGCTTGATATCTCTTTCCAAGTCCATACTTCCTCAAACCAATCAACCTTTCCTCTTTCAACCATCAAAACAATCCCCAATCAATCTATCCAAGTAATTCTCTAATCCACTTTCATCCATTCAAACAATCATCTTTCTGCAACCAATATTTCTGTCCAAATTATTTATCCGACTTTGGGTAGCCTTCCCATTTTTCCTTCCTATTATCTATACATTCTCCATAATCATTGTTTTTCTAATCTAATCAAATCTCCAAAATTCCAATCAATAAATCAATCCATCTTTCTAATCTGGTTATCCAATCCCTCATCAATCAATCATCCAATCCTTTAATCCATCATCAATTCCCATCTAAGTCCTAATCTAAAGGCTAAGATGTCATCCTAATCCAAATCAATCATGTCCTCAATCAAATCAAATCCAATCTAAAGACCAATCCAATCCAATCCAATCAAGTCCTAATCCAAGGACCAATCTAATCAAATCAAGTCCAAGTCAAATAAAATAAAATCCAATCAATCCTCAATCCAATCCATCATCATTTGAAGTCAAGTCCTAATCCTCATCCCCATTTAACATCATCTTTCTCCTTCAAAACATATTCATCCAATTCTAATCTAATCCATTATTCTCAACATGGCTACCTATAACTTCATGGCTTGGAATGAGCAGATGCTCATGGAAGTTCAAGAACCTCCTCAACCTGTCTACCAAGTCAATCCTATAACCTCCCATCCATCTATCATATCCTCATCCATTTCATCCCAACACACTATACCCAATCCTAATCTATATCATATTTCTTATCCTTCCTCTACCTTTGACAAGGGAAATCCATCTTATTCCCCATCTGTATCTCCATATTATCCCTCATCTACATATATATCTTCATCTCCCCTCCCATCCATATCCCAATCCCCATCCTTTTACAACACATTCATTACCTCTACTCCCCATCCAAATCCTTTACTCCATAATCCTCCTAGCATTAATCCTAATCTCCCAATCCATTATCCCAATCCATCTAAGCCTAATCCTCCAAAATCCATATTATCCACATCCTCCAAGTCCATCATCCATAATCTTATCCAAGATATGCTAGCAAAGGAGAAAAAATCCCCTTCTCGAAATCAAGTTGCCTTGTCTCCTCAAGTCCTCCATCCACCCCAATCACCTCAACCTCAAAACAAATCCCAATCCTTAGCACTTCATGATACCTCCATTCCTCCATCTACTCACATCAAAGCTTCCATATTCTCCTCTATCACACCACCCCCACAACTCCAAACATGCCAAAAGCTTATTCTAAAGCATGCTAGCATAGAATCCTATCCATATAATGATATCATCCCCTCCACTTCCTCTCATGATCATATGATTCCTCTATCCAACCCTCTCCCACCACCACATGATCCTCTTCCATCTCATGATCTAATCAGCCCTCCCACTCCATCTCATGAGACCCTCCCTATTCAAGATCAAAGTATCCCTTCATCTCTATGTCATGATCCCAATCCATCTAAAGATCCTAATCTTCCTTCCACATCCCATCCCCCTCAAAATGGACTCACATCTTGTTTCCAAAATAATAAGGGTCCTCCAGATAACACTCAAGATGTTGGTACATCTCCCATTCCTCCTAAATCCAAAGGCCCTTCATATAAATCAAAATCCCACCATCCCTCATCTTCCATGTCCATTTTGGGACCCTATATTTCAAAGTTAAATCCTTTGTTCCTTCCATCCATTTTGGGTCCTTACATCCATCCATCCACCACCCCATCACCTCAAATAATCCCTAAGAAAGATCAACAAAGGCACACATAATTGAATGCCTCCAAACACTCTCCTTCCATCATCCCACCATCCATAAAATCCATCAACCCTTCATCCTCATACACCCATCCCATTGCTATTGGAAGCAATTTGGATGCCCAATCTAAAAAGCATAAATCTCAAAATCCACAAAAATCAAAGGAACAACATGTCCCCTCAAAACAACATGTCCCCTCAAAACAAAATGCTCAAAAGAAAAATATGATCCGAAAGAAAGAAAAATAAAAAAGGCCACAAAGACCCCAAAAGAAAAAATCAAAAACTATGTGGATTCCCAAACTACCAAAAGAAGCAATGCATCTCAAAGTAAAATCAAAATTGGCATCCAAACTTGCTAATCCAAAAGCTCCATCCATTCATAAGTCCTCCAATCCTCCATCTAACACTCCTCCAACTTCAAAATCCATTTTGGGTCCTTATGTCCCAAAATCCACCATCCCAACTCCATCATCCCCTTCTATTTTGGGTATTCATGTCCCAAAAGCCACACTTTATCCTCCATCCAATTCAAAATCCTCTCCTCCACTACTCCACCACCCTTTAAGGTGTATGCCAATGTTGATCTTCCAAAAAAATTTCAAAACCCCATCCATTATCCACCATCCATTTTTCCCAATCCCATTATGTTAGTCCAATCCTTTGCAAATCCTTATCTTCCATCCCCTATCCATTTCATCTCCCCAATTATTGTTACCAACATCTATGAGCATACCTCCAGTTCAAAGAAATACTAAGGGATACCATCCATGGAGATAGATTCTTGAGTCCTCCCTTCCTCCTTCACGCATCCACTGTCTTCCATATCCAGTCATCCTCATCCTTATCCATCCAGACTATTCCAAAAATTCAAAAAAATGAAAAAATCAAGAAAAATACCAAAAAAAAGAAAAAGCAAAAAAAAAGAAAAAATCAATAAAAGTAAAGAAAAATCATTCCATCCAATGGTTAATGTTGGCATATGTGCAGAATATGTTGACATGATGATATAGTGTTGTCATTGATGTCAATATGCTGAAAGAGAACCGGTAATATGCTGAAGAGTGAACCAGTAACATGATGAAGAGTGAACAGGATTATTGAAGTTAAGCAACTGACAAAGTGAACCGGTATGATGTTGTGAACTGAAACTGGTATGTCGGAACGAGAACCGGTATATGGAATGTTTTGTATCAAGGGTTCATATGGCATGACTACCGGTTTGTAGTCTTAGCTTTAGGGTTTCCGGTTGAAGTGTTTCGAGCCTGTGTGTTTCAACCGATGGCATTATGTGATGAGTTAGCATTGTAATGGAGATCAGATCGTGTTGCCACGTCAGCCTCGTGCACGTGAAGGATCTTACATGAAGGAGATTGATCCTATCTACCTCAGGAATGTGCGAAGTCTCTATAAATGGTGGAGAACATGTGATGGGTTATCACCTCCAAGAAGCGGCGAAGAATGAACGATGGAGAATGTCTTGAGATCTGTTCAAGACCATTGTTTGCAAATGCAAAGTGTTCAATGGTCAGGATTGAACTGACTAAATTTCTCAACCTAAGTGTTTAGGGTTTAGGGTTTATGCTACTGACCTATCTGTTTCCTATAAGGTCGATGTGGTGTTTCATGCCGAGGTTGTTGGCAAATGTTGTGTGTGTATCTATGTGCAGAGATACGTGATTCTTTCCAGACCAGTTGGGAGGATTGATACTTGCATAGTGTGTGTGCAGAAGGAAGGAACTAAAGCGGATCTGCATTGGCATTGAGTGCTATTACCAGATCATTGTAATACCTATTGATCTCTAATCACTTCAATAGTTGGAAAATCCCTTAACAGGGTAGCTTTAACCAGCTTGTTGTAAATCCTTTAACAGGGTGACTCAAAGCCATTGAGTTCATAAAATCCTCTAACAAGGTAACCTCTAACAGGGTTTAACCCTTAACCAGGTATTCTAGCCATCCCTTAACCGGGTGATCCCTAACAGGATCGGTTCCTAACAGAACCTGATGTAACAGTCTTTAACCGGACTAGGCTCCTAACAAAGCGGACTTCTAAAGAGTTCAAAACAGCTTGTGGGTATTCATCCCCACCGTGGTTTTTCCCAGTTGGGTTTCCACGTGAAAAATATGTGTGTCATATGTGATTTCTTTTTCATGTGATGCTTTGTTGTTTTCTATCAAGTGGTGAATCATGTTGATCTAGTAAGTTATTATATTTCTGATGATAGATTATCTGTTTATGCATAAGGACAACGTGGAAATGAGGGAGTAGGTTGTATGGAAAACTAAGAAGATTGACTGGTTCGTGTCTTTCATGGTTGCACTGTGTTTAATCGGTAGGAATCTGATTTGGATCGATGTTAGGGATTGCCAATAGTTTACAGTCTGCAATCAAACTGGTTCAGAAAAAGATTTTGTGCCTGTATTGATTCACCCCCCCCTCTCAGTACCGGTTTGGTACTCACTATTCATCATTGAGTTATTAGTTAAAACTACTTCTTATGGTGCCTTGGGTAAGTACCATGATGAAAACTTAGCAAACAAGCATCATGTGTAATCCCCTCATCCTCTTACACTCTACACTTGGGGGCAAGCTTCATCCACGCAATCCTACCATCCACATTCCTTATCTAAGTCCATCCTCCTTTCTTATGTTTGATCTTTACTATCCTATCCATATCCTCAATCTCATATCCCTCATCCTATCCAAATGAATCCTCCATTCTTATCTTTGGTCTTGATCATATAGAGGCAAAATAATGTATACGCATGCATGCTTTGAAACACACAAGCCTTAATACCTCTATCCATCCATATCCATTACACATTATCCTTCCACCTTATACATTATTATCTACCATCTTTCCCATCCTTAATTCCACTACCTCTAGTGTGGGGCATTGTACTCCTTTTCAACATAGACCTTGGGTCTCCATCATCCTACCCTCCATCCTTTATTCCTCCATTTCCTATCCATATCTATCCACTCAATCCATTTGTCTCCTATCCAAACAATATCTCCCTCCATCCATTCATCCATTCTCTTACCAATCCTTGGTTCTCTCTTGTCATTGGTTCCATTCAATCAAATCCTATCCACTAATCCACCCCATCCTATCCAATTATATTTTTAATCCAATCCTATCTCATCCAATCATATTCTCCATCTCTTCCAATTCAATCATTAATCCCATCCCCAATCCAATCCTACTCAATCATCCATCCCCCTTTTCATCCTATCTAATCATTTATCCTTCTTCCATCCTATCAAATTCATCAAACTAAGCTTTTCCCATTTACCCAAGCTTACACTGACTTATACCTAATCCAAGCACCTGTGCTAATCAAATCCAAGTGGCAATCCTCTCATCTGCAGACCTTTCCCATCCAACTTGTCTCTTGTCATCCATCAATCTATCCACACCCTTCCCATTGGGATGAATCCTTCCCATGTCTGGTATTTTATCCAAATCCATCACTTGCCCATCGGGATGCATCCTTCCCTAGTCAGACAGTTTATCCAAATCCATGTCCTACTCTTGGCAAGAGATGTTAGTTTGTCATCTGCATGTTGTTTGCATGCTTGAGCTTTTCTCTTTGATTTTCGTCTTGTGTCCCAGGACTATACTTGTTCATGGTCACCTTGATCATCCTATATCTTGGTATGTCTTGGCTTGGGTATAATGGGGCATAGTTTTCATGGTATGGTGTGTTTGAAGGTTTTCCTTGTATGAACCGGCAACCCTGCATTAGTGTTCATCAACACTTGCATGATTGTGTGCAAGGCATACCTGTTTGACTGAGCGTCGGTCCATGCCTCGGATCTTCATATCATCTTGGTTCTTATAATCAGTGGTGTCGACTATCCATGGAAATATCAAACCTAGGTTTGCTCTCTATATTTTCTCAATAAAAAATCCTTCCATTCATCATTTATTTATTTGATTTCATTCACAAGGCTCCAATCCATCCTCTTTCCTTCTTCATCACTCTCATTCTTTTATCGCCTCGTCTTCTAATCCATTTTCGAGAGCACACCCGTGTTCTTTGAACCCGCATGTCCTCTCGAGGGGGCATACAACTACTTCCTCGTCATCCTTCCTCCTCATCATTCTTCCTCATCTTATGACTGGGGCATCATGCTACTAGTCCTTATCCTTTTCTTCCACTATGCTTTATTCTTCTTTGATATAACACCACTTCATGACACTATATCAAATAGGGGCAAAATGTAGACACCTAAAATTAATTAAATCAATATTTAATCAATTTAAGTCTGTCAACATAATTAATTAGTTTAATTGTGTTATCCTTATTCTTCTCAGTAATAATTAAATCTAATTTAATTAATCATGTCACTATTGTCCAATAATTAATTTATCAAATAAATTAATTATTCCCCTATTCTTCTAAAGTCCCTCCAATAATTATTTCCTCTAAACCCACTTAGTTAATTAATTTTAATTAATTAACCTAGTCATGTGATTCCTACAAATCACTTTCCTAGTCCCCACTTAGCCTAATCAATTCTTCTAGAAGTCCTCTTCATCCCACTTATAATTATTCTCCAATTTTAAATTCCCACTCATGTCACATCAACATTGAGCCTCTCAAAGAAATTCAAATTTCTTTGAATCCCCCTGTGCATCCTCATTTTGAATTTCAAATTCCTTTTCCCCCCTTTTCCCAAGGAATTTTATATTCATTTTTATTCCTTCAAGGTATCCTTGACCCATGCCCACTACCTCAAACCAATCCTAGCCCTTCATGACCAAATCAATCTTGGCCCTCAATTGGCCTCTTCCAATCTATAAATTGTGGATCATTTCCTCACCAAACAACAACATCATTCTCCTAATCTTATGCTGCCCATTTCTCTTCTATCTTCTTCCTATTATACCATCATAATTCCCTCATAATCCTTCAATTTTCCAATCTAAATCTATCCAAATCCATCATAATCACAAACTCAAATTCATATCCAATCAATAAGGAAATCTTGTTGAGAAAAGGAGAGCAATCCACATCCACATCAAATGATACAATCCAATCAAGTGGAGCACAAGGGCACCTCCACTTCATCCAAGGCTCAATTTGAGGAAGGAGTCAAGCTTGGGAAGGTATACTTGGTTTTGGTAGTTTATGTTCTTATGCTTGTTTCTTGTTTTATTCTAACCATTCCATCTCTTCTCACATTTTGCACATCTTCACCGTAAAAAGACCAAGTTTAAAAAGAAGACACTTAGTCAAAGGAAATGAGTCCTAGCATAAATCATGATCAAGATATCACGACTTTCCAATCTAATCCCATTTTCAATCAAGATCCCACATGTAAATAATCTTACGTTGATCCCCTAAGCTTTTGGTATTCCATCCATGATGATCCCCTTTCATCTCAAGAGAAGAGTGTCCTTTCAAGTCCCATTCAATATCCACCTCTTATGCAAGATCATGCTATCCCTTCCATCCCATTCACTGATCAAATTCAAAATAAAGAGAAAAGGGCAAACTCAAATGATCCTATTCTAAGTCAAGATCAAGGTATCCCTTCATCCTTCAAATCTATTTTAGGTCCTTTCATTCCAAAGTCAAACCCTTCATTCCTTCCATCAATATTGGTTCCTTACCTCCCTCCATCCACCATACCATCACCTCAAATGATCCATAAGCAAGATCAACAAAGGCACACACCCTTGAAATCCTTCCAACATTCTCCCTCCATAATCCCATCCATACAATACCAAGTCATCCATTCTCATGCACCCATATCATTTCTATTGAAAAAAAATTATGTGCCAAATCTAAAATGCATAAAGATAGAAATTCACAAAAAATCAAGGATCAACATGTCCCATCAAAAATACATGCTCAACAATATAAAAATATGATCCAAAAGAAAGGAAAATCCAATAAGCCTCAAAGCCCCCAAAAAAATAATCAGAAACCATGTAGATTCCCGAGCAACTCATAGAAGAAATGCATCTGAAAGAGAAATCCGAATTGGCATCCAAACTTGCTAATGCACAAGCTTCCTCCATTCATAAATCCTCCAATCCTCCATTTAACAATTATCCATCTTCAAAATCCATTTTGGGCCCTTACCTCTCAAAATACACTATCTTAAGTCCAACATCCCCTTCATCTATTTTGGGTCCTCATGTCCCAAAATTTAATTTTCCTCCATCACTTCATCACCTCACAAGGTGTGTGCCAACTTTAATCTTGAAGACATTTCCATCTATCCTTGCACAAATCTTCCAACATCTCGTTTATTACTGAACACCTATTTTTCATCCTTCCATCCCTCCCATTCACTCCTTTGCATAAATCTTTCATATGTGAAACAAGTTTTTGTGTCATTTTGTCACACACTTGCCCATGCTCAATCTTTTGTTCAGTCCATTTCCTATTTCCTAGATATCTATTCATGTAACGCTTCGAAATCTGAGGTTGTTCCTCTTTAACATTATCTTTTGGTTAGGATGCATACTCAATCCAAAATGGAACCACTTATTATATCTTGGTACCAACATCTTTTTGTTTATTATATTTCATACACTTAATCAATTGCTCTAAATCATTGTGATCTCTTAGTTGAAAACATGGCTAGTGAAAAATCTAAAATCTTGCTTCAGCGCCACTGTAATTACCAAACCTTTGTAGGTTTCATCACTTACAAGCCAATGCAAGAAAAATAACAAGATCAAAGGGCAATACCAAAAGATCAAAAGCATGAGCAAGAAAATAAATATCAAGAAAAGCAAAATGCAATGAAATGCAATATCAAAATGCTTGGCTATGGGAACATGCAAATAACTCCATCGGGATTATGGATGACTGACTGGCAATGGAGCAATATTTGTGATATTATAATGATAACCTCGTCAGGGCTATGGATGCTTGCTGATAGTGAGGCTCTATCCAAGATGCTTTTCAAGTCAGGGTAAATCATGTAGCTAGTCACGTCGGATTCTAAAGATTGGCATGATCATATGAACTGGAATAAACCCACTTGCCCACACATGGGTAATCAAAAACTAAGTACCTTGATCCAATTTGGGATTATTCTTCCCTTTTAAGTATGCTTCCTATTCCCTAGACATGTTCAGTTTAATTTTTTGGAGGTTCTAAGTGTGGGTTGGGTCTCTATCTTTGAAATGTTCAGGAACTTTTATTCAGGTGGTGCTCGATGTTGTGACAATCTTACATATCACCTTTTTGCAAATAGATACCTCTATACTTAGGGGCAAGTTTCATCCACTTTATTCTTCCTACCACATCCTCCATTATCCTTCCTCCAATATCCATTACCTTATCTAAATCCATCACTATTTATGATCTTGCATATCTCACAAAAGCAAATTATGACTATCAATGGTAAACATCAACACCAAAACTAGACACACAAACTAATTTCTACAACAAAAACAAAGATACGTTTGCAAGATGTTTTATCTGACAATTATATGGGGTAGCATGCATGTTCATCTATAGTAGTTTGATTTTTGTTATCAAATCTCCTAAGCAACTCAAGGATGTCTTGAAACTAGAGATGCAAGGAGGGAGTTTGATATTTTCATTTGTCCGTTGTTTGTGAGTTAATCCTTGATACTATGTAAATTTATCTCAAGAAATGATTGGTAACGCATCATCGAGGACATTTCGAATTTGTATAGGATGAAGATTAACTCTTGCCTATTTTATTCAACCAACACTCAGGTCGTCTTGGTTCAATTATACCTCAACACTTGTGTCATCTTGCAATATCAAAATCCATGTAAGTTATACTCAGGTCAACATGGCTCAAATATACCATGTTTCTTGTATTAACTTTCAACATTTAAAAAGCTCAATGATGATAAAAAGGAAGCACTATAAATTTGATCGAAAGGATGACTATCTCAGAGGGAAGATTTCATATCATTATCATATCATTTAAAGTGCATTTAGTTGCATTATCATATCATTTAAAGTGCATTTAGTTGCATTTTGTATCATTTAAAAAGCATTTAATCACCATCATTTAGCCACATTCATCATTGCATCCATCATATGCATATATATCACATCATCATGGTATCATTCTTCACTTTAATATCTTCATCATTAATCCAACTATCGTCTATCATGTCCTATACAAGATGTATCCTTCCTGAAACCAGACACAATCATCTATAATGTCTTATACAAGATACATCTTTCCTGAAACTAGACGTTTTGATCATCTTTGTCTTATAAAAAATGTGTCCTTCCTGAAACCAGACATGATCATCTATCTTTGTCTTACATAGGATGTATCCTTCCTGAAACCAGGCATGATCATCTATCTTTGTCTTACACAGGATGTATCCTTCCTGAAACCAGACACAATCATATATCTTTGTCTTACACAGGATTTATCCTTCCTAAAACCAGACATGTTCATCTATGTTTGTCTTATACATGATGTATCCTTCCTGAAACCAAACACAATCATGTATCATGTCTTATACAGGATATATCTTTCCTGAAATGAAATGTTTTGATCATCTTTGTCTTATATAGGATGTGTCCTTCTTGAAACCAGTCTTGATCCCAACCTCATCAATCCAATCAATCTTATCAATCCAATCAATTTGACCAATCTTATCAATCCAATCAAATCCATGCATGTCATCAACTATCCACTCTTCTATCTTTCATATAAAATTCTTCTTCTTTCGAGAGATCATTCATGCCTTTAAATGCATGAACAATATCTCGAGGGGGAATCCTATTACCATCTCTCAACATACTGGGGCAAATCCGGTCAATCTCATCATCATATCATATCGACATTCAAATCAGTATAGGGGCACCATATCAAAAAATTTAGCAACATCAACATATGACTTTTCTTTGAACTAACATGTGCACACACATCACTTCAAAGAGGGGCAAAATGTAGACACCTATTTCTGTCCACTTGATTAAATGAATTTTATTTTTATAATTATCATTTATCCACCTATTAATTAAAAGAAGGTTTAATTAATATCCCCTTTCCTCCTATTGAGCCATTAATCAAATTCAACATTTGATTAATTCCCCTTTCTTCTATTAATTGAATAAATTCGATTTACTTGATTAAATCCTCTTTCTACATTTAATTAAAATCCTTTCTTGTATATAAATAAATAAATATTTATTTATAAACCCACCCCAACTTGCATTTTCTTACAAATGCAAGTTGCATCCATTTTAGTTGAAATAAAACATTTTATTTTAATTAAAATAAAAAATATCTTCCCACTTGCATTCTCCTAACAAATCCACTTGCATGTCTAATCCCCCTTCTAGATTCTTCTAAACCATTCTAATTAGCCTAGTCCCCCCCCCTCAAGCATTTGCACAATCCTTAAGAGAATGTCACTTCTCAAAAACCCCCAAAGTCTTCATAAACCATTAAAGGCTTTGTGTCTCCAACAAGTTAACCCTTAAAGTCTTCATAATCGTTAATGGTTAACTCAACCTCAACCTTTGGTTAGATACTTTCTCTCTAACTTAACCCATATCCAACACATGGGTTTCTTCAAGCACTCATTGCTTTGACCCTAGTTATCCCATTAACCCTTGCACAAGAGTTTATCCTTTGGACAAAATGATTATCCAATAACTCAACCCTAACCTTACCTCCTAAGGTAACCACCATGTCTTCTTAGGCATTTAATGCCTCTTACATCTCCTCTCAAGCCTCCTCATGGTGACACTTGTCAACCTAGGATTGGGTTGAAAATATCATAAAGATTGAAGATCATTCAATACTAACCATTGTTAAGATTACTCAATCTTAACCCTCCAATTGCCCATTTCTTCTATAAATAGGCTTCATTTCCTTCATTATCCATCAATCCAAGTCTTCATGCATATAGTTTATAGTCTCATCTCATCAAGCATTTTAGCTTCCCTTTGATAATAGTAATTAGATCATTTTACTAGCACCATAGCATAGATTTATCATGTTAGTAATATATCATGTTATTTTCATTTCCATGCTAATTTAGCTTCATATCAATATCATCATCCTTGTATCATATCATAACTAGTTTCATATCAATATCATGCTAAGATCTTAGTTGCTTTGCATTTAGATCTTTTATCATATATCCCTCATTCTTTAGGTAGTCATCCTAGAGATCAAGTGCTCATCCAAGCTAAGAGCCACCTTGATTTGAAGGATCCTTGGAGATAGAGAACAATGGAACAATCTTAGGAGATGGATGATTTAGCTTTCTTTTTCATTTAGATCTTTATTTTGTTATGTTTCATTGTTATACTTTCTTGTCTATTTTGTTTATTGGCTAACCACTCTTTCAGGTATACAAAGACATCCAAACTTCTCACTGCTTTTTGGGGACCGATCTCAGAGTGAACACTGAAGAACATGTTTTGCTCTAAGGACCCATTGTTGATTAAGAGTGTGCAGTTGGTCATTGGTGAAGAAATGGGTGTGATTGGTCATCTATATTAGACCTGTGTGGATTTATACTCCCTTATCATGGCATGGGGACTTGAGTTGGATTCTTCATGCGAGCAGGTCCAACAGGTAATGAAGGCAATAATAACAGCAAAGTTCCTTGACAATATGGAGTCACTTTTGGAGTGGGCTATTCCGAGCGAAGGGTTTAAATTTTTTTGAAAGGGAGTTGGAGGTCCATCAAGAATTGAGAGGCAAGTATATCCCCTTTCTTAGGAGATGGGAGGTGGTGAAGGCAAGATTCAAAGAGGTGGTGAGGAGAGGGTGGGAGGTGCTGAAGATGTTTGCACAAATTATGGAGCTGGAGGAGGTGATTCGGCAAGCTTGGGTGGAAGCAGGGGACAAGGAAGTGATCGACCGAAGGCTAAGGATGAGGACTAGAAGAACAAAGGCAGTGATGGCAAGCAGGAAATAAACCCTGGCAATCCTTCTGGGTGGTCCTTGATGGACTTGAAAAACACTGAGAGGGGGGGGGGTGAATCGGTGACACCAAAAATAAAACTACTTCAAACACTAACCGGTAGATGAACTTAACAAAACTTTTAAACATAATGCATGTAATCCAAAATGATATAACAACATCCACAATAAGTAAAACATCCACCACAACACAAGTGTTTGTACGTGGAAAACCCAAATAGGTAAAAACCACGATGAGATGGAACTCACAAGTTAACTATCTACAGTAATAGATAACTGACCGGTTAGGGTCTACAAAGTGCTCTGCTAGGAGCGAATCCTGTTAGAGATCCCAAAGCTTGATTAGAAGCTTATACCCTGTTAAAGGTAGTACCCTATTAGGAGTAACCTCAGTGGAGGATTTCTGAACCCAAACTAATGGATCACCTTGTTAGAGGATTTATACAAAGAAGCTTGTTAGAGCTTACCTAGTTAGGGAATTTGAATTCTGTTGTGATTGTTAGAAAACAACAGGATTGGTTTGATCTATTTGAGTAGCACAATAATTGCTTGATCAGATCCTTCTAAACATATTTAACACTACTCTTCTACATACTCTGTAGCTTAACTCTTTTGTCTTTCGCTTACAACACTTTCACTCATATGAAATTGTAGACACCTAAAATTGTCCAATCTAATTAAATAAATATTTAATTTATTTAATTATTTTAACCTAATTCTTCTATTAATTAAATAAATCCTTGTTTATTTAATTAATTCATTTATCCTCTTCTAGCCTTATTTCTCATTTAAATAAATACATTTATTTATTTAAATTATCCTTTTTCCTAAATTAAATAAATATCTTATTTATTTAATTGATCCCACTTTTTCTATTAATTAAATGAATCTTTATTTATTTAATTAATTCATTAGCCTTTTCTACCCATGACACATGTCATTCATCTCTTAATTCATACACTACCTACCCTCTCATTATTTTCTTATTTTCTTTACCTACCCTCTAATCATAGCCGACCATTTATATTTTACACCTCTCAATCTTATCACTCCATTTCTTATAGTGTCTTCTATATAAGAGGATACTTCCTTCATTATCAACCCTAATCAATCTATGCGTCCTGATCGATTGACTACACTCTTTCATATGCGATCAAGCCTACTTGCAACCACACTTCCGTTCTTTGTTGAGCTCTTGTGCACATAAAATCTGAGAGCAAATATATCAAGCAAGATCAATGGAGATAGGAAGAATGGAGATCCAAACCCTATTGGACATGTGATGGTATAATTTTTGTGATTTCATTTGATTTGCATTGTCTTAGGTAATCTTCATATGTTATGGTGGATCTTTGTTGTTGTTAGGCTAGAGTTTTGTGGTTGAATTCATTTGGTCTTTCAATATTGTTGTTATCCATTTTCACCGTATACATTTTGGCATGCCCGGTGGGACCCTTGTCCCTTTTGCATTTAACATCTTTTGTTGCAGATTTTGTGTTTTGAAGTTGCAGATCTGACATTTCCGACAAACTTTTGATATTTTCGCGTCTGTGTGCTTTCGGATCGTGTTTTTGGTTTTCTGTCGGGTCTGTGACATCTGGAATCGCATCTGGGCCCTTGATAGTATTTTTTTTTTTTTGTAGATTCCGGGAAACGCATCTGTGAAGTCTTCAGGCATGTCTGTGTCCAGGAGCTGCGTCTATGTTCTAGAACCACGTCTGTGTCGGATCTAAGCGCGTCTGTGAAGTTATATAGTGTTTGTGTTTCTGATAACCGCGTCTGTGTGTGGTTGTTACATTTTGGGTTTCTTTGATTTGGTTTTTCATCATTCAGATTTTCAGATCTCATTTATTTTGAGCTAACATCTTCAGATCTAGCTAACGAAATTGGTGCAGCTTGTCTTGAAAGCAAAATCATTTTGTTGACTTATATGTACATGGACAAAGCAGATATTTCGTTCCTCATCATGACTCTATACCAAGTGGTCCATATACGCAGCATCATTATAGACCTCCCCCATATGAACATGTGTATGATCAATACCATCCATATATGCAACATGCTCCTCCACCCAGTGGTTCGGGCATGGGGTATGGTCCAAGAAGTTGATCTCCACCTAAGAACAATTTGGAGCAGAAAATCAAGGACTTACAAAAGAAAATGGAGGACATAAATACACCAAAGCCAACTTACACAATGAGAGACATATGTCCATATCCATTTGACAAAAGCATTCCAATGCCTCCATTTCCTACACACTTTGTGACACCTAATTTTGATAAGTACAGAGGAAAAGGAGATCCTAAGGCACGCATAAGATAGTTTTTCACAACTTGAATTGAGGTAGGAGCAAAAGAGACATATTTGATGAGATCATTCCCACAAAGCTTAGGAGATCAAGCTATGGAATGGTTCTCCCAACTTCCACCTGGAATTAAGTCATGGGGTGACTTAGCAGAGGCATTTATCCAACATTTCTCATACAACATAGAGACAAACATATCAGTCACTACCTTGTGCAACACCAAGCAAAAGGATGGAGAGTCTTTTTCATCATTTTTACAAAGATGGAGGAATCTAGCCAGTAGATGCTCTTGTGAAATTCCACAAAAACAAATGGTAGAGATGTTCACCCAAAATGTTAACAAAGACATTGGTTATGATCTAAGAAAAGCTTGTTTGTCCATCTTCAAGGATGTCATTGAAAAAGGCTTAGCAACAGAGAAGGTCCTAATTGAACAAGGAATCATTAAGATATTCAAAGAAAACAAAGATGACTTTAAAGGAAAAGATAAGCCAAGATTTTGGAATAAAAACAAGAACACAGTCAATGATGGTGTTGTGGATGCCAATACGATACGACCAAAAATCATTTTTTCTGGATCAAGTTCTACAAACAATCAAGTGAATACTCAAACAACTTCCAAATCACGAAGGAAGTACACCCCATTGGGAGAACCACTTGAATCAGTTTTCAAAAAGCTAGTGGCAAATAAGATAATCACAATTCCAGATTTTCCTCCATATGAGCCAAAGGTTAAACCAAATTGGTGGAATGATGATGAGTATTGTGAATTTCATAAGAGCAAAGGACATAAAACAGGAAATTGCCATCGGCTGAAGAACATCATACAAGATCTCATTGATAGAGGTGACATTGAGATTGAAGGGCACTCATCCAATCAAGAACATGAGATGTTTAAGGAACCATTCCCAAAACATGACAAGGGAAAAGCTAAAGCCATAGATGACCAAACCAATTATACCAGAGCATCTTATAAGTATGATTCAACTATCAATCACATTTCGATGGACAATTATGTCTCTACCATTATCATCAAGGACAAAACGCCTAAGAATTCTACCCATAGACACAAGATTGTTCTAAAAGGCATTGGATCTTCTTCTGAACCTACCTCTGAATGTAATGTTACGACTCATCGAGGTAAATTCACTTTGTAAGGTGCTCCCACTAAAAACACCGCTTCTTCATCAACCAATCCTGAGTATGACCTTGTAGAACAGTTAGGGAAGACACCCACACTCATCTCCATCCTTGAGCTCTTACGCATATCCCCTACACATAAAGCCATTCTTGACAAAATCTTGAGAGACACTACTATCCCCACTGATTTGAACGTGGACCAGTTTCAAGCCATGGTGGGATATCTTTCCATTCCACACTCCCTTACATTCATAGAAGCTGACGACACCTCTGTAACCCAACCACATAATGCACCTTTACACATTGAAGCCTTCCTACACAAACATCGAATAAAATGAGTCTTGATAGATGGAGGAGCTGGTCTTAACATGTGT
This sequence comes from Cryptomeria japonica, assembly GCF_030272615.1. Taxonomy (NCBI): domain Eukaryota; kingdom Viridiplantae; phylum Streptophyta; class Pinopsida; order Cupressales; family Cupressaceae; genus Cryptomeria; species Cryptomeria japonica. Next base: position 25,592,344 of record NC_081409.1, read on the forward strand.
ACATTGAGCACTATTAAACAATTGGGATATTCTGATAAAGCTGTGAATTCTACAAACAAAATTACCATAAAGGCATATGATGACGAAGAGCGCTCATCCAAGGGCACAGTCACCTTGCCTCTCAGAGTTGGGCCAATTACAAAGGATGTGGTTTGTCAAGTCCTTGATCTAGAGCTCACATACAACATATTGCTAGGACGTCCATGGATTCATGAGATGAACGTAGTACCATCTACATATCATCGATTTATCAAGTTTCCACACAATGGAGTTGAAGTGACCGTCAAAGTTGACCCAAATCCATTCATTTATTGCAATAATCTACGACCTAGATCAGAAATAACAATTCTAGCCAATCGAGAGGCTATTCCTTCATCGGCATATGTGGATCCAGAATCCTTGAAAGCTTCTACATCAAAACAAACAGAGTTCAAAGAAAAGTTCAAGTTTAAAGACATTGGATGTGGTGAGTATATCTTTCATGTTGATCAACTCCCACTATCTCCTAAGGTATTCAGTCAACATGAACAATCTATAAACAATTTGCAAGGAATTGGGTGTGAATCGCCTAGTGTTGTGGCTACTAAGTCTGAATGCAAATCTCCTCTACTGGTGCAAGCACCTCTTGATATCAATAGTCCTAAGAGTGGTTCCAAGAAAGAATCTATTGAGTGTATCACCAACCCTCTTGAGAACTCACATAGCTTTACCATTTCATCCACTCCTTCCATTTCCACTCCACTTCCAGACTTGGATCAACAAGAATTACAAAAGACCTTACTCATTAGGGATAAAAAATCAAGCTTTGAAAAGAAAAATCTAAAAGTCAAAAATAAAGAAAAGTCCTTCAATCCAAATCAAAATAAAAAGCTATATTGGACTTTGCAAAAATCAAAGTCAAGGATAAAATTCCTATGAAGAAAAAAGAGCAAGAGATGATCTCCCCTAATATCAAAAAAACTGGGGGCAAAAGTTCTAAAATTTCAAGCCAAAAAGCATACTTGTTGATCCTAAGTCTCCATCATGCTATCCTACTTTCACTTCTTTTCACAATCATAAGCCTTCATAACTCATCCACTTGTTCCACACATCCTTTCCCTTCTAGTGATACATCATGGACCTTTAATGGAGCTTCCTCAAAGGAATTTGTTATCATGGGTGCCCAAACTTCTTCAGGTGACACGCATATGGGCCTACGTAGTCCACACACTAGTAATTTTATCTCAGTCCCTTCATCAAGGAAGACAGTCACTCGAGTAACATATCATTCAGTCAAGGAACAGTGCAACTACAATCATAAGGTAAAGCCTCGCACATTTAAGGTAGGTGACTTAGTTCTCAGAGATAATCCTAAAAAACAGCAAGACAGAGAGAGGAAGGGCAAGTTCGAGCTGAACTAGCTTGGTCCTTACATCATCACAACAACATATGGATCTGGTGCATATCAGCTCTCAACCACAGAGAGTGAACCTTTGGATGATCCTATCAACAACATGCACCTTCACAGGTTTTACACATAGCTCTTCAGAGTATCCCAATTCAAAAATACAAAAAAAATCATAAAACATAAAAATCGTTACTTGGTGAAAACCTGGCAAATAGGCGCCTTGTGACAACAAAAAAAATCAAAAAATTCAAAAAAGTAAAGAAAAAACATTTCGTCCAATGGTGAAAACCACTTTGGTGGCACCCTGGGCAAGTACCATGGTGAAAAACTGGGTCACCAGCGCCATGCGTAGAGACATTGCTCCTCCCTCCTTCAGGATTCCATCTCATCCTTTCACTTTGCACACACTCACAGCCTATCTATCCATAATAAACTTTACACATTCCCATCATGGCTTGTTATTGATCTACCTAAGATTGGTTAGCCATTCATAATAAACATTCCTTTCACCCCTTTCCATTCATAATAAATTAGCTCCTATCTGTGGCTAAGGAAAATCCTACGTCTAGTCATGGGTGTGGAACTGAGAGCATCACATGTTTTTGAGGAGTACAGTTTCTTCCAATTTTCTTTAGTCTATCCACACACAATCCGCAATAAAGCAAAACTTGCCTCGTCAATCCACAATAAAGTTCTGTCTTCTTGGCAAAAAAGTATCAGTTTCAGATGAGACACAACAACAACAATGGGCTTCAACAAATCAAATCTTTCAACGGACTCAGACAACATTATGGTTATCTATCCGTTTGTGAAAGTAAACATTGTGACCACAATCAAATAGACTAATACAAGTGACAAGAGACACTAAACTTGAGGACTACAGTGGATGTTGGTGTCAAGTCTTGATTTTCTTTTGATTTTATCTTTTGTTGACATGTCTTTTAGCTTTTCCAGGACATCTCTGACTAGAGATTTTATCTCTAGGATGTCTTTGACTAGAAAGGTGAGGATGGGGTATCGTCACCTATTTTCTTTGTTGTCTATGGATTATCTCTTAGTAATGCTATGACTTGTCCAAGGATATGAGGACACTGTGAGTCTAGTGTGAACTGGGGCATTCCTTGTTTATGACTGTCTTATCTCCATGCAAACAGGTACAATGACTTTTCGGGTTGAACATATGCCTCGATTGTCATAACCTATTTTGACATAATAAAGCTCAATGATGATAACACACAAGAAGCTCTTTCACTTTCATATCTTCTGTCTTCCATCCCCCATTCTTGATCGACTTTCATCTTCCTTCCTGAATCTATGTAGCCTGCTATCACATGATTGAGTATAGTGACACGACAAAAATATTTGCATTTCATGTAGTTGCACCTACATTACCACATATAAGCATTTCATACATACATATAGATATCACAATTGCATCACATCCTGCACATAACACATGTTAGCACATTCTACATTTTACTCATGCATTTCATCATTTGCATTATCATATTCATCTGCATTTCATACATTCACATTTGCATCATGCATAACATTTTAAAAACATAAAAGATAAAAAATATTGCATTTCATTATGTACATATTTGCATCCATATCATAATCCTCACATAGAAACATACAACATAAAACATATAGAAGCATCACATAGGTACACATGCATATAGCTGCCGCAAAGATGAATCATCTCATATATATATAATCATAAGTGTCATGATACAATGATGTCAAAATCATATGGCTACAATCACTCGAAGGTGTCTACATCATCATACAAAAATGGTACAAAACTGATACATAGGGAGCCCTCTGAGGCTATGATGAACTCCCTCCCTTAGAGCCGCTTGGCCTCGACAGAGTCTGAGCCCTGGAAGGACCCACCCTAGGATCATCTCTCTTGTCCCCTCTATCTGGTGGTGGTGGAGGACCCATGACCCACCACTAGATGCCTGTCTCTTGTGACTCCCTCTAGTAGTCATCGCTGTCCGCGATGGTCTACGGAAGCTCCTCGCCCGTTGCTTTGGTGGCACTACCCCATAGTATAGGTCTCGCCAATAACCTATCTCCTCCCCTACCCACAAAACATAGGCATATCCAGCCCCTGTGTCCTTTGTCGCCTGCCTCCCAGCCCTTAATGCTGTCTCAGCCTCAGTGTAGCGTTGGATAGCCTGATCTCGCTCCCGCTCAGTGTCCCTGAGCTGTCTCCTAAGTCGATCCCTCTCCCTCTCCAGCTCTTGGATCTCATCTGCCTGTCCCTGGCAGATCTCCCTTAGCTCAAATAGCTCATCCTCCTCCTCCTCGGCCCCCTGTATCTATGGCTCTACCTATGGCTGCCCCTGTACTGGTGGCTGTACCTGTGCCTGTACCTATGGCTGTTCCTGCCCCTATCCCTGTCCCTGCACCTATATGGGACCCTGTGCTATTGGCACCTATAATGGCAACCCACCGCGACCCCTCACCACTTGAGCCTGTCTGTCCTCTCCACTCTCTCTCCGCAGAGCCACCCTCCTCTCTCCTACTGCACCCTACCTCCTCCGTCGGCCTGTACCCCCACCATCTCCATCATCATCCTTATCCCCTCTTCCATCTCCATCTATCAGCTCTCCTGGATCTGTCAGGCGTGGAAATGGATGCTCTACCCAATATGCAGTATACTCTGCATCCATCCCTACATCCTCAATCTCAGGCCACATATCCCATGGCATGGGCACCATCTCTACCAGCTGCATCATGGCTTGATCATATGATAACAATGGTCCAAAGTGTGACTGGTCTTGCACTATCCGTGCATACATACCGGAACCCCGTGGTATCCGCTGGATCCTGCCAAACTGCCTGCACACCCTGTCTACCAATTGCCTCTCCAGTACATAAGGCGTCTGCCCAATCAGATATCTGCTCCTAAAAGCGTATGGCAAATCCACTGCGTCATCCTCCCACTACTCGCACTCTCGGTACGACCTCCATATCACAATATCAATCTCATCAAGGACTTGACGCTAGTACTCCAACCTGCCAATCCGTGGCTGTGACGAAATCATATCATAAAAATGCACAAAGCTGGGTCCATGACCCCTCCCTCTGAAATGTATCAATCATGTCACTGGCAGATGCTCATATGCCCACACCTGTAGCAAAGTAAATCTGCAGCCCAATCCTACGGATCCATGGTAAATGAATTGATGGAGCTCATAGTACAAATGTGCCAGCACGCACGGTCCCCAAGCATATCTGGTATGTTGTGTCACCAGTGTCTCTAAGGTGCTCCCCCATCCCACAACCAACCCTCGTGTCACCTTATCTGGACACAGGAACCCGCTGATCACTCCTCCTAGCACTGCTGGTAGCACCAGTCCTGTCGCTGTCATGGTGTCCCAGGTGACATGTCTTGCCCTCATCTCCAGTCCCAGATCCTGAAACACTCGTCTCAATGCCTCCCCGTCTCCATCTCAATCATAGGGAATCAACTTCCCATCAATCGGTATCCTCAGAATCATGTACACATCCTCTAAGGTGACTATCATCTCACCCATCAGCAAATGGAACATGCATGTCTCAGAGTGCCATCTCTCAGCTAAAGCAGTCAGCAATCCCATGTTCTCCTAAAACTCAAGCACATACAAAATAAATCGCAGACCCATAACCTCAATCGCGGCTCTATCCTCAAATGTCAGCTTTGGTCATAACCTCTGAGTCGATGGGAATCTCTCCCATGACTCCAGCATAGGTAGGTACTCCTGCAGTCGAGCAAGTCAATCATGTCAGTCATAGTGGCATTCCCTGTTCATCACAAAATGTTGTTTTTTATCTTAAGTGCTTATGATACTCTATCCTAGTGACACTCACTTTTCATCATAAAGTGTTGTTGTTTATCCTAGTGGTACTCCCTGTTCATCATAAAGTGCTGCTTATATTAGTACTCCCTGTTCATCACAAAGTACTACGTGTATTTGCACTCCCTATTCATTACAAAGTGCTACTCTTATTAGTACTCCCTGTTCATCACAAAGTGCCTTGATCTATCTTATCCTAGGGCCTCTGCTTGAGTGTATCCTCTTGAGTAGTTTCCTAATTGGCAACGTATGTTCTATCACAAAATTGTCAATCCTAGCTCTATCTGCTATCATAGTCTTCCCTGGAGGACTTGCTTGAGTGTATCCTCTCAACAGCTTATCCAATTGATAGCGTATGTTCATCACAGAACTGTTGATTTGCCTTAGAAGACATAAATGCACATTTTTGACACAAACGTGCCTTCATGACATAAACGCGCTTACATACTGCATAAAAGCGTCTGCTCTGCACAGACGCGCCTGAAATACATAGACGTGCCTATGCTCTGCATAGACGTTCCCACACTACACAAACATGCCTACACAATGCAGACGCGCTCGCATTTTGCACAGACGCTTTTTCCAGCACAGACGCACCTGACACAAACACAGACGTGCGTAGCCAACCTAGACGCACCTAGCACCAACGCAGACATGCCTCAACATTTTTTGACATTACCTAAACGCGCATTTATTTCTCTAACTGACATGCATTTATGACAACATTTATTACAACAAAGTACAAGGAGGTTTTGCGGTACTTACCGGCTCTCCTGCATCTGTTGGCCTCGGAAATTGGTGAACGCGATCGAATCTATGCACCAATGCCATCACTACTGACTGCTGCTGCTCTATTCTCTCTCTGCACTCTGATCTCTTAGATGTGTAGATAACAATGAGGATGTTTTCTCCTCGTGGTCTATTTTATAGACTACCCTAGCCCTATCCCTCGTTTGCCGAGTCAGTCTTCATTATCCCATGACTCTGTCACTCTATCCTATTCGGTCAGTCCATTCTAGCCTTTCTTTTTTATCGAGAGATTGTCTGCGATCTTTCCAGACATTTTCATCCAATCTCTCGAGGGGGCATATCATCCCCATCTTGGGGCAACTTTGTATCAGTTCATATTATCTTCTTTGAAACAATGTGACAAGTTGCATTGTCTCAAAGAGGGGCAAAATGTAGACACCTAAAATTGTCCAATCTAATTAAATAAATATTTTATTTATTTAATTATTTTAACCCAATTCTTCTATTAATTAAATAAATCCTTATTTATTTAATTAATTCATTTATCCTCTTCTAGCCTTATTTCTCATTTAAATAAATACATTTATTTATTTAAATTACCCTTTTTCCTAAACTAGATAAATATCTTATTTATTTAATTGATCCCACTTTTTCTATTAATTAAATGAATCTTTATTTATTTAATTAATTCATTAGCCTTTTCTACCCATAACACATGTCATTCATCTCTTAATTCATAGACTACCTACCCTCTCATTATTTTCTTATTTTCTTTACCTACCCTCTAATCATAGCCAACCATTTATCTTTTACAACTCTCAATCTTATCCCTCCATTTCTTATAGTGTCTTCTATATAAGAGGATACTTCCTTCATTATCAACCCTAATCAATCTATGCATCCTGATCGATTGACTACACTCTTTCATATGCGATCAAGCCTACTTGCAACCACACTTCCGTTCTTTGTTGAGCTCTTGTGCACATAAAATCTGAGAGCAAATATATCAAGCATGATCAATGGAGATAGGAAGAATGGAGATCCAAACCCTATTGGACATGTGATTGTATAATCTTTGTGATTTCATTTGATTTGCATTGTCTTACGTAATCTTCATATGTTATGGTGGATCTTTGTTGTTGTTAGGCTAGGGTTTTGTGGTTGAATTCATTTGGTCTTTCAATATTGTTGTTATCCATTTTCACCATATACAGAAATAATTCATTGTGATGTCAATATATAGACATTAAGATTTCATGTTGGCCCAAAGAAATCATAACACAATTTCCTAAGTGCAATGTATCTGGTCAAGTGATCATAACTCGTCACAAACATACTGCCAAAATTTGTTGGTGGGATAACGCATCATGATTTGTGGTAACTCATCACAAAATCAATGAATACCGGTTGGAACAATCAATACTGGTTAGAGTTAAATATATGAACTGTTATCCTTGAATCTCCTGATATAATCTCGACTTGATCTTCATCTTGATGTCGATTAATGTGTATCCAGTGGTTGTCTTCTACACATATACCGATTGTCACAAAGTACCAGTTAGAGATAAACCTCTAGCATACTAGTTGTAGTATAAACAACTTGAACTTATACCAGTAGAAAATATAAATATATGTGTGTTTATGTGTTTCATCAATGCCAACATGTGATGAATTCACTACAATCATCATCAAGCCAACAATCTCCCCCTTTGGCATTGATGACAACATTTAGAAAATTTTACAGTAATACTGCTAAGTGTGCATACAAAACAAATTTAAACATATACACATACTCCCCCTTAATGCATACATTATAGAAAGTTTGCAAAAACACACATACATATTTCTACTCCTCCTTTGACAACAATGCCAAATTGAAAAAGCAATATATATATATAAAATCTGTATCAAAGTGTTTAGCATATACAACAATAACTTAAATAAAAGTTCATGCATTTGCCAATCTCATGAAAATATCTTTAAAGTTATGCTTCAACTATGATATGACATTTGTCCATGTCGGTAGCACGTTCTCAGTGTACTCTTTTGTAGATATAAGTTGTAAATGGAATTCTTCCATCGAGTCCAGTGTACAGGTTTCTGGAGTTGCTAAGATAGCTTCTGCACTTGAGTAGGCTCTCTGTACTATGTCCACTTGTGATGTGAGTAGACTCTTGAGTTCCTTTAGAGACTGGAGTCTCTTTGCCTTCTCATGATCATAAGTATCCAACCTGTTGTGCAAATCATCTATAGATTTTCTAAAAGCAAATATAGAGTCCTGAAGTGGGATATATGCATTGCATATCCTTTCTAGCTCTTTCTCTGTGTCTATTTGTCTTTTTGTGATATCAGAATAACATAATGAAACATTAGAGGTAGAAGCAAGATACTTTCCTCTTGTTTCAATAGCTTTTCTCAACAAATCTTTATTATGTGACAGAGCCATTTTGCCAGTATCAATGTCCTTTGCAAGTTTCTCCCCATACTTCTTCTTGTGACTCTTCTCAGCATAGGTTTGTGCTACTTCTTCAAGTAACTTGATTTGATCAAATGCGTCTGCAACTAACTGACCAAGTTTGCTAATAGGGGTTGACAGATGTGTTGTAGACGATTCCGGTAGCAAACCAGATAAAATATCTACTGCATTCTGAATTGTTTATGCCTCAATCTTTTGCTCTTTAAGTCTCTTCTTATGTGCTCTAGATTGCATGACATTAGCAATCTTCATCATTTTAGATGCACTAATGTTTTCAACATCAATAGGCCCTGAAATGCCTAATGAATCATTATCAACCTCATCAATCTGCGGAGTGACTAGCAACTTTGCCAATTCAGAGGATGTAACCTTAACGATTGCTTTCTCTTGATTGTTCTCTGTTTCCTTTTCAGAAGTCTGTGTGACAACAATTTCCTGAGATTTCTTCCGAGTATCTTGAAAGACCGGTGGAGATTGGGGTTTCTCCAGTTGTTCTAATTCCAGTGGATTGACCACTTTCATTTGAGTTGCCAGTTTCTCAACTAAATTGACCTCTATATCAGTGATTGCAGGAGGTTCCATATCTGGTGCAGTGTTGTCTCCAGATAGATCAACTGAATCCTGAACATCATCAACAACATGAATAATGGCGTCATCCTTCTTCTTGACAAGATAGACCTCATTAGCTTGTACAATCTCTTCTTCATCCATTTCTGGTTGATTGACAACATTTTCCTCATTCTTAGAGGATTGTATGAGCTCTTCCATTCGTTTGATTTCAGAGGCTATTTGATGGGTCTCAGTTTCAATAATTGCCCTCTTTCCACTGAGTAGTTTCAATCTCCTTTCTTTGAAAGCAAATTGAATTTTGCACTTATCAATGAAAGCACTTATTTCATCTGTAGATAAATTGGGAAAAATATTGTACAAATATCTCATTAATAATTTCTTTTTCCAATTTTATAGCTTCCTCCCATTTATCCAAAAGAATAGTGTTCAAAGAATTTGAAATAACCTTTTCAAGATCATGTGGAAATCTACTATAATGACACAAATGAGTGATTACCTATTGAATGACTTACTTCTTCTCATTTTCAATGAAGGAATCAAAATTCTCTTTGACATTGTCAAACCTGTTCCTCCCTAATGTCTTCATTGTTCTTTCAAAATGGGTATCAGGCTTGTAAGTTGCCATATCAATAGGCACAGTTTCCTTTGGCACTTCCTTTACTGACTTTGCTACTCTACTGATAGCTTTCTTCTTCTTAGGTTCTTCTTCAGTGTCAGTACCCTCAGATTCTTCTTGAAGAATTAACTTCCGACCTCTTTTCTTTGTCACATTCTCCTTCTTTGTATAGACTTTAGGTGTCGGTTCCTTTTTGGTTTGGATACTTTGAGTCACCCTTGTATTCTTTATCACTGGAGGTGCTTCATCAATTTTCTTTTTCTTTCCTTTCCCACTTGTGGCAAGAGCAATATTGGTTTTGTCTTGTGCATCCTGGAATACCATAATATCCAGTTTTGCCTTCTTTTTATCTTTAGGAGATGCTAATAGGTTATTAGCATAACCAACCAGTAAGTCATGGTTCACCTCATAACTCATATCTTCCATTTCTTCTTCTCTCAGCTCAATTGCTTGCATCAAACAAAAATCAGTGGTAACAGTAAAAACAATATCTTTTGCAAAATGACTTACCACATCTTCAGGAAATCTCATTCTCATGCTCATCTTCTTCCGAAACTCATTAAAGTACTTATTCATAGCAGCAGGAAAAGTATTCTTTACAGCCTTGATGTTGTTCTTGATTTGTGTTGATACCAGTAGGTCCTTTGACCATTCGATATCACCTATTCCTGGTAGAAAATTTTGAAAATAAAAGAATAACCCAACCAATAGCTGACCATACTTGAACTTTAGACTACTATCCTTTTTGATAGATTGCAAATTTAGAAATAGTTGTCTTCTAATAGCCTCGCAAAGATAATAAACTGCATTTTCAACAATCATCTTATAAGTTGTGTGAATTGTTGCATATGGCACATTATTTAGTCTACTGGAGTAAAATACCCGGTACCCTATCACCATTGCACAGGGTCTCTGATATTGTTAACAGAAAAAACACGTTTGTCAGATGTTGAACCGGTTAGACAGTATACCATCTCTTTTTAAATTCGTCTTAGCTCAGGTACTTCATCGGTTGAAAAATAACCAGATACAACCTGAATGGCTTCCTTGGTAATTGTGTGGGTTCTCTCTAAGTACATGTTCTCACCATGAACCTGACTCAAAATGATTCTAATATGCTCTTCCTCAAAATCTTCTAGAAAATAAGCGGCATTGTGAAAACCTTTCTCGAAAACCCTAGCATACTGTGTTTGAATATTTCCATTCTCATCATAGAGGGATTTTAGTTGAGTGTAAATGTATAGTGATCCTAGATCCTCTATCTTACAATCAATATAACTTGACAAATCTCCTTTTACTAAAACTCCACTCGGAACTTGTGATAATGCATTATACGACACAATTTGTTCTGCCTCTACAACTTCCATTGGCTCAGATGTAATTGTAGACACCTAAAATTGTCCTGCCTAATTAAATAAATATCTTTATTTATTTAATTATTTAATCCTAATTCTTCTGTTAATTGAATAAATCTTTATTTATTTAATTCATTCATTTATCCTCTTCTAGCTTTATTTCTCATTTAAATAAATACTTTTCTTTATTTAAATTATCCTTTTCCCTAAATTAAATAAATATCTTATTTATTTAATTGATCCTACTTCTTCTATTAATTAAATGAATATTTATTTATTTAATTAATTCATTAGCCTTTTCTACCTATGACAGATTTGAACTCGACGAACGTTCCGACTCTTAATTCCTACACTACCTACCCTCTCACTATTTTCTTATTTCCTTTACCTACCCTCTAATCTTAGCCGGCCATTTATCTTTTACACCTCTCAATCTTATCCCTCCATTTCTTATAGTGTCTTCTATATAAGAGGATACTCTACTTCATTATCAACCATATTCAATCAGCTAATCAATCCTTCAAGCATTCTGGCATTCTAACTTTCATATGCGATCTAGCTATCAACCACATTTTCGTTCTTTGTTGAGCTCTTGTGCACACATAAAATCTGAGAGCAAATATATCAAGCAAGATCAATGGAGATAGGAAAAATGGAGATCCAAACCCTATTGGACATGTGATGGTATAATCTTTGTGATTTCATTTGATTTGCATTGTCTTAGGTAATCTTCATATGTTATGATGGATCTTTGTTGTTGTTAGGCGAGGGTTTTGTGGTTGAATTCATTTAGTCTTTCAATATTGTTGTTTCCATTTTCACCATAAACATTTTGGTAGGCCCAATGGGACTCTTGTCCCTTTTGCATTTAACATCTTTTATTGTAGATTTTGTGTTTTTGAAGTTGCAGATCTGACATTTTCAACAACATTTCAACATTTCTACGCCTGCGCATCTTGGAATCACGTTTTTGATTTTATGTCGTGTCTGTGACATCTGTATTCGCGTTTGCGTTCGACATTATTTTATTTTATTTTGCAGATTGCAGGGTCGCGTCTTTGTTTTTGAATCATGTGTGTGCATCTTTTAGACACATCTGTGTTCTGGAATCACGTGTGTGTTGCCTAGGCATGTCTGCGAGGGTTTTAGGAATGTTTGCGATCTTCTACCGCGTTTGTGTTAGGTTTAATCGCGTCTGTGTTTCTGATTTCACATTTTTCAGTTTTTGCTCATTTTAAGGCTTCATTTCATCATTTGGATTTCAGATCTAGTTTATTTCAGGCTAACATCTTGTGATCTAGCTAACAAAATTGGTGCAGCTTGTCCTTGAAGCAAAAATGTCTTGTCGAAGGCCCTTTTCACAAAGTCTTTTGGATCTAAAATTTACCTAACTGTGTGCTTGCAAGAGGGGTATTATTGCAAAACTACTAACAAATCTTTGTTATAGAATTTTGGCAATGGTTTTTGATCTTTATTGTGTGCCTTGTTTTCATAGATTACCAAACACTTCAATTGGTGCACTAAAATTGAACTAGTGTCTTTTGTATCTTGAGCAATAGGCTCTTTTTGTTTAATCTCTGGAGGGTCTATCTCCTCGTGTGGTCATTAGGACTACTAGTGAGGAGAGAATGACTCAAGTGGTAGCGAGGAAAACCCACCTCTTCCGAACCACTATAAATAACTGTATCCATGGTGAAAGCCATGGGTAATGTGTGTTGATTAGTTCTTGTCGACACTATGTCTCCCCATAAACCCGTTTGATCAAATTTATTTGATCAGTTGTAGGGCGTAACCCCTATCGGCTAGGAGCCTTCTGTATTTATAGAGCTAAAAGTGTTGCATGTATGGCCACACGAACAGATGCCCTTACTAGCACCTTTTTGTTTTAGAAAGCCAAAATCCTTCTAGTTGTTGGGGCAGGAGGTCGGACTTCTGGAGCGGCTCACACACATATGGTTCTTAGTAGAGATACAAAGTTCACCACGGGGAGTTTTCATGGGGACTGATGCTTGGCTGCCCCAGAGAAATGAGTGCTGAGGGTGGAGCCAGTGGGGTCAAGCATATAAGTATCCGCTCTGAATAGCGTATCCTCAGGAGAAACCCCATGTGGGATAAACAACTATTGTCCTGGCCAATCATAGGAATTGTGCTTGTCTTCATTTAAACATTCGAACATTCAAGATCAAACATCAAAACATTGTATCTTTTGTGTCTTCAAGTGTATGCAAAATATTTTTACATCAAACAACACACTTTCTTTGGAGTCATTTTGAGTCTAAACACCTGCAAACATTGAGTCCTCATCAACATTGTGTCCTCTTGTCACAAAAAAAGTCAAAAATTCATATTTGGTCACAACAACAACTTTACAAAATTGGAAAAATTGCACTCAATTTATGGAAACGCGTATGTGTAGTGTTAAACAACATCTGTGTCATTTTGTCGCTTCTGTGAAGGGCTAAAACACGTCTGTGTTATTGCAAGAAACATTACATTTACAAAATCTCAAAAACGCGTCTGTGCAGTTTTAAACAGCGTCTGTGTCATTTAACCACGTATGTGAAGTATACAGGCACGTCTGTGTTCAATATTGGAAAAAACTTACAGTTTAGCAAACAAGAGTAGTCAGTTTCAAACTCATTGAGCTTCCTAGGTTTTTTCTCTAGGTTTTCATCTAGAATTTAGCCTATTTCTAGGTCTCACAAAGTTCATCATTGCTTTACACCTTACATTACATTCACATTTGTCTAAACTTGAGTTGAAAGGTGACTTGCTTGTCCTCGTCATACTTTGTCAACACACAACATACAACAACATTTTGCTAAGTGGCCCCTCATCAAGGTCTATCACCTTTGGGTATCATTTGGTCTTACTTAGAGTCAAGGTCAACTTACCTCATCAAGAGAAACTATCATTTCTTTGGAAGTCACACCTACTCTACTACATACATACTTGGTCTTACACTTTGGACATTGCAAGTACACTTCAGATTCATTTATATTCTATCCAACTCTTGTTCTTCCATACTCTTTCTATTTTCATCTAGTCTCACACATATTGGTCAAGACCTAGTTCATGGTTGAAACCCGTTCCCAAAAATCTAGGAGAGAAGATAGAGAGGCTCAAGAGTCCGCAAACATGAGTGCTTATGAGTATGGCAATGATGTCTTTTTCAATTCTGATCATACCACATTACCTGACATGGATGCTTATAGAAACATTCAAAATGTTGAGAACATGGATAACACAAACAACAATGAGACGCACAATGACAATACAAATAACTTTTCAGTACATTCAATAGAAGTGGAAGACTCCATTATGGATCCCCGTTTTAATCGATTGGTTGAGGAAATAATGAGGAGAGATAGACAATATTTTCTACAACTAATGGGACAAAGTGGAGCCAAGATTCCTCATGATTTTGACATGTCTCTATTTATGGTGAAAGTGGATAATGGAACAATATTGAAAGACTAAATAGATTCAACCACAAAACCCTAGCCTAACAACAACAAAGATCCACCATAACATATGAAGATTACCTAAGACAATGCAAATCAAATAAAATCACAAAGATTATACCATCACATGTCCAATAGGGTTTGGATCTCCATTCTTCTTATCTCCATTGATCTTGCTTGATATATTTGCTCTCAGATTTTATGTGTGCACAAGAGCTCAACAAAGAATGGAAGTGTGGTTGCAAGTAGGCTTGATCACATATGAAAGTTTGAATGCTAGAAGGCTTGATTAGCTGATTGAATAGAATTGAAAGAATGATTAGAAATGATTAGGGTTGATAATGAAGGAAGCATCTCCTTATATAGAAGACACAATAAGAAATGGAGAGATAAGATTGAGAGGTGTAAAAGATAAATGGTCGGCTAGGATTAGAGGGTAGGTAAAGGAAATAAGAAAATAATGAGAGGGTAAGTAGTGTAGGAATTAAGAGATGAATGACATGTGTCATGGGTAGAAAAAATTAATGAATTAATTAAATAAATAAATATTTATTTAATTAATAGAGGAAGTGGGATTAATTAAATAAATAAAATTATTTATTTAATTTAGGAAAAGGATAATTTAAATAAATAAAGGTATTTATTTAAATGAGAAATGAGGCTAGAAGAGGATAAATGAATTAATTAAATAAATAAATATTTATTTAATTAATAGAAGAATTAGGCTTAAAATAATTAAATAAATAAAAATATTTATTTAATTAAACTGGACAATTTTAGATGTCTACATTTTTCCCCTCTTTGAGACAATGCAACTTGTCACATTGTTTCAAAGAAGATAAGATGAACTCATACAAAGTGGCCCCAATATGGGAATGATATGCCCCCTTGAGAGATTGGATGACAATGTCTGAAAGGATCACAGACAATTTCTTGATAAGAAAGAAAGGCTAGAATGGACTGAACAGATAGGATAAAGTGACAGAGTCATGGGATAAAGAAGACTGACGTGAGAAACTAGGGCTAGGGTAGTCTATAAGATATATTAGGAGGGAAAACATCCTCATTTTCATCCACACACCTAAGAGATCAGAGTGCAGAGAGAGCAGAGAGTAGTCAACAACGATGACATTGGTGCACATATTCGATCGCGCTCGCCGATATCAGAGGCCAACAGATGTAGGAGAGCCGGTAAGTACCACAAAACCTCCATGTACCTTGTTGCATTAATTGTTGTCATAAATGCATGTTAGGTAGTGTAATAAATGCACTTTAAATATGTCAAGCAGGGGGAAAAATGCTAAGGTGCGTCTAGGTAGGCTAGGTGCATCTGTGTTTGTGCCTAGCGCGTTTATGAATGTAATAGCATATGTGTTCAATGCAAGTGCGTATGTGTTGTGCAGGCACATTTGTGCAGGACATACGTGTCTATACAGAGCAGGGGCACGTCTGTGCAGAGCAGGTGCGTTTATGTCTTCAAGGCCAAATCGCCAGTTCTATGATGAACATAGATCGTTAATTGGATAAGCTACTGAGAGGATACACTCAAGCAGGTCCTTTAGGGAAGAATAGAAGAGAAAATAGGGCTAGGATTGACAATTTTGTGATAGAACATAAGTTGCCAATTAGGAAACTACTCAAGAGGATACACTCAAGTAGAGGCCCTAGGATAGGATCAAAGAAGCACTTTGTGATGAACAGGGAATGCTACTAGGATTAAAAAAGCAGTACTTTGTGATGAACAGGGAGTACTAAAAAAGAGAGCAGCACTTTGTGATGAACAGGGAATGCCAAAATGTAGTACTTTGTGATGAACAGGGAGTACTAAAAAGAGTATCACTTTGTGATGAACAGGGAGTACCACTAGGATAGAAAGCAACACTTTGTGATGAACAGGGAGTGTTATGAGGATAGAAAGCAGTACTTTGTGATAAACAGGGAGTACCACTAGGATTGACACAGTTGATTTGCTTGACTACAGGAGGGCCTACCTATGTTGGAGTCACGGGAGAGATTCCCTTCAACTCAGAGTTTATGACCAGAGCTGACACTTGAGGATAGGGCAACAGTGGAGGCTATGTGACTGCGATATATTATGTATGTGCCTAAGTTTCGGGCAAACATGGGATTTCTAACTTTGCTAGCTGAGAAATGGCACTCAGAGACCTATACTTTTCATTTGCCAATGGGTGAGATGACAGTCACCTTAGAGGATGTATACAGGATACTCAGGATACCGATTGTTGGGGAGTTAGTTCTTTATGATCGAGAGGGAGATAGGGATGCACTGAGATGATTTTTTTAGGATCCAGGACTGAAGATGAGGGCTGGACACATGGCTTGGTATACCATGACACAGATAGGATTAGCACTACCAGCAGTGTTGGCAGGAGTGATCAATGGATTCATCTATCTGGATAGGGTGACACGAGGGTTGGCTGTGGGATAGGGGAGGAGAGGAGGAGGATGAGCTACTATCCTTGAGGGATATCTGCCAGGGATAGGCAGATGAGCTCCAGGATCTGGAGAGGGAGACAACTAGACTCAGGAGACAGCTGAGGGACACTAAGTGGGAGAGGGATCAGGCTATTCAATGCTATATAGAGGTTGAGACAACATTGAGGGCAGGGAGGCAGGCAACATAGGACACAGGGGCCAGATACACCTATGTTCTGTAGGCAGGGGAGGAAATAGCCTACTAGAGAGACCTGTACTATGGGGTGGTAACACCAGATCAGTGGGCTAGGAGCTTTTGGAGACCATCGCGGATGACAACAACCACTAGAGGGAGAGACATAAGACAAGCATCTAGTGGTGGGGTCATGGATCCTCCACCACCACCAGATTGAGGGGGCAGGAGAGATGATCGTGGGGTGGGTCCTTCCAAGGCTCAGACTCCGTCGAGGCCAGCCAACTTCGAGGGAGGGAGTTCATCATAGCCTTAGAGGGCTCCCTATGTATCAGTTTTGTACTATTTTGTATGATGACACCTTCAAGTGATTGTAGCCATATGTATTTTGACATCATTGTATCATGACACTTATGATTTTGATATATATGTATGAGATGATTCATCCTTGCGGCAACTATATGCATGTGTACCTATATGATTCTTCTATATGTTTTATGATGTGGATGCAAATATGTATATGATGAAATGCAATGTTTTTGTTCTTTTATGTTTTAATATGTTATGCATATACAAATGTGAATGTATGAAATGCAAATGAATAGGATAATGCAAATAACTATTTATATGATGAGAATCTAAAATGTGCTAATATGTGTTGTGTGCAAGATTTGATGCGATTGTGATATCTATATGTATGTATGAAATACAAAAATGTGGTAATGTAGGTACAAACTACATGAAATGCAGATTTTTTTGGGGTGTCATTATACTCAGTCATGTGATAGTAGGCTACACAGACTCAAGAAGGATGATGGAGGTCAATCAAGAAAGGGGGATGGAAGGTAGAAGATATGAAAATGAAAGAGCTTCTTGTGCGTTATCATCATTGAGCTTTATTATGGAAAATAGGTTATGACAATCCAGATATATGTTCGAACCAGAAAGTCATTGTACCCATTTGCATGGAGATCAGACAGTCGCAAACAAGGAATGCCCCAGTTCATACTAGACTCACAGTGTCCTCATATCCTTGGACAAGTCATAGCATTACTAAGAGACAATCCATAAACAACAAAGAAAAATAGGTGACGATACCCCATCCTCGCCTTTCTAGTCAAAGACATCCCGGAGATAAAATCTCTAGTCAGAGATATCCTGGAAAAGATAAAATCAAAAGAAAACCAAGACTCGACACCAACATCCACTATAGTTCCCAAGTTTAGTGTCTCTTGTCACTTCTATAAGTCTATTTGATTGTGGTCACAATTTTTACTTTCACAAAAAGGATAGATAGCACTGAACCATAATGTAGTCTGAGTCTATTGAAAGATGTGATTTGTTGAAGCTCATTGCTGCTTGTGTCTCATTTGAAACTGATTGAATCCATGAAATTGATACTTTATTGCGGAGAAGGCGGAACTTTATTACGGATCGACGATGCAAATGTTTGTTTATTGTGGATTGTGCGCGGATAGACTGAAGAAAATTGGAAGAAATTGTACTCCTCGAAACATGTGATGCACTCAGTTCCACACCCATCACTAGATGTAGGATTTTCCCTAGCCACGAATAGGAGCTGATTTATTATGGATGGAAAGGGGTGAAAAGGGGGTTATTATGAATGGCTAACCAATCTTGGGTAGATCAATAACAAGCCATGATGGGAATGAGTAAGTTTATTATGGATGGATAGGTTGTGAGTGTGTGCAAAGTGGAAGGATGAAATGGAATCCCAAAGGAGGGAGGAGCAATGTCTCTACGCATGGCGTCCATGACCCTATTTTCACCATGGTACCTGCCCAGGGCGCCACCAAAGTGGTTTTCACCGTTGGACGAAATGTTTTTTTTTTCTTTACTTTTTAAAAAAAAAAAATGTGTGTCACAAGGTGCCTGTTTGCCAGGTTTTCACCAAGTAACGATTTTTTATTTTTTTAATGATTTTTTTGTATTTTTTAATTTTTTTGTGTCACAAGGCGCCTGTTTGCTAGGTTTTCACTAAGTAACGATATTTTTTATTTTTATGATTTTTTTGTATTTTTGTATTTTTTTTTTGAATTTTTTGATTTTTTTGTATTTTTGAATTAGGATACTCTGAAGAGCTATGTGTAAAACCTACGAAGGTGCATGTTATTGATAGGATCCTCCAAAGGTTCACCCTCTCTGGTTGAGAGCTGATATGCACTAGATCCATAGGCTGTTGTGATGATATAAGGACCAAGCCAATTTGGTTCAAACTTGTCCTTCTTCTCTCTGTCTTGCTGATTTTTAGGATTTTCTCTGAGAACTAAGTCACCCACCTCAACTGTGTGAGGCTTTACCTTGTGATTGTAGCTGCATTTTTCCTTGACTGAATGATGTGTAGCTCGAGTGACTGTCTTCCTTGATAAAGGAACTGAGATAGAATTACTAGTGTGTGAACTACTTAGGCCCATATGCATGTCACCTAAAGAAGTTTGGGCATCCCTGACAAAAAAGTCCTTCGAGGAAGCTCCATTAAAGTTCCATGATGTATCGCTTGATTTCAAGGCTTGATTTTTCACCCCCAATTAGTAAGGGATTTTGTAATTCTTGTTGATCCAAGTCTGGGAGAGAAGTGGAAATGGAATGAGTGGATGATATGGTAAAGATATGTGAGTTCTCAAGAGGGTTGGTGATACACTCAATATATTATTCACTGGACCACTCTTAGGACTGTTGATATCAAGAGATGCTTGCACCACTAAAGGAGATTTGCATTTATACTTAGTAGCCACAATGCTAGGTGGTTCACACCCAATTCCTTGGCATTGCAATTTGTTTGTAGGTTGTTCTTGTTGACTAAATGTCTTAGGAGATAGTGGGACTTGATCAACATGAAAGATATACTCACCACATCCCATGTCTTTAATCTTTAACTTTTCTTTGATTTCTGCTTATTTTGATGTAGAAGCTTTCAAGGATTCTGGATCCACATATGCTGATGAAAGAACAACTTCTCTATTGACTGGGATTGTTATTTCTGATCTTGACCATAGGTTGTTGCAATATATGAATGGATTTGGGTCAGCTTTGACTGTCACATCAACTCCATTGTGTGGGAACTTGATACATCGATGATATGTTGAGGGAACACCTCTCATTTCATGAATCCATGGGCATCCCAAGAGTATGTGAGATCGAGGTCTAGGACTTGACAAACCACATCTTTTGTAACTGGCCCAACTCTGAGAGGTAAGGTGATTGTGCCCTTGGATGAGCGCTTTTCATCATCATATGTCTTAATGGTAATTTTGTTTGTAGAATTCATAGCCTTTTCAGAATATCCCAATTGTTTAATAGTGCTTAATGTACAAATGTTTAGACCTGCTCCTCCATCTATCAGGACTCATTTTATTCGATGTTTGTGTAGGAAGGCTTCAATGTGTAAAGGTGCATTATGTGGCTGGGTTACAGATGCGTCGTCAACTTCTATAAATGTAAGGGAATGTGGAATTGAAAGGTATCCCACCATGGCTTGAAACTGGTCCATGTTCAGATTGGTGGGGATGAAAGTGTCTCTCAAAGTTTTGTCAAGAATAGCTTTATGTGCAGGGGATATGCGTAAGAGCTCAAGGATGGAAATAAGCACGGGTGTCTTCCCTAACTATACTAACAGATCATACTTTGGCTTGGTTGTTGAGGAAGTGGTGTTTTTAGCTGGAGCACCTTGCAAAGTGACCTTACCTCATCGATTTGTGACATTACATTCAAAGGTAGGTTCGGAAGAAGATCCAATGCCTTTTAGGACAACCTTAGGTCTTTGGGTAGAATTTTCAGGTGTTTTGTCCTTGATAATAATGGTAGAGACATAATTGTCCATCGAAATGTGATTGATAGTTGAATCATAGTTATAGGATGCTCTAGTATAGTTGGTCTGCTCATCTGTGGCCTTAGATTTTCCCTTGTCATGTTTTGGGAATGCTTCTTTAAACATTTCATGTTCTTGATTGGATGAGTGTCCTTCGATCTCAATGTCTCCTCTATCAATAAGATCTTGTATAATGTTCTTCAGCTGATGACAATTTCCTATTTTATGGCCCTTGCTCTTGTGATATTCATAGTATTCATCGTCATTCCACCAATTTGGTTTGACCTTTGGCTCATATGGAGGCATAGTTGGAATTATTATTATTTTGTTTGCCACTAGCTTCTTGAAAGTTGACTCAAGTGGTTCTCCCAATGGGGTGTACTTCCTTCGTGATTTTGAAGTTGTTTGAGTATTCACTTGATTGTTTGTAGAGCTTGATCCAAAAAAATGATTTTGGGTCATACTGTATTGGCATCAACAACACCATCATTGACTGTGTTCTTGTTTTTATTCCAAAATCTTGGCTTGTCTTTTCCTTTAAAGTCCTCTTTGTTTTCTTTGAATATTTTGATGATTCTTGCTCAATTAGGACCTTCTCTATTGCTAAGCCTTTTTCAATGACGTCCTTGAAAGTGGACAAACAAGCTTTTCTTAGGTCATAACCAATGTCTTTGTTAACATTTTGGGTGAACATCTCTACCATTTGTTTTTGTGGAATTTCACAAGAGCATCTGCTAGCTAAATTCCTCCATCTTTGTAAAAATGATGAAAAAGATTCTCCATCCTTTTGCTTGGTGTTTCACAAAGTGGTGACTGATATATCTGTCTCTATGTTGTATGAGAAATGTTGGATAAAAGCCTCTACTAGATCACCCCAAGACTTAATTCCAGGTGGGAGTTGGGAGAACCATTCCATAGCTTGATCACCTAGGCTTTGTGGGAATAATCTCACCAAATATGTCTCTTTTGTTGCCACCTCAATGCAAGATGTGAAAAACTGTCTTATATGTGCCTTAGGATCCCCTTTTCCTTTGTACTTATCAAACTTAGGTGTCACAAAGTGTGTAGGAAATGGAGGCATTGGAATGCTTTTGTCAAATGGGTAGGGACATATGTCTCTCATTGTGTAAGTTGGTTTCGGTGTATTTATGTCCTCCATTTTATTTTGTAAGTCCTTAATTTGTTGTTCCAAATTATTCTTAGGTAGAGATCTACTTCTTAGACCATATCCCATTCTTGAGCCACCGGGTGGAGGAGGAGGATACTGCATATATGGATGGTACTGATCATACAAATGTTCATATGGAGGAGGTCTATAATGATGTTGCATACATGGACCACTTGGCATAGAGTCATGATGAGAAATGGAATATTTGTTTTGTCCATGTATACCATACTCTACAGGCATGTCATGAGTTTATTCTAGTGTGTTGCCCCCAAATTTGACATGGGGTTTCCTTGTGTCTAAATTTTGAACATGCCTTTGGATATCCAATTGCTTTGGTGGTTGGTCCTTAGCATTGGTATGTGATTGAGTATATTTTTCTGCATAAGACTTCCATGATGATCTGCAAAGGTGAGTGTCATATGCTTGACCATGTGTATGTGAGACCTCAGATTTTTGAAACAAAGATGATGGTGATTCAGGAACAATATGTGGTCCTCTATTGCCTCCACTATTAGGCCTCATTTGATCAATGTTGAGGTGAGGTTGTTGCAAAGGTTGATTTTCCATTATTTGAGACATGTCAAAATCATGAGGGATCTTGGCTCCACTTTGTGCCATCACTTGTAAGAAATATTGTCTATCTCTCCTCATTATTTCTTCAATCAATTGATTGAAATGGGGATCCATAATGGAGTCTTCCACTTCTGCTGAATGTATAGAAAAGTTGTCCATATTCTCATTGTATGTATCATTGTTCTTTGTAGTGTCCATGTTGTCAACATTTGGAATGTTTCTATAGGCATCCATGTCAGGTAATGTGGTATGACCAGAATTGAAAAAGACATCATTGTCATACTCATAGGCACTCATGTTTGCGGAGTCTTGAGCCTCTTTAGTTTCTCTCCTAGATTTTTGGGAACGGGTTTCAACCATGAACTAGGTCTTGACCAAGATGTGTGAGACTAGATGAAAATGGAAAGAGTATGGAAGACCAAGAGTTGGATGAAAGGTAAATGAATCTGAGGTTTCTTGCAACGTCCAAAGTGTAAGACCAAGTATGTATGTAGTAGAGTAGGTGTTGCTTCCAAAGAGATGATAGTTTCTCTTGATGAGGTAAGTTGACCTTGACTCTAAGTAAGACCAAATGAGACCCAAAGGTGATAGACCTTGATGAGGGACCACTTAGCAAAATGTTGTTGTATGTAGTGTGTTGACAAAGAAAGATGAGGACAAGCAAGTGACCTTTTGACTCAAGTTTAGACAAATATGAATGTAAAGCAAGATGTAAAGCAATGATGGACTTTGTGAGACCCAAAGATAGGTTGAATTTTAGATGAAAACCTGGAGAGATAACCTAGGAAGCTCAAGAATTCTGAAACTAATTGCTCTTGTTTGTTGAACTGTAAAATTTTTCCAATTTGTGAAGTTGTTTGTTGTGACCAAATTTGAATTTTTGACTATTTTTCCTAACAAGAGGACACAATATTGATGAGGACTCAATGTTTGCAAGTGTTTATACTCAAAATGACTCAAAGAAAAGTGTGTTGTTTGATCTTGAATGTTTGAATGTTTAAAATAAGACAAACACAATTCTTATGGTTGGCCAGGACAATAGTTGTTGATCCCACATGGGGTTTCCCCCGAGGCTACGCTATTCAAAGTGAATACTTAGATGCTTGAACCCACTGGCTCCACCCTCGACACTCACTTCTTTGGAGCAGCGAAGCATTAGTCCCCATGAAAACTCCCTATGGCAAACTTTGTATATCTACTAATAACCGTATGTGTGTGGGTCGCTCCAGAGGTTTGACCTCCTACCCCAACAACTAGAAGGATTTTGGCTTTCTAAAACAAAAAGGTGCTAGTAAGGGAATCCACTTGTGTGGCCATATATGCGACACTTTCAACTTTGTAAATACAAAAGGCTCCCAGCAGGTAGGGGTTACACCCTACAACTGATCAAATAAATTTGATCAAACGGTTTTATGGGGAGACATAATGTCGGTATGAACTAATCAACACACGTTACCCATGGCTTTCACCATGGATAGAGTTATTTATAGTGGTTTGAAAGAGGTGTGTTTTCCTTGCTACCACTTGGGTCATTGTGTCCTCACTATTATTGTGTCCTCACTAGTATTCTTAATGACCACACGGGGAGACAAGCCCTCTAGAGATTAAACAAAAAGAGCTTATTGCTCAAGACACAAAAGACACTAGTTCAAATTTAGTGCACCAATTGAAGTGTTTGCTAGTCTATGAAAATAAAACACACAATAAAGATCAAAAACCCTTGCCAAAATTCTGCAACAAAGATTTGTTAGTAGTTTTGCAATAATACCCCTCCTGCAAGCACACAAGTTAGGTAAATTTTAGATCCAAAAGACTTTGTGAAATAGGGGCCTTTGATAGGACGTTTTTTTGATAGATTCAAAGATATGATTTTCCATGAGTTATTTTGCATCATAAAAACATACCACCTGTAAAATTTCAAGACATTTCTAGAAATGTAAGAAAATCCAAAAAAAAATGCTAATTTGCTCCAAAAATTATTTTTTTATGAAAACTCATAAAAAAATCATACAAAATGCACAATTGATCCAAAAAATCTGAAATGTTTACAGGACACTCTTGATAGCTTTCCAAACCAGCATAATTCTTGCAAACATTCCAAGCAGTTTGTGCAATATGATCAAAATAATGCAAAACCCTATCTTTCAAAGATCCGATTTTCTAGGAATGATTTTGCATAAAATTCAAAATTACAAAGAACAAATCCTGTGTATAATTCTGAGATATTTCCAAAAATGTAAGAAAATCCGAAAAATTTGCTCATTTGCTCTCAAAATTAATTTTTTTATGAAAATACATAGAAAATTCAACTATGCTCCCAAAACTCTGATTTTTTTACTGAGCATTTGGAATACTATTCTTGACCTACAAATCAAATTTGATGTCAAAAGTCAAAGTTGTTTGTAAGATTTGATCAAAATAATGAAAAACCCTAATTTTTAAAGATCCATTTTTTTAGGAAATATTGTGCATCAAAATTAGAATCACAAAGAACAAATCCTATGTATAAATTAGAGACCTTTCCAAAAATGTAAGAAAATCCAAAAAATTCTCTCATTTTCTCTCAAAATTATTTTTTTATGAAAATTCATAAAATATTCATGGAAAATGCAAATGTGCTCCAAAAATTCTGAATTTTGGGTTGAGAGCTCTTGATGTTTTTTTAAACCCGCCAACAAAATTTGGGGCAAAAACTCCAAGCCATTTGTGAGATTGGATCAAATCTCTCGAAGATTTTGATTTTGTGTCCAAAACCCTAGTTGCACAAGGTTATTCTCCAAATTGTTTTACAAAACCGCAATATAGGGTTAGAAAAATCTGCAAAAAACATAGATCTAACAAAAATCTATGTCCCACTGGGCGTGCCAAAATGTTTATGGTGAAAATGGATAATGGAACAATATTTAAAGACTAAATAGATTCAACCACAAAACCCTAGCCTAACAACAACAAAGATCCACCATAACATATGAAGATTACCTAAGACAATGCAAATCAAATAAAATCACAAAGATTATACCATCACATGTCCAATAGGGTTTGGATCTCTATTCTTCCTATCTCCATTGATCTTGCTTGATATATTTGCTCTCAGATTTTATGTGTGCACAAGAGCTCAACAAAGAACATAAGTGTGGTTGCAAGTAGGCTTGATCGCATATGAAAGTTCGAATGCTAGAAGGCTTGATTAGCTGATTGAATAGAATTGATAGAATGATTAGAAAAGGTTAGGGTTGACAATGAAGGAAACATCTCCTTATATAGAAGACACTATAAGAAATGGAGGGATAAGATTGAGAGGTGTGAAAGATAAATGGTCGGCTAGGATTAGAGAGTAGGTAAAGGAAATAAGAAAATAATGAGAGGTTAGGTAGTGTAGGAATTAAGAGATGAATGACATGTGTCATGGGTAGAAAAGTTTAATGAATTAATTAAATAAATAAAGATTCATTTAATTAATAGAGGAAGTGAGATTAATTAAATAAATAAAATTATTTATTTAATTTAGGAAAAGGATAATTTAAATAATGAGAAATAAGGGTAGAAGAGGATAAATGAATTAATTAAATAAATAAAGATTTATTTAATTAATAGAAGAATTAGGCTTAAAATAATTAAATAAATAAAAATATTTATTTAATTACACTGGATAATTTTAGGTGTCTACAATCTCAAATAATGGAACATCGACCTTTGCAAGAACCTTAACTCAACATGGATCAAAGGATGCCTAATAGTGGAGGCAATAGAGGACCACTTTGTGTGCCTAAATCACCATCATCTTTGTTTCAAAAACCTGAGGTCCCACATACACATGGTCAAGCTTATGATACTCACCTTCGCAGACCATTATGGAAGTCTTATGCAGAAAAATATACTCAATCACATAGCAATACTAAGGACCAACTGCAAAAGCAATTGGATATCCAAAGGCATGTTAAAAATTTGGACACAAGGAAACCCCACGCCAAATTTGGGGGCAACACACTAGAAAAAACTCATGACATGCCTGTAGAGTATGGTATACATGGACAAAACAGATATTCCATTCCTCATCATGACTCTATACCAAGTGGTCCATATACGCAACATCACTATAGAGCTCCTCCATATGAACATGTGTATGATCAATACCATCCATATATGCAACATGTTCCTCATCCACCTGGTGGCTCAGGCATGGGATATGGTCCAAGAAGTCGATCTCCACCTAAGAATAATTTGGAACAGCAAATTAAGGACTTACAAAAGAAAATGGAGGAAATTAATACACCGAAGCCAACTTACACAATGAGAGACATATGTCCCTATCCATTTGACAAAAGAATTCCAATGCCTCCTTTTCCTACACATTTCATGACACCAAAGTGTGATAAATACAGAGGCAAAGGGGACCCTAAGGCACATATAAGACATTTTTTCACAGCTTGCATTGAGGTAGCATCAAAAGAGACATACTTGATAAGACTGTTCCCACAAAGCTTAGGTGATCAAGCTATGGAATGGTTCTCCCAGCTTCCACCTGGATTTAAGTCATGGGGTGATTTAGAATAGTCTTTTATCCAACATTTCTCATACAACATAGAGATAGATATATCAGTCACCACTTTGTGCAACACCAAGCAAAAGGATGGAGAATATTTTTCATCATTTTTACAAAGATGGAGAAATCTAGCCAACAAATGCCCTTGTGAAATTCCACAAAAACAAATGGTAGAGATTTTCACCCATAATGTCCATAGAGAAATTGGTTATGATCTAAGGAAAGCTTGCTTGTCCACCTTCAAGGACATCATTGAAAAAGGCTTAGCAACAAAGGTGGTCCTAATTGTATAAGGAGTAATTAAGATATTCAAAGAAAACAAAGAGGGCTTTAAAGGAAAGGACAAGCCACGATTTTGGAACAAAAACAAGAACACATTAAATGATGGTGTTGTTGATGCTACCACAGTGAGACCCAAAATCATTCTTTCTGGATCAAGTTCTACAAACAACCAAGTGAATACTCAAACAACTTCCAAACCATGAAGGAAACACACCCCATTGGGAGAACCACTTGAGTCAGCTTTCAAGAAGCTAGTGGCAAACAAGATAATAACAATTCCTAACAATCCTCCATACGAACCAAAGGTCAAACCAAATTGGTGGAATGATGATGAGTACTGTGAGTTTCACAAGAGAAAAGGACATAAAATAGGAAATTTTCATCGGCTGAAGAACATCATACAAGATCTTATTGATAGAGGTGACATTGAGATTGACGGGCATTCATCCAATCAAGAACATGAGATGTTTAAGGAACCATTCCCTAAACATGACAAGGGAAAAGCCAAAGCCATAGATGAGCAGACCAACTATACTAGAGCATCCTATAACTATGATTTGACTGTTAATCACATTTCGATGGATAATTATGTCTGTACCATTATCATAAAGGACAAAACACCTGAAAATTCTACCTAAAGACCCAAAGTTGTCCTAAAAGGCATTGGACCTTCTTCTGAATCTACCTCTGAATGTAATGTTACAACTCGTCAAGGTAAGGTCACTTTGCAAGGTGCTCCAGCTAAAAACACTGCTTCCTCATCAACCAAACTTGAGTACGATCTGGTAGAACAGTTAGGGAGGACGCCTGCGCTTATCTCCATTCTTGAGCTTTTACACATATCTCCTGCACATAAAGCCATTCTTGACAAAACTTTGAGAGACACTTCTATCCCCATTGATCTGAACGTGGACCAGTTTCAAGCTATGGTGGGATACCTGTCTGTTCCACATTCTTTTACATTCACAAAAGTTGACAATGCCTTTGTAAGCCAACCACATAATGCACCTTTACACATTGAAGCCTTCCTACACAAACATTGAGTAAAACGAGTCCTGATAGATGGAGGAGCTAGTCTCAATATATGTACTCTGAACACAATAATACAATTGGGATATTTAGATAAAGCTGTGAATGCTACAAACAAAATTACCGTCAAGGCATATGATGATGAAGAGAGTTCATCCAAAGTCACAATCACCTTGCCTCTCAAAGTTGGGCCTGCTACGAAGGATGTGGTTTGTCAAGTCCTAGACATGGATCTCACATACAACATATTGCTAGGGCGTCCATGGATTCATGAAATGAGAGCAGTCCCATCTACATACCACCAATGCATTAAGTTTCCTCACAATGGAGTTGAAATAACAGTTAATTGTGATCCTAATCCATTTATATACTGCAATAACCTGAGGCCAAAAGCTGAGACAATAATACTAGTCAATCGAGAAGTTGTTCCATCTTCAACATATGTTGATCCAGAATTATTAAAAACTTCTACATCAAAACAAATAGAGATCAAAGAAAAGTTCAAGATTAAAGACATGGGATGTGGTGAGTATATCTTTCATGTTGAGAAATCCCATTATCTCCTAACACATTTAGTTGATAGGAACAATCTATAAACAATTTGCAAGGAATTGGGTGTGAACCACCTAGTGTTGTGGCTACTAAGTCCGAATGCAAATCTCCTCTAGTGGTTCAACCAACTCTTGATATCAATAGTCTTAAGAGTGGTTCCAACAAAGAATTTATTGTGCGTATCACTAGCCCTCTCAAGAACTCACATAGCTTTACCATTTCATCTATTCATTTCATTTCAAGTTCTCTCCTAGACTTGGATCAACAAGAATCGGAAAAGCCCTTACTCATTACGGATAAAAAATCAAGCTTTGAAAAGAAAATTCTATAAGTCAAAAATAAAGAAAAGGCCTTTAGTCCAAATCAAAATCAAAAGCTATTGGACTCTGAAAAAATCAAGATCAAGGATAAAAATCCTATGAAAGAAAAAGAGCAAGAGTTGATCTCCCCTAATACCAAAATAAATGTGGGCAAAAGTTTTACAATTTCTAGTAAAAAATCATACTTGTTGATCCTAAGTCTCCATCATGTCATGATACTTTCACTTCTTTTCGCAATCATAAGCCTTCATCACTCATCCACTTGTTCTGCACATTCTTTCCCTTCTGGAGATACATCATGGACCTTTAATGGAGCTTCCTCGAGGGACTTTGTTATCAGGGATGCCCAAACTTCTTTAGGTGACACGCATATGGGACTGTGTAATCCACACACTAGTAATTCTATCTCAGTTCCTTTATCAAGGAAGACAATCACTCAAGCTACACATCATTCAGTCAAGGAAAAATGCAGTTACAATCATAAGGTAAAGTCTCGTACATTTGAGGTGGGTGACTTAGTTCTTAGAAAAATCCCTAAAAATCAACAAGACAAAGAAAAGAAGGGCAAGTTCGAACCAAATTGGTTTGGTCCTTATGTCATCACAATAGTCTATGGGTCAAGTGCATATCAACTCTCAACACAAGATGGAGAACCTTTGGAAGATTCGATCAACAACATGCATCTTCGCAGGTTTTACACATAGCTCTTCAGAATATCCTAATTCAAAAAATAAAAAATAAAAATAAATAAATAAATAAATAAAAAATAAAAAATAAAAAATAAAAAATACAAAAAAATTAAAAAATATACAAAAAACAAACAAAAAAAAACATAAAAATAAAAAAATAGTTACTTGGTGAAAACCTAGCAAACAGGCGCCTTATGACACAAAAAATATATAAAAATAAAAAAAATAATTCGGTGGCACCCTGGGCAAGTACCATAGTGAAAACGGGTCATCGGCGTCATGTGTAGAGACATTGCTCCTTCCTCCTTCACTTTTCACACACTCAAAACCTATCCATTCATAATAAACTTACCCATTTCCATCATGGCTTGTTATTGATCTACCTAAGATTGGTTAGCCATTCATAATAATCCTCCCTTTTCACCCCTTGCCATCCATAATAAATTAGCTCTTATCTGTGGCTAAGGCAAATTCTACATCTAGTGATGGGTGTGGAACTGAGAGCATCACATGTTCCGAGGAGTACAGTTTCTTCCAGTTTTCTTCAATCTATCCGTGCACAATCCACAATAAATAAACACTTGCATCATACATCCGCAATAAAGTTCCATCTTCTCTGTAATAAAGTATCAGTTTCATGGATTCAGTCAGATCAAATGAGACACAACAACAACAATGGCCTTCAACAAATCAAATCTTTCAACAGACAGACAACATTATGGTTCAATTCTATATATCATTTTGTGAAAGTAAACATTATGACCACAATCAAATAAGACTTATACAAGTGACAAGAGACACTAAACTTGAGGACTATAGTAGATGTTGGTGTCGAGTCTTGGTTTTCTTTGGATTTTATCTTTTGGTGACATGTCTTTTAGCTTTTCTAGGATGTCTCTGACTAGAGATTTTATCTCCAGGATGTCTTTGACTAGAAAGGCAAGGATGGGGTATCATCACCTATTTTCTTTGTTGTCTGTGGATTGTCTCTTAGTAATGTTATGACTTGTCCAAAGATATGAGGACATTGTGAGTCTAGTATGAACTGGGGCATTCCTTGTTTGCAATTGTCTAATCTCCATGTGATGGGATGGGGTATGGGATAGACTAGCCTAGTCTATGCTCTTGGATCCTTTCCTTGGATCACTTGGTGTTCTCTACACACCCTAGGGTCTCTAGGACTTCCCTTTGCTTGAGTAATCCCCTGACCTTGCCCAATCCACCCACCAATGAGTTGCAATGCTGCTCCAAAGGTCTCACCTACTCATGAGACTCAAGTTCCCTTATTATGGCTAATAAGGGCTAATCTTGTTCTACACCTTCCAAGGTCTTAGCAAGGTTGTATCAGGTCTTTTCCAAGGTTTTTCCACCCATTCATGATCCCTCAAGAGGTTTCAAGCCTTTAACCTCTTATCGATTTCACAATTTAGTGTTTTTGCCTTCAAAAAGGGCTACAAGGATTAGGACCAATTAGGTCTCTTAACCAGTCTTCTAGGGCTCCCTCTCACAAACGATGCACAAACAACCCAATCTTCCAAAAAGGACTGCCATTCATTTGGCAAAGACTCAAGGATTTTCTAGGTTTTAGGCCCCCTATTGTTCGTACTCTGTCCTTGGTGGATTTTAAGGGTTTTGAGGGTTTTTGTGAGGGTTTTAGAGTCTGTCAAGGTCACAGTGAAGGTTTAGTATTCTAGCCGCCTTGTTTGGATTGGTGGAGGCTCCTCCTTCACACCAATGATGCTTCACTCACTCCTCTGCACTTCCCACTATACAACCTTACTCTCCAAGACCTCTGCACCAACAACCATTCCTAACCGGGCACTGTCCAGTCTCACCTAGGAATGGGTATTTGCTTGGCCTCCTTGAATTTACAAGGGCCTTTCTTGCTTGGGACTATTGTACAAGGTCTCCACATCCATTCCCCATGCTTTCATGGTGCCACAACGGGGAATGGAGTCAAGACTTCATTTACTCAAACCGGTCCAAAACTGGACAGTAAAACTAACTGCAATTCACAAACTATTTACAAACACACTCAACTGGTAAACAAAAAGCTAAACTAATCACTCACAATGAAGATATATACATCAAATAAAATGTCCCACACAGGTTTGATCACAAATCAATCCATTTGTTTGCTCGGTAACTTCATTCAACAGACTGGTAACTCAAAAACAGTCACAGTCAATACAATTTGCTTGAGCCGTACAATCTCTGAAAACCAACCCTTTAACTTAGGGTTTAAAACATATTATACTACCCATACCTTAGTTGGTGTGCCACATTTAGGGTTGTCCACACCAACCTAATGATTTTGACAACATGATGGAAAAGTTGCTTGACAACTTTTAAAAGTTGTCATGCAACTTTTGCAACTTTTGAGCAACTTTCCTAATGTTGCTCTTCATGACTCCTAGACCCACAATGGGCCAACCTAAGGACACCACCATGATATGAAGGACCCCTAAACACCTCCAGGACACACACAACCTCCATTTTCAAAGCCATCACAATTTTGACTTATGACCCCTAAGATCTCCTCTAGGACCCTACCTAGGACCTATGAGCACATGACTCGCTATTTTATGTACAATGGCTTCTAAAGAAGCATAAAACCAACAAGACAAAGAAAGAGAAGGAGTCTGGAAGGGTGCTTCTGCACCATACTCCCCCTCTACATGCAACTAAGAAATAGAAGAAGAGATGAGATTTGGGTCTATTCCAAGTGTCTTGAACCTGCTCTCCTCCACCCATGTAGCTTCAGATACTGGTTGGCCTGCCCATTTCACTAAGTGCTCCATGTAGACCTGGTGTCTAGTAGACTTCTTCACCCTTGATTCCAAGATCTCCTCTGCTTTAGGCTTCTTCACTTGAGGTAAGGTATTTACATCCAAGTCTTGTAATACCTTAGCTTGGTTCTCAGTCTGCCCTGCTATCTCTCCCTTGTACATTACCAGATCAACAACATTAAAGACTGGTGAAATAGCTAACTCTGAAGGTAAATCAACCTTATAGGCGTTCTCACCATATTTTGCCAGAATTTGACAAGGTCCTACCCTCTTCATCTGCGGTTTGGTAGGCTTACCACTTCACATCCTTGCTTTGCTCAAATGGACCATCACATAGTCACCCACCTTGGACTGAACTTCTCTCCTTTTCTCATCCACTTTGGCTTTTAGTTTTTGAGTGGATTCAAGGATGGCCTTCTTAACTGGCTCTTTAACTTCCTTGATGGTTTGGGTGAAGTCTTCTACTTGCCCACTCTTCATTTCCAAACTACTAAGGTCTCTCAACTCACATACTCCCCTTGGATGTATGTCATACACAACCTCAAAAGGACTTTTACCAGTGGTCCTATTCACACTGTCATTATATGTATACTCTGCTTGAGGAATGATAAGGTCCCATGTTTGACCATACTCCTTAGTTAGACACCTCAACAAATTGCCTAACACTCTATTGATGACTTCAGTTTGACCATCTGTTTGTGGATGGTAAGCTGAGCTAAATGACAAGTTAGTTCCTAGCCTCCTCCATAATGTCTGCCAAAAATGACCCATGAACTTGCTGCCCCTGTCTGAAACAATGCTTAAAGGGAGTCCATGAATCCTAACAATCTCTTTGAAGAAGAGATGTGCAACATAAATAGAATCATGTGTAATCTTACATGGTATGAAATGACTCATTTTGGAAAATCTATCTACTACCACATAGATGCTGTCCATACCTATTTTAGTCTTGGGAAGTCCTACTACAAAGTCCATGCTTATACATTCCCAAGGTCTGTTAGGGACCGGCAATGGTTGATACAAATTGACATTGCTTGATCCACCTTTGGCTCTTTGGCAAACACCACACTGCTCTACATACCTCTTCACATCTCTTGGAAACTTTGGCCAATAGTAGTACCTCTGTACTAAATCTAAAGTTTTATTAATCCCAAAGTGTCCACTCAAACTGCCATTATGTTTCTCTTGGATGAGGTTCTCCCTCATAGATCCTCTAGGTACACACAACTGGTTACCATTGAACAAGAGACCATTTTGGAGAGTGTAGTCTGCATACTCACCATGGAAATGGTTCTCAAACTCTTTGCAAACCTTGTAAGCTGATGAGAAGTCTTCATCTTCTTCATAGAGGTCTTTGAAACCCTCTATGCTTATGCTCTACATCTGTAACTCTTGAACAGTCAACAACTTCCTGCTCAATGCATCTGCCACTTTGTTAAGTTGCCCCTTCTTATGCTTGATGGTGAAGGTGAAGGATTGCAGATACTCCATCCATTTCAGATGTCTATGGCTTAGCTTCTCTTGAGTGTTGATGTAACTCAATGCCTGATTGTCTGTGAACACTAAAAATTCCTTTGGGAGTAGATTATGTCTCCACTTCTTTAGAGACTACACTAATGCATATAGCTCTAGGTCATAGGCTAAGTACTTCTTCTTTGCTTCATTAAGCTTCTCACTGAAAAATGCCACAGGTGTTCCGTCTTGACTCAACACACCGCCTACTGCAATTCCACTTGCATCACACTCCAAAGTGAATAGCTTATCAAACGTAGGTAGGAGAAGGATAGGTTTTGTGGCTATTTCTTGTTTCAATAATTGAAATGCTTTGTCAGCCTGCTCTGTCCATTTAAACTTAGTTTTAAGACCTCCTTTGATGGTGTCAAGGACTGGTGCACATATGCCACTGAAATTCCTCACAAACTTCCTATAGAATTGAGCTAATCCATGGAAACTTCTTACCTCAGTCCCTATTTTAGGTGCATGCCAATTCAAGATTGCCTCCACTTTACTTGGATCCATCTTCAAGGTTCCCTTAGACACCACAAATCCCAAGTAAACCAACTCTTGCTTCAAGAAGTCACACTTCTCTAGGTTGATGGATAGCTTCTCCTCATGCAACCTCTCTAAGACCAACCTCAAATGCTCAAGGTGTTCCTCTTTGGTTCTGCTATAGATGAGAATGTCATCTAAATACACCACCACAAATATGCCTATGAAATCCTTCAACACTTCATTCATCAACCCCATGAAGGTGCTTGGAGCATTGGTGAGTCCAAATGGAATTACAAGCCATTCATACAATCCATCTGTGGTTTTAAAAGCAGTCTTCCGCTCATCACCCTACTTAATTCTTATATGGTGATAACCACTTTTAAGGTCTAGCTTGGTAAAATAGATAGCCCCTCCTAAACAATCCATTAGATCCTCTATTCTAGGAATAGGAAACCTATACCTTATGGTAATCCTATTAATTGCTCTTGAGTCAGTGCAAAGTCTTCACTTACCTCCTTTTTTTGATGCTAGCACTACCGGGACTGCACATGGGTTGATGCTCTTCTTAATCAGTCCTTGTTCCAATAACTTCTGCACTTGCCTTGCTACCTCTTTGTTCTGATCAGGTGGGAGCTTATATGAATCCTTGTTAGGTAAGGATGCACCGGGAACAAAGTCTATCTAATGACTTATAGACCTTCTAGGTGGGAGTGTTGCAGGTGTCCCATCACTCACTATGTCCTTATACTCTTGCAACATGTGCTTAACCTCCTTAGGTACTTCTATCTACAACTTGTCTTCTTCCTCCTTTGGTTTCACAAAGACGACACACTTCACTATCTCCTCCTCATGTAGCAAGTTCAAAAATTCTTTACCAGTAGCTATTAAGACACTAGGTGTCTTTGAAGTTCCTTCTTCATTCTCTGTTAAAGACTGAATTTTAAAGGTCTTGTTGTCCTTCTTAAAGGAAATGGAGTTCTCCTCTCCATCATAGATCACCTTCCTATCAAATTTCTAGGGTCTTCCTAACAAAAAGTGACATGCATCCATTGGCAACACATCACAAAGGATTCTGTCCTTGTATCCTCCAATGGAAAACTCTACCCAAGTCTGTTCATTGACCAACACACTTTGTTCATGATTCAACCATGTCACCTTGTATGGGTTAGTGTGGGGTATCCTTGTGAGTTTCAGCTTCCTAACTGCCTCTTCTGATATGATATTATCAGTTGAGCCTGAATCAACTATCACCTTTCACACTTTACCAAGAATCTTGCACCTTACCCTAAACAATGCTCTCCTATGCTTAGGTTCACTCTTGACTGGCTGTCTTATCAGACCCTATTGAACATCAGATTTTCTCCACTCTTTGATTCAATATGATCCACCTCAGGTGTTTTGCTACTTGAAGAGTCTTCATGTGCATAAGCAACCCTCTTTCCACTGTTGGATGATGTAGGCTTGTCAGGGCACCTATATGCTGGGTGTCCCAATTGTCCACAATTGTAACACTTCATAGTTGCAAAATAGGAGTTATCTCTGCCGGTACCTCTACCCCTATTTGGTCCACCTTGTGCACCTCTTCCTCTAGAATGTCCTCCTCTAGGATTGGTTTCACTGCCATGTTCAGTCAACTTGGCTTCTCCTTGGTTCCTCTGCTCATTTGACTTGCTTTGGTAACCACCTCGGTGGTTCATTTGATCTCTACCTCTGCCTCTACCTCTGTTATGGGAGTCTCCTTTCCTTTTGTTCCTCTCTTCTACCTTGGCAACACGCTGATGACACTTCTGGACAGTAGTAGGAGTCCATAGACTTATCTCCTCTTGAATGTTCCACTTTAGGTCGCTTAGATACCTAGCCACCTTAATGGATTCATCTTCTTGGACTTTGGACCTAAGACATAGCTTTTGAAACTCCTCTATGTAAGAGGCTATGTCAAGATCCTTCTGCTTCAATCCTTGTCTCTTCTTATGAAGTTGGACTTCATAATCCTCTGGTAAGTAGTTCTCCTTAATCTTACCCACCATAGCTTTCCAATTTGCAATAGGTAGCTTCCCCATACTAACTCTTTCTTCTTGCAGGTACTTCCACCATGTCAAAGTTGCTCCCCTTAATCTTGATTTGGCAACTTTAACCTTCTAAGCCTCTGTCACTCCTTCACACTCAAAGTGGTTTTCCATGCCCTCAATCCATTCCATAACAGTGTCTATATCCATTCTTCCACTGAAATGTGGCAATCCTTCAAAGGCTTTGGTGTTCAAGGCCTTAATAGCTTTCACAAAAGGTTCTTCATTGAACAAGGGATCCGGTTTAGGGATAATGTCATCTATGTCTATAGTCTTCTTGCCTTTACCCTTGGTGTCTTCATCCCAAGGTCCTTGTGTCCTCTGATCCACCACTTCCTGCAGTTTATCCCTTATCTCACTCATAGCTTCTTCAAGGAGTCTATTCTTCTCCTTCTGTTCTTCCACCTCTCTAGCTAGCTCTGCATTAGTGACCATTCTGCTCTCCCCTACTGATTCACCAGTATATAGAGACATACACAGTCCAACAAATCTTTAACTTGCTCTGATACCAATTTGATGGGGTGGGGTATGGGATAGACTAGCCTAGTCTATGCTCTTGGATCCTTTCCTTGGATCACCTGGTGTTCTCTACACACCCTAGGGTCTCTAGGACTTCCCTTTGCTTGAGGAATCCCTTGACCTTTCCCAATCCACCCACCAATGAGTTGCAATGCTGCTCCAAAGGTCTCACCTACTCATGAGACTCAAGTTCCCTTACTATGGCTAATAAGGGCTAATCTTGTTCTACACCTTCCAAGGTCTTAGCAAGGTTGTATAAGGTCTTTTCCAAGGTTTTTCCACCCATTCATGAGCCCTCAAGAGGTTTCAAGCCTTTAACCCCTTATCGATTTCATAATTTAGTGTTTTTGCCTTCAAAAAGGGCTACAAATCAATCCATTTGTTTGCTCGGTAACTTCATTCAACAGACTGGTAATTCAAAAAGAGTCACAGTCAATACAGTTTGCTTGAGCCGTACAATCTTTGACAACCAACCCTTTAACTTAGGGTTTAAAACATCTTATACTACCCATACCTCGGTCGGTGTGCCACATTTAGGGTTTTCCACGCCAACCTAACGATTTTGACAACATGGTGAAAAAGTTGCTTGACAACTTTTAAAAGTTGTCATGCAACTTTTAAAAGTTGTCATGCAACTTTTAAAAGTTGTCATGCAACTTTTAAAAGTTGTCATGCAACTTTTGCAACTTTTGAGCAACTTTCCCAATGTTGCTCTTCATGACTCCTAGACCCACAATGGGCCAACCTAAGGAAACCACCATGATATGAAGGACCCCTAAACACCTCCAGGACACACACAACCTCCATTTTCAAAGCCATCATAATTTTGACTTATGACCCCTAAGATCTCCTCTAGGACCCTACCTAGGACCTATGAGCACATGGCTCATTATTTTATGTACAATGGCTTCTAAAGAAGCATAAAACCAACAAGACAAAGAAAGAGAAGGAGTCTGGAAGGGTACTCCTACACCACCATGCAAATAGGTACAATGACTTTCTGGGTTGAACATATACCTTGATTGTCATAACCTATATGCCATAATAAAGCTCAATGATGATAATAACACAAGAAGTTCTTTCACTTCTATATCTTCTATCTTCCATCCCCCTTTCTTGATTGATCTCCATCGTCCTTCTTGAGTCTGTCTAGTTTGCTATCACATGACTAAGTATAATGACACACCAAAATAATATCTGCATTTCATATAGTTTGCATCTGCATTACCACATATTAGTGTATATGGTGAAAATGGATAACAATAATGTTGAAAGACTAAATGGATTCAACCACAAAACCCTAGCCTAACAAAAATAAAGATCCACCATAACATATGAAGATTACCTAAGACAATGCAAATCAAATGAAATCACAAAGATTATACCATCACATGTCCAATAGGGTTTGGATCTCCAGTCTTCCTATCTCCATTGATCTTGCTTGATATATTTGCTCTCAGATTTTATGTGCACAAGAGCTCAACAAAGAACGGAATGTGGTTGCAAGTAGGATCGCCTATGTTCAAAAGCGTAGTGTAGTCAAGTAGTCAATTGATCAAGTAGTTAGTTAGGGGGGCATAGATTGATTAGAATGATTGATTAGGGTTTGATAATGAAGGAAGTATCTCCTTATATAGAAGACACTATAAGAAATGGAGGGATAAGATTGAGAGGTGTAAAAGGAGGTCGGCTATGATTAGAGGGTAGGTAAAAGAAATAATAAAATAATGAAAGGGGTAGGTAGTGTATGAATTAAAAGATGAATGACATGTGTCATGGGTAGAAAAGGTTAATGAATTAATTAAATAAATAAAGATTTATTTAATTAATAGGAGTGAGATCAATTAAATAAATAAGATATTTATTTAATTTAGGAAAAGGATAATTTAAATAAATAAATGTATTTATTTAAATGAGAAATAAGGCTAGAATAGGATAAATGAATCAATTAAATAAATAAAGATTTATTTAATTAATAGAAGAATTAAGCTTAGATAATTAAATAAATAAAATATTTATTTAGTTAGACTGGACAATTTTGGGTGTCTACATTTTGCCCCTCTTTGAGACAATGCGGCTTGTCGCGTTGTTTCAAAGAAGATAAGATGAACTGATACAGAGTTGCCCCAAGATGGGAATGATATGCCCCCTCGAGAGATTGGATGAAAATATCTGAAAAGATCTCAGACAATCTCTTGATAAGAAAGAAAGGCTAGAATGGACTGACCAGATAAAGTGACAAAGTCACGGGATAACGAAGACTGACATAGGAGACTAGGGCTAGGGTAGTCTATAAGATAGACCACGAGGAGAAAAAATCCTCATTGTCATCCACACGTCCAAGAGATCAGAGTGCAGAGCGAGATAGAGCAGCAACAGTCAGCAGCGATGGCAATGGCTCACAGATTCGATTGCGTTCGCCGATTTCAGAGACCAGCAGAGGCAGGAGAGCCAGTAAGTACCACAAAACCTCCTTGTACTTTGATGCATTTATTGTTTTCATTAATGCATGCTAGGTAGAGTAATAAATGCGCTTAGAATAGGGTCCAAAACATGTCAAAAACATGTAGGTGCGTCTGCGTTGGTGCCAGGCATGTTTATGTGGTCTAAAAGAGCGTTTATGTCATGAAAGCATGTTTGTGTCCAAAAATGTGAATTTGTGTCTTCTAGGTCAAGTCGGCAGTTCTGTGATGAACATACGCTGTCGATTGGATAAGTTGTTGAGAGGATACACTCAAGAAGGTCCTCTAGGGAAGACCAGGATAACAAATAGGGCTAGGATTGACAATTTTGTGATAGAACATACATTGCCAATTAGGAAACTTCTCAAGAGGATTCACTCAAGCAGAGGCCCTAGGATAGAATAGATCAAGGCACTTTGTGATGAACAGTGAGTACCAAGATATAGTACTTTGTGATGAACAGGGAGTACTAAAATATGAGTAGCACTTTGTGATGAATAGTGAGTGCGAATGTGAGCAGCACTTTGTGATGAACAGGGAGTGCCAAACACGTAGTACTTTGTGATGGACAGGGCGTACCACTAGGATAGAAGCAACACTTTGTGATGAACAGTGAGTGTCACTAGGACTGAGATGATTGATTTGTGTGACTGTAGGAGTATTTGCCTATGCTGGAGTCATGGGAGAGATTCCCATCGACTTAGAGGTTGTGACCGAAGTTTACAGCCGAGGACCGAGCTGCGATTGAGGCTATGGGATTGAGACATATTCTATATGTGCCTGAGTTTCGTGCGAACATGGGATTGCTGACTGCACTGGCGGAAAGATGGCACTCTGAGACTTGCACTTGTCATTTGCCGATGGGGGAGATGACAGTCACCCTGGAGGATGTATACAGGATTCTGCGGATACCGATCAATGGGGAGCTGATTCCGTATGATCGAGATGGAGACGGGGATCCCTTAGACAAGTGTTCTAGGATCTGGGACTGGAGATGAGGGTGGGACACGTGGCATGGGATACCATGACATGGACAGGATTAACACTACCAACAGTGTTGGCAGGAGTTATCAGTGGGTTCTTATGTATCAATTTTGTACCATTTTGTATGATGATGTAGACACCTGCGGGTGATTGTAGCCATATGATTTTGACATCATTGTATCATGACACTTTATATATATATATATATATATATATATATATATATATATGAGATGATTCATCTTTACGGCAGCTATATGCATGTGTACCTATGTGATGAGATGTTCTTATGTGATGCTTATGATATGGATGCAAATATGTATATGATGCAATGCAATATATATATTTTTGTTCTTTTATGTTTTATATGTTATGCCAATGCAAATGTGAATGTATGAAATGCAAATGAATATGATAATGCAAATGATTATTTACATGATGAAAAATGTAAAATGTGCTAACATGTGTTGTGTGCAGGATGTGATACAATTGTGATATCTATATGTATGTATGAAATGCTTAATATGTGGTAATGCAGGTGCAACTATATGAAATGCAAATGTTTTTGGTGTGTCAATATACTCAGTCATGTGATAGCAGGCTACACGGACTCAAGAAGGATGATGGAAGTCAATCAAGAACGGGGGATGGAAGATAGAAGATATGAAAGTGAAAGAGCTTCTTGTGTGTTATCATCATTGAGCTTTATATGGCAAGTAGGTTATGACAATCGAGGCATATGTTTGACCCAGAAAGTCATTGTACCTGTTTGCATGGAGATAAGACAGTCACAAACAAGGAATTCCCCAGTTCATACTAGACTCTCAGTGTCCTCATATCCTTGGACAAGTCATAGCATTACTAAGAGACAATCCACAGACAACAAATACAAATAGGTGACGATACCCCATCCTTGCCTTTCTAGTCAAAGACATCCTGGAGATAAAATCTCTAGTCAGAGACATCCTGGAAAAGCTAAAAGATATGTCACCAAAAGATAAAATCAAAAGAAAACCAAGACTCGACACCAACATCCACTGTAGTCCTCAAGTTTAGTGTCTCTTGTCACTTGTATAAGTCTTATTTGATTGTGGTCACAATATTTACTTTCACAAAAAGGATAGATAGCACGGAACCATATGTTGTTTGAGTCTGTTGAAAGATTTGATTTTGTTGAAGCCCATTGTTGCTGCTTTCTCATTTGAAACTGACTGAATCCATGAAACTGATACTTTATTGCGGAGAAGATGAAACTTTATTGCGGATTTGTGATGCAAATGTTGCTTTATTGCGGATTGTGTGCGGATAGACTAAAGGAAGCTGGAAGAAACTATACTCCTCGAAACATGTGATGTTCTTAGTTCCACACCCATCACTAGACGTAGGATTTTCCTTAGCCATAGATAGGAGCTGATTTATTATGGATGGAAAGGAGTGAAAAGGGAGGTTTATTATGAATGGTGAACCAATCTTGGGTAGATCAATAACAAGCCATGATGAGAATGTGTAAGTTTATTATGGATGAATAGGTTGTGAGTGTATGCAAAGTGAAAGGATGAAAGTGAATCCTGAAGGAGGGAGGAGCAATGTCTCTAAACATGGCGCTGGTGACCCAGTTTTCACCATGGTACTTGCCCAAGGTGCCACCGAAGTGGTTTTCACCGTTGGACGAAATTATCTCTTTACTTTTTTCGATTTTTCAATGTTTTTTGTGTCACAAGGCTCCTGTTTGCCAGGTTTTCACCAAGTAACGATTTTTTTTGTTTTATACTTTTTTTTTGTATTTTTTGATTTTTTTTGTATTTTTGAAATTTTTTATTTTTTTGTATTTTTTGAATTAGGATATTCCAAAGAGCTATGTGTAGAACCTGCGAAGGTGCATGCTATTCATAGGATCCTCCAAAGGTTCACCTTCTATAGTTGAGAGCTGATATGCCCTAGATCCATATGTTGCTGTAATGATGTAAGGACCAAGCCAATTTGGTTCGAACTTGCCTTTCTTCTCTCTGTCTTGCTGATTTTTGGGGTTTTCTCTGAGAACCAAGTCCCCTACCTCAAATGTGCGAGGCTTGACTTTGTGATTGTAGCTGCATTGTTCCTTGACTGA
The DNA here is from genome assembly GCF_030272615.1 of Cryptomeria japonica. NCBI lineage: Eukaryota > Viridiplantae > Streptophyta > Pinopsida > Cupressales > Cupressaceae > Cryptomeria > Cryptomeria japonica. Next base: position 25,635,343 of record NC_081409.1, read on the forward strand.
ATGATGTGTAGCTTGAGTGTCTGTCTTCCTTGATGAAGGAACTGCGATAGAATTACTAGTGTGTGGACTACACAGGCCCATATGCGTGTCACCTGAAGAAGTTTGGGCATCCCTGATAACAAAGTCCTTTGAGAAAGATCCATTAAAGGTCCATGATGTATCACCAGAAGGAAAATGATGTGTGGAACAAGTAGGTGAGTTATGAAGGCTTATGACTGTGAAAAGAAGTGAAAGTAGGATAGCATGATGGAGACTTAGGATCAACAAGTGTTCTTTTTTACTTGAAATTGTATAACTTTTGCCCCCAGTTATTTTGGTATTAGGGGAGATCAACTCTTGTTCTTTTTGCTTCATAGGATTTTTATCCTTGACTTTGATTTTTGCAGAGTCCAGTAGCTTTTGATTTTGATTTGGACTAAAGGACTTTTCTTTATTGTTGACTTTTATATTTTTCTTTTCAAAGCTTGATTCTTGATCCCCAATGACTAAGGCCTTTTGTGATTCTTGTTGATCCAAGTCTGGAAGTGGAGTGGAAATGGAATGAGTGGATGATATGGTAAAGCTATGTGAGTTCTCAAGAGGGCTGGCGATATGCTCAATAGATTCTTCGCTGGAACCACTCTTAGGTATATTGATATCAAGAGTTGCTTGCACCACTAGAGGAGATTTGCATTCAGACTCAGTAGCCACAACACTAGGTGGTTCACACCCAATTCCTCAGCATTGCAAATTGTTTGTAGGTTGTTCCTGTCGACTGAATGTCTTAGGAGATAGTGGGAGTTGATCAACATGAAAGATATACTCACCACATCCAAGGTCTTTAATCTTGATCTTTTCTTTCAACTTTGTTTGTTTTGATGTAGAAGCTTTCAATGATTCTGGATCCACATATGCTGAAGAAGGAACAACTTCTCGATTGGCTGGAATTGTTATTTCTGATCTCGCTCGTATACTGTTGCAATATATGAATGGATTTGGGTCAGCTTTGACAGTCACTTCAACTCCATTGTGAGGAAACTTGATGCACTGGTGATATGTAGATGGTACTACGCTCATCTCATGAATCCATGGACGTCTTAGCAATATGTTGTATGTGAGATCTAGATCAAGGACTTGGTATACCACATCCTTCGTAACTGGGCCAACTCTGAGAGGTAAGGTTACTGTGCCTTTGGATGAGCGCTCTTCATCATCATATGCCTTGATGGTGATTTTGTTTGTAGAATTCATAGCTTTATCAGAATATCCCAATTGTTTAATAGTGCTCAATGTACAAATGTTTAGACTGGCTCCTCCATCTATCAGGACTCATTTTATTCAATGTTTGTGTATGAAGGCTTCAATGTGTAATGGTGCATTATGTGGCTGACTTACCGAGGTGTCATCGGTTTCTGTGAATGTAAGGGAGTGTGGAATGGAAAGGTATCCCACCATGGCTTGAAACTGGTCCACATTCAGATCAGTAGGGACAACAGTGTCTCTCAAGATTTTGTCAAGAATAGCTTTATGTGCGGGGGATATATGTAAGAGCTCAAGGATGGAGATTAGTGCGGGTGTCTTCTCTAACTGTTCTACAAGGTCATACTCAGGATTGGTTGATGAGGAAGCAGTGTTTTTAGTTGGAGCACCTTGCAAGGTGAATTTACCTCGATGGGTTGTAACATGACATTTAGAGGTAGGTTCGGAAGAAGATCCAATGCCTTTTAGGACAATTTTGGGTCTTTGGGTAGAATTCTCAGGCGTTTTGTCCTTGATGATAATGGTAGAGACATAATTGTCCATCGAAATGTGATTGATAGTTGAATCATAGTTATAGGATGCTCTGGTATAGTTGGTTTGGTCATCTGTGCCTTTAGACTTTCCCTTGTCATGCTTTGGGAATGGTTCCTTAAACATCTCATGTTCTTGGTTAGATGAGTGTCCTTCAATCTCAATGTCACCTCTATTAATGAGATTTTGTATGATGTTCTTCAGTCGATGACAATTTCCTGTTTTATGTCCCTTTCTCTTATGAAATTCACAATATTCATCATCATTCCACCAATTTGGTTTAACCTTTGGTTCATATGGAGGAAAATCTGGAATAGTGATTACCTTGTTTGCCACTAGCTTTTTGAAAACTGACTCAAGTGGTTCTCCCAATGGAGTGTACTTCCTTCGTGATTTAGAAGTTGTTTGAGTATTCACTTGATTGTTTGTAGAGCTTGATCCCGAAAAAACAATTTTGGGTCGCATTGTATTGGCATCAACAACACCATCATTGACTGTGTTCTTGTTTTTGTTCCAAAATCTTGGCTTATCTTTTCCTTTAAAGTCATCTTTGTTTTCCTTGAATATCTTAATGGCTCCTTGTTCAATTAAGACCTTCTCTGTTGCTAAGCCTTTTTCAATGACGTCCTTGAAGATGGACAAACAAGCTTTCCTTAGATCATAGCCAATGTCTTTGTTAACATTTTGAGTGAACATCTCTACCATTTGTTTTTGTGGAATTTCCCAAGAGCACCTGTTGGCTAGATTCCTCCATCTTTGTAAAAATGATGAAAAAGATTCTCCATCCTTTTGTTTGGTGTTGCACAAGGTAGCGACTGATATGTCTGTCTCTATGTTGTATGAGAAATGTTGGATAAATGCCTCTGCTAAGTCAACCCATGACTTAATTCCAGGTGGAAGTTGGGAGAACCATTCCATAGCTTGATCTCCTAAGCTTTGTGGGAATAATCTCATCAAATATGTCTCTTCTGCTGCTACCTCAATGCAAGTTGTGAAAAACTGTCTTATGTGTAACTTAGGATCCCCTTTGCCTCTGTACTTATCAAAATTAGGTGTCACAAAGTGTGTAGGAAATGGAGGCATTGGAATATTTTTGTCAAATGGATATGGACATATGTAAATGACTCAAAGAAAGTGTGATGTCTGATGTAAAATTGTTTTGCATATATTGGAAGACACAAAAGACACAATGTTTTGATGTTTTGTCTTGAATGTTTGATTGTTCAAAATAAGTCAAGCACAATTCTTATGGCTGGCCAAGACAATAGTTGTTGATTCCACATGAGGTTTTACCCCCGAGGCTACGCTATTCAGAGTGGATACTTAGATGCTTGACCTCACTGGCTCCACCCTCGGCACTCACTTCTCAGGTCAGCCAAGCATCAGTCCACACGAAAACTCCCCGTGGCGAACTTTGTATCTCTACTAAGAACCGTATGTGTGTGGGCCGCTACCAGAGGTCCGACCTCCTACCTCAACAACTAGAAGGATTTTGGCTTCTAAAACAAAAGGGTGCTAATAAGGGCATCCGCTCGTGTGGCCATACATGTGACACTTTCAGCTCTGTAAATACAAAAGGCTCCCAGCCGATAGGGGTTACGCCTTACAACTGATCAAATAAATTTGATCAAACGGGTTTATGGGGAGACATAGTGTCGGTATGAACTAATCAGCACACGTTATCCATAGTTTTCACCATGAATATAGTTGTTTATAATGGTTCAAAAGAGGTGGGTTTTCCTTGCTACCACTTGGGTCGTTCTCTTCTCATTAGTAGTCCTGATGACCACACGGGAAGACAGACCCTCTAAAGATTAAACAAAAAGAGCCTATTGCCCAAGACACAAAGGACACTGGTTCAATTTTAGTGCACCAATTGAAGTGTTTGCTTATCTATGAAAACAATGCACACAATAAAAATCCAAAAACCCTTGCCAAGGACCTACAACAAATATTTATTAGTAGTTTGGATTGTTTGAAATAATCACCCCTTCCTGCAAGCACACGAGTTAGGTAAATTTTAGATCCAAAAGACTTTGTGAAATATGGGCCTTCAACAATGCATTTTGTTGACCAATTCAAAGATCTGATTCATCATAAAAAAAGACCACCTGTAAAATTTCAAGAGATTTCCAAAAATGTAAGAAAATCCAAAAAATTTGCTAATTTGCTCCAAAATTTAATTTTTTATAAAAAATCATAAAAAACTCATATAAAATGCAAAATCGATCCAAAAAATCTGAAATTTTTACTGGAGAGTCTTGATGGTCTTCCAAACCTGTATAAAAAAAAATTCTACAACAAATCCAAGCAGTTTGTGAGATATGAGTAAAATAATGCAAATCCCTAATTTTCAAAGATCTGATTTTTGAGGAATGATTTTGCATCAAATTTAAAATCACAAAGAACAGATCCTGTGTATAATTCTGAGATATTTCCAAAAATGTAAGAAAATCCAAAAAATTCGCTAATTTTCTCTCAAAATTAATTTTTTATGAAAAATCATAAACAATTCATACAAATTGAACAAGTAATCCAAAAAATCTTAATTTTTTTTTGAATCCTTCTGATACTTTTCCTGACCTGCACAAAAAATTTGATGCCAAAATTCGAAGCCGTTTGTGAGATCTGATCAAAATAAGGAAAAACCCTAATTTTTAAAGATCCGATTTTTAGAGAAATATTTTGCATCAAAATTAAAATCACAAAAAATAGATCCTATGTATAATTATGAGAGATTTCCAAAAATGTAAGAAAATCTAAAAAATTCTCTCATTTGCTCTCAAAATTAATTTTTTATGAAAAATCATAAAAAATTCATAGAAAATGAAAATTTTCTCCAAAAATTCTGAATTTTGGATTGAGAGATTTTGATACTTTCTTCAACCTACAAAACAAATTTGGTGCAAAATTTCCAAGCCGTTTGTGAGATATGATCAAATCTCTCCAAGATCTTGATTTTGTGTCCAAAACCCTAGCTGCACAAGGTTATTCTCCAAATTGTTTTACAAAACAGTAATATAGGGTTAGAAAAATCTGCAAAAAACATAGATCTAATAAAAATCTATGTCCCACGGGGTGTGCCAAAATGTTTATGGTGAAAATGGATAACAATAATAATAACGATATTGAAAGGCTAAATGAATTCAACCACAAAACCCTAGCCTAACAACAACAAAGATCCACCATAACATATGAAGATTACCTAAGACAATGCAAATCAAATGAAATCACAAAGATTATACCATCACATGTCCAATAGGGTTTGGATCTCCATTCTTCCTATCTCCATTGATCTTGCTTGATATATTTGCTCTCAGATTTTATGTGTGCACAAGAGCTCAACAAAGAACTAAATGTGGTTGCAAGTAGGATCGCCTATGTTCAAAAGCATAGTTTAGTCAAGTAGTCAATTGATCAATTAGTTAGTTAGGAGGGGCATAGATTGATTAGAATGATTGATTAGGGTTTGATAATGAAGGAGGTATCTCCTTATATAGAAGGCACTATAAGAAATGGAGGGATAAGATTGAGAGGTGTAAAAGGATGTCGGTTATGATTAGAGGGTAGGTAAAAGAAATAATAAAATAATGAAAGGGGTAGGTAGTGTATGAATTAAGAGATGAATGACATGTGTCATGGGTAGAAAAGGTTAATGAATTAATTAAATAAATAAAGATTTTTTTAAATAATAGAAGGAGTGAGATCAATTAAATAAATAAGATATTTATTTAATTTAGGAAAAGGATAATTTAAATAAATAAATGTATTTATTTAAATGAGAAATAAGGCTAGAAGAGGATAAATGAAATAATTAAATAAATAAAGATTTATTTATTTAATAGAAGAATTAAGCTTAGATAATTAAATAAATAAAATTAAATAGACTGGACAATTTTGGGTGTCTACAATTAGCATTTCATACATACATGTATATATCACAATTACATCACATCCTGCACACAACATATGTTGGCACATTTCCCATTCTCATCATGTAAATAGTTATTTGCATTATCATATTCATCTACATTTCATACATTCACATTTGCATATGCATAACATTTAAAAACATAAAAGATCAAAAATATTGCATTTCATCATGTACATATTTGCATCACATATTGTAGCGTCCTAAAATTGCGACACTTGCAATTTCGACTGCATTTTGGTCTTCACGATGGCGATGCAACACGCAACCTGAATGGAGACCCCGAAACCTGATTATGACACCAAAAACTGCATTTTCTTGCACCCTGGCCTGAACCTCCTTTGCACCCTGCTGTCCCGGGAGGTGGGACCAGAGCGCCCAGCGCCCTGGTCCCCAGGACCATGGCGCCCAGCGCCCTGGTCCCCAGGACCATGGCGCCCAGCGCCCTGGTCCCTGGGTCCTATTTTGGGCCCGGTCTCTTTTGGACTTCGGGTCTTTATGTTTGCAAATTGGAAAATTAACTTTCCTGGTCGGCTTAAGGTCGGGAAAATCAGTCTATTAACCCTAATTGGCAAGTATATAAACTACATTTGCCTCTCCCATTGGGTAAGAAGGATATATGATGGAGAAAGCGTGGAAACTATACTCAAGCATTCAAGCATTCAAGCATTCATTCCAAGTCTCCATTCAAGGCTAAGTGTTGCATTCAAGACAAGGATTCAACCATTGAAGAGGAGATCACTTACAACACATTACATGCTACAACATACAACATACAACAAACAACAACATCTATACCTTCGCACATAAGGATACAAACATCCTTACAACAAGGTATTAGTACTTGTTTTACATTACATACATTTACATTTACAACAATTTCTCATTTCTTGGTTAATTCCAAAACCGGGGTTTGACCTAAAGGCAAACCCCTAATCCCTAACCCCCCAATTGTCTTCGCTTTTTTGTGTGTAGGTTGCAGGTACGCGGCTGAAATTGAAGATCTGGAATCCTCGTGCAGAGACGAACAGATCCCCCTTCGTTTCGCGGATTTTTCGGAGGACCGTGTGCACGTCGGGCGCCATCGTCCCGTCAACTTTTGCTCAAATTTGTAGGACAGCGCCGTATCGACATTTTACTGCTAATTCCAAGTCCGTAGCTTCATCCTATATCCCTATCTCAGTTTATAAGCGAATCTTTGTCACTTTCTATGCATTCCTAGCTTAATTCTTCTATCAACATTCTTTACAAAAGAGGGTAGCCTTGCTTTCTTAACCCTTGAAACACATTTAGCATCCAATCTTGCATTGTGTGGGATTGGATCTTGTGGGTTTCAACCTCTCTTTTGAATGTAAAGTATCTCCCTTAAGTGAAAACCATCAACCCTAGTGAATCTCCCTTCTCTCTCCTTGGAGTTGGAAGAGGGGAGAGCAACTAGGGTTCGATCGCGATTTTCCGCTTTACACATATAAACTTGGATCACATAGAAACATGCATCACATAGGCACACATGCATATAGCTGCCACAAGGATGAATCATCTCATATATATATCAAAAAATCATAAGTGTCATGATACAATGATGTCAAAATCATATGGCTACAATCACCCGAAGGTGTCTACATCATCATATAAAATGGTACCAAAAACTGACACATAGGGAGCCCTGTAAGGCAATGATGAACTCCCTCCCTTGGAGCCAGCTAGCGTCGATGGAGTCTGAGCCCTAGAAGGACCTGCTCCAAGATCATCTCTCCTGCCCCCTCTATCTGGTGGTGGTGGAGGAACCATGACCCCACAGTTAGATGCCTGTTTCCTGTCTCTCCCTCCAGAGGTCGTCGCAGTCCGCGATGGTCTCCAGAAGCTCCTAGCCCATTGATCTGGTGGCACCACTCCATAGTACAGGTCTCATTAGTAAGCTATCTTCTCTCTTGCCCTCAAAACATAGGCATATTCAGCCCTTATGTCCTATGTTTCCTGCCTCCCTGCCCTTAGTGTTGTCTCAACCTACCGTATAGAGTTGAATAGCCCGATCCCTCTCCCGCTCAGTGTCCCTCAGTTGTCTCCTGAGTCTAGTTGTATCCCTCCCCAGATCCTGGATCTCATCTACCTATCCCTGGCAGATCTCCCTCAATGATAGTAGTTCATCCTCCTCCTCTCTCCCCTCACCCTATCCCTATGGCTGCTCTTGTCCCTGATCCTGTCTCTGTAGCTGTCTGGGCACCTGTGCTGCTGGCACCTGTAATGGCAATCCACCTCTAACCCTCACTACATGAGCTTGTCTCTCCTCTCTGCCCTCTCTCCTTTGAGCCACTCTCCTCTCTACCACTATGCCCCCTCTCCTTCATTGGCCTCTGCCTCTGCCATCTCCACTATCATCTCCATCACCTCCACCATCTCCCTCGGTCGGCTCCCCTAGATCCATCAGTCATGGGAACGGATGCTCTGCCCAATATGCAGTATACTCTGCATCCATCCCCGCATCCTCCACATCTGCCCATATATCCCAAGGCATGGGAACAATTTGTTGCAGTTGTGTCACTGCCTAATCATAAGACAATAACGGACCCAAATGCACCTGATCCCTCACTGTCTATGCATACATCCCTGAACCCCGTGGCATCCGCTGTATCTTGTCGAACTGCCTGCATACTCTGTCTATCAACTGCCGCTTAATAATATATGGTGTCTACCCAATCAAATACCTACTCTAGAATACATATGGCAGCTCCACTACATCATCCTCCCACTCCTCACAGTCTAAGTAAGGCCTCCATACCACACTGTCTACCTCATCGATAACCCGACACCAATACTCTAGCCTCCCAATCTGTGGCTGGGAAGTAATCATATCATACAGATGCACATAAATGTGCCCATTTCCTCTGCCTCTAAAGTGTATCGGACATGTAACGGGCAGATGCTCATATGCCCATACCTGCAATAATGTCACTCTGCATCCCAATCCTATTGATCCGTGATATACAAACTGATGCAACTCATAATACAAGTGTGCCAACAGACATGGCCCCCATGCAAACCTGGTGTGGTCAGTCACCAATGTCTCTAGTGTCCTCCCCCATCCCACCGCCAACCCTCGTGTCACCCTGTCCGAACAGAGGAATCCATTGATAACTCTTGCCAACACCGCCAATAGCGCCAATCCTATAGTTGTCATACTGTTCCAAGCCACATGTTCAGCCCTCATTTGCAGTCTTGGATCCTGAAACACTCATCTCAGTGCATCCCTGTCTCCCTCTCAATCGTAAGGAACCAACTCTCCATCGATCGGTATCCTTAGTATCCTGTACACATCCTCTAAGGTGATTGTCATCTCACCCATCGGCAAATGAAATATACATGTCTCTGAGTGCCATCTCTTAGCTAATGCAGTCAGCAAACCCATGTTCACCCGAAACTGAGGCACATACATAATGTATCGCAATCCCATAGCCTCAACTGTTGCTCTATCCTTGAATGTCAGCTCTGGTTGTAAACTCTGAGTCAAAGGGAATCTCTCCCATGACTCTAGCATAGGTAAGTTCTCCTGTAGTCAAGCAAATCAACTGTGTCAATCCTAGTGGCATTCCCTGCTCATCACAAAGTGCTTCTTTTTATCCTAGTTCTTATATCTATTATATGACACCCTATCCTAGTGGTACTCCTTGTTCATCACAAAGTGCTACTTTTTATCCTAGTGGTACTCCCTTTTCATCACAAAGTGTTGCTTTGATCCTATCTTTTAGGGCACCTACTTGAGTGTATCCTCTTGAGTAGTTTATCTAATTGACAACATATGTTCTATCACAGAATTGTCAATTTCAGCCTAATCCTATTGACAACGTATGTTCTATCGCAGAATTGTCAATTTCTTTGGTACTCCTTGTTCATCACAAAGTGCCTCGATCTATCCTATCCCAAGGCCTCTACTTGAGTGTATCCTCTTGAGTAGTTTACTAATTAGCAACGTATGTTCTATCACAAAATTGTCAATCCTAGCCCTATCTACTATCCCAGTCTTCCCTAGAGGACCTACTTGAGTGTATCCTCTCAGCAGCTTATCCAAATGACAATGTATGTTTATCACAGAACTGCCAATTTGACCTTGCAAACACAAATGTGTTTGTATCCTACCTAGACGTGCTTGCTCTGCACAAATGTGCCTACATCACACAGACGTGCCTCTGTTCAACACAGACAAGCCTGTTCTTCATAAATGTGCCCGCATTTCACAGATGCGCTCGCATTTGACACAAACATTACTGAAATCATAGATGCATTTGGCATCAACACAGACACGCCTATCCTACAGATGCGCCTGGCACCAACGCAGACGCGCCTTGACGTTTTCCCCCCCGCTTGACATTTTCTAGATCTACCTAATGCACATTAATTGCACTACCTAGCATGCATTTATGACAACAATTAATGCAACAAAGTACAAGGAGGTTTTGTGCTACTCATTGGCTCTCCTGCATTTGCTGGCCTCTGATATCAACAAACGTGATCGAATCTATGCACCAATGCCATTACTGTTGACTGCTGACTGCCCTGCTCTCTCTTCACTCTGATCTGTTAGGTGTGTGGATGAAAATGAGGATGTTTTCCCTCGTAGTCTATCTTATAGACTACCCTAGCCCTAATCTCTCATCTCAGTCTTCTTTATTCCATGACTCTATCACTCTATCCTATCTAGTCGATCCTTTATAGCCCTTCTCTCTTATCAAGAGATTTTCTGTGATATTTTTAGACATTTTCATCCAATCTCTCGAGGAGGCATATCATTCCCATCTTGGGGCAACATTGTATCGGTTCATCTTATCTTCTTTGAAACAACGCGACAAGCTACATTGTCTCAAAGAGGGGCAAAATGTAGATGTAAAGCGGAAAAATCGAACCCTAGTCGTTCTCCCCTCCCCAACTCCGAGGAGAGAGAAGGGAGAGTCACTAGGGTTGATGGTTTTCACTTAGGAGAGACTTTACATTCAAAAGAGGGGTTGAAACCCACAAGATCCAATCCCACGCAATGCAAGATTGGATTCTATATGAGTTTCAAGGGTTAAGACATCAAGGATACCCTCTTTTGTAAAGAAATGTGGAAAGAATGATTGAACTAGGAATGCATGTAAAGTAGGAAAGATTCGCTTATAAACAGAGATAGGGATATGGGATGAAGCTGCGGACCTGGAATTAGCAGTAAAATGTCGAGACGGTGCTGTTCAGCAAATTTGAGCGAAAGTTGACGGGACGATGGCGCCCGACGTGCACACGGTCCTCCGAAAAATCCGTGAAACGAAGGTGGATCTGTTCGTCTCTGCACAAAGATTCCAGATCTTCAATTACAGCCGCGTACCTGCAACCTACACACAGAAAAGAGAGGACGATTGGGGGGTTAGGGATGAGGGGTTTGCCTTTAGGTCAAACCCCGGTTTTGGAATTAACCAAGAAATGAGAATGCTGTAAATGTAAATGTTTGTAATGTAAACAAGTATTGATACCTTGTTGTAAGAATGTTTGTATTCTTACATGCGAAGGTGTAATGTATGTAGCATGTAATGTGTTGTATGTGATCTCCTCTTCAATGGTTGAATCCTTGTCTTGAATGCAACACTTAGCCTTGAATGGAGACTTAGAATGATCAATTGCTTGAAGGAATGCTTGAATGCTTGAATGTTTGAATGCTTGAATATCGTTTCCGCCTTTTTTTTCATCCTCCAAAATGGGAGAGGAAATGTAGTTTATATACTTGCCAATTAGGGTTAAAAGACTGATTTTCCCGACCTTAGGCCGACTAGGAAACATTATTTTCCAATTTGCAAACTTAAAGACCCGAAGCCCCATAAGAGACCGGGCCCAAAATAGGGCCAGGGACCAGGGCGCTGGGCGCCATGGTCCTGGGGGACCAGGGCGCTGGGCGCCCTAGTTTTGAAGGACCAGGGTGCTGGGCGCCATGGTCCCACCTCCTGGGACAGCAGGGTGCAAGGAGGATCAGGCCAAGGTGCTGAGAAATGCAGTTTTTGATGTCATGAACAAGTTTTGGGGTCTCCATTCAGGTTCCGTGTTGCATCGCCATCGTGAAGACCCAAATGCAGTCGAAATTGCAAGTGTCGCAATTTTAGGACGCTACAGTAGACACCTAAAATTATCCTATCTAATTAAATAAATATCTTTATTTATTTAATTATTTAATCCTAATTCTTCTATTAATTGAATAAATCTTTATTTATTTAATTCATTCATTTATCCTCTTCTAGCCTTATTTCTCATTTAAATAAATACTTTTATTTATTTAAATTATCCTTTTCCCTAAATTAAATAAATATCTTATTTATTTAATTGATCCTACTTCTTCTATTAATTAAATGAATATTTATTTAATTAATTAATTCATTAGCCTTTTCTACCTATGATACATGTCATTCATCTCTTAATTCCTACACTACCTGCCCTCTCACGATTTTCTTATTTCCTTTACCTACCCTCTAATCTTAGCCGACCATTTATCTTTTATACCTATCAATCTTATCCCTCCATTTCTTATAGTGTCTTCTATATAAGAGGATAATCTCCTTCATTATCAACTCTATTCAATCAGCTAATCAATCCTTCAAGCATTCTAGCATTCAAACTTTCATATGCGATCTAGCTATCAACCACATTTTCGTTCTTTGTTGAGCTCTTGTGCACACATAAAATCTAAGAGCAAATATATCAAGCAAGATCAATGGAGATAGGAAAAAATGGAGATCCAAACCTTATTGGACATGTGATTGTATAATATTTGTGATTTCATTTGATTTGCATTGTCTTAGGTAATCTTCATATGTTATGGTGGATCTTTGTTGTTGTTAGGCGAGGGTTTTGTGGTTGAATTCATTTAGTCTTTCAATATTATTGTTTCCATTTTCATCATAAATAGTAATCATTAACCTTTCTACAGACTTTGAAGATGATGCCATTGGAGATGAACAAGATTCGATGTAGGATTTTCAAAGAAATACCTTTTCTTACGCACACTACCTCGTTTACTGGTTGAATGCCCTAAGTGCACACCAGTTTGATCTTCTGCAACCTTCAAATCAGCTTGATTGCAAATCACAATGCAACTTCGACAATTATCAACCAACAATCTTTCTTAGCTTAGCAAGCACTCCAAATTTCTTTCTCGATGCGTTAGGGTAAAAATAACAAAGTAAAAACTCGCTTTTATCTTTTTTACCTACTACATTAAATTCTCCCCTGTTAGGGTTACGAACCCTAATTTCACCGCTCAGGAGAAAATAGGTTGATAACATATTGACAAAAAGTTATCAAAATTTCATGCTTCAAAATTCTCTTACCACTTATTCATCTCAAGGGGTCCATAGGTGGATTTACCGTTAAGCTCCCCTTAACCATATTTAAAAGGCTTAATTCACCGGTGCAGTGTTTGTTTCAATGGGTGAAGGAACAATTTCTTCTCTAGGTGAGTCATCACTTTTCTTATTCCATATCCGATTCATTTCCTCTCTGGTTTCTTCAACATTAACTTTCTGCTTTCCTTTCTGATCCTTAGAAGAATTGACCGGTTTGCTATTTCTGGATCTACAAAATTTTGCTAAATGCCCCAGTTTGTTACAGTCATAGCAGGCCATACCAGATGATTTCCAAGGTCTTGCATTTCCTCTCCCAATTCTTCTTCTACAGTTCATAGCCACATGACCAAATTTATTACAGATGGTGCAAATGACATTTGTTACCTTTTCCATCTCAAATGGATTGAACCAGTTGCCATAGGGTCTTTGCTAATTCATGTTGACCCGGTTGTCAAAATTTCTCATCCAATTTCCATTCGGTCTTGGATGCATATGTGGTATAAGATTATTTGCTCCATACCTGCACTCAACAGATCTATGTCCATACATTCTGCATGTGAAGCAATGACGTTCAAATTTCTTGGACACATACCTAGCATTAGTATTGTAGCTTGCATTTCTGTTAGGTTTGTCTTTACAAATATTTGCAGTATGACCAGGTTTATGGCAAACAAAACAAACAGGTTTAAAGACCTTCTTACCGGTAGGCTTATTGATCTTAGGAGCATATTTGTTCTTAAGAGTGTTGCTCTTGTTCCCAGAGGATTCACCTTTCTTAGATGTGTGAAAACCAAGTCCAGAGGTATCACCTTTCATCCTTTGTGATTGAATTTGTTCTTCAAGCAAGGTAGAACTTTTGTTGAACTTATCCAGTTTCCCATTAGCTTCAGTAACCTGTTTGGTAAGATCTTCATTATGCTTTGACAGGTTCTCTCTCAAAGATGATGCTAACTCAAGATCTAGCCATAAGTTCTCCTCACTAGTACATTCGGGGCTAATTTCTGACAGTCGATTATCGGCATTGTGATTAATTTTCATCAGAGTGCTGACAAAAGTAGTCATTGAAAACTCATCGTCGGACTTGTCGACGATGCCTCTAACCATCGGAAATATGACAATCCCATGGACTCTGCCGATGGTGGGCATGATCGCTCTTCTGGTAAAAAAAGTCATTGGACAAGCAACATCCCCGTCGGATTTTTGTGTAGACTTTGTCGGAAACTTGACAGAAGTCTGAAACTTTGCATCGACGGTGATGTTGTTTGTTCGACAGTTGTGTCATCAGTCCATTAATATGCATCGACAACCGTCTGACTACAAAGTGCCGTCAGACGTACAAAATCCTCGTCAGATGTTTGTGTAGTTTGAGTCGGAAGTGCGATGACTCCAAAAACTTTGCACTGACAAGACTGTTGTTGGTTCGACGATTTCATCGTCAGTGGAAATCTTGGTATCCATCGTAATTCTGACGAACATTTATTTTTTTCAAAAAAAATGTTATTATCTAGACGTAAAGCAAACCTTATTGATATGTACAACTACTGATATTCTATCCCCATTAGCTACCAATAGGGGGCATAGGTTTGAAGCTAATATGAGGCGCACTAGTTTCAAGCTAATATGATCAGGTGCACCATGGTTGAGATGGTCCAACTCCTAAGAGGACTGTATGAACCAATGAGTACTAGTAAACCTATTAAAAATGGCGCTGATAGGGAATTAGCTAACCCAAATATAAGAGCCTTTAAAGCCAATCAGGGAGATGAAATGACTTTATCTACCTTATCTAAGTTAGTTGTTCTTGGGAGCTACCAAAACTTATCTACTATATATATACATGAAATGAATTTATCTACTATATATGCACATATTTCTTATAAGTATATCCCAAATTGATAATCTCATATAAAGTGTCATCCTATGTCAATACATGACATATACCTATTGAATGACATGTATATATCTCATACTAAGTAGTCACTTGTTATTATAGATTCAACATATATTCAAAGATGATAATCATGCATTCCGGATTACAAGAATATCCTCTTTAATAAAATAAATCACATGTACAAGGTTATTGGGTTGATTGAGTCCAATAGCAAAGTACAATAGGTAAAGATAGTGTATATATATCTCATACTAAGTAGTCACTCGTTATTATATATTCACCATATATTCAAAGATGATAATCATGCATTCCAAACTACATGAATATCCTCTTTAATAAAATAAATCACATGTACAAGGTTATTGGGTTGATCAAGTCCAATAGCAAAGTACAATAGGTAAAGTTAGTAGTCAAAATAATGTTACTAGCATCTTAAAAGAAAACATAAATGCATTATGACCACCCACAAAACACTTGATATAAAATATTTCCAACCTTTCTTTTGTTTAAGTCCACCCGACCACGTGGAACCCTTAGGTCCACCCCATCGTGTTTGTGGAGATAGTTCCAAATAGTCAATCAACATATACAAGGGGGATGATAGGCTCACACATGCCATACAAGATGCATACATGACACAAGTAATGGAACAATACAGTGCAACATCAATAGATAAGGATGATACCAAGTCATGAATCCACATAGGGTCACTACTTTAAAACTACACACGACATTAGATTCTAGAGTGTAGTGGAGGAAGTGTCATCGTATGTCTCTTTGCACAAGTCCCAACACTCCATGTGTGGGCTTGCCTTTCATTGTATGTGCTCATGGGGACACACCATATATATGGAATCAAGCATTCTCTCATATGGACAAGAACGGAAATCACACAATCCCTATGCTACATGAGCGGGTATGTCTCTTTGCACAAGTCCCAACGCTCCATGTGCAGGCATGTCTTTCATCGTATGTGCTACATGGGGACGGACCATATGGAACCAAACATTCTCTCATGTGAACGAGAACAATGATCACATAATCCTTGTGTGAGTGGGAACATGAAAATGGTGATTGTTGGTATGATATTAGAGGTTTCATGCTTTGTAGGTCTCCAAGATTCATTGGCACGTGCAAATGGTGACTGTTGGTATGATATTGGTCATGTATTAGACCTAGTAAAGCATTGAGGGAAGATTTGAAGTTGTAAGTGAAAGATAGACCCCCTTGATGTTTGGAGGAAGGTAGTGAGGGGTGCAGAGGGTTAGTGTAGACCCTTTACAAGCTATTGTGGCCCTTGGGTAGGGCAAATCATCAAGAACTTTATGACTGTCCCTAGATAGTGTGTGGTCATCCTAGTGAACAAATGAAGACTGATATTTTGGGAGTATGATGAAATTAATAATCTTATTATGTGGTGGACATCTGAGATAGGGTTGTAGTGATCCTTGGAAACTTTTAAAGGGGTTTGGAGGCCCTAATCAGTGGAAACAAATCATATCTTGTCGATTGTCCTAAGTGGCTTGGCTGTCACAGTCATTGTTGTCAATCATCTGTATGTTGCAAATGGGGTTCACATAAGTCTTTTATTATTCAAAGACCAGTATAAAGGGTGTGTCAACCTTGTGAAATTTTCTCCTAACAAAGCCTAAGGATTTTAGGGCTTTAGGAAATATTTTGTGGTGTCTTTTGTCCATCAAATGGGCTATATAGTTTGCTAGGGATTGATTTGTGTCAACTAAGAGCAAGTGAGAACTTTGGGATTACAAAGTTGATTTTGTGGCATTGTCTCATGTTCTCAAAACAATGTAATCAACATTTCCAAGGTGATATCCAAGGTCCAAGGGATTTCCAAACCTATGTGCGAGGACTCAAACTTGTAGCGGTTTAGGATGGAGACTAGTAAGTATGCCCTAGTGAGTTGTTGTGTATGTTGAGTTTTCCATTGTGAATTACCCCCTACCTGTGCATCATGCTATCATGGTTATGCTAGTTTGAAGAGGAACCCACATTTCAAGCATTTAAGAAAACATCAAGAAACAAATGAGAAATCTACAGTCTTTGCTATGGTATTAATTTTTATCATTTGATTTTATGCATAGGTCTTAGGATTTATTGGACGAGTGTGAATGTGAATTTGGATCTTGCATTGAATTTTTTCCAATTTATTTATATGCACATCTTCATCCTTCACAAGTATGAAGACAAGTATGATTAATTGTACCTAGCTTTGAAATCAGTTTTCAATGGTAGAATTTTAACACTAACAACCATGAGCTTATCTGTCCTTAACAACAAATTTGTCCCCCTTTTACATGCACTTAGGGACCCTCATTGTTCCTTTATGGGTATGTCATATTTTATGACTGTCATAGGTCTACGGTTTCAAGAAATGAAAGAAAACCCTTTCTAAACTTTGTAACACACTAATACCCAAAAATTCTACCCCAAGCATGTTCAATATCTTCATAACCTTATTAGAGGTTTCATGTTTTGTAGGTCTCCAAGATTCATTGGCATGTGCAAATGGTGACTGTCAATATGATATTGGTCATGTATCAGACCTAGTGTAGCATCAAGGGCAGATTTGAAGTTATAAGTGCAAGATAGACCCCCTTGGTGTTTGGAGGAAGGTAGTGAGGGGTGCAGAGGGTTAGTGTAGACCCTTTACAAGATATTGTGGCCCTTGGGTAGGGAAAATCATCAAGAACTTTATGACTGTCCCTAGATAGTGTGTGGTTGTCCTAGTGAACAAATGAAGACTGAGATTTTGGGAGTATGATGAAATGAATAATCTTATTATGTGGTGGACATCTGAGATAGGGTTGTAGTGATCCTTGGCAACTTTTAAAGGGGTTTGGAGGCCCTACTAAGTGGAAACAAATCATATCTTGCCGATTGTCCTAAGTGACTTAGCTGTCATAGTCATTGTTGTCAATCATCTGTATGTTGCAAATGGGGTTCACATAAAAGTCTTTTATTATTCAGAGACCAGTATAAAGGGTGTGTCAACCTTGTGAAATTGTCTCCTAACAAAGCCTAAGGATTTTAGGGCTTTAGGAAATATTTTGTGGTGTCTTTTGTCCATCAAATGGGCTATATAGTTTGCTAGGGATTGATTTGTGTCAAGTAAGAGCAAGTGAGAACTTTGGGATTACAAAGTTGATTTTGTGGCATTGTCTCATGTTCTCAAAACAATGTAATCAACATGTCCAAGGTGATATCCAAGGTCCAAGGGATTTCCAAACCTATGTGCGAGGACTCAAACTTGTAGCGGTTTAGGATGGAGACTAGTAAGTATGCCCTAGTGAGTTGTTGTGTATGTTGAGTTTTCCATTGTTAGTTACCCCCTACCTGTGCATCCTGTTATCATGGTTATGCTAGTTTGAAGAGGAACCCACATTTCAAGCATTTAAGAAAACATCAAGAAACAATTGAGAAATCTACGGTCTTTGCTATGGTATTAATTTTTATCATTTGATTTTATGCATAGGTCTTAGGATTTATTGGACGAGTGTGAATGTGAATTTGGATCTTGCATTGAATTTTTTCCAATTTTTTTAGATTCACATCTTCATCCTTCACAAGTATGAAGACAAGTATGATTAATTGTACCTAGCTTTGAAATCAGTTTTCAATGGTAGAATTTTAACACTAACAACCATAAGCTTATCTATCCTTAACAACAAATTTGTCCCCCTTTTACATGCACTTAGGGACCCTCATTGTTCCTTTATGGGTATGTCATATTTTATGTCTGTCATAGGTCTAGGGTTTCAAGAAATGAAAGAAAACCCTTTCTAAACTTTGTAACACACTAATACCCAAAAATTCTACCCCAAGCATGTTCAATATCTTCGTAACCTTATTAGAGGTTTCATATTTTGTAGGTCTCCAAGATTCATTGGCACATGCAAATGGTGACTGTTGGTATGATATTGGTCATGTAGACCTAGTGCAGCATCGAGGGCAGATTTGAAGTTATAAGTGCAAGATAGACCCCCTTGGTGTTTGGAGGAAGGTAGTGAGGGGTGCAGAGGGTTAGTGTAGACCCTTTACAAGCTATTGTGGCCCTTGGGTAGGTAAAATCATCAAGAAATTTATGACTGTCCCTAGATAGTGTGTGGTTGTCCTAGTGAACAAATGAAGACTGAGTTTTTGGGAGTATGATGAAATGAATAATCTTATTATGTGGTGGACATCTGAGATAGGGTTGTAGTGATCCTTGGAAACTTTTAAAGGGGTTTGGAGGCCCTACTAAGTGGAAGCAAATCATATCTTGCCGATTGTCCTAAGTGACTTAGCTGTCATAGTCATTGTTGTCAATCATCTGTATGTTGCAAATGGGGTTCACATAAAAGTCTTTTATTATTCAGAGACTAGTATAAAGGGCATATCAACCTTGTGAAATTGTCTCCTAACAAAGCCTAAGGATTTTAGGGCTTTAGGAAATATTTTGTGGTGTCTTTTGTCCATCAAATAGGCAGTATCGTTTGCTAGGGATTGATTTGTGTCAAGTAAGAGCAAGTGAGAACTTTGGGATTACAAAGTTGATTTTGTGGCATTGTCTCATGTTCTCAAAACAATGTAATCAACATGTCCAAGGTGATATCCAAGGTCCAAGGGATTTCCAAACCTATGTGTGAGGGCTCAAACCTGTAGTGGTTTAGGATGGAGACTAGTAAGTATGCCCCTAGTGAGTTGTTGTGTATGTTGAGTTTGCCATTATGAGTTACCCCTACCTCTGTGTCATGCTATCATGGTTATGCTAGTTTGAAGAGCAACCCACATTTCAAGCATTCAAGAAAACATCAAGAAACAATTGACAAATCTACGGTCTTTGCTATGGTATTATTGTTTATCATTTGATTTTATGCATAGGTCTTAGGCTTTATTGGACAAGTGTGAATTTGAATTTGGATCTTGCATTGCATTTTTTCCACTTTATTTAGATTCACATCTTCATCCTTCACAAGTATGAGGACAAGTATGATTAATTGTACCTAGCTTTGAAATCAGTTTTCAATGGTAGAATTTTAACACTTACAACCATGAGCTTATCTATCCTTAACAACAAATTTGTCCCCCTTTTACATGCACTTAGGGACCCTCATTGTTCCTTTATGGGTATGTCATATTTTATGACTGTCACGGGTCTAGGGTTTCAAGAAATGAAAGAAAACCCTTTCTAAAATTTGTAATACACTAATACCCAAAAATTCTACCCCAAGTATGTTAAATATCTTCGTAACGTTATTAGAGGTTTCATGTTTTGTAGGTCTCCAAGATTCATTGGCACGTACAAATGGTGACTGTTGGTATGATATCGGTCATGTATCAGACCTAGTGCAGCATCGAGGGCAGATTTGAAGTTGTAAGTGCAAGATAGACCCCCTTGGTGTTTGGAGGAAGGTAGTGAGGGGTGTAGAGGGTTAGTGCAGACCCTTTACAAGCTATTGTGGCCCTTGGGTAGGGACAATCATCAAGAACTTTATGATTGTCCCTAGATAGTGTGTGGCTGTTCTAGTGAACAATGAAGACTGAGATTTTGGGAGTATGATGAAATGAATAATCTTATTATGTGGTGGACATCTAAGATAGGGTTGTAGTGATCCTTGGAAACTTTTAAAGGGGTTTGGAGGGCCTAATAAGTGGAAACAAATCATATCTTGCCAATTGTCCTAAGTGGCTTGGCTGTCACAGTCATTATTGTCAATCATTTGTCAATTCTCCCAACACTATTATACAACCTTCGTGCACTGCCATACATTCTCAAAATAATGTTACACAACCTTCACTAGAATTTTTCACTTGAGAAGGTCTCTCACCAATGAATTCTTGGACTATTAAGGTTTAACCATTTTTTGATAGTTTTTGAAAGCAATTCCTACAATCCTTTGGGTAGAAACAACAACATTCTATATGTCCATGCATCAATGAGAGAGGTTTAGGATTTTCATTTAGCAACACGATTGATAGAGATACCAATAATGAAATTGCAAGGAAGATCTAATATTTATAAATGAAATTGCAAATCAATCTAAGTTACATGTTTGATATCTTACTTATATCACGGCAACGTAAAATGTATATATGCACTCAACATACCTCTTTGCTTGTTTATTTGAGAATGTTGCTAGGAATTAATAGGTGAATGATACATTGACCTACACATGAATCACTTGTACTTTCTTGATATTTTCATCCCTTGGTCAAGGCTGTATACCCCCTTACACTTGAATAATGTTTCCACCCTCATGATTACTTGAAGTCCATTCTCAAATCACACTAAATGACAATAGTTAGTACAAAATAGTGACCATATCCAAGGAAGCCCAAATTTACTCATACTCAACATAATAAGAAATAACTAAATCATCTCGACCATTATTCATAACATAACCTCTTTTTCACATCATGGAAGGCCAAAATTACTAGGATCACGCTCTTCGAAGGAGCCATTATTCAGAGCCACCAAACTATCAACAAGAGTAGAAGCTATTAGGCTCATTAAATTTTAGGACATATAAAGAGTTGAATCAGAAGCTAGATCATGAAGCATACAATAGAGAGGTATTCATGGAATAGACATATGAAAACATCTCATTCATGAAGTAACAAAATGCTAAAGAAAATGACAAGTAATAAAAAAAACTTACAAGGATGAGGCATATTCATATCTTTGGCAGTCCCACCTTGGATATCAACACTAGAAGCAACTCATATTGTTCGTGTACATACAAGACAATATGGGAGTTCATTACACCTAGCAACTTGTGGTGTTTTTGTTCGTGTTGGCTCTATTGGACCCTGCAATTAAGATTCAATATACATTATTCAATAAGATTAATTGTGCAACATAATGAAATATTAAAAAGTGTGATATCTTGTTGAGATTCACTTGGTTTCAAGAATATTTTAATATTCTCTACTTAACAGGGCCAACCACGTGAAGGTGGAAGCTCATTTGGCCCCTCCCCCCTAACATCACTCTAAATTCCCCATTAACATCTTATAACATTCATTCATTCATTCTTTCTACCATTAATAAAATATAGCATTCATTCATTAATTTCACATAACATTCATTAACACATAACATTGATTAACATTAATTAACACGCAACATTCATCAATATTAATTAACACATATCATCCATAACTATTAATTAGCACATAATTACATTCACTAACACATAAAAATCAGTCATTATCAAATAAGGTAGATTACAATCATTTCTTTTTTTGTTTTTTCTTTGAAGCTATCAAAAGACTAAGTGGAACATCGGTTTCTTCATCATTTCCCCCCTCTGCAGTTGTTCCACCCTCTGCTCGTGATCTCAATGTATACCTAGTCCTATACTGAGGACGGGGACACTGAAGCAAAGGGGGGTCCTCTGCAATAACAAAGAAATGGGTTAAATTAAAAAAAAATTTCACAACTGTTACAAGTATTTCATTAATTTAGAGAACATAATTGTTGCGCTCTTTACCTGATGGGGCCACATCATTTGTCTCGCCTCAACCTCAACATGTTGAACACCCTCTAGATCATCAGGAGTTGAAATACTAAAGGTTACATTAATGTTGAAGACCAATTGCAATTATATTTGTTTAAAGGAATAACAATGGTCCTCTTTACTTGAGTGGGTAACATCATGTTTCTGATGTTGTGTACCCAGATCATGCTCCACTTAGTCACCACTGACTACACGCTCTAAAATATTAACAAAAAAGGTTACATTAATTACTACTCTAATTACAAATTAAGATGTTTAATTGTATTAATAACTACATAAATAAATTTGAATAACAAATGAATACCTCCACTACTGGGATGCACATCTAGACCTTCATGTGTAGGTGGTGTTTCACGATTAGTCGGCTGAATTCCAATGTCATGCACATTGTTATCATTGCTTGCTTATTTAAAACAAATATAGCCACTTTATGTTGTAACTCAACATCAATTAAATTATTGGTAAAGTATTCAATTTGAAACAATTTCCATTTAGCATATTTACCTGTGTGACAGATGCACTCGAATATTGTGTATGCCCACTCAATTCTTGTAGCTGATCAACCACGACTGAATAGCGTTGCTGGTAGGCAATTCTCTTGTCATCTTCTATGGGCGCTCTGTTGAATTCAGAGCCCTGCATTTTTTCTTGGTACCGTGAATTTTGCTTGCATTGTTTGATAAAAAAAATCGTTTGCAATTTATTAATATTTTGATGCAATATTTCGTTTACATGAGATACTTACAATTTGTGCAACAAGTTTCATATAACCACCAGAGCCGAGTTTGTGTTGCCTGTGCTTTTCTTGTCTTGCCTTGGTTGCCTTTGACATGTCACTTAGTCTATAAAAAGTTTGAAATATGTTAGATTATATAAATATAAAGAGTAATTAATTAGTACATAATTACATTCTTAATAGTATCTCGTACCTTCTTCTGGCGTGTGGTGGTGTATTTCCTTTTTTCCTTTCAATTCTCTCCTTGGCATCCAAAATCAGGTCCTTCCACTCCCTCTCTGGAATCATGGGGGGACGCTCGTACTTTAGGTTCCTCTCTAAATGGGTCATGTATTGGTCCCTCACATACTTTAGATATGTGCCAGCTTTTTCAAGGAGCTTGGTTTTGTCAAAGGTGTCATTTCCAAACCACTTAACCATTTGGTTTGTCAATTCATCTTTTAACCTTTTTTCCTGGTCATTCCACCTTTTAAAGCAAAAACAAACCTGTTAGAATCAGAAATGAACTGAAGCTACCTTTATTACAGTTCAAGAAATGGATTAAAGGAAAACTATTCTAGCAATGATATGAAATCAAAATAGTGGATTAGGGTTAGTTCACATATGATGTACCACCTTTTACTATGGTGGGCCCAAATATCAGCAATGCAATGTCACTAAGATGTTTATAGAAAATATCATTGCCAGCAAAAAATTCAAGGGATCATTAGTCCAAAATGAGTGATCATAAAGTAAATTACAATTAGAGTATATATAATAATAATTTTAAAGTACCTGGAACCTTTTATATCTTTAAGGGAATCATTTCTTCGTCCCTCACCACCAATGTGGCCTGCAACATTCCCGTACTAGCAATACGAGAAGATCTAGGAAATGATTGTATGTTATCAGCAATAGTGACCTCTGGCGCATCCTCATGTGCATCTCCTCCTGCAAAAAATGAATCCACTATGAAATGCCCCCAAGAAAGAACGCTTGAAGGGAAATAAACACATAACAGAAGATAGAGAAAAAGAGGGATCTACCAACAGTGGGCGGGCCAATATGACGTGTAGTAGAGGATGTCTGCATGCTAAGTGTTGCCGACATTGTAGTCGGCAATACAGGTGCGGCTAACCTTTGACGAGGCGGCAATGACATTTGCACAGGAACATTGACAGTACCTGAAGAAGAATACATTAAATCTATGAAAAGTGCAAGAATTGCAAACAAGGATGAACCTTTATTTTGAAGATTGACAGTATCAAGTATGATGTGTTTTGGCTACTTAGAGTGATAAGACAAGCAAGCGATAATACAAGAAATTTGTCATCACCTGAAGAACTTGCAACACCCTGATCATGGTAACGACTTTCATGAGGGCGATAAATTGCCGTAAAAACAACACGTACATATTTTAGTTAATGACATAAAAGAGAATAAAATATAAACCATTATTGAACTTTTGTTATAATTAAAGCTTTCATTACTGCTTACTTGCAAGTTTTCTACTGTCCGAATCAATACTTCCACCCTCTCTTGTATCTCATCAGTCATAGGATGCACGACTGCCAAAGCAACAATCTCTTTAGTAATTTTTCTAAGAGGATTTTTTATGAATTTCATAGGGTGTGAGGAATTTTTAGGGTCATCATCGCTTAATCCTATTGATTCCACATCCTTGGAGAGGTGCTCGGGTACTGCATCTCCCTTTCCCTTTCCCCTAACATCCGTCTGTGTCAAGAATGTCATTAACAATTACAAAATTAGTCTAAATCACTAAAAAAAGAAACATAATAATGTAACAGTTTGCTTCTATCTAATTTTTACAATTACAACAAGGTTTACCTGCTCGGTAGAAGTGTCGCGACCTACATCCCTGTCAGTGATATGTGATGGATCCATGTCGCTCTATGACAAAGAAAAAATATAAAAAACGTTAGCGAAATTAAACCAATAGACTTAGCAAAAAAAATTCATAATAAAATGGTATATTGGATTCATTAATTGGAGGTTGGTTAATTTAAATGGTATATGGTATGTACCACCCCCATGATATTAACTTTGTTTGTATCTATATGATTCAAACTATAATTGATTAGAAGCTCTTTGCCTGCACTTATTGATTTTATTGCACATACGAATACATGATTTCCCTCGCGCGCCTCAAATATACAATTGGGTTGTTTATTAGTTGACCTAGGTCGCGTACTATTTATAAAACCTGCAATATTCCCTGCTGCTTTTGGGCGACCATCAATGTATACAGCCACTCATTTACTTTGATCATTATCTTTCTGTTGTATATAATTTGCTTACAGTGCATACCTACATATACTTTTTTTATATTTAACAATCTGCATCCAATTATTGTAATTGTAACAAGGTCCAACAAACTCCATCAATTCAGCAACTTTGTTGTAACAGACCTTTATGTCGTCCATGGAAAATAAGCCTAAACCATGTAACAATAAATGTGCTATGTGATATATCCTATCGTTAACATAAAAATTGGTGTTTATTTGAGGAAGTTCCTTGGGCAACCATTGTTTCTGTAGATGTTTGTACCTCAGTGGCACCTCAATATCGCCTTTGGTCTCATCATCATAAGAACATGACCCCCCTTGAGCAAGGAAAAATTTCGTGCGTTTATTGAATTTTCTTCTAATCTTTTGACCTCTTGTTGATCTCGCTATTGTAGACCTACTACATGTGTCACTTTCATTTTCTATTCCTGCATTTCCCTCACTCGATGAAGACAAATCTGACAAATACCTATTTGGGGGTACCTGCACTCCATGAAATGAGAGAGTTAATTGGTAATGAGAGAGAAATTTTGCAAATGAGGGTAATGTTGATGAAGAAGTCGACCCTAAAGTTGATTGTGGGATTAAAATTGGAATAATTCCAACTGGGGCCTGAAGTGTTGATAACTGTATTAGATTTGCTGCTAATGTCGAGGTTTGAAAAACTGAGGAAGTTTGTTTTCCAAGTAATTTTAAAAAAATAAATTGTTTCTATAGGGTGTATTGACTAGTTATACCTGTCTAGCCATGAGACTGTGCAAGATCCTCATCAAAGGGGTTCAAGGTCCTGCACATGTAATTCAATTAACTTATGTTTGATAAAAATTACAGAGTACACAACATGAACTTTGTAGACAAAAAGAGTATTAAATAATAAAAAGATGTTGTCATCAAAATCATTGTAAATTTTTTAATTCCTTACCTTTACTTTATGTAGACTATGCAGGATCCTCAACTAAATGGTTGACGATGTCTATAGTCAACGACTTGTTCCCACCAAGGGTGACAGCATCACATAGGGACTATACATGAAATCAACACCATCAATTGAGCATCATAAGCATTATTACATTTGTAAGTTGATAAACAATAAATACATATGTATCATAAGCATCATAAGCATCACATGATGTATCATCATATATGTAATTGAGCATCACAATTAGAATCACATATGTGTCATCATAAACATGTAATCCTTCATATATGTATCATAAATCACCATCCATCACATAGGTAATAAACAATCCACATTCTATAAATAAACACAAAGTTCACAAAATGTCACATGCATCATCATAAACATGTAATCCATCATATATGTATTTTAAATCAACATCTATCACATAGCTAATAAATAATCCAAATTCCATAAATAAACACAAAGTTTTAAAAATGTCACATAAATAGTCACTCTCCCTATCTCCATCTCCATGTTAAAAGGTGCATCATTAATTAATTATGTAATGGTATTAGAATTAAAAACATAATGAATTAATTATGTAAAAAAAATTGTATCAAGGAGTCAATATTAAATAGATAATATACTAATCGCATACCTCATACATTTCATTCATCATCATGAACATCAAGGTCATCATCGCCATCATCATCATCATCATCATCGTCATCATCATCATCATCATCATCATCATCATCATCATCATCATCATCATCATCTTCTTCTTCTTCCTCTTCTTCATCATCATTGAGAAACTGTCGATCGTGATCATCATCTACTTCTTCGGTATCTTCTTCTTCCATCACATTATAGTTTATTGACCTTCCTCTTGGATCATGTCTAACAACAAATGACCAACCTGGTTTATGTGGAACCTCTGAGTAAAATACTTGCTCACATTGGCTTGGAAGAACATAGAGCTCATCCCCAACTGGTACAAATGACCTTGTATATACCATTGTAAAACCATTATCATGTTCAATAACAGTTCTATCGAGATCATTTTTATTCAATCGCAGCCTGTACCATTTGACGACGAACAAAACTAATTTGAAGGAATTAAAGTCACACTCAAGTATATCATCCAAAATGCCATAGTATCGATTTTGAGACTGTTGAGGATGTATGCCATTTCTCGATAAAATATTTATCACCTCAAAGACTGCAGTGATGCCAGAATCACAAGTTTTCTTCGTGTCATCCAACTTTTTTATGCAAAATTTATGACCATTGCAGCACATAGCGTTGTGGTGTTTGACTTGTGATATGTCAAACATGTAAAATTTATTGCATTGTGAGTTGATAAACATATGCGTGATTAATAAATTTATACGTACCTATTTATCTCTTAAACCATATGCTAAATCAATTTCCCTTTGCGTAACATTTGAATCTCCATTACGATGAGCTTCTTTAATCAATGAAGCCACACCTTCCCATGTTAACGTGCATCCAGAATGTTGACAACGTTCAATCCATACTATCATCCAATCAAGATTGTTTGCAATATACAAATGTAGAGCATCCCACTCTCGACCAACTGTACAAAAAATAAATAGACGTCTTACAACCGTATTATTTTGAAGATTAAGAATTAATTAACTACAATAACATCTTATAATTACCTCTCACTTTCCTCAATCTACCTTTCTCCGTCAAGTACTCCCCTTCGAATTTGTTAATGGGGTTGGGATCCCAAATGCAATCCATGTGGATCTTTGCTGCAAACTTAGGAAGATATTCAGAAATGTACACCATAGTCTAGTATACCATATATCCCTCCACCATAAAACCCTCAAGATGTGCTCTTTGTCGAACCAAAGCCTTCAAAAATTTCAAGTGCCTCTCAACCATCCACATTGACCTAGTGTGTATAGGTCCACACAATTCAATCTCCTCAATTTGGTGTATGAGGTAGTGTTCTTGTGCATTGAAAAAAGCTGGAGGTAGACACTTTTGCATTTCACACATTAAATGAGGAATTTTCTCTTCCAATATTTTATATCATCTTTATGGATTTCTTTACATGACAACCACCTACAAGATATTCAAGACGCAAAAAAATATATTACATAACAAGTAAAACAAATAGAAAATATAATATCTATACAACGAATTGAACAAATATCACTACTTACCTCATGTATTTTCCAAGATCATATATGACTTGCTTGACATTATTGTCGAAGTCGTCTGGGAGAGATAGAGGTAGAACGTACTGCAACAATTATAAAATCATCTTTTCATTTTTTTCTAACATAATAAAATTAAAAGTACACGTATGTGCAGTACTTAAATACATAGTAAAAATACAAGAACATGAATTACCTTAATGAGGGTATGCCAATCATGCATTTTCATCCCTGGCCCAAATTCACGTTTCTTTGATATGAGATTGTTTATGTTCGCAGCAAATCCTATGGGAAATCGAATTTTTCGTATGACTTCTTTTATAACATTGCTTTGTTGGTTTGTTAATAACCAAGGAAGCTCACTTATATTAATCTGGTCTCCAGGGCTCTTTGATTGAATGACATTTATCATTGCATGATTGGAATCCTGAATGTCACTACATATTTTGACATTTTTTTCTTTGTCACGCCTTCCATCCAATATTTTCCATAATGTCTCTGTTATATTCTTTCCAATATGCATAGTATCAAACAAATGAACAATTTGTAACTGCTCGTAGTAGGGCAACCTACTAAATTGTCGGGGATGACTTTTTAGTCCCTTAGGAAGGTGGTCATTTATGCCTTCACGAACTTCATGATCATCAATCACATCATCAGTAAACAAAACAAAATAGAAAAGATGTTTTATGACAAACCAATAGATGGAATGGCATTACCTTGATGATTAATTCTATTATATTCCAACTTCCACAGGTGAGGTGTCATTCTTCATGGCTTTGATGTATTCTCTTCTTTCCCATTGAAAAGATATTTTTTCAGTATTTTGATACTTATGATTTTTGTGGAGAAAGTGCCTATACTCATCAAACACCTGCTTTCCCAAACTTTTTGAATGACGAGATTTCATCTTTGGACCACAAACAGGACATGCAAATTTTCCCTTTGTTTGAAAATCTACAAGATAATGTGTAATTGGATTAAATATGATAATTTTTTGAATTATAATGTTTATGCACTGTTAGGATTCCCAAAGATACTGAGAGGGGGGGGTGTGAATCAGTATCTAACCGGTTAACAGATTTTCTGACCTTATTAAATAAATTGCATTCCAAAACAGTGTACCAGTAAACAAGAATTAATGCAGTAAATATGAACAATAAACACAACATAGAAAGAATACCATAAGACAAGATTTTTGGCGAGGAAACCGGGTGTGGGAAAAACCTCGGTGGGATTTGTGACCCACAATATTCACTCACTGGCGAATGAATGGATATTACTTACAATAGTGGTGCTTGCACATGCAGGAAGGCCAACTGCCTAGAGCTCACTGCTCAATTACAAAAGGAAGTCTCACTGACTTACAAAATGGATTATGGAAATCCAATGTGATGTAATACTACAAAAAGCATATGCTATGCCAGGTTCAGTACTAGTTTACACTCATACAACAACCATAAACCTTACTCCAAAATCTGCCTTAATATTCTCTCATCATATCCATCCTATCATCTATGTGTATATCCGAAATGATCTTCAAGATCTCATACTTATATATGAGTCTTATTACAATATGCCATGTCGGCTTACAAAAAGATATTATAATTAAATACAATATACAATAACCAAAATCCTGTCGGCTGGGGTGCCGGTAATCATCTTTGTTGTTGTCGGTGAACTATCTACTGGTGTAGAGTCTGCTAGTGTTGGTACCTGTCGGTGCCATAGGATTGCAAGGTTTCCATCAATGACAATACCTTCAATCATCTACAATTCTCATTGGAGTGTGCAATGCCAACAATCTCCCCCTTTGGCATTGATGGCAACACCCATGAGAAAAATTCAAAATTGTATCCAAAAACTGAAGTCCAAAAATCTTACCAAAACTATGTGCTCCCCCTAAGCAGATGATCTCTAAGTCATTGGATTTTTCTCTTCTCTACTACTCCCCCTTTGACATCAATGACAAAGGTTGTCAAAATGTCAATTGAGTGTAGTTATCAGCTAGAACCCTGTAACCGGTTGGTTACAATCTGAAAAAGGTCTGCTAATACAAAATCCAGGCTCTCAGTGAACCTGTCACTGTCCTTCAATGCTGCCCCTTTTCTTTGAATGGTACCGGTGAGGTGATGCATTTTCTCTTCCAGTGTCTTTAGTCCTTGAACAAGTGCCTTTGATATCTCTTTCCTTAAAGAGATGAGGTAATCCAATTTGGGACCGAGTTTGCTTTTAAGTTCTTTTGCCTTGTATTTTATTCTTTCCTTTTCTTTCTCTAATTTTTCAAGTTTCTCCTCAAAACCTGCTATCTCCTGCTCTATAACTAATATTGGTTTGGAGGAACCAATGATGTTGTCAGCTATATCATTTATTTTTTTTGGCACTTTACTAATCTTCTTGTCTATATCCACTGTCAAAATATTAGTCTTGCATGTGTCTCTTTACAACTCCTTAAACTCCATTATTGTTTTGCTCAGTGCCAGTAGGAGGGTGTCAATGTGTCCCATGCACTTCTTTATTGTCTCATCAAATAATTTCTCTTTTTCCTTATTCATTTTCTCTCTAAATGTCTCCTCATTTATTTGTTCCATTGTCAATATGTTACCAGTGATATACTTAGACAATGTGTCTAATTGCCTTAAAGAATCTTTATTGTCCACATTTCACTTGGGTGCAATCAATTTTAGAATAGGAATGGTATCATCAATAGCTTTATATGCTAGTGCATTACAATATGTGATTTTCTTAATTGAATCCAACAATACCTCTGTCACATTAGTTGGTTTGAATTCTATCATGGAAGAACCAGATGATTGTCCAACTACCTTAACAATCCGCATTCTGCTGGTGTGAGTAACCTCTTTGCTTGTATTGACCTCTGGTAGGTCAGTTTGTGTCTGCATTTCTATCAGCAAAGGTTTAGGCTTCTCAGCTATTGCTAGTGGCACTGTCTCTGCATGAACCTATGACTCAACCTTTTTCTCTCCCTTTTTCTCAACATGTACCTTAGTGGGTTTCACTGTGCTCTCTACTGTCGGTTTCTCTGATGATGTCTCAGTGGTATTCACTGTCGGTTTCTCAGTATGCACCTCTGTACTATCCACTGTTGGTATCTCAACTTGTTTCTCTGTGTTATCAGCCAGTTGCTCTAACTCTATAGGTTTTTCAATGTTTGTATTAATGGTATTGTCAGTATCCATTCCAATAACCAGGGGATCAACTAATTGTTCAGTTTGTTGAAGTTGTGTCTCAACTCCAATCTCAATGTTATCAACTGTTGGCTCTTCATGTGTTCCTACCTCAATATTTTCAGCCGGTGGCTCAGTAGCCACATATTTTTTACCAGTAGTTTCCTTATCAACCACAATATTGACCTCTTGTGTATCAATATTCATTGTATACAAGAATTCTGATTCAGGATTTGTATCCTTATGTGTAGTCTCCATATCCTCAG
Source organism: Cryptomeria japonica (assembly GCF_030272615.1). Lineage (NCBI taxonomy): Eukaryota > Viridiplantae > Streptophyta > Pinopsida > Cupressales > Cupressaceae > Cryptomeria > Cryptomeria japonica. The sequence goes on from NC_081409.1 coordinate 25,667,378, forward strand.
GTGTCGGTGTGTCAACAGTTTCAACTGGTGAAGTAGTAGAAGGAGGTGGTGGCAAATTGTCTGTTACTTTTATGTTGGGTAGTCCACCTACCTTTCCTTTACCTTTGTCCTTATCCTTTTGATAGACCTTGAAATTTTTGGGTCTTATGAGTTCTTCTTGCTTCTCTTTCTCTACAAAGAATATATCCCATTTATCTGTTGTCTCTTCAGTGATTTCATTAACTCTACCTGCCATTAAAGATACATGTCGGTGACCACTGGAAAATACTGTCCTGTTAGCTTCACTTATTAACTCATCAATTTCTTATGCTGATTTAACAGGGTGTACAACAAGTAGCTTTTCAACTTTTATTTTCTTATCCAATTCCATGATAGCTAGTCTCTAGGCATCAAGTCGTCTATACAAGTCACTGAGCAGATCATCTACAACCTCTATCAAAAATTTCTTATAGATATCTAGGTGTAGAATGATACTATTTTCTATGCTTTCCTTTTCCTCATTTGTAAAAGTATCATACAGTTTACTAACATTAGACAAGTTTCCATAATCCATTATTTCATTCAGAAGATTGTTTAAAGGAGGGATAACCTATTTTTCCTTCTTCTTCCTTGGTGTCATTTTCTTTGCTGGAGGCCTTACTGCCTGCTGCTTCTTTCTTGTTTTCTTTGGTGCAGGAGAGGGTGTCGGTGAAGGTTTTCTTTTCCTTTCTACTCTCTTAAACTCAGCTGGTATTTCACTGTCAGATGAAGTTCCAGCCGGTGACAGGTGAGCTTCCGGTTGTAACCCTTCCAAATCACTTTCCTTAATATCGGTGATATTCAATACATTCTCCTTGATCTCTTTCACCTATTTAGTTATTTTCCTGATATATTGCTCTCTTTTCTTCCTTCATTTAAGTGTTTGTACTTTGCTTTCAATGGTTTCAACACTACCAAATATTTTCTCTTCAGGTTCTCTAGGGACTTCAAGTAGGGCTTTGGCATATGTCTCAATAATGTTTACATCAGCCTCATAACCCATTTCTGTCACCCAAATAGTTCTAGGAACCACTGCCTCCATCCAGATTTCATCTTTCTTAATAACAAAACAAAATTCTTTGTGATATTTGTCAATAATGTTCTGAGGTAGCCTTTCCCTTGTTTTCATTCTAGCCTTAAATGCTTGGAAATATTCAATTATATTGTTTTCCTTGTCTTTTCCTATACCGGTAAAGATATCCAATAATTTTTTACCTACTGGTATGTCAAAACTAAATTCTTTCCTGCCTATACCGGGAACTTCCTTTGTAATATATAGCATTAGGCACACAAGTAGATTACCAAATCTGAAAGTACCTTTCTTATCACCTTTAATTTTCTTCAAGTTGTCAATCAATTCATCCTTCAACCATTCACATATATCTATCTTAGCATTATTGTTCACCATATCATAAGCACTCTTGATACATAGACTAGAAACAGAGTTCAATCTGTTAGCATGTGTAGTTTTGTATCCTAGTACCATGCTAATGAATCTGACATTTATGTCTTTCACATCATTGACTCTCAAGGATTTGCTATCATGGGTTGCACCAGTTAATGTCATCACAATGTTATTTGAAACTTTCTTAGTTTTGTCAGCTTGCTACCGGTGGAAGGTAAGTCAGTCACTGGCTTTACTGCTTCTCTAATGATCTTATGGATCAAATCAAGCCAAAATAATTCTCCATGAACTCTGCTGAGTACAATCCTCACAACTTCCTTAGGGAAATCTGGAATATCAAGTATTTCCACAAAACCTAGGGTTTCTATGATCTTATGTTCTAGTTTCACAACACCATTCTCATCACAAATGACAGTCTTATACATATTCATGATTTCATCAGCACCTAGTTCCTCAATATGACAATGTATGTATATCCTAGGATCTCCTGCATATGCAACTCCTTTAGGGATTTTAGAGAATGTACCTAGGGTATCATCCATCTTCGCTGCTTTGAGTATGATCTTGAATATGGGCCTAGGGCGTTTAACCACTTTAATAACAGTAGGGTTTGCAATGAATTCATGAGCAGAGGAGGAAGCCATTGATAAATACCTTAATCTGCCTTTAGGTTTGGATGCTTGAAATATTTTTCTTCACTTCTCGCTCTGGATGCCTTCGCTCGGGTTTTTCATGCTCTTAGGAAATTTGAATGCTCAGTGAATGAAAAAGAGTGAAAAACACTTGCTTTATAATGTCTTTTCCTTCAACTACCACAATAAATGCCTGTCGATTAAGTGAAACCTAACACATGTGCCGGTAAAGAAGCAATTCATCTTCTTACCATCAACCGAGGGTAAAATAGCATGATTTTCAATTAGTTGCCATACCCTCAAAAGGTTTCTTTTCAGTTAGATGAAGAGTCTCCTACCGGTGGAGTGATACTCTATTCTACCAGTGAAGGAATAGTCTCATCAACATTCTAATCTCTCTTTCTAATCCATTGTTTTGAAAATTATTTCTTTACCTCATCAACCTTCTCTTTACCTTTTAAACTGGGTCCTTTATTGTTTGTCGGTGATGCCTTACTTCTACAAATTTTTTCAATATGTCCAATCTTGTTACAAGCATAACAAGTCACATTGTTTTTCTGAATAGACTTTCCATATCCTATGTTGTATGTGTTCTGCATTGATTAGATAAGTGTCCAAATCTTCTACAAACATAACATCTTACATTCATTCTGCAATTTTCTGAATTATGACCAATTTTGTTGCATTTGGAACATTGACCGGTGGGTGCATTAGTGTTATGATAGTTTCTAGATCTACACTGATTCGCTCTATGACCATACTTATTACAATTAAATCATTTCCCATTAAATTTGTAGGCATTAGGTTGTCTTACCGGTTTACTGTGATCATGATTGTTTGCAGTACCAGAGCTTTCACCAACTTCAAAGCCAAGTCCATTAGTGTCTCCATCATGTCTCTAATTTTTCAGCATGTTATCAAGTTCCTCTGAATTTTTCTTGAATTTCTCTTTGTTTTGATTTGCAGTAGCCAACTCATTTTCCAAGATTCCCTTCTGTCTCATAAGTTCAGTTTTATCATTTTCCAAGATTCCCTTCTGTCTCATAAGTTCAGTTTTATCATTTTCCATGTGGATCAGATCTGTCTTCAACATATCATTTTCATGACTAAGTCTTAGATTTTCAGTTCCAGCATCATTCAGTCTTCTAGTCAAGTCATCTTCATTCTTATTTTTGTCTTCAATGTCTTTGCAAAACCTCATAGTCATATCTTGCATCTCATTCCTCATAGCACTATTTTCTTGTCTCAACTTGTTCACAAGGTCATTAAGAGTTTTCTTTTCATCATCATCACTCTGCATCTTCTCATGAAGTTCTCTTCTTTTGTTTCTAGCAATAGTGAGATTCTCTTAAAGTCCTTGAATGAATTCCTATGCAGTCTTCAGATCATCTTCAAGTTTGATATTCTTCAACTTTTCTGCATCATAATCTAAAAGAGCTATTTCCAATTGTTTTCTCAAACTTTCCATCTGTACTGGTGTCAGAATCTCCCTCAAGCTATTAGGCTTCTGAAAATAGAGGACCAATCTCTGATACCAATTGTTAGGATTCCCAAAGATACTGAGAGGGGGGGTGAATCAGTATCTAACCGGTTAACAAATTTTTTGACCTTATTAAATAAATTGCATTCCAAAACAATGTACCAATAAACAAGAATTAATGCAGTAAATATGAACAATAAACACAACATAGAAAACACACCATAACACAAGATTTTTGGTGAGGAAACCCGGTGTGGGAAAAACCTCAATGGGATTTGTGACCCACAATATTAACTCACTGGCCAATGAATGTATATTACTTACAATAGTGGTGCCTGCACATGCAGGAAGGCCAACTGCCTAGAGCTCACTGCTCAATTACAAAAGGAAGTCTCACTGACTTACAAAATGGATTATGGAAATCCAATGTGATGTACTGCTACAAAAATCATCTGCTATGCCAGGTTCAGTATCAGTTTACGCTCATACAACAACCATAAAACTGCCTTAATATTCGCTCATCATATCCATCCTATCATCTATGTCTATATCCGAAATGATCTTCAAGATCTCATACTTATATATGAGTCTTATTACAATATGCCATGTCGGCTTACAAAAAGGTATTATAATTAATCTGCCTTAATATTCGCTCATCATATCCATCCTATCATCTATGTGTATATCTGAAATGATCTTCAAGATCTCATACTTATATATGAGTCTTATTACAATATGCCATGTCGGCTTACAAAAAGGTATTATAATTAAATACAATATACAATAATCAAAATCCTGTCGGCTGGGGTGCCGGTAATCATCTTTATCGCTGCCGGTGAACTATCTGCTGGTGTAGAGTCTGTCGGTGCCGGTGCCATAGGATTGCAAGGTTGCCATCAATGAAAATACCTTCAATCATCTACAATTCTCATTGGAGTGTGCAATGCCAATGTGCATAACTTAAACACTATAACATACCACAAAAATGTGTTAGCCCTGGGGCATTGTGTATTGTCCACAGAAGCATCGCATGGAATTGAAATTGTCTTTGTCCTATTGGTCTAGAGACATCATACATAGTGACACCATTCCATCACTCCAGCAACTCATCGATAAGAGGCTCGATATATACTCATATCTTTAACTTGGTACTTACCTAATCAAATGAACAAAAACAATACATAATTGTTAAGACCATTTTACTGCAATATTTATAATTAAATGTAGACGACTATATTTAAATGATAAAATACCTAGAACAATCATTGCCAACATTATGTGCTCCCTCTTTATTGACATCCATGGAGGAGTTTTATTGTTGATAACAAAAATAGGCCACACTGAGAAAACAAATCTCATCTCTCCAAATGGATTGACACCATCAGCTGCCAATGAAAGCCTGAGATTATGAGGTTCTTCTTTAAAGTGTGCCCTCTTTTCCTCTATGTCCATCAATGTTGAACCATCTGCAGGCATTCGAATAATTTCATCTCTACTTCTATTGCATGCGTGGTAATCCATAAATTGTGCCAAGCTAATGCACTTGAATAATCGTTGCATACGTGGAATAATGGGAATATAGCGAAGAACCTTGCGAGGAACCCTTTTTGTTATTTGATCTATTCAATATCTACTGATATGACATTTAGGGCATTCAGTTCAAAATTCATGTTGTTTGTGATATATAATATGATCATTGGGACAAGCATTTATTGCTTGATACTCCATTCCAATATCTTTCATAATGACAGATAATTATCGGTATGAGCGAGGTAGAATATTTGATGGTGGTAACAAAAACTCACTTATCAATCTACAACAAAAAATAATAATTTGTTAATATAAAGAATATTAATGGTACAACATGATTCACAGTTTATTATGACATATATGACATACCTTAACATATGTGAGATTGTTATGTTGGATAAACCATTCATAACCTTCAAGTTCACCAACAACAATACAGCAGAGAGAAGAGTTGTCTATGAGCCTTCGTAAAGGGCCTTAGATGCCTTCTCAAGTAGAGGGACATCATGAACAACATCAAGGTCATCTTCATCATCATGATCAGCTGTGCGAGTACTAAATGTGTCATGGATCAATGTATTTGTACCATCATCTTCAATTGTGTTTTGTGTCTCATGATCGTCATCTTCCATGGGATCATTATCTTCAGTTTCGATATTCACACCTCCATGTTCGTCCACTTTGAAAACCATATTCTCCGGGTTGTGTTGATCCATACCATGTGCTCCGGGGTGCTCTACCTATATAAAATTGATAAACATAAATAAACCATGATCATGGTCTCATCATCAAGTGATTTATTATGTATATAAATTGTTAAAACGATATAATGAAAAACTTACCAATGGATGATAATCATGTCCACCTTCAATGTGACCATGCAGCCTACAATGTTTCTTAGTTGTTTTGATTAGAAGTCTTCTAGTCTTTAACCCCTTACAAATTTTGCAGGGACAATAACATTTTCCATCACCTTTTCTTTTCAAGTTAGATCACAATCTAGCATTTATCTCCTTATTTTGTTTTTCGTTGATATTGTCTGACATGGTCTTTCTTCACAGGCAAGAAAATCAGGCTATAGAACTAGTTATATGGAAGTTGAAATGTTAGTTATGAAATCACGTTTTAGTATAATATACCAAATTAAATTACTTGAAAATAGAAATTATCATCATTGAACCAAAACCATTTAACTCTTCTTTTTCATATCAAAACATAGCTAATGGTTTTGTGGTATGTAATCCTTGTATCATATCTTAAGTTGACTAATGTCTAATTGGGGTAATCCATGAGTGTCTAATGTGAATTCAATATCCTAAACATTGGAGAGACCTTATCTAACTTGCCTAATCAATGTGGTTGTTGTCATAATATGAAATACTGAGTTCTACCCTTGCCTTTGCATCAAACTTCTCACATCATGTTTCTTCAACAAAACACACTTATATGAATTGAGCCAACACCATGAGGATAGGGTCACGTATCATGGCAACTAATCATAATACATGAAGACGAGGTTCACACATAAGTGTTGGCTCTCAACAATGCCACACTTCCAAAATTGTCAGTCGCAAGACTTCTCCTATTGGGTCAGCACTCATTGATGGCCACAAGGCCAAATCAACGTATGTAGGCTTAAAACTCCTTACTCTAGGCTTGGAGGATCCTACACAAGGTCTATGAACACTCACTTGGTATTACAATAGAAAGAGCCTTCCTCTAGAACTTTGTTTGCAACACACACATCAATATTGGTAATAATTGTTATGATGGATGATCTATTAGGATGGTAAATAAAATGCTTATTCTTTTTCCACCCTTTGAAACTACAGTTCAAGGTATTTGACTTGGTAGGGTCCCCACACATCACTTCAACAACAAACATTAGGCAATTCAACCTTTCTCCTTCTCAATGCATTTTTTTTTTGTCTTTCATTGGTTTTCTCAGTCTGATACATAGGGATATCAGACCTTTCATGGCATCATCACACGCACCTTCCAATATGTAATCCTTTCATATTTTAGGTGCCTACACACTATGTTGTTGTTAAGTATTGATGTATTCTTAAGAAATCTCATGACTCCATTACATTTCCACACTTGGGTTTACAAACACAACTCTGTCAAAACAAAAACAATATCACTAGTAAAACTATGACTGTGACAATGAATACCCTTAGGACAGTCATAGAAATTTAATCTATTTCATTTGGTTTTGATTGACAAACCCTTTCAAAGGTTGAATATGGTCCCCTCACCCCTCTCTCTATCATAAACCACTTCAAAATACCAATCGCTTGGTCTTCCCACCAAATTATTCACTCTTACTGCCTTTTACTGACTGATACATAGAGATATCAGACTGTCCTCATGCCCAAATGTACCAAATCTAATTTGGAGCCATGCACACAACATAATATTATACATAGAATGAAAAAAGGTCTTCCCACACATTTGGGTGAATTTATATGCATGGGAGAACAAACTATACATTATTTACTCCTCTCGGTAAACAATAGGCAAGGATTTGACATTTTTTGGAAAAACTATGATATCTAATTTAAAACACAATGAAATTCAATGCCACAAAAAGGAAAAATGAAGTTAACTCACTTCTCTACCACATCCAATCGACTTCCCGTCAAATTATGATGATTTTCACAATGAAAAATGAAGAAAATCAGACCGAAACGTCAAAAAATGCACATAAAACCCCAATTTCATTAAGAAAAACTCTTGGATGGCATGCCAAAGGCCTATTTATTCCCATCCAAGTGGGCTACAACCTCAAACCACCATAAACTAACACAATTAGGTCTCTATTTTTTGTTAGAATGCGATCTATGACTAAGTATTAGAGGATCTTACTAACTTGGGTATCATGCTTTTATGTGTCTCTGCCATGACTCTTGCTAAGAGGGGGCTAAATATTGAATCATAAGTTGTATCTCTTTATGAATATACACTAGGTTTGGACTCACTTTAGTGTTTGTGCCTTATTTATGCCTAATTGTACTTAGGTTTGAGAATGTTTCCATAAATTTGGTTCATTCCCTTATTTGTGATGTTCCTCATGGCTCAATTGTATAGGACTAGGGTCTTGAGAACAATTATTCATGGAAATTGGACCTAAAATTTGAAAGATGAATGTTGGATTCACAAATAGTAGGAATTTCCTCTCCAAATTTGGACTTTTGCAAAAGTTCAATTTGAAAAGGTGTAAGCTGCATATAGATATAAGTCTATTTCTCATTTTAAACCCCTATCAACTCCAGCCCACATCTACCAATTTTTCAATCAAGCAATTCAAATCAATTGAGAATAGATCTATAATCAAGGAACAAGACATTCAAAGATACAACTTTGTTACATCAGTTATGATCAACTACATTATGTTTTTCCATGATGAAAGCATACACTAACATGTTTCAGAAACATTAAGGTTTGTGTGGAACTTCATGCCAAGCATTTCAAAATTGAGGTATATTTGTCAATTTTTTATTTACATTTATGTTTGGAACATATTAACACAAACTCTAATGTTATGAAGCTTCCTCTGCTAGATACCTCCCTAGAACTGGTTCAAGATGACTCTCACGCATATTTGTAAATGTGTAAGGAAACACAATAGACAAAAAAAATAGTAGAAAAGGAAGATGGTTTTCCAGCTAAAGACCTTAACATAAAACATGAAAAATGTAAGCAACTATCTAGAAATACCTCATTGTTAGAGGGGGTATGGTTGATAACTACAAAAATAGTTTGCCAATGGCCTCTCCTACTCTATCTTCTAATGAGAACTAGAAACTCATCAATTCTACCCGCAAAAGGTTGATCCTATAACCAGTTAGCTCGTTCTTCGTTGTGTATGTTGTAAGATTTTATATCTATACATACTTATTCTACCTACATGTTGTTTGTTTTTTATCCAATCTATCATAATCTCAATATCATGCTACTTTTTTGTGCAACCACATTCCTCCCAACTACACAACACTAAAGGAAAAAATCAAGCGAGGAAGGATACCTCTAATTCCACCCAATCCGTGAGATGAGAAGGTAAACGACAAGGTAAATTGTGTCTTTCATGTATTTGTCTATTTGTTTTTTATTCATTTATTTTATATTTTATAGGTTTCTCTAATTGTTGTAAGTCCAAATCTTCATTGTCAAGGAATTATTTCTCTTGGAGTGACTGATATAGAAAAATTGTTCATAAATAGTCAATTAAAAACTTGGGAACTACTTCAGGAAGAATTCAATTTGAGTATTATGAGTAAAAGAACTTATTCTGCATTGACTAAATATATTCAATTTATTAAACACCATATCAAGAATGTTAATGAAAGTGACTTCATCCCTAAAATTAAGTGTGTTGATGGGATCCCTCTTCTCGCAATTAAAGCTAAAGGTTTGTATAATGTCCTTACTCATACACAAAGCATTTTTGAGAATGTTAGCAATATTGGATAAGAAAAATTTGGTCTAAGACTATTACTAAATCTTGTTGGTCTAAAACTCTTTTGGGCTTTGTTCCGGGTGTGGATAAGGTTTCTAATGTGTTTTGTCTTTTGTTGTCTACTAACATCCATTGGTTGCTATGGAAGAGTAGGAATGAGCATGTATACCAAAGGAAAGAGAGGGTTCTTACTTAGTTTATATGTAGACTCACTTTGGTCTTAATTGTGGAACAAATAGATTTCACATTAAAGCTACTGGTTGAAAGGTCCATGAATGTGATTGAAGGAGGGACTCCAATTTATAAGAAAGATGTACAAGAAGCAAACTTTTGGCCACGGGATTTAAGACAGATTGACAAGAAATTCCAGGAAGAGTATAATTGATTTTCAAAACAAGTAGTGCAAGGAACATCAATATGAAAAGAGAAGGGATGAAGAAGTCAGGGACCTTGAAATTATACATCAGAACTATGATACAACTAGCTGGGAAATAATTTCCCCCTCATTGGGATAGCCATTTGACTCCTATCAGGATAGCTGAACAAAGCCAAAGAAGGTGGATAAAGACAAGGGAAAGAAGAAGGTTAATGAAGAGGGAGATGTTGAAGAGGAAGAAAGAACCAGAAAGATCAACAAAAAGAAAATGAAGAAGATTAAGATGTGTAACCTAGTTTGATGTTTTATCTAGTTTTGGACTTGAAAATTATTTATGCCTTGACAATATTTTATGTTTTATGGCTCATGGAAACTCACGATCTAGTCACTACAGTATATGAAACTCACAATAATATGGAACTCTCTCATGACAAATGAGAAGAACTAAGGAAGAAAGGCCTATCTTTTTATTGTAGGAAGAAATGGGAAAGAGGACACACTTGTAAACAAGATGAAACAAAAGAGGGAAAGATGTGTTTTTATGTGCAAATATCCATGGGCACCCAGGCATAAACATATTGCAAGGAATCTTTAAAGAAAGAACTTGTGTTATAAATGCAAAGAAAAATGGGAACTAGGACATATATGTGGAGGCCAACTACAAAAAATAGAGGCAATATCCGATGAAAAAGAAAAAGGAAACCTGAGAAAAAAAAGAAAGATATGGTGAAGGAGACCATAAGAGAATCCCATCAAAAGAAGAGGGGACAATTGAATAATGGAGTTTTGTGGAGGAACCAATCCAATAATCACAACACCCTCATAAATATGACAGAAAAAACCTCTTCATAGAACCTCAAGGTTTCATCGTTAAGTAAAGAGTGAATGCATTCTACTAAATAAGAAGGATCTAATAATAGTACATATATTGGCATGTGTATACTTCATACTAGGTTCATGCTTAATGTATTTTAAAGAATGATTCTTAACAACTAAGAGAATAAAAAGAAAAAAGAATTTATTCAAAAGAGAACATTATGTTTAAGGTCACTTAAAAAGAAACAAGAATTTATTCAAAAGAGAACATTATGTTTAAGGTCATAGATGTGTGGCATTCTTCTAGACAATATATGGAAAGTTTGCCCTTATTTTGTCTAATGATTACAAATGATGAGAGAAAACTTGTCTTAATATTACAAACCTTGGGAGGGGGCTGATATATTTGATCATCTAAACCTAAAGTTGCTTGAGGACAAGAAAATTTGGGAGGGGAGGACTGTGATGCCCCCGATTTGAACAACTAACATTTCTTCATGAAAGGTCCAAATGATGAAATTGTCTTACACGGTAAGACTTCACAATTTCATGGAGGAAATTATCAATTTACTATAGTCAAGCTTATATGGATTAAAGACAATAAATATCAACCCTTAGCATTAATGTCTAGTGATGGTGAATATTTAAGAGTGATAACATATTAAGGGTGTGTAATAATATGAAGAGGCATGCCAGTTGTTAGGAGGAGACATCATGGTTTAGGAGGGGACGCCACCACTCCAACAATCACCCCTTATTGAGTGGTCACCACTTCTGTACCCAATGAAGAGATATAAGTAGTGCACTCCCAATAGTTAGAAGATCATCAAACCAAGCACTTAATACTTGATAAGGCACTGAATATAAAATAGATTGATTAATTAATACTATTTGGTATGAATTCCTTTGTATATAATATAATGGATGTTGGATTAATGAATATACTTCTACACACTAATCATTGAGAAATACATTGTTGGTGGTTCCGTTATTATCCAGTCCAGTATCGATCTGATCTTGTTGGGAAATCATCTCGCGATCAAACCACAAGGTCTCATTGTCGATTAGTCTATTGTTACCAGGGTTCGCCCTCTAATTTATGAAATTTCGCAACTTATTTATTTTATGCTAAGTATATGTCTGATACTAGAATCTTTCGTACTTTTTGAGTACTTCCAACCATGGTAGAAGTGAAGAAGGCTTGCAAGAGTGGTACGGTGATGGTTCTGTGTGGGCAAAGGGTTACAAAGCGTATTTCCCTTGGGCCTAGAGGAGATGGCTTCTACGGAAACCTATTGTAACCTCTTTCCCCTGTCATGGTAAAGATTCAAATTCAAAATTCTGAAATTCATCATCCAAACATTATGCAAATCCGAAATTCCTCATGCAAATATTATGAAAATCCGAAATTCCTCATGCAAATATTATGCAAATGTGAAGATTCAATGAATGAAGGTGAAGATTAAACAATTCCTCATATTATGCAAATCCGAAATGAAGGTGAAGTTCAACAATTCCTCATATTATCCAAATCCAAAATGAAGGTGAAGAATTTACCTCAAATGGTGAGTGTGTCGTTTGATCTTGCCAGGGGTTGAGCTCGACGCGGAAGCCTGCGCGGGATTGAATGCACAAATGACTTGCCCTCTTTTTTCTTTTTTTTTTAAGTAATGCCCGTTGTCGTCGAAATTTTGATGAACACAAACACTTTAAAAAAAAACAAATTTCATTTCTAATGCCTTCTCCATGGAAACCAAATGTGAAATTATCGTCGGAATTCCGACGAAGTCGGGCATTTTTTCAAAAAAAATTAAATTTGGTCACAATATACCTTCTCCGTCGAAAACCTCCGTCGGAATTCTAGACCAAATGTATTAGTGCCTTCTCTTCTCCTTCAACATTCAAATGCTCATGCAAGGTAGCATTTTCTCACTTGATCTTGGTAATCTCACAATCACCTTCCTTGATAAGATCTTCAACAGCTCTTCTGGCTTCCAGTTCCTAACTCATGCGAATAGTAAGACCTTCTAGCTCTCTCCTTAGATTTAGCTTTTCACCATTTAACTTTTCAACTTCCTCAGCTAAAGAATTAATATTGGCCTCATCTGAAGAACTATTATCAGATATCTCTAATAGTTGTTCAGTTAGCTCTCTCCTTTTGACTTGGGAAGCTTTCAGTTTGACCCTAAGGGTTTCAAGCTCATTTGTGCTAGCTTCTAGCTCTCTAGCCATCTCAAAGTAGCTCATGTCCCCCATGATGATATAACAACATCCACAATAAGTAAAACATCCACCATAACACAAGTGTTTGTACGTGGAAAACCCAAATAGGTATGTATATGGTGAAAGTGGAAACAACAATATTGAAAGGCTAAATGAATTCAACCACAAAACCCTAGCCTAACAACAACAAAGATCCACCATAACATATGAAGATTACCTAAGACAATGCAAATCAAATGAAATCACAAAGATTATACCATCACATGTCCAATAGGGTTTGGATCTCCATTCTTCCTATCTCCATTGATCTTGCTTGATATATTTGCTCTCAGATTTTATATGTGCACAAGAGCTCAACAAAGAATGGAAGTGTGGTTGCAAGTAGGCTTGATCGCATATGAAAGAGTGTAGTCAATCGACCAGGATGCATAGATTGATTCGGGTTGATAATGAAGGAAGTATCCTCTTATATAGAAGACACTATATGAAATGGAGGGATAAGATTCAGAGGTGTAAAAGATAAATGGTCGGCTATGATTAGAGGGTAGGTAGAGGAAATAAGAAAATAATGAAAGGGTAGGTAGTGTATGAATTAAGAGATGAATGACATGTGTCACTTGGCTAGAAATGAATTAATTACATAAATAAAGATTTATTTAATTAATAGAAGAAGTGGTATCAATTAAATAAATAAGAGTATTTATTTAATTTAGAAAAAAGATAATTTAAATAAATAAATGTATTTATTTAAATGAGAAATAAGGCTAGAAGAGGATAAATGAATGAATTAAATAAATAAAGATCTGTTTAATTAATAGAAGAATTAGGCTAAAGTAATTAAATAAATAAAGATATTTATTTAATTAGACTAGACAATTTTAGGTGTCTACATTTTGCCCCTCTTTGAGACAATGCAGTTTGTTGCGTTGTTTCAAAGAAGATAATATGAACTAATACAGAGTTGCCCCAAGATGGGAATGATACGCCCCCTCAAGAGATTGGATGAAAATGTTTGAAAAGATCGCAGACAATCTCTCGATAAGAAAGAAAGGCTAGAATGGATTGACCGGATAGGATAGAGTGACAGAGTCACAGGATAATGAAGACTGACTTGGGAAACGAGGGCTAGGGCTAGGGCTAGGGCAGTCTATAAAATAGACCACGAGGGGAATACATCCTCATTGTCATCCACACATCCAAGAGATCAGAGTGTAGAGAGAATAGAGCAGCAGTAGTTAGCAACGATGGCATTGATGCATAGAGTCGATCGTGTTCGTTGATTTCAGAGGCCAACAGATGCAGGAGAGCCAATGAGTACAACAAAACCTCCTTGTACTTTGTTGTAATAAATGTTGTCATTAATGCATATTAGGTAGAGCAATAAATGTGCGTTTAGGTATGTCAAAAAAGGTCAAAAAATGTCGAGGTGCGTCTGTGTTGGTGCCATGCATGTCTGTGCAGGAAAAAGCGTCTATGTCAAATGCGAGCGCATCTGCGTTGTGCAGGTGCATTTGTGCAATATGGGCACGTCTGTGCAGAGCAGGCGCGTCTGTGTAGAGCATAGGCACGTCTGTGTATTTCAGGCATGTTTATGCAGTATGTAAGCGTGTTTATGTCATGAAGGCACGTTTATGTCCAAAATGTGCATTTATGTCTTCTAGGGCAAATCGGTAGTTCTGTGATGAACATACGATGTCGATTGGATAAGCTGATAAGAGGATACACTCAAGCAGATCTTCTAGGGAAGACTAGAATAGCAAACAGGGCTAGGATTGACAATTTTGTGATAGAACATACGTTACCAATTAGGAAACTACTCAAGAGGATACACTCAAGCAGAGGCCCTAGGATAGGATAGATCGAGGCACTTTGTGATGAACAGTGAGTACCAAGACATAGTACTTTGTGATGAACAGGGAGTACTAAAAAAAAAGCTGCACTTTGTGATGAACATGGAGTGCAAATATGAGCAACACTTTGTGATAAATAGGGAGTGCAAAACACGTAGTACTTTGTGATGAACAGGGAGTATCACTAGGATAAAAAGCAACACTTTGTGATGAACAATGAGTGTCACTAGGATAGAATATCATAAGCACTAGGATAAAAAGCAGCATTTTGTGATGAACAGGGAATACCACTTTAACTGACAAGGTTTATTTGCTTGACTGCAAGAGTACCTACCTATGCTGGAGTCACAGGAGAGATTCCCATGGACTCAGAGGTTACGACCAGAGCTGACATTTGAAGATAGAGCCGTGATTGAGGTTATGGGTTTGTGATTCATTTTGTATGTGCCTGAGTTTCGGGCGAACATGGGGTTGTTGACTGCTTTAGCTAAGAGATGGCACTCTGAGACATGCACGTTCCATTTGCCGATGGGTGAGATGGAAATCACCTTGGAGGATGTGTACAGGATATTGAGGATACCGATCGATGGGAAGTTGATACCCTACGATCGAGAGGGAGACAGGGATGCCCTGAGATGAGTGTTTCGGGATCCAGGACTGGAGATGAGGGCAGGACATATGGCCTGGGACACCATGACAGCGATAGGACTGGTGCTACCAGCAGTGCTAGGAGGAGTGATCAGTGGGTTCTTGTGTCCAGATAGGGTGACACGAGGGTTGGTTGTGGGCTGGGGGAGCACCTTGGAGAAACTGGTGACATAGCATACCAGATATGCCTGGGGACCGTGCGTGCTGGCACATTTGTACTATGAGATCCATCAGTTCGTCTACCATGGATCCATAGGATTGGGCTGTGGAGTTACATTGCTACAGATGTGGGCATATGAGCATCTGCCAGTGACATGACCGATACATTTCAGAGGTAGGGGCCATGGATGCAGCTTTGTGCACTTGTATGATATGATTACATCTCAGTCGCGGATCGGGAGATTAGAGCACTGGCGCAGGGTCATTGATGAGATTGACACTGTGGTATGGAGGTTGTACCGAGAGTGCAAGCAGTGGGAGGATGATGCAATGGATCTGCCATACACCTTCAGGAGCAGATATCTGATTGGACGGATGCCCTATGTACTGGAGAGGCAGTTGGTAGACAGGGTATGCAGGCAATTTGGCAGGATCCAGCGGATGCCACGGGGTTCCGGTATGTATGCTCGGACAGTGAGAGATCAAGCACACTTTGGGCCATTGTTATCATATGATCAGGTAGTGATGTAGCTGGTAGAGATGGTGCCCATGCCTTGGGATATGTGGCCAGAGACAGGATGTAGGGATGGATGCAGACTATACTGCATATTGGGCAAAGCATCCATTTCCACGCCTGATAGATCTAGGAGAGCTGATAGATGGAGATGGCGGAGGGGATGAGGATGATGATGGAGATGGTGGGGGTAAAGGCCGATGGAGGAGGCAAGGTGTAGTAGGAGAGAGGAGGGTGGCTCCATGGAGAGAGGTTGGAGAGGAGAGATAGACTCGGGTGGTGAGAGGTCGAGGTGGGTTGCCATTACAGGTGCCAACAACATAGGGTCTTAGATAGGTGCAGGGACAGGTACAGGGATGGGGACAGGGGTAGGGGCAGCCACATGAGCAGCCACAGGTACAGGCATAGGTACAGGGGCAGCCACAGGTAGAGCCATAGGTACAGGGGCCGAGGAGGAGGAGGATGAGCTATTAGAGCTGAGGGAGATCTGCCAGGGATAGGCAGATGAGATCCAGGAGCTGGAGAGGGAGAGGGATCGACTCAGGAGATAGCTCAGGGACACTAAGCGGGAGTGAGATTAGGCTATCTGGCATTACACTGAGGCTGAGACAACACTGAGGGCTGGGAGGCAGGCTACAGAGGACACATGGGCTGGATACGCCTATGTTCTGCGGGCAGGGGAGGAGATAGGTTATTGGCAAGACCTATACTACAGGGTAGTGCCACTAGAGCAGCGGGCAAGGAGCTTCCGCAGACCATCGTGGACAACGATTACCACTGGAGGGAGTCGCAGGAGACAGGCATCTAGTGGTGGGGTCATGGGTCCTCCACCACCACCAGATAGAGGGGACAGGAGAGATGATCTTGGGGTGGGTCCTTCCAGGGCTCAGACTTCATCGAGGCCAAGCGGCTCCGAGGGAGGGAGTTCATCATAGCCTTAGAGGGCTCCCTATGTATCAGTTTTGTACCATTTTTGTATGATGATGCAGACACCTTCGGATGATTTGTAGCCATATGATTTTGACATCATTGTATAATGCACTTATGATTATATATATATATATATATATATATATATATATATATATATATATATATATATATATATATATATATATATATATATATATATATATATATATATGAGATGATTCATCTTTGCGGCAGCTATATTCATGTGTACCTATGTGATGAGATGTTTCATGATGTATGTTTCTATGTGATGGTTATGAGATGGATGCAAATATGTACATAATAAAATGCAATATTTTTGTTCTTTTATGTTTTTAATATGTTATGCCAATGCAAATGTGAATGTATGAAATGCAAATGATTATTTACACGATGAAAATGTAAAATGTGCTAATATGTGTTGTGTGTAGGATGTGATGCAATTGTGATATCTATATGTATGTATGAAATGCTTATATGTGGTAATGTAGGTGCAACTACATGAAATGCAAATATTTCTGGTGTGTGATTATACTCAGTCGTGTGATAGTAGGATACACAGACTCAAGAAGGACAATGGAGGTCAATCAAGAAAGGGGGATGGAAGATAGAAGATATGAAAGTGAAAGAGCTTCTTGTGTGTTATCATCATTGAGCTTTATTATGGCAAAATAGGTTATGACAATCAAGGCATATGTTCGACCCAGAAAGTCATTGTACCCGTTTGCATGGAGAAAAGATAGTCTCAAACAAGGAATGCCCCAGTTCACACTAGACTATCAATGTCCTCATATCCTTGGACAAGTCATAGCATTACTAAGAAACAATCCACAGACAACAAAGAAAAATAGGTGACGATACCCCATCCTCGCCTTTCTAGTCAAAGACATCCTGGAGATAGAATCTCTAGTCAGAGCCATCCTGGAAAAGCTAAAAGACATGTCACCAAAAAGATAAAATCAAAAGAAAATCAAGACTCGACACCAAAATCCACTATAGTCCTTAAGTTTAGTGTCTCTTGTCACTTGTATAAATCTTATTTGATTGTGGTCACAATGTTTACTTTCACAAAAAGGATAGATAGCACTGAACCTTAATGTTGTCTGAGTCTGTTTGAAGATTTGATTTGTTGAAGCCCATTGTTGTTGTTGTGTCTCATTTGAAACTGACTGAATCCATGCAACTGATACTTTATTGCGAAGAAGATGAAACTTTATTGTGGATTGGTGATGCAAGTGTTTCTTTATTGCGGATTGTGCGCGGATAGACTGAAAAAGTGGAAGAAAATGTACTCCTCAGAACAAGCGATGCTCTTAGTTCGACACCCATTACTAGACGTTGGATTTGCCTTAGCCACATATAGGAGTTGATTTATTATGGATGGAAAGAGGTGAAAAGGGAGGTTTATTATGAATGGCGAACCAATCTTAGGTAGATCAATAACAAGCCATGATGGGAATGGGTAAGTTTATTATGAATGGATAGGCTATGAGTGTGTGCAAAGTGAAAGGATGAAAGTGAATCCTGAAGGAGGGAGGAGCAATGTCTCTACGCATGGCATCAGTGACCCAGTTTTCACCATGGTACTTGCCTAGGGCGTCACCGAAGTGGTTTTCACCGTTGGATGAAATGCAGGGAAATGATAATCGATATGATTTTGGTATGGAATCCCCTTGAGGAGTTATGAAGAGGATACCAGTTCCTACCCCATGCTGTGTGTATGAGCCGTCAAAGTACAACTGCCAAGGCTTTGCATGTGACACTGTTAAAATGGATTCATCTAGAAATTCTGAAATTAGAGGAACATCATCTAACATGGGAGCATTTGCTAGCTGATCTACGATAGCTTGTCCTTTTATTGCTTTTCTATCCACATACTCGATGTCAAATTCACTCAGGAGCATCACCCATTTGGCTAGTCGCCCTGTAAGTGTTTCTTTATTGAGAAGGTATTTCAATGGATCGATCCTTGCAACCAACTTAGTTTTATGAGTTAGCATGTAATGTCGTAATTTTTGCAAAGCAAAGACCATAGCGAGACATGCACGCTCAATTGGTGTGTAATTTAGCTCATATCCCACCAAGGTGCGACTGATGTAGTATACTGCCTTTTCTTTACCCTCAACAACTTGTTGTGCTAAGAGTGTCCCCAGTGCTATTGAAGTAGCTGATATGTATAGTAATAGAGGTTGATCTTGAACTGGTGGCATCAAAACTGGCGGATTCAGAAGATAATCTTTGAGTATCTGGAAAGCCTATTGACAATTATCATCCCATTTGAATTTGATGTTTTTGTGTAGCAGGTGCTGAAAAGGATTACATTTATCTGCAAGTTGCGCTATGAATCTTCGTATGGACTGGAGTCTCCCCTGCAAAGATCAAAGTTGACTGATATTTCTTGGTGGTTTCATCTCTATGATGGCCTTGACTTTTGCTGGATCGGCTTCGATTCCTCTTTTTGAGACAATGAATCCGAGGAGCTTCCCAGAGGTTACTCCAAAGACACATTTCTTGGGGTTTAATCTTTATATTTTTCCAACCAATCAAAGACGACTAAAAGTATGTCCAAATGTGTATCTCTGTCTATTGATTTTCCCAAGAGGTCGTCAACATAATCTTCCATAGTAACGGGCATGAGATCATGAAAGATAGTAGTCATGGATCTTTGATATGTAACGCCTGCATTTTTTAGCCCAAAGGGCATGACATTCCAACAGAAAGTTCCCCAAGGACAAGTAAATGTCATTTTATGCTGATCCTCAGATGCAATTTTTATTTGATTATAACCAGAGAATCCATCCATCAGAGATAACATTGCATGACCTGCTGTGAGATCTACAATCAGGTCAATGTTTGGTAATGGAAAGTCATCCTTAGGATGTAAGCTTTGTTGATGTCTCTGAAATCTGTACATATTCTAATGCTGCGATCTGGTTTACTGACAGGCACTAAGTTGGAGATCCATTCAGGATAATCAATTGGGCATATGAATCTGACATCCAATAATTTCTCAAGCTCTGCTTTGACTAATAACGCCACTTGTGGATGCATCTTTCTTAATTTCTGTTTCACTAGTTTTGCCCCCGGTTTAACTGTCAAATGATGCATTACCAAATCTAGATCTAATCTAGGCATATCAGTGTATGACCATGCAAAATTGATTTGTCATTTTGTGAAGAAATTTATGAACTTTGACCTTTTCGTCTCTGTCAAAGATTGAGCCAGGAATATGTTGTGTGGAACTTCTTCTATGCCAATGTTTGTTTTGATAGTCTCCTCTACCAACATGGATGACTTTTTCTCATATGATGCTGGGAGAATGTCAAGCCTTCCATCTTCGGGTGCCTCAGAGAGGTTTTCACCCTCAGATACATCCTTTCTTTTTACTTTTTTGGGGTCAGACAGCACCACCACGTGGTTTTTGCCATAAGACCCTTGATTTGTTGTTATTTTTATATTTTTGCGATTGGAAGGCCCGATACCCTCACCAAAATATGCCACGCTATTGAGTTCTATAGTGTATCCTGCCTTATGGTCCCCAGGGGGAAGATCATCTTGTATGCCTAGATAGTCAATAAAGGCTTCATCATTTTGGAATGTGTCGAACTATGCAGGTCCTTCATGGTCCCAGTCAATAAGTTGGTGGTGAACAAGGGGAAGGCCTTTAATGTCTTCGAAGTTAGCGGGGATAAGGGTGAAGATGCAGTTATATTTAGGTATGTCGAGGTAGTTATCGAGGTCATCATTGGCACTCTCCTCATCTATCTCGATCATGAACGAATCCATTTTTGCGACTGGAAGGCCTAATACCCTCACCAAAATATGCCACGCTATTGAGTTCTATAGTGTATCCTGCCTTATGGTCCCCAGGGGGAAGATCATCTTGTATGCCTAGATAGTCAATAAAGGCTTCATCATTTTGGAATGTGTCAAACTATGCAGGTCCTTCATGGTCCCAGTCAATAAGTTGGTGGTGAACAAGGGGAAGGCCTTTAATGTCTTCGAAGTTAGCGGGGATAAGGGTGAAGATGCAGTTATATTCAGGTATGTCAAGGTACTTATTGAGGTCATCATTGGCACTCTCCTCATCTATCTCGATCGTGAATGAATCCAAATGGTCATCACTAGTCGAGCATTCTAGGACAGGTGTTCTCATTCTTTGTGATTTCAACCTAGAACCTAGGGGCAAGGACTATGTGGGATCCTCAGGGGTTGTTTCTTGACCAACTTTGAATTTTTTATAAAATTCCTCTTCTTCTGTGGATTCATCTAGTTCTCTGAATGTCTCGGTGAGTTCATAGTCACTGGAGGATTTGTCTGAATCCCATTCCCATTCATTGGAGTCTGTGGAATAGCAACTCTCTTGTTGAATTTTGGCAGCTTTGATTTGTAATGCTTCTCCTGTCTTTTGAGTGTTTACCTTGGAAGTCATGAAAGCAAGTCCTTTAGAGCATTCCTTTTTGAATGTCAATTCAGGTTGTAAAGGTTCAATGATGCCTTCCTTTCTTAAGCCAAGAGGAATTTTGCCATCATACCCAAATTTTTGTAGGATCTTGAATCCTTTGCCATACTTTTCACATGGTATGCTGATGTGATCTTGTGTATCATTTTCAAGGTCTTTGTAAAGCATTTTGTATAAGTCTTCTTCTTCCAGTTCACCCCATCTTTGAAAGATAGTAGGGTCCCATTTGAGTATAATGATAGATACCTGCTTATTAGGATGTGGTCTTCCATATTCTTTTGGTGAACTCATAACTTGTTGTAAGCACATGGTTTGATTCAATGTGTATTCACCCATGCCCTTGTCCTGAAATTTCCCTTTAAGCTCACTGTGTTTTGATGTCAAAGGTCTTAATGATTCAAGATCAATGTATGCAGATGAAGGGACAACTTCCCTATTACTTGGAATGATCATCTCTATTTTTGGTCTCAAGTTATTGCAGTATATGTATGGATTAGGATCACCATTAATTGTTATTTCAACTCCGTTGTGAGGAAACTTAATGCATTGGTGATATGTAGATGGGAATGCCCTCATTTCATGAATCCAAGGACGTCCTAGTAATATATTGTATGTGAGATCCAGGTCTAGGACTTGACAAACCACATCCTTCGTAACTGGCCCAACTCTGAGAGGCAAGGTGATTGTGCCTTTGGATGAACACTCTTCATCATCATATGCCTTGATGGTAATTTTGTTTGTAGAATTCACAACTTTATCTAAATATCCCAGTTGTTTAATAGTGCTCAATGTGCAAATGTTTAGACTTGCTCCTCCATCTATCAGGACTCATTTTATTCAATGTTTGTGTATGAAGGCTTCAATGTGTAAAGGTGCATTATGTGGTTGGCTCACAGAGGCGTCGTCAGTTTCTGTGAATGTAAGGGAGTGTGGAATGGAAAGATATCCCACCATGGCTTGAAACTAGTCCACGTTCGGATCAGTGGGCATGACAGTATCTCTTAAGATTTTGTCAAGAATAGCTTTATGTGTGGGGGATATGCGTAAGAGCTCAAGGACGGAGATGAGCGCGGGTGTCTTCCCTAACTGTTCTACAAGATCGTACTCAGGCTTGGTTGATGAGGAAGCGGTGTTTTTAGCTGGAGCACCTTGCAAAGTGAATTTACCTCGATGAGTCGTAACATTACATTCAGAGGTAGGTTTGGAAGAAGATCCAATTCCTTTCAGGATGATCTTGGGTCTTTGGGTAGAATTCTCAGGCGTTTTGTCCTTGATGATAATGGTGGAGACATAATTGTCCATCGAAATGTGATTGATAGTGGAATCATAGTTATAAGATGCTTTGATATAGTTGGTTTGGTCATCTGTGGCTTTAGCTTTTCCCTTGTCATGCTTTGGGAATGGTTCCTTAAACATCTCATGTTCTTGATTGGATGAGTGTCCTTCAATCTCAATGTCACCTCTATCAACAAGATCTTGTATGATGTTCTTCATTCGGTGACAATTTCCTATTTTATGTCCTTTTCTCTTATGAAATTCACAATACTCATCGTCATTCCACCAATTTGGTTTGACCTTTGGCTCATATGGAGGCAAATTTGGAATTATGATTATCTTGTTTGCCACTAGCTTTTTGAAGACTGATTCAAGTGGTTCTCCCAATGGAGTGTACTTCCTTCATGACTTTGAAGTTGTTTGAGTATTCACTTGATTGTTTGTAGAGCTTGATCTGGAAAAAATGATTTTGGGTCGTATCGTATTGGCATCCACAACACCATCATTGACTGTGTTCTTGTTTTTATTCCAAAATCTTGGCTTATCTTTTCCTTTAAAGTCATCTTTGTTTTCCTTGAATATCTTAATGACTCCTTGTTCAATTAGGACCTTCTCTGTTACTAAGCCTTTTTCAATGATGTCCTTGAAGGTGGACAAACAAGCTTTTCTCAAGTCATAACCAATGTCTTTGTTAACATTCTGGGTGAACATTTCTACCATTTTTTTTTGTGGGATTTCACAAGAGCATCTGCTGGCTAGATTCCTCCATCTTTGTAAAATGATGAAAAGGATTCTCCATCCTTTTGTTTGGTGTTGCACAAGGTAGTGACTGATATGTCTATCTCTATGTTGTATGAGAAATGTTGGATAAATGCTTCTGCTAAGTCACCCCATGACTTAATACCAGGTGGAAGTTGGGAGAACCATTCCATAGCTTGATCACCTTAGCTTTGTGGGAATAATCTCATCAAATATGTCTCTTCTGCTGCTACTTCAATGCAAGCTATGAAAAATTGTCTTATATGTGCCTTAGGATCCCCTTTTCCTCTATACTTATCAAACTTAGGTGTCACAAATTGTGTAGGAAATGGAGGTATTGGAATGCTTTTGTCAAATAGATAAGGATATATGTCTCTCATTGTGTAAGTTGACTTCGGTGTATTTATGTCCTCCATTTTCTTTTCTAAATCCTTGATTTGTTGTTCAAAATTGTTCTTGGGTGGAGACCAACTTCTTGGACCATACCCCATGTTTGAGGCCTCAATTGGAGGAGGAGCATGTTGCATATATGGATGATATTGATCATACACATGTTCATATGGAGGAGGTCTATAATGATGCTGCGTATATGGACCACTTGGTATAGAGTCATGTTGAGGAATGGAATATCTGCTTTGTCCATATATACCATACTCTATAGGCATGTCATGAGTTTGTTCTAGTGTTTTTCCCCCAAATTTGACGCGGGGTTTCCTTGTGTCCAAATTTTGAGCATGCCTTTGAATATCCAATTGCTTTGGTGGTTGATCCTTAGCATTGGTATGTGATTGAGCATATTTTTCTGCATAAAACCTCCATAATGGTCTGTGAAGGTGAGTATCATATGCTTGACCATGTGTATGTGGGACCTCAGGTTTTTGAAACAAAGATGATGGTGATTCAGGCACCATATGTGGTCCTCTATTGCCTCCACTATTAGGTCTCCCCTGATCCATGTTGAGGTGAGGTTGTTGCAAAGGTCGATTTTCCATTATTTGAGACATGCCAAAATCATGAGGGATCTTGGCTCCACTTTGTGCCATCACTTGTAAAAAATATTGTCTATCTCTCCTCATTATTTCCTCAACCAATTGATTGAAACGGGGATCCATAATGGTGTCTTCCACTTTTGCTGAATGTACTGAAAAGTTGTCCATATTGTCATTGTGTGTAGCAGTGTTGTTTGTAGTGTCCATGTTCTCAACATTTGGAATGTTTCTATAAGCATCCATGTCAGGTAATGTAGTATGATCAGAATTGAAAAAGATATCATTTTCATATTCATAGGAACTCATGTTTGCGGACTCTTGAGCCTTTTTAGTTTCTCTCCTGGATTTTTGGGAATGGGTTTCAACCATGAACTAGGTATTGACCAATGTGTGAGACTAGATGAATATGGAAAGAGTATGGAAGACCAAGAGTTGGATGGAATGTAAATGAATCTAAGGTGTACTTGCAATGTCCAAAGTGTAAGACCAAGTATGTATGTAGTAGAGTAGGTGTGGCTTCAAAGAGATGATAGTTTCTCTTGATGAGGTAAGTTGACCTTGACTCTAAGTAAGACCAAATGAGACCCAGAGGCAATAGACCTTGATGAGGGACCACTTAGCAAAATGTTGTTGTATGTAGTGTGTTGAAAAAGCAAGATGAGGACAAGCAAGTGACCTTTTGACTCAAGTTTAGATAAATGTGAGTGTAATGCAAGGTGTAAAGCAATGATGGACTTTGTGAGACCCAAAGACAGGTTGAATGCTAGATGAAAACCCATAGAGATACCTAGGAAGCTCAATAAGTCTGAAACTGTCTGTTTCTTGTTTGCTGGATTATGAAAGTTTTTCAATTCTAAACATAGACGTGCCTGTATGCTTCACAGATGCGCTTAAATGACAGAGACACTATTCTGTCAGACACAGATGTGCTTAAATGACATAGACGTGGTTCTGCCAGACACAAACACGTTTCTGAGATGTTGTAAGTGCAATATTGCTCAAAAGACACAGACGCGTTTCTGCCCTTCACAGACGCGGTTAAACAACATAGACGTGGCTATGTTAGACACAGACGCATTTCTGCAAACTTTGTGCAATTTTTTCAATCTACGAAGTTGCTTGTTGTGACCAAATCTGAATGTTTGACTATTTTTCATGACAAGAGGACACAGTGTTGATGAAGACTAAATGTTTGCAAATGTTTAGACTCAAAATGACTCCAAAGAAAAGTGTGTTTGTTTGATGTAAAATTGTTTTGCATACACTTGAAGACACAAAAGACACTATGTTTTGATGTGTGGTCTTGAATGTTTGAATGTTTAAAATAAGTCAAGCACAATTCTTATGGCTAGCCAAGACAATAGTTGTTGATCCCACATGGAGTTTCCCCCGAGGCTACGCTATTCAGAGCAGATACTTAGATGCTTGACCCCACTAGCTCCACCCTCAGCACTCACTTCTCGGGGCAGCCAAGCATCAGTCCCCACGAAAACTCCTCGTGGTGAACTTTGTATCTCTACTAAGAACCGTATGTGTGTGGGCCGCTACCAGAGGTACGACCTCCTGCCCCAACAACTAGAAGGATTTTGGCTTCTAAAACAAAAAGGTGCTAGTAAGGGCATCCGCTCGTGTGGCCATACATGTGGCACTTTCAGCTTTGTAAATATATAAGGCTCCCAGCCAGTAGGGGTTACACCCTACAACTGATCAAATATATTTGATCAAATGGGTTTATGGGGAGACATAGTGTCGGTATGAACTAATCAACACACGTTATCCATAGTTTTCAGCATGGATACAGTTGTTTATAGTGGTTCGGAAGAGGTGGGTTTTCCTCACTACCACTTGGGTTGTTCTCTCCTCACTAGTAGTCCTAATGACCACACAGGAAGACAGACCCTCTAA
This sequence comes from Cryptomeria japonica, assembly GCF_030272615.1. Lineage (NCBI taxonomy): Eukaryota > Viridiplantae > Streptophyta > Pinopsida > Cupressales > Cupressaceae > Cryptomeria > Cryptomeria japonica. Next base: position 25,693,829 of record NC_081409.1, read on the forward strand.
AGATGAAGCAAAAAGAGCCTATTGCCCAAGACACAAAAGACAATGGTTCAATTTTAGTGCACCAATTGAAGTGTTTGCTAGTCTATGAAAACAAGGTACACAATAAAGATCAAAAACCCTTGCCAAGGCCCTGCAACAAAGATCTATTAGTAGTTTGGATTGTTTCAAATGATCACCCCTTCCTACAAGCACACAAGTTAGGTAAATTTTTAGATCCAAAAGACTTTGTGAAATAGGGGCCTTCAACAAAACAATTTTGCTTTCAAGACAAGCTGCACCAATTTCGTTAGCTAGATCTGAAGATGTTAGCTCAAAATAAACCACATCTGAAAATCCGAATGACGAAAAACTGAATCAAAGAAACCCAAAATGTAACAACCTCACACAGACGTGGTTATCAGAAACACAAATGCTATATAACTTCACAGACGCGCTTAGATCCGACACAGACGTGGTTCCAGAACACAGACGCAGCTCTTGGACGCATATGCGCCTAAAGACTTCACACACGTGACTAGGGAACATAGACGCGTTTCCTAGAATCTGCAAAAAAATAAAATACTGTTGAGGGCGCAGACGCGATTCCAAATGTCATAGATGCAGTAGAAAAAAAAACGTGATCCAAAAGCACGCAGACGCAAAAATATCAAAATATTGTCGGAAATGTTAGATCTGCAACTTCAAAACACAAAATCTGCAACAAAAGATGTTAAATGCAAAAGGGACAAGGGTCCCACCGGGTGTGCCAAAATGTATATGGTGAAAGTGGAAACAACAATATTGAAAGGGTAAATGAATTCAACCACAAAACCCTAGCCTAACAACAACAAAGATCCACCATAACATATGAAGATTACCTAAGACAATGCAAATCAAATGAAATCACAAAGATTATACCATCACATGTCCAATAGGGTTTGGATCTCCATTCTTCCTATCTCCATTGATCTTGCTTGATATATTTGCTCTCAGATTTTATATGTGCACAAGAGCTCAACAAAGAACGGAAGTGTGGTTGCAAGTAGGCTTGATCGCATATGAAAGAGTGTAGTCAATCGATCAGGATGCATAGATTGATTTGGGTTGATAATGAAGGAAGTATCCTCTTATATAGAAGACACTATATGAAATGGAGGGATAAGATTGAGAGGTGCAAAAGATAAATAGTCGGCTATGATTAGAGGGTAGGTAGAGGAAATAAGAAAATAATGAAAGGGTAGGTAGTGTATGAATTAAGAGATAAATGACATGTGTCATGGGTAGAAAAGGCTAATGAATTAATTAAATAAATAAATATTTATTTAATTAATAGAGGAAGTGGTATCAATTAAATAAATAAGAGTATTTATTTAATTTAGAAAAAGGATAATTTAAATAAATAAATGTATTTATTTAAATGAAAAATAAGGCTAGAAGAGGATAAATGAATTAATTAAATAAATAAAGATTTATTTAATTAATAGAAGAATTAGGCTAAAGTAATTAAATAAATAAAGATATTTATTTAATTAGACTGGACAATTTTAGGTGTTTACAAGGTAAAAACCATGGTGAGATGGAACTCACAAGTTAACTATTTGCAGTAATCGATAAGTGATCGGTTAGGGTCTACAAAGTGCTCTGCTAGGAGCGAATCTTGTTAGAGATCCCAAAGCTTGATTAGAAGCTTATACCCTGTTAAAGGTAGTACCCTGTTAGGTGTAACCTTGGTGGAGGATTTCTGAACTCAAACTAATGGATCACCCTATTAGAGGATTTATACAAAGAAGCTTGTTAGAGCTTACCCAGTTAGGGGATTTGAATTCTGTTGTGATTCTTAGAAAACAATAGGATTGGTTTGATTTGTCTAAGTAGCACAATAATTGCTTGATCATATCCTTTTGAACATATTCAACACTACTCTTCTACATACTCTGCAACTTAACTCTTTTGTCTTTCGCACACAACATAACACTTTCACTCATATGAAATAATTCATTGTGATGTCAATATATAGACATTAAGATTTCATGTCGGCCCAAAGAAATCATAACACAATTTCCTAGGTGCAGTGTATCTAGTCAAGTGATCATAACTCATCAGAAAAATACCGCCAAAATTTGTCGGTGGGATAACTCATCACGATTTGTGGTAACTCATCCCAAAATCAATGAATACCGGTTAGAGTTAAAGATATGAACCATTATTCTTGAATCTCCTGATATAATCTCTGCTTGATCTTTATCTTTATGTCGACTAATGTGTATCCACTGGTTATCTTCTACACATAGACCGGTTGTCACAAAGTACCGGTTAGAGATAAACCCCTCTACTACTGCTCCAGTCCAGTGTGACCATGTTACTGAAGCCATTTTAAAGACTTTGAGAAATCAGAAAATTCCTTTGTATCGGGTGGTTCGAGCTGGTCAGCATTCTCATCAAGGCAAGTGGCTTACTAAGGAACAAATTGAAGAACAATTTCCTCATCTGTTGCAGCAGATTAGTGCAATGGGGCCCATTGCCTCTTAAGGGGGGAGGAATGATCAGGATTAAATTGGGAAAATATTGAAATCTAATTTTTCCAAAATTTTATATGTTTTAGTAAATTGCAATTTTGAGGGTCTTCGGTGCATTTCTGGACAAATATGGTGCGGAAACATGATGGAACATCAATGATGTTTCCGAAATTTGGTTCTAGATTATTTGAATACCTTTCCAATGCATCAAACGGTTTGTAATTCGGAGCTAGGATGAGAAAGTTATGCCTTCTCAAAGTGGACTGAAATTTTATATTTAGTTTTTTTGATAATTTTGATAGTTTTAATAGTTTAATTGTAATAAACATTATGATGACTCTTCATTTCAATTCCAAGGGATTTGTGTGACCCTTGGGATACATTCAACTTGTATAAACTCCAATTTTGAATAGAATGGAGACAGTTTTTGGTTTGCAATCTTCTTATTGTCAATTTTTGTGTTGAAATCTACAATACCGCAGGTATCACACTAGGTATTGTAATCTGGTTTTCATAAATCAGATCACTCTTAGTACAACCTCTAGCATACTGGTTGTAGTATAAACAACTTGAAGTTATATCGGTAGACAATATAAACATATGTGTGTGTATGTGTTTCATCAATGACAACATATGATGAATTCATTACAATCATCATCAAGCCAACGGTCCTTTGTGAATTATATTTGATGTGTTGTTTTTGTTTGGGAGTTTATTATTGTTTCTATATTTATTAGACTATGTCAATTTTGCTTCTCATGCTCTGTATCGACTAGTTGTATTTCGTGCATAGTATTTCTGTAGGAAATTTTTGGGTTGGTGGTCTGCAAAGTTGATTTTGGGTGGGTGGTTTTGTCTGGGCTAGGTGGTTTGGGTGGTTGGTGGTTTTATGACATAAACTATTTCCTTCTTATGAAGTTGTAACTTTCCTTTTCTATATTAATAAAATCCAATATTATCGAACAAAAAAAAAAAATGTAAATTTATTTTTAAAATGATTATCATCAATGTCATTGATGGCTAGCCAGTAAAAACTTTTATTAAACAACGAGCCAACATTATTGGGATATGAAATAATTATCATATGTTTCCTGATATTTAGTCTACTTAGATGTCAAGCCTCCACCAATGATAGCTACTTTGTTTCCCTTGTTTTTGAAAATACTTATCAGTAAACACAAATTTAGATTATAATAAATGGGTTGTAAAACATTGTTGCAATTTTTTTATTATAATTAGATATTATTGAGATAACGGGATAGTATAAAAAAATTAAAATAAAAAATAATAATAAAATAACATATATAATAAATCATACATAAATATAAATGCAATTATTAAAAAGATTAGAGTTTGAAATTTGAAATTAGGACTTAAAATATTTCTAAATTTATTTTTCAAACTTTTATGTTTCAGCTATTTAAATCATACATTTTATTCTATAAGTTTACACTTCTTTTCTTTATTTTGTTTACCATAAGTTTTTTTTGAAATGGATTTGTTGTCATATCGTATTTATTGCGGGAATCTTTTGGGCTTATTATGGCCTTGACTAGCCTTAGACTAACATTTGATGCTGGTGTTGGATCTTTGGTGTTTAGCAATCATGGCACCCTTGAACAAGCACCCCAAGACATTTGTTCCCAAATTCTTTCAAGAGGTATGTCTATTGGGTCCCTTAATATTGTTTTGTCTGCTCAAGGTTTTGATAGTACACACCAGTGGCTTGAACAATTTACCTTGATTGGGTATTTTGTGAGAGGGTTCCACTTGAAAGCATGCTTTGTGACTGGGTCACTAAGACTTGGGCCCCTCATAGAGTTCATCTTGATGACATCCAGAATCTTACCAAAGTTTTTGTGTTATTTTTATTTTGCTGAGTCAAACCATGTTAAGGTCATTCTTCAACATGGGCCTTGGTATGTTCGGTCATCCATGTTTTTTTTCAGTCATGGTCAAGGGACTTCTCTATCTTTGATAATAAAAGTTCAAGGTCTTGGCTTTCATAGATTTTATTGGTCTCCCATTGCCTTGCTGGTTGTTCTTGCAAACCATTATCTAGTCTATTCGCAAGGTGGTGTGTGTTGAGCCTATCGATTTTATCATGCTCACTCTTGAAAGAAGGTTTGAGTGGAAGTATATTTTTATCATGACCTCAAAAAGACTATTGATATTCAAATAAGTCTCTATCACTCACAATGAGTGCTCTATCTAAATTTTCCCAATTCTTGTTTTCACTACCAGTCTTCAGAACACAAAATTAAGGATTTCCCTTTGGTTGTTGTACGAGTGAAGGCTCCTTTCAAGGAGTCTGAACCTTCACAATCATTTGAGGCCCCTAAATCTAAGGAAGGATGGACAAATGTTTCTCATAGAGGGAAGAATTTGTTGTATGCTTTGGCTACTCATAAGTAATAAAGTTTTGATGCCCTGCAACAACAACATCAAGCTCTAGCTCTACCTTAGTCATAGGTACAACTTGTTATTTCAAACCCTTCTAAGGGGAAGGTGTCTCCTACTCCCACGGTTGGTGATGGTTTTATCACATCACTTGGGTTCAAACTCCTCAGCCTACCTTGATCTTATCCACTCAACCTAACTCTCTCTACCATTCTCGTAGCCCTTCCAGGCATGCAAAGGCCGGAGATGGAGCTCCAAAAAAACACAAGTTTTCTTATTCTAACTTCCAAGTAGCACCAAATTTTTTGCATAATAGCTTCTCCTCTCTTAGGGATGAGGATACCATGCATAAATTTGAAACATGAATTGTTTATTATGGAATATATGAGGTCTCTCTAACCTTGCCAAGAAGTATTTCATGTGGGAAACTCAACAAAAATATCTTGGTTTAGATGTTTTTTTTATCTTCAAGAAATTGAGATTATTTCTTTCATGCTTGTTGCTACATGAAAAGTTATTTAGCCAGCTAGCTTGGTTTTTGCTTCCAATAATGAGGCAAGGAGAGGAGGTATTGTCACTATCCTTGCACCACGTTGGCAGTCTCCTATTATGCCTCATAAGTCAGATCTTACTCAACAACTATTTTGGATACTTATGTCTATGAAAAATCATTCATATAAGATCATTAATGTTTATGCTCCCAATGATGTTGTGGAGCAATCTTTGCTATGGCGTTGGATTATTAATTCATTGTCACCTGCTACTTGGGTGTTGTGCAGTGACTTTAATATGGTGGAGGCCAGCTCTAACAAGTAAGTTTTGACCCCAATATAGACCATCGTCATCCCTAATGTGTTTGACATACATGGACTAATTTTTGAGCTACTGCTGATAGATTTTTTAAATGACTTGTGTATATGGTGAAAATGGAAACAACAATATTGAAAAGCTAAATGAATTCAACCACAAAACCCTAGCCTAACAACAACAAAGATCCACCATAACATATGAAGATTACCTAAGACAATGCAAATCAAATGAAAACACAAAGATTATACCATCACATGTCTAATAGGGTTTGGATCTCCATTCTTCTTATCTCCATTGATCTTGCTTGATATAGTTGCTCTCAGATTTTATGTGCACAAGAGCTCAACAAAGAACGGAATGTGGTTGCAAGTAGGATCGCATATGTTCAAAAGCGTAGTGTAGTCAAGTAGTCAACGAGGGTTCAGGGTTTGATAATGAAGGAAGAGTCTCCTTATATAGAAGACACTATAAGAAATGGAGGGATAAGATTGAGAGGTGTCAAAGAGGTCGGCTATGATTAGAGGGTAGGTAAAGAAAATAATAAAATAATGAAAGGGGTAGGTAGTGTATGAATTAAGAGATGAATGACATGTGTCATGGGTAGAAAAGGCTAATGAATTAATTAAATAAATAAAGATTTATTTAATTAATAGAAGAAGTGGGATCAATTAAATAAATAAGATATTTATTTAATTTAGGAAAATGATAATTTAAATAAATAAATGTATTTATTTAAATAAGAAATAAGGCTAGAAGAGGATAAATGAATTAATTAAATAAATAAAGATTTATTTAATTAATAGAAGAATTAGGCTTAGATAATTAAATAAATAAAGTATTTAATTAATTAGACTGGACAATTTTAGGTGTCTACATTTTGCCCCTCTTTGAGACAATGCAACTTGTTGCATTGTTTCAAAGAAGATAATATGAACTGATACAAAGTTGCCCCAAGATGGGAATGATATGCCCCCTCAAGAGATTGGATGAAAATGTTTGAAAAGATCGCAGACAATCTCTCGATAAGAAAGGCTAGAAAGAACTGACAAGATAGGATAGAGTGACAAAGTCACAGGGTAAAGAAGACTGACTCAGGAAACGAGGGCTAGGGTAGTCTATAAGATAGACCACAAGGGGAAAACATCCTCATTGTCATCCACACATCTAAGAGATCAAAGTGTAGAGAGAGCATAGAGAAGCAACAGTCAACAACAATGTCTTTGGTTCATAGATTCGATCGCGTTCGCCGATTTCAGAGGCCAGCAGAGGCAGGAGAGCCGGTAAGTACCACAAAACCTCCTTGTACTTTGTTGTAATAAATGTTGTCATAAATGCATGTTAAGTAGCTCATTAAATACATTCTAGAATAATGTCCAAAAAATGTCAAAACGTTGAGGCGCGTCTGTGCTGGTGCCAAGCGCGTCTATGCTGGCTAGGCGCGTCTGTGTTTGTGCCAGGCGCGTCTACGCTAAGAAAAGCGTCTGTGCTAAATACGAGCGCGTCTGCGTTGTTCAGGCACGTTTGTGAAATGTGGGCACGTTTGTGTAGGACAGGTGCGTCTGTGCAGAGCATAGGCATGTCTGTGTATTTCAGGCGCATCTGTGCAGATCATTGGCACGTCTGTGTATTTCAAGCGTGTCTGTGTAGAGCAGGCGCGTTTATGCAGTCTAGAAGCGTGTTTATGTCATCAAGGCACGTTTATGTCTTCAAGGTCAAATCGACAGTTCTGTGATGAACATACACTGTCGATTGGATAAGCTACTGAGAGGATACACTCAAGCAGGTCCTCTAGGGAAGACTAGGATAGCAGATAGGGCTAGGATTGACAATTCTGTGATAGAACATACATTGCCAATTAGAAAACTACTCAAGAAGAGTCACTCAAGCAAAGGCCCTAGGATAGGATAGATCAAGGCACTTTGTGATGAACAGTGAGTACCAAGACATAGTACTTTGTGATGAATAGGGAGTACCAATAGGAGCAGCACTTTGTGATGAACAGGGAGTGCAAGACACGTAGTACTTTGTGATGAACAATGAGTACCACTAGGATAAATAGCAACACTTTGTGATGAACAGTGAGTGTCACTAGGATAGATAGCAACACTTTGTGATGAACGGTGAGTGTCACTTTGACTAACATGATTGCTTTGCTTGACTACAGGAGTACTTGCCTATGCTGGAGTCGCGAGAGAGATTCTCATCGACGTAGAGATTACAACCAGAGCTGACATTCGAGGACAGAGCTGCCATTGAGGGTATGGGTTTGCAACATATTATGTATGTGCTTGAGTTTCGGGTGAACATGGGGTTGCTGACTGCACTGGTCGAGAGATGGCACTTAGAGACTTGTACATTTCATTTACCGATGGGTGAGATGACAATCACCTTGGAGGATGTTTACAGGATTTTGTGGATACCGATCGATGGGGAGCCGATTCCCTATGATCGAGACGGAGACAAGGAGGCCCTGAGACGAGTGTTTCAGAATCTAGGCCTAGAGATGAGAGCTGGACACGTGGCATGGGACACGATGAC